>NC_090448.1:11217687-11869666 GCF_031143425.1 Pleurodeles waltl | reverse complement strand
GGGCATCCATCAAAACATCCAAAACCAAAGAAAGATCCCATGACGGAAAAGAACGTAAAGGGCGAGGAAACAAATTAATAAGCCCTTGAAAAAATCTAGGCATCAAGCGCCCTTCATCTGGAAGATTACGCCTCGGACCTCTAAAGGCCTGAATAGCCGCCCACTGTACCCGCAGAGACGCCACCGACCACCCCAACTGCGCACCGTCCTGCAGGAACTGCATCACCTCAAAGATAGACGCGCAGGTAGGATCCAATTCATGACTCCAGCACCAAGAAGAAAAAACCTTCCACAGTCTACCATAGGAAAGTAAAGTGGAACGCTGCCTGGAAGCCAGTAAGGTAGAACTCAAAGCCACAGGTACCCCAAGACCCGTCAAGCCCCGTTGTTCAACTTCCAGGCCGTCAAGTGTAACCCCCTCAACGACCCCAATGGGAGGCATGGAAACTCCAGGGGAGACGGACAAAGAGGCAGAGGCCACATCCTCCCGGCTGCCATCAGCCGCAACAACGGTAACCAATTCGCTCGCAGCCAAAGTGGCGCAATCAGGATAACCCTGGACCCCAGATCCCTCACCCGCAACAGAAAAGACCTGAGAAGCTGAAATGGTGGGAACGCATACAAAAGGCCCCTCGGCCAAGGACATGACATCCCGTCCACGTCCCAGGCTAGGGGACACCGAAACCGGGAGCAGAAGCGATCCAACTTCGCATTTTCTGCGGATGCGAATACATCCAGCACTGGAAGCCCTCAAAGCCGAACCAGATGTAGAAACGGAGACTTCCGGAGGGAGAAAAGTTGAGAGGAAGGAATCACCCTACTCAGTAGATCCGCCCGAACATTGACCACCCCCCGAATGTACGTAGCTCTGAGAGAAGGAACCCACTCCTGAGCCCACACAAAAATCTTCCTGGCTAGACCGAACAGAGCCCGTGACCTGGTCCCCCCCCCTGCCGGTTGACATAAGCCTTGGCCACTAAGTTGTCCGTCCGAACAAGAACCGCTGCACCCTTCAGGGACACCTGGAAATGGACCAGAGCCAATAAGACAGCTCTCAACTCGCGCCAATTCGACGACCGACTCGCCTCCAGAGGGGACCAGAACCCCTGAATCTGAGCCGACCCCATCCACGCACCCCAACCGGAGAGGCTGGCATCCGTAGTCACCACCACGGGTCTCAGAGGTGACAAAAACCCCTACCCGAAGATGATCCGCATCCAACCACCATTTCAACTCCCTGCGAATCAATCCGGACCCCTGCACCCTGTCCCGCAGAGAACCGGACCCTGGCGCCCACCTTCTCAAGAACCATGTCATCAAGCATAGTAGATGCAACTGCGCCCAAGGGATCAGAAATATTACCGATGCCAAATGACCCTGCAGACGTAACCATAGAAGAGCTCGGGGGCAGTCTGTAACACTACCTTCCTCACCAAGGACTGGAGTACCCCTAACCTCCTTTCTGACACTGTCACCAGGCCCAGAAGAGTCCGAAATTGAGCCCCTAAAAAAAAAAACAGATCCTGGGACGGGACTAAATCTGTTTTTTCCCAGTTGATTAAAAACCCGTGATTTTGCAGGACCACCAGAACTTGGGCCACCTGCCTCTGTATCAGGACCCGTGTGGGGGCATGATTCAAGATGTCGTCCAGATATGGATGAATAAACACCCCTTCTGAATGTAGCAAAGCCACCACGGGGGCCAGCACCTTCGTAAAAATTCGAGGAGAAGACTTGAGACCGAAAGGTAGAACGCAAAACTGATAATGCTCCTGATCCACAGCAAACCTCAGGAACCTCTGCGAAGTTCTTGGCACAGGCACGTGCAGGTAAGCATCCTGCAGATCCAGTGACACCAGAAAATCCCCTTGACTGACCAATGGAAAGATAGTCTGAATAGACAGCATGCGAAAATGTACTGTCCTGATCAAAGCATTCACCTTCTTCAGATTGAGCACCGGTCGAAATCCCCCTGAAACTTTCTGAACCAGAAACAAGACCGAATAAGTGCCCTGACCCCTTTCGTCCAGCGGAACGCGGGAAATGGCCCCCTTGACCAGCAAGTCCCGGACTCCGTCCAATAATGCCCTTCTCAGTGACCCTCCGTAAGACAGAGGGGTGGGACGTACCCCTGAATCTGGAGGCACCACCACAAAATCGATGACATAACCATTGGCCACAATGTCCAGCACCCAACGATCGTTGACACTCTCCTCCCAAGTTGAAATAAAGTGTCTCAGCCTTCCCCCAACCGGCCCTATGCCAGGCCCACAGTGATTGTCAGGACCCCTTTTTGAACCCACCCCGGTTCGAAGGAGCAGACGTCTTAGGAGAAAAACGCGGCTGAAAACGCCGTTTCCTAAACAAAAAAGATTTGACATCCATTTTAGGAGAAGAGCGGGAATGTTTCTTCCACCCTTTACCCGAAGTAGATCCCCCTTTATAAGGCAAGGCATGCTTCCGCTCCTTAAATGCTTTGGAAAGCATGGATGGCAATTGATCCCCAAACAAGCTACGACCCTCAAAAGGCAGTCTCAGCAAGGCCGCCTTTTCCCCCGGGTCGGCTTTCCAGGAACGTAACCAGAGGGACTTACGAGCCCCAATCAAAGCACCAGAGGCCAGAGCCGACGTACGGACCACATCAGAAGACCCATCTGCCAACAATCTGGCCTGCTGCTCCATACCAGCCAGGAGCTCCCAACAGGGCGTCCCCTTCTTGAACAGCCACCGCCTGCTTATCAAAGTCCTGCACCAACGACTGAGCCGCATAAGCAGAATATATACCAGCCCTTAACGCCAGATTCTCAGCTGCAAAAGCCCTCTTAAGACCTGAATCCACTTTACGGTCCGTGGCATCCGTAGGCACACAATCCTCAGGATTGACTGCCGTTTTGCCAATCAGGGTAGCTAAAATTGAATCCAGGCGGACCGAATGAGGCAATACCTCCTCACCCTCAAGTAAATACAGTTTCTGCAGGAATTGTGGAAGTTGAGCTTTATCCACATCCTTCCATTTGCAAAACACCATATCCTTCACAGGTCCCTGAAAAGGCATGGCAAATTTAGAATGCGTCTGATACTGTGGAAATAAGTGAGATTCAGAGTTTGAAGGTTGAAACACTGGAAAACCTAAATTGTCCCGAACATGTGCCATCACCTCCTACATTTCTTCTCTAGAGACATATTTACCCCCAGAGGACGTAGATGGGGCCTCTCCACCCTCACTCTCTGAGGAGGACTTCCTTGCAGGTGCAGCAGTATGGGTAATTTTAGATTGACTAGGCCTGGCCATCCCCGCTTGAAGGGCCCTGGCAACAGCCACCTCGATCATTTCCTGCACCTCCTCCCTGGACATGAGGGGTGCATCCCTACCCTCCTGTAACTGGGAGCCCCCAGGGATGGAAACACCAGCAGCACCCTCCTCGGAGGAGGAGGAAGAAGAGACAATCCTACGTCTCTTAGCCGGAACCTTAAGCATGTTGATAATCCAAAACACACTGCCCATCACTTAAAAGCACTCCCAATATATAGCGACCTGGACCTCCCACTACAGGTATCCACCAATCCCTAAAAAGGTCAAAACTAAATGCAATGTACATAAAACTGCGGGCAGAACGCCTGTCCTACCTCCAGAAACCAAAAGCAGCACTCCGGCATCTCCCCGCGGCGCAGAAAACCGGAAGCCGACGCCCCAGCCACGGAGGGCCGGCTGACCCCGTCAGCCGCCTCCGAGTACGCGCTTCCTGAGCAGCTCGGCAGCTCTTCAAAGTCGCGCTGTGGCCGTAGCACTTCTCGCGGAGCTCCGCGTCCCAAGGAGTGCCTCAAACGATGACCCCCAGGCCCCGCCGTGCAGGTAAGGAAAAAGGAAAAACGTCTAGCGTGGGCTAGACAAAAGAACAGGAGGGGTATGGGGGGGGGGGTTTAAAAGGGGAAGGGAGGGTCTAGGAGTGAGGCCTCATTGGTTTAAAAGGAAGGCGAGGGAGGGACGGGAGGTAATCGTCCTTACTCATTGGTCCTTCGAAGGATGAACGGAGCTGAACTTTGGGGTGAATAACTTGAGCATGTGAATCTATGAAAGATCCCAACACAGGAGAACTGTAGTTACTTTCTGTAGGGATGTATCGGGCGAGGACGCCTCCACCTGAGACTAAGTGCACGGACGAGAGGTTTGGGACAGGCGTCTTTATGCACAGGACGGATGGCGAGTGCAAGGAGGCCCTTTTACTGCAGCCAGAATCAATAACTGTTCAGATGTGAGAGCAGAGGTGCAGCTGGAGACCACGTGCTGTGGGGGCGGGGTTACAGCATCCTGGGGCTTCAATCTCCAGAGCCCCGCCCACTTACTGAAAGTGATGGGTACAAGGAGAGAGTGACATCTGGGAGAGCAGGAAGTGATGGGGACACCCTGGGTGAGACAGACGGGAGTGATGGTAGACGCCCCCCTGAGTGAGAGATAGACGGGAGTGATGGTAGATGCCCTGAGTGAGAGACAGACGGGAGTGACGGGGACATCCTGAGTGAGAGACAGACGGGAGTGACGGGGGCACCCTGGGTGAGAGACAGACGGGAGTGACGGGACACCCTGGGTGAGACAGATGGGAGTGATTTGGGCACCCTGTGTGAGACAGAAGGGAGTGATTGGGGATACCCTGGCTGAGCTCGATGGGAGTGATGGGGACACCCTGGGTGAGAAAGACGGGAGTGATGGGGGACACAGTGGGTGAGACAGACGGGAGGGATGGGGACACCCTGGGTGAGAGACGGGAGTGATGGGGACACCCTGGGTGAGAGACGGGAGTGATGGGGACACCCTGGGTGAGACAGAAGGGAGTGATGGGGACACCATGGCTGAGCTCGATGGGAGTGATGGGGAACACCCTGGGTGAGACAGAAGGGAGTGATGGGGGACACCCTGGGTGAGACAGAAGGGAGTGACGAGGGACACCCTGAGTGAGACAGGCGGGAGTGATGGGGAACACCCTGGGTGAGATAAAGGGTAATGTGGAGTGATGGTTGGGTAAACCAGGACTGATGGATTGGCGAGCAGCAGTGATGGATGCTTGGGCTGCAGACTGACAGGTTAGATCATTCACTGCTTAGCCCTCGGGCTCTCAGTGGAGCGAGCATCGCTCTCCGGAGGGTGGGGGGAGAGGGGGCTCCCTGCTCCCCCCCCCCCCCCTCCAGCTGTCACCGTGACATGCCACCACGGGGCTTCTCTGAGGGAGGGTGGAAGGGGCCAAGAGATTGCTGTCATCATTCATAGGCAGCTCGTGTGTGAGGGGGAGGGAGGGAGGCTGAGAGAAGGAGAGTGAGGAGGGAGAGAGAAAGAGGGACACAGTACGTGAGAGATGGAGGGAGGGAGGGAGAGAGAGCATGAGAGGGAGAGGAGTGGGGGGATGGAGAGCCAGTGATAGAGCGAGGGGGAGGGGGAAGGAGTGAGGGAGAGGAGTGAGGGAGATAGAGAGAGGCCGAGCGCGCCGCTCGCAGATCTGAAGCTCCCAAGCATCTGAAAGGCAGCGACAGAAGCAGTCCCTGATCGGGCATCTCCCAGCCCCGCGTGTGCATGAGCGTCTGTGTGCAGATCACAACTCCCCCGCGTGTGCATGAGCGTCTGTGTGCAGATCACAACTCCCCTGCGTGTGCATGAGCGCCTGTGTGCAGATCACAACTTCCCCGCGTGTGCATGAGCGTCTGTGTGCAGATCACAACTTCCCCGCGTGTGCATGAGCGCCTGTGTGCAGATCACAACATCCCCGCGTGTGCATGTCCCCCGCGTGTGCATGAGCGTCTGTGTGCAGATCACAACTCCCCCGCGTGTGCATGTGCGCCTGTGTGCAGATCACACAATCCATGTGTATGCATCACTTCTCATGCACAGATCTCCAAGCCCCTGTGTGTGCACGAGCGCCTGTGTACAGATCTCCTAGCCCCCTCCTCTGCATGAGCTCTTGTCTGCAGATCACACAGCCCCCGCGTGAGCGCCTGTGTACAGATCACACAATCCATGTGTATGCATCACCTCTCATGCACAGATCTCCAAGCCCCTGTGTGTGCACGAGCGCCTGTGTACAGATCTCCTAGCCCCCTCCTCTGCATGAGCTCTTGTCTGCAGATCACACAGCCCCCGCGTGAGCGCCTGTGTACAGATCACACAATCCATGTGTATGCATCACCTCTCATGCACAGATCTCCAAGCCCCTGTGTGTGCACGAGCGCCTGTGTACAGATCTCCTAGCCCCCTCCTCTGCATGAGCTCTTGTCTGCAGATCACACAGCCCCCGCGTGAGCGCCTGTGTACAGATCCCCAAGCCCGTGTCTACCATCGCCTGTGTACAGATCACACAGCCCCGCGCGTGCATGATATTCATATTTATTAGGCTCATGAATGCCCGGAGGCATCTTGGCGCTAGCGTGTATCGAGTTTAAGCACTACAAAGGCTGGAAGAGGTGAGATTCGCCAGATTCTCGAGATCCCAGGGGAGTTTATTCCACAACTTGCTTGTGGAGTAGACAAACTCCTGACCTGCTCCCCAGGACACCTTGTAGTATTTGGGAGTAGTAAGCAGTTGAGAGACAGCTGAGCGCACAGTTCTCGGTGTGCACCAAGTGAACCTTTCCCTCAGATATCCTGGACCTGTTCGGTGAAGGTATTTACATGGACCACATAGCGCCTTGAAAGCAGTTTGTTTCTTAACACGGAGGCAGTGACGCTCCTCGAAGGCCTGAGAGACTGGTTGGCATTTGGGTGTTTTCCGAGCTGCCGCGTCCTGCAGAAGCCGGGGTTCATTGAGGAAGCGCCGCTGAATGCCCTGGTAAAGGGCACCACAAGAGTCCAGCCTGGACAACACCAGTTCGCTCAGCACGGATTTCTGCAGCTCCTGGGGAGTGAAAGAAGGGGGCAGTTTGTTGTCTAAAGGAGAGATAAACATTGAAAATCATCCTCACGTTCTTAACATTGGAGACCAGAGTGTGGGGAAGGACGAGAGTCTGGGGCCACCAAGACGGGTTCCAAAATGAGTCCTTTTCGAAGAGAATGACCTCCGTTTTCTCTGAGTTTGACTTGAGACTGTTACATTTCATCCATTTGACGACCAACTGCTGAAGTGGTGGGAGACCTCACCCCACGTTGCTGGAATAAGCACAGTGACCTGGGTGTCGTCGGTGTATGGGACTGTTGAAAAACCGAAAGACTGGATCAGTGTGGCTCGAGGGGCACATAAACAATAAAGGGTGTAGGGCTCCGTGATGGACCCTGCGAGTCGCCAAAAGGCAACAAAAAGGGTTTTGATCTAAATGCTCTAAAGGGGACGGACTGCTCTCTGTCCCGAATAAAAGACTGAAGGAGATTCCGAGCCCTTCCGAGTAATCCCATATTGGCAAGGCAGTCTAAGAGGACCGAATGTCTCGTCGAAGGCTGCGGACAGGTCTAAAGCGGTTACAGCAGCCTTCCCACCATTCCCCATGATGAATCTTATCTTCTCCGTGGCTGCAAACAGTGCTCTTTCGGTACAGTGTTTTGTTATAAAGACATGTTCAGCTTCGTCAGGATGTACGAAACTGGCACCCTGTTGCAGTACCCCCCACTTTTTGCCAGGTTTCTTGATGCAACTTGGACTGGAGTGCATTGGGATCCTGCTAACCAGGTCCCCAGTGCCAATGTTTGTTCCCTGAAAATTGCAGAGCTATTGGTACAATTGGCAACACCTTTAGCTCCCATTGTAAGTCCCCAGTTAATTGTACATGGATAGCCAGGGCATGGAGTACTAAGGGTAGGCCCCCGAGAGCAGCAGCACATATTGTGCAACCCTCTAGGGCCATGCATTCCAGTACAACCAGCACTGCCATTGCAGGCTGAGTGTCCTGGTGCAATCCTAAAATGCAAACTCAACATGGCAGCCAGTCTGTGTGCCCTGTCCTCTACACACTGCATGCAATATAGGTAAGTCACCCATCTGGCAGGCCTTCTAGCCCTTAGGCAGGGTGCACTATACAGAATGTGAAGCCATAGATGCAGGAGCAATATGCCTCCACTGTGTCCTTGCAAAACCTGGGACATAGTAAGTGAACACAGCAGCCATTTTAATGCATGTGCTTGGCACTGGTCAGTACGAGTTTCACAGCTACATGATGGACACTCTGAACGCTGGGTTGTTTGGTATCAAACAACTCAATGATAAATCTAGTCTGGTACCAGTATTGGATTTATCCCAAAATATACCCGGGGGCCACCTTAGAAGTGTCCCCTGAAAAAGCTAGCTACCCTGGCATGGTTGCTGGCCGGTCACAACCAGCCTGACCCCACCGGACACGATTCTGGAACCCTGGGGTGAGAGATCCCGCTAACGGGTCCCAGAACAAAGCCTTCCTGGGCAGAGGTGTTATCACACCCCCTCCACCCCCAGGAATGTTCACTGCCTTGCTAGCGAGCTTCAGAGGGGGCTTACCACCATTGAAACTCAACCCCCAAGCCTGCTGCTAGCAGCAGATGGCTGCCCCCATGGCAAACCCTCACCTTTGGCCAAGCAGCGGTGGGGAATCACACAAAGGATAGAAGTGGTCACCCCCAGTTTCCACCACCCCAAAAGGTGTTGCATGTGAGGTGACCCCTACTGCTTGCATTGAAGGAAAACAGCTAATCAGGTGTAGGGAAGGGACCTCTGCCCACACAGTGGTCATTTAGTGGGTGTAGCCACCCTAAGGTAGATGACCCACTGGTTACTACTAGGTACTCCCCTAAACGCCCACTAAATGCAGTATTGAGTCGGCATCCCTAGACCAAGAAATCCGATTCCAAGGACAAGAGAAGAGCAGCACAAGGAAGACCCAAGGCTCGAGAACAAGTTCTGCTGCACCAAGAAAAGGTGCCAAACCCTGCCTGCTGCACCCAGGACTCGACAATCACAGCTGAGCGGTTGCTTGGACATTGGACTGACTCTACAAACCCCCAGAGGACGTACACTCTTCACAAATCGCCAAAGAGCTCCCTCTGGAGTGAAGGCATCACTCTCCTGCAACCAAAGACCCAGTGAACGCCACTTTACTGACTGGCTGCTGACCAAGGACCCGGACGCCACAGCTGGATCAAACTATACTGGACTGACCGTGAGGACAATCCCTACAAATGTGCCAAGTTTGGTGACACTGTGCCCTCCAGTGGCCAAACCATGCAGTAGCCTTAGGTACTGGTCACTAAAGTTGGACACTCAGAAGGACATTCCATTTCAGACTTTGAAGTCCCTCGACTGGGGCTTCCTCCTGGTTTTTTTAGACACCACTAGGACCTCCCACCAGAGTGACCCTGCTGACCTGCAAGCTACCCTCAAAAAGACCTACTTCCAAGGGCACCTTTGTGCACAGCTCCTGGTTCACCGATTACTTTGCACCCGGCCACCCTCTGCACTGAAGAGCCGGCTGTGCCCCAAGGTTCCCCCACCTCTTGTGACCTCGACACTCCAAGGGGACCCACCGGACGTTCCTTTAAGTTAATCTGTGCAGTGCTTTTCCAAGTGGTCCCCAAAAGTGGCCTGGCACCAGCTCCATTGACTTCCTGCAGCTGCTCGCTCCGGGAGTCGCCTGAACTTCTCCAGCTGGTCCAGGGTATCCATCAACAACCTCGATGTGCCTGCAAAAGGATACCTTGGTAAATACATTTCCTGATTTTTATATGCATTTTAAAAGTACTTCTCTATTGATTCATATGGTGTGTAATTACGCACAAAAATACTTTTTATTAACCTTCAAAACTTCATAACTTAAAAAGTACTTACCTGATTTTGATGATCTTGGGCTAAACCTTTTTATAAAAATCTGAAGTATTTCTGTAAATTGGTCTCAAGTTATTCTTCTGAGTGTGTTTCTCCATTTATTGATACCGTGAGTACAACAAATGCTTTCCACTTCTTCAAAAGTTGCCTAACTGCTCAACCAAGCTGCCGTAAAAATTAGAGCATTAGGTGGTCTAGTTTTTACCCCTGTAAACCAACATGTGGTTGTCTGGACCCCTTGCACAGTGTACTTAGCTTTGCACACTACAGAGGATCAGCATCCTACACAAGGGTCTAATTTTTGCTTAACAATTCTGAAAAAAAGTGGCATTAAGGTTTTTCTTCTTGAATGATTTTCTTGTAAATAGCCCTTGCTTCAGTCGGCGACCATCAGACAGTTATCAGTCTAGGTGTAACTTTTTATTTTTTAAATAATTACATTCTCAATTTGATATATTAAACTTTCAGTAATTTTAATACCTAAATATTAACTATAAACATACTACTTTTGGTGGGATTTTTTTAAATCATTTTCCAAAATAGTTTTAATTTAACACATTTGAATGAAATATTTATTTCTAAATTAAGTTTAGTGCTGTAGTTGTCTGTTGCTAGAGGCTGTGAGAAAACAGGGCTGATTGCAGAGGCCCTCTGACTTTTTGTCCCCATTTTTACCTTTTTGCTTGTGTTTTACTGACTCTGATGGTGCCCTGGGTACAACTAACCAGTCCTAGGGCCTGTGCTCTGTATGCAATGAGTATGCAAATGAGGCTAATTATAATTATCTATGTCATCCTACCTATAAGTCCCTAGTATATGGTAGTGCTGTAGTTTTAGAGACCCCAGCATAGGTGGTGCACCCATATGTGCACTGTTGAGGTGCCCAGTGTCATTTTAAAGGCAGGCCTGCCTTGCTGGCTGCTTTTAAAGTAAAGTTACATGCAAATTCGACTTTGGAATAAAAAGTAGTTCCAAAGTCTTAAACTACCTTATTTTTACCTATAAATTACCCCTAAAGTGTGTCCTATGTGCCCCTAGGGCTGGGTGCCATGTAACTATAAGCAGGTACCTTATAAAAATAGTTTTATAAGTCGTGGTGAGGTAAAACAGCCACTTTTGTTTTTCCCTCATTGTAGTGAATGGCCTCCATAGGCTAGAATGGGGAGACTTTATTTTAATTTATAAAGTCACCTTAAGTGACAGATACCTCAAGTTTGGTATCAAATTCATTGTCATAATAAATCCCACAATTTACAATTGTTAGATTTAATATAACATGTTCAACTAAAGAGTTTTAAACTTTACCTGGAAAGTTGCCATCTTCAGCCCTGCAGTGTTTTGCTGCTTTGCTCTGATTGGCCAGCCTCTGGCAGCCTTGATGAGGTGTGAAGTGCCCTGGACTCCACACAAAGAGATGTGCCTGGGGGAGGAGATCTTCCCTCAGCAGATGGGGAAGCAGGAAGGGCTGCCAAACTGGTCTTCAAAGGCAGAGAAGGACATTTGGAGCAACCCAGCAACACCCCCACATCCTGCAAACCCAGACAATTAAGTGCCTCCCGATTAGATTAGGAGAGGGCAGACGAAGGATGTGTTTAAGATTGTTAGCCACACCAGTCGGTGGGCTCGGCCAGATGTAACCTCCAAAAATCACTTTCAGCCATGATGGATTTTTGAGGAATGTTGCTCCCTGGGATTGATTGTTGCCATACTTCCCAGGAAGTGGTCATCACAGGGGGAAGGACCCTGCACCTGATTGAAGAACCGGGACCCCCCTGTTTTTCACCCAGGAGCAAGGATAAAACTGGCAGACCTGCCCCCACACCTCAGATCCCTGCCAGATTCCAACCAGGAAGAACTACAGAAGAAGGATTGCCCTGCTGGCCCCCTGACCTGCATCTAGACATGGAGGACTGCACCAGCTGCACACTTGGGCTTCACCACAAGAAGGACTTTAACTGACTTCAACTGATTCAAGGAGGAACTCTCTGTTTGCTACAGGTGAAAAATTGCTAACCAGAGTACCCTGCACCAACTCCTGAAGAAGCTGACCCCCTGTCCAGTAGCTGTTTTGGAGTTTGTGCCAGGTGCATTCTGGGAGTTGTAGTCCACACCCTCAAGGAGCATCTCAGCGCTTCTGGAACCTTGGGGTGAGCTGTGGACACCAAAAGAACCTTAAAAGAACATCTGGAAGAAGATCCAGAAGTTTGGAGGACATTTGGAAAAAAGCTCCATAAAGGGACCGACCCGCCGCAGCAACTCTAGCCAGCTTGCCTCAACCGCGACCCGGCCTGACTTGCAGATTCATCCCGGTGAAGAAAATCTCTGAAAAGTGACTAAGTCCGAACGTAGAAAGTTGACCGGGACTTCCAAGGCAGTTTATCCGAAGAGGGCTCCAGCGACGTCAGATCAAGATTCAGGTTTGCCCCGGTCAAAGGATTTTCATCTCGAAAATTGACTAAATCGGAAGGTAAAAATCTCCACCGAGGGCTTCCACAATGCGTACGCGAGGAAGAGTTCCAGGAGGTCGGATGTGACTGGTCCCGCTGAAGAAAATCTCCAGAAAAACGACAAGTTCCGAAGGTAAACTTTTGATCGAGGCCTCCTGCGATATGTAGCCGAACAGGGCTCCGTCGAGGTCGGCCTTAAACTTTGACTTTGCCCCAGTCGAGGTGCAACCAGATGGCCACATTGGCGCTATTCGTTTCTAAGCGTTAAAAAGTATTCATTCTTTTAAAAATTCATATCTCCGTTTCTCCTTATCTGATTTTAATAGTTTTGGTGTCATTTTAAAGATACAAATATAATCTATTTTTATAAATTGATGTTGGATTTATAATTTTTACTTATTTACTGTTTTGTGATTTTTAAATGCTTTACACATATGTCTCCTAAGTTAAGCCTTGTTGCTTGTTTCCAAGCTACCAAGGGTTGAGCTGGGTTTAATTTTTTGAGGCCTAACTGGACCTAAGTGGAGGTTAGTGGCCCATTGCTAATTGTAGGTACTTATCTGCCCTAGCAACCCATTTTCCAACAGAGGCACATTGCTCTGGGTGAGGCTGGCGGGTTCTTTCGAGTCCTGGAGTGGGGTGTAGACCCTGGATGGAGGCATGTGTTCTTACTGGGGAGGCTGGCTGGTGAGCTGGTACCATTTGTCAGTATTTGCCCCAAATACAAACCATGGGGACTTTTACGATGGCCTATCAGCGGTGGTGGCCCGGTCGGTGGGTTTCCCTGTACTCATGGGTGAAGACTTCAGTGGAGTAGAAGACGTTGTGTCCAACGGGTTCCACCTCCCCGCTGGCCATTGCTGTGCCGGTGCAAGTCGGCAAGCCTCGTTTGAAATGGCAGACTCAGTCGGATGTTTGAAGGATAGTTCATCCTAATAAACCAAGTATTCGTCCTACTCTCCCTTCCATGATTTACATGATTAGATCAAAAATGTAGCAGCCCTGAATTAATTCCTCACATACCTTGTGCAGAGCATCGAGATAGAACATATTCTGACCATAGTGCTCTCATTTCACACCTCCAGGTGGATGACTACGTTTGCCGATCCCATCATGGAGACTGCAGCCCAAATCACTAGATAAACTGGCATTCACAGGCACAATAGGCGGAGGAAACACATCAATACTTTGAAATCAATGATGGGACAGCAGTTACCAATCCAATGAATAGAATGGTTCTAGCATTGTGTGGTGCTTGCACTGCGACTGTCTTTGGCATTAGGAATGACCTGTTGTCTGAGTTAACATCCGGTGAAGAGCAGGTAGGCCTCATAGATCCGGTGATGCAGAAACTTGAGTGTAGGAGGCTGGCTCAGTGTACGGTGTACACCTGTGGTGTGGCACGCTATACTGAGTCCAGGCAACCATTAGTGATAGTGAATAGGTGTCCAGGTAGCAGAAGCTCTCTAGGGGTAGCTGAGGCGGGCAGCTGAATCTTATCCGGGAGAAATGTAAAGCACTCGCAATACCACAGTTGTCAGACAATAACTCACTCACGAGAAAGAACCACACAAGTGTTGTAAAAATAAAGGATACTTTATTACAGAACTACTACTAGACTGGCATTGGTGTATCTCCCTTTGAGATAACTACACACAATATGTACACAAAGTAACCAGCAGAGATAGTAAAAAAATACACAGGGCCCTAGGGGAGGACCCTTGCCATATACTAAAAAACTGGAATGTGAAATAGTGAACCCAATCAAGGTAAGTGTGGTAGTGAATTAGGGGCTGGGGACGGATAGAAACACCACAGGTAAGTACAGTAACTGTCCCCAGCAACCAGGTGCAAGGTAGTTACCCACCCATTTGTCCCATAGGCTAACCCCAAGAGCAGTGGTTGGAGTTTATGGAATTAATGACCCTGCCCAGCGGACCCCGAGGAAACCATCAGGCAAGAGGATGGATAGAGTGTCCCCACCACAGGACACCCAGAAGACAGAGTACCTACACCAGGGACCCAGATGCAGAGGGGAGAAGGGGCTCTCTGACATCAGTGGAAGCCTCAGATTGTCCAGCTGCTGTCACGACCCGTAGACTAGGGCAGTGGAACCCAGAGACAGATTCTGGATGTTCAGGACCTGCAAAGGAAGGGGACAGAGTCCAGCATCCTAGGAGGTGCCCAGGTGATGCAGGTGGCAATGCCTAGCCTCCTAGAAGTGAATTTCCTTCAAGTCGATGGAAGAAGTCCAGGAGAGGGGTCCAGGAGCTGCAGGAAATCCCAGGAGTCGCCTCGACAGTCACCGGTTTGTAGAGATTCAGTGACCAGCCAGGTCACAAACAAGCACTGGCAAATGCAAGCAGGAGCGGAAAAGTATTTGCAAAGTTTTTGGGAAAATAAACGTCCAGGAGTCTTTACCCAGGAAGGTGATACAGAGTTGGCTCTCAGCACACAGGAACGCCAGCAGAAGTCAATGGAGCCCCCACAAGTGACCCACAGGCGATAGACACGGAGTCACAAGGAGGCCTCAGCAGCACAACAAAACAGAAGTCCCATGTCGCAGGAGTTGCAGGACAGGGGCTGATCTTACAGTTGCAGAGTGCTGGAGGCTGAGGCTTCTTGGCACCTAAAGATCTCCTGAGGGAGGAGTCACCATCACTTGGCAAGTGCAACAGTCGCGGGCACAGCGGTTCCAGTCCAGTGGCAGGAGCAGGGGCCCACAGTCTCCGAGGTTGGTCGAAAGACAAGCAGGACCCAGAGGAAGCCACAGACTCACCCCCCTGTATTGCAGAGTCTTCAGATCTCTTGAGGTGCCTACGGATGCAGGGGTGTGACTCCTTCACTCACAGGGAGATTCCTTCATGCTTCCAGGTGCAAACAGTCCTTGTGACCCTGGAGGATGCCCAGCCTAGATGCTGCAGAGTTCTTGTAGGATCCGGAGAAACAATGTTGCAGTGGGAGTCTTCCTACCAGAAGCAGATGAGCAGGGGTTCCAGAGGCCAGGAGCAGAAGATGTCTTTCAGATTGTTTCTTGGAGAGTCTTGCTCGACGAATCGGAGGACCCACCCACGGAGGAGCCCTTAAGTAACCCTACAAGGGGGGGTTGTCACTCCCTGAAGTAACCCACCTATTAGAGGGGATCAGGGACATCGTCTACCTGCCCTAACCAGTCAGATTCTCCCAGGGGCCTCTGCCCATCTTGTTGCCAAGATGGCAGAATCAAGTGGCCACCTGGCGGAGCTCTGTGCAACTCCCTAGGGGGAGGAGCTGGACAAAGGGATGGTCACTTCCCTGTCCTTTGTGTAGTTTAGTACCATAGCGGGAACCAGGGGTCCCTGAACTGGTGCAAGGAGGGCACCAAATATGCCCTTCAAGGCAGCCTGGTGGCGCTCAGAGGCCAGCCCTTGGATCACTAATACACAGGGGGAGGTGGTCACACCTCTCACATGCATGAAATCCTTTGTTCTGCCTCTCCGGCTTGAGCCAGGCTCACCAGCAGAAGGACAGAGCAGTGTCTGGGGTCAGCAGCGGCACGGGCTGGCTGCTAGACCCCATAAGGCTGCACAGGCTGATACCAAACATGCCTAGGTTTGGAGAAGCCAATTTGTAGTTGGACCACTCGTGCTGACCAGTTTCCACTACATACCTTAAGATGGCTTCCCCACACTTAGAGTCCAGGAATTGGCCTGGGGTCTGTAGGGGTTCCCTACTCATACAGGGGTACCCTCACACTTAGGGACATGCACTCTGCCCTCTGGCTGAAGGGCCTACCAGAGTGGTGACTTATAGTGTCTAAGTGCAGTGACCAGGTTCAGTGGTGAAAGGGTGCATGCACCTTTTCATGCAGGCTGCAATGGCAGGCCTGCAGTCACAGTTTGCATGGGCTCCTATGGATGGCACAATACATGATGCAGCTCATGGAGGACCCCTGGTGTACCAATGCCCTGGGTGCCTAGGTACCATATACTAGGGACTTGCATAGGTGCACAAATATGCCAATTGTGGGTGTAGAAAGTTTACCAGCAACCAAATTTAGAGGAGAGATCAGTCACTGGGGTTCTGGTTAGCAGGATCCCAGTGAACTACAGTCTAAATGCAGACATCAGGCAAAAAGTGGGGGTAACTGTGCTAGAAAGATGGCACTTTCCTACACTGAGACTGACAAAGAAAGACTTGTTAAAGCAGCATGCGCCTCAAACCCATAATTCGAGTGTTGCAATTATAACGCCTACTTAGGGCCTGATTTACAGTTTGGGGGATGGGATACTTGGTGTCCGATGTCGCAGATATCCTATCCGCCGTAATACAAGCACCACAGGATATAATGCACTTGTAGTACGGTGGACTGGATATCCGTCACGTTTGTGGTGGAGTATCCCATCTGCCAAACTCTGAATCATTCCTTCTGCCTCTAGGCATACTGAAGGTGTAAGAGCTGGAAGACTCCTGGTCTGGTTTCGTAGCCAGAACCGAAGAGGTCGGCCCACGAAGCAAATAACTATTAACACCGGTCGTTCAAGGTGCACTCAAGCTGGCATTATTGAGGTCTTTAATTACTACACAGATCTTTATGCTTTAACCCGAGTACCTCCCTTACAGTAGCTCTCGACGGGTTGAATGCGATGGCTGTGGTTGTTGTTAGATTCTTCTTGTCAAACCATATGTTGAGGTCTGCTGTGGTTTATAGGATTGGGTGGTCCTGATGGGTGTGGGTTACGGGATCAAGAAGGGCCTCTTTGAAGTTTGCGTTGTTGCTTTGTGGTTTGTATATTAAGCGGAAGGAAGAGGTAATAGTCGGAGTGTGGTGACATCTTATCAAGGATTCACAGCCGTCCATGGTGAGATCTTCATTGATTATTTGTTTTGTTTATGGACGACAGCCAGGCCTCCTCCAGCTTTGTGTGTACAATTTGTGTTAATGATCTGAAAATCAGACGTGATCTTCGCTGAGCCATCAAGGTGAGGTCCAGTGTTTCTGAGAATAGATCCATTTGTGTTCATGGATCTTGCGTTGAAGAGTAGGCGTTTTAGTTGTGTTTTTGTGTTTTTCGTGCCCTGTAGTGAAGGTGGAGGGGGGGTTAGGTGTTTTGGTGTGGCTGGTTTGGAGGTGAAACGTGGCTGTAGTTGGAGGTACAAGGGAGGTTGTTTGGTTAGAAATATATGAACTTTCGGATGTGTGGGCCTGTTGTGGTGGGTCGTGGCGTTGTAACTTCTGTGGTGTTTGGTCATTTGTTTAGAATGTTGTGGGAATCCTGCGACCATGTGTTTACACGTTCCCTTGATTTTCAATTTCTTTCTGGCAAGTGACATTGTATCTTAGGTTGTTTGGTTGCAGTTAATGTACTGTTGTATTGTTTGTGATGGGATGTGAAGTGTTGTAACTATCTGGAAAGGTTAGATGGCTGCAGACATTTGTAAGTAGTTATTCTGTGTTTGTATATGAGGGGTCTGCCCAGTTTTACTCCCCTCGAGCATGCATGCCAACTGGCCCGATCACGTGTGTGGCTTCAGGTTTGTGAGGCCCGTATCGTCCCCCCCCCCCCCCGTTTATTTTTCTTAGAAATCCACCACTTTGCTTGTCTGAAATGTTGGCACACGTGGTGCAGGTCTGCACTTCTTTCGCTTTATCTGGAGTACCCCTCAAGTGATGACCTTCGACCCCAGCCCGAAAGCAGCCATATCAGTCCCATTCACCCGTCGCTGGGTGGGTGAGGGCCGATCAGTCCCACCTGCAGCCCTTTCTATGTACTTGATGATCAGCGGGGTGGAGTGGGGGTCGTTTCTGCCCCCCTCCCCCTCAGTGCTCTATCCGCCCCAACCCCAGTATATGTCCTTTACGTGAAGCGTTTTCCACCATGGCGGCTTGTTGTCAGTGAGGGAAGCGCTGAGAGAAACCAGATGTGTTTGATGTATTCCGTCGTCCTTGACACTTACTGGAAGAAGAAACGCACTTAGAATTTGTGTATCAGCATCTGGTGCCAAAAATCAATAGTGGTGCATATTCTTTAACATGTGTGGTAAACAGGGGCGTGCAGTCACCCCCTCTCCTCACCCTGGGGTTCTCAGGCGATGATTAACTAAAGTTTAAAAATAGAAAAGCAGCATTTATGTCAACCATCTTTAACAACTTCTAAGCAACAATGATGGGTTTCACTGCAGAGAACGGTCCATCTGCTCGTGACTTGTGTTGCTGTTGTGGGGTTTGTGCTCTCTCCATTGCAGCATGTCGTGGCCTTTAGAACACTATATGGGGTCCAGGGGACGGTGGTCCAACGGAAACACCAAGTCGTTTGCACCCTCAGTGGGTGCGCTTAGCCCGTCTTTGGGAAGTAGATGTACATCGACCGCTGTGACCTTGTGTTTGGGTTCATGGTGTGTCGGGCACTCTTACAAGTCACATGTAAGCTGGAGGCTTAGCTTTTGGGGAGCTGGTTTCGCAGTGGGCGCCGCCCCACCACGACCACTTGTGGGGACTAACACACGGATATTGCCGAGTGCCCAAACATCCCAAGTGAATCACCGAGGGAGTTACACCAGTCTAAAAGGAGATAAGCCTAAGAGCTGCGAACTAACTGCAGTCACATCTTCCTACCGGTAACCACCACAAACCCACCTTGCCACCTCTATAATCCCTCCTCGCCACCAGTCACCTCTATAATCCCTCCTCGCCACCAGTCACCTCTATAATCCCTCCTCGTCACCAGTAACCAGCACAATCCCTCCTCGTCACCTGTTACCAGCACAATCCCTCCTCGCCACCAGTCACCTCTATAATCCGTCCTCGCCACCAGTCACCTCTATAAGCCCTCCTCGCCACCAGTAACCAGCACAACCCCTCCTCACCACCAGTAACCAGCACAATCCCTCCTTGCCACCATTCACCTGTATAATCCCTCCTCGCCACCATTCACCTCTATAATCCCTCCTCGCCACCAGTCACCTCTATAATCCCTCCTCGTCACCAGTAACCAGCACAATCCCTCCTCGTCACCTGTTACCAGCACAATCCCTCCTCGCCACCAGTCACCTCTATAATCCGTCCTCGCCACCAGTCACCTCTATAAGCCCTCCTCGCCACCAGTAACCAGCACAACCCCTCCTCACCACCAGTAACCAGCACAATCCCTCCTTGCCACCATTCACCTGTATAATCCCTCCTCGCCACCATTCACCTCTGTAATCCCTCCTCACCACCAATCACCTCTATAAATCCCTCCTCGCCACCAGTAACTAGCACAATCCCTCTTCGCCACCAGTTACCAGCACAATCCCTCCTCGCCACCAGTAACCAGCACAATCCCTCCTCGCCACCAGTAACCTCTATAATCCCTCCTCACCACCAGTAACCAGCACAATCCCTCCTCGCCACCTCTATAATCCCTCCTCGCCACCAGTAACCTCTATAATCCCTCCTCGTCACCAGTAACCAGCACAATCCCTCCTCGTCACCTGTTACCAGCACAATCCCTCCTCACCACCAGTCACCTCTATAATCCGTCCTCGCCACCAGTCACCTCTGTAATCCCTCCTCACCACCAATCACTTCTATAATCCCTCCTCACCACCAGTAACCAGCACAATCCCTCCTCGCCACCAGTAACCAGCACAATCCCTCCTCGCCACCAGTAACCAGCACAATCCCTCCTCGCCACCAGTAACCAGCACAATCCCTCCTCGCCACCAGTAACCAGCACAATCCCTCCTTGCCACCAGTAACCTCTATAATCCCTCCTCGCCACCAGTAACCAGCACAATCCCTCCTCGCCACCATTCACCTCTCTAATCCCTTCTCGCCACCAGTAACGTCTATAATCCCTCCTCCTCGCCACCAGTCACCTGCATAATCCCTCCTCGCCACCATTCACCTGTATAATCCCTCCTTGTCAGCAGTAACTAGCACAATCCGTCCTCACCACCATTCACCTCTATAATCCCTCCTCGCCACCAGTAACCAGCACAATCCCTCCTCGCCACCATTCACCTCTCTAATCCCTTCTCGCCACCAGTAACGTCTATAATCCCTCCTCCTCGCCACCAGTCACCTGCATAATCCCTCCTCGCCACCATTCACCTGTATAATCCCTCCTTGTCAGCAGTAACTAGCACAATCCGTCCTCACCACCATTCACCTCTATAATCCCTCCTCGCCAGCAGTAACCAGCACAATCCCTCCTCGCCAGCAGTAACCAGCACAATCCCTCCTCGCCACCAGTAATCTCTATAATCCCTCCTTGCCACCAGTAACCAGCACAATCCCTCCTCGCCACCAGTAACCAGCACAATCCCTCCTCGCCACCAGTCACCTCTATAATCCCTCCTCGCCACCAGTCACCTCTATAATCCCTCCTCGCCACCAGTCACCTCTATAAGCCCTCCTCGCCACCAGTAACCAGCACCACCCCTCCTCACCACCAGTAACCAGCACAATCCCTCCTCGCCACCATTCACCTGTATAATCCCTCCTCGCCACCAGTAACCAGCACAATCCCTCCTCGCCACCATTCACCTCTATAATCCCTCCTCGCCACCAATCACCTCTATAATCCCTCCTCGCCACCCATCACCTCTATAATCCCTCCTCACCACCAGTAACCAGCACAATCCCTCCTCGCCACCAGTAACCAGCACAATCCCTTCTCACCACCATTCACCTCTCTAATCCCTTCTCGCCACCAGTAACATCTATAATCCCTCCTCGCCACCAGTCACCTCTATAATCCCTCCTTGCCACCAGTAACCTCTATAATCATTCCACACCATCAGTAACCTCTATAATCACTCCTAACCCCCAGTAACCAGAACAATCCCTCCTCGCCACCGGTAACCAGCACAATCCCTCCTCGCCACCAGTCACCTCGATAATTACTCCACACCATCAGTAACCTTTATAATCCCTCCTCCCCACTAGTAACCTCTATGATCTCTGCACACCATCAGTAACCCCTATAATCACTCCACACCATCAGTAACCAGCACAGTCTCTCCTTGCCATCAGTCACCTCTATAATCCCTCCTCGCCACCGGTAACCAGCACAATCCCTCCTCGCTGCCAGTCACCTGTATAATCACTCCACACCATGAGTAACCTCTATAATCCCTCCTCACCACCAGTAACCTCTATAATCCCTCCTCACCACCAGTACCCTCTATAATCCCTCCTCGTCACCAGTCACCTCTACAATCCCTCCTTGCCACCAGTAACCCCTCCTTGCCACTAGTAACCGCAATCCTTCCACACCATCAGTAACCGCTATAATCACTCCACGTCATCAGTAACCGCTACAATCACTCCTCACTAGCAGTAACCTCTATAATAATTCCACACTACCAGTACCCTGAATAATTCCTTCTCACCTCCGGTCACCTCTATAATCCCTACTCGCCACTTGTCACCTCTGTAATCCCTCCACGCCACCAGTAACCTCTATAATCGCTGCCCCCCATCAGTAACCTCTATAGTCACCCGCACCACCAGTCACCTCTTTAATCACTGCACACCATCAGTAATCTCTATAATCACTCCACACCGTCAGTAACCTCTATAATCACTCCTTGCCACCAGTGACCTCTCACTCCTCACCACCAGTACCTTCTACATTTCCTCCTCACCACCTGTAGCCTCTGTTATCCCGCCTCACCATCACTAACTGCTACAATCACTCCTCACCACCAGTAGCCACTATAATCACTCACTAGTAACATTTACAATCACTCCTCACCATCAGTAGCCTCTGCAGTTGCTTCTCACCAGCAGTAAACTTTACATCCATCCACACCACCAGTAACCCCTATAGTCACTTCTCACCATGAGTAGCCTCTACAATCACTCGTCAACACTAATACCTTCTACAATCACTTGTCAACACTAATACCTTCTACAATCACTTGTCACCACAAGTACCTTCTACAATCTCATCATCGCAGCAATTCACCCTCAACACCTACAACCTAGAATCCCTCTTCACCACCAATTAATACAGTCCCTTCTCATGGCCAGCAATGTCTTCCATCTCTCCTCGCCACCACTGATCTCTACAATCTCTTCTCGACACAAGTAACTTCTCTATAATCGTTCAAGTCTCTTCACACCGCCTGTGACCTCTGCATTCTCCCTCCACAACACCAAACTACAATCCCACCACACCGGTAAACTCCGCAATCCCTCCTCACAAAATATAATCTCTCCAATCCCTCGTCACCACCTGTAATCGCCTTAATCCCCACTAACCACCACGTACCCCTACAGGTACTGCAATTCCTCCTCACTGCCTGTAACCTGTGCAGTCACCTTTAAATCCCCCTATATCACCAGTAACCTCTTCAATCCTTCCTCACCACCGGTACCTTCTTCATTCCCTCCTCACCACCGGTACCTTCAACAATCCCACCTCACCACCAGAACCTTCTACAGTCCCGTCTCCCCACCGGTACCTTCTTCAATTTCTTCTCACCACCAGTACTCTCTACAGTCCCTTCTCATTACCAGTACCTTCTACAGCCCCTCTCATCCCTCGCCACCAGTAACACCTGCGATCCCTACTCACCAGTAGTAACCGCTACAATCCTTCTTCACAACCTAAAAGCCCAGCTAATCTTCATCACCAACAAAAAGTTCTATATTCCATCCGCCTCACCAACAAACTTTACAGTTCTGCTCACCACCACATTCAGAGAACGTTTTAAAGTTTTTTTACTTTACACTTTGCTTCCTTGTTTGCATACATTTTATTCATCTGTCAAAAGTATTTAATTTTCTAAGCCTCTAAATAGCACTTGTGGAGCCCCTGGCGGTCCTCGGACTGCAGGTTAGGAACCCCTGTTGTAGGGGACACTGGTGGCGAGCCGGAATACTAGAAGTTATTGGTGCACGAGGAGGGATTGTAGATGTTACTGGAGGGTAGAGATGGCGAGGAGGCTTTGTGGAGTTTGTTGGTCATCAGCACATATTGTGGAGTTTGTTGGTCATCAGCAGATGTTGTAGAGTTTGTTGGTCATCAGCAGATGTTGTAGAGTTTGTTGGTCATCAGCAGATGTTGTAGAGTTTGTTGGTCACAAGAAGGCTTTGTGGGGTTTGTTGGTGGGAGATGAGGGATTGTAGAATTTGTTGGTGGTGACTGGAAATGTATTTGTGTGATAGAATGTGAGCTTTTTATATTATGTGACGCCGTTGAGTCAATCTGATTTGTGTTGTACCCATGTCAAGCCTGCATAGTTTGAGTTTTCTGCATTTTTATTAAAACATTTTTACTTTATCTTAATACTTGCGGATTTTGTTTTTTTTTGTTGCCAGGTCCAAAAAGTTGGCAGCTCTTGCGAATTGCTTGCAGACGGCTGCACTAACCAAGGCGGACTTGCGATTTGAACTGGACGAGCTGGAGTTAGCAGCATTGCTTGTGCAAGAGGAGGAGCTGGAGGCTTCTGGGGCAGGGAAGAAGCAGTCGTGTGGACCTTCTCAGGCTAACGCAAGTGGCACAGAGGAGTCGAGTAGCAGCTCCTCCTCCTCCAACGACACCGAGTTCGACTCGTCATCTGGGACCGACAAAGACACAGATTCATCAGACGACACAGAGGACAGCGTTTCAGATGAAGACGGGGTGTCGGACGGCGAACATGTGAAAACCGCCTCTTCTCGAGAGACCCTTCTGGAGAAGACACCTCCACTGGTGGAGGTCCTTGGACTGATCCAGAACACAGACACATCTGGGAGTGGTGGCCAACAGCCAGGAGAGTCTTTGCATCCGCCCCCTTCCTCTGGAGACCGAGTGGAAGAGCTGAGTGAAAAACTCTGGACAACTGTGGTCCTTTCTGAGCCCTCTGGAGACCTGGCTAGCGAGGTGGAGCCAGGTTTGCACAAAGCAGTGTCACACGGTGCTCAAAAGTCGCATGAAACTGATACGGGAAAGGTAAGGTGCCCTCTGGCGTCACCTACTGTTTCTGGAAGACCAGAGGGAGAGCCAGGAGACCACCTCCCAGCCACAGTTGTGCTTCCTGAAGGCTCTAAGGAAAGGGCCGCTGAGGTGGGTCTCCCCGGCACAGATGCTGCTCAGCCGCCACGGGACCCTGGCATTGAGATCACGGACGGTTCTTTCCAGTCACCTAGAATTTCTGGAAACCAAACACTGATTGAAGAACTTGGAGAATATTTGCAGACGGCAGCTGTGCTCTCTGAGTGCTGTGCGGAGCGGGCTACAGAGCTGGAGTCTGGGTGGCAGGACACCGAGACGGAGAGTACTCCAGATGCACAGTAAAGAGAGTTAGAGAAGTCTTGACTTGAAAGGATTGTGGACAAGGTTTTACCTCTGATCAGTCAGAGCACCTGGTGGGAGGCCTTTGAAGGATTGTAGGACCTCATCACACACTGCACAAATGAGCATGACGTCAATGTTGAAGGTTCCATAAAGAGAGTAAAGTCCTTCATGAGCCCAGACAAAAATAAAACTTTTTTTCCATAATATCCCATTCTCATATGGTGGAAGTCTTAGGGTGTTGAACAACATTTGATACCATTAGTGGCAGGAGATACAACAATATCGTTTGACGTCATAGGCTGGGTCAAAGTTTCTCCTTTAACTCTAATTCGGTCAAAAATGTCAGGTGTTTCGGGGTTCAGTCTGACTACTGAACTGTCTAAAGGTGGATGGGTTGAGTTTGCAGGCTTTTTGTTCTTTATATTCCTTGGGATAGGCCAGGAACCCAGAGGGTAGTCACAGTGTTCATAACAGCCATCCCCCCTGCAATCCCTCCCCCTCATCCATAGATGTGCATTCACGCGGAATTCCATTATCAGCACAGTAGTGTGTCTATTATGACTATGATGAGAGGGGCCAGACGCGCCCGCTATAGTCTGCCTATTATGAATATGACGAGAGAGGCCGGGCACATCCTGCTATAGTCTGTCTATTATGACTATGACGATAGAGTTCAAACGCTTGCTGCTATAGTCTGTCTGTTATGACTGGAGAGAGGCCAAGTGCATCCTGCTATAGTCTGTCTATTGTGACTATGATGAGAGAGGCCAGGTGCATTCTGTTGTAGTCTATTATGACTAGTGAGAGGCCAGACGCATCCTGCTATAGTCTGTCTATTATGACTATGACAAGAGAGACCAGGCGCATCCTGCTATAGTCTGTCTATGATGACTATGACGAGAGAGGCCACACGCATCCTGCTATAGTCTATCTATTATGACTATGATGAGAGAGGCCGGGCGCTTCCTGCTATAGTCTGCCAGTTATGACTAGTGAGAGGCCAGACGCTTCCTGCTATAGTCTATCATGACTATGACGAGAGAGGCCAGGCGCATCCTGCTATAGTCTGTCTATGATGACTATGAGGAGAGAGACCAGGCGCATCCTGCTATAGTCTGTCTATTATTACTATGATGAGAGAGGCCAGGCGCATCCTGCTATAGTCTGTCTATTATGACTAGAGAGAGGCCAGGTGCATTCTGCTATGGTCTGTCTATTATGACTAGGGAGAGGCCAGGCGCATCCTGCTATAGTCTGTCTATGATGACTATGAGGAGAGAGGCCAGGCGCATCCTGCTATAGTCTGTCTATCATGACTATGACGAGAGAGGCCAGGCGCATCCTGCTATAGTCTGTCTATTATGACTAGGACGAGAGAGGCCACACGCATCCTGCTATAGTCTGTCTATTATGACTATGATGAGAGAGGCCAGGCGCTTCCTGCTTTAGTCTGCCTGTTATGACTAGTGAGAGGCCAGACGATTCCTGCTATAGTCTGTCTATTGTGACTATGATGAGAGAGGCCAGGCGCATCCTGCTATAGTCTGTCTATCATGACTATGACGAGAGGCCAGGCGCATCCTGCTATAGTCTGTCTATCATGACTATGACGAGAGGCCAGGCGCATCCTGCTATAGTCTGTCTATTATGACTATGACAAGAGAGACCAGGCGCATTCTGCTATAGTCTGTCTATTATGACTATGACGAGAGGCCAGGCGCATCCTGCTATAGTCTGTCTATCATGACTATGACGAGAGGCCAGGCGCATCCTGCTATAGTCTGTCTATTATGACTATGACAAGAGAGACCAGGCGCATCCTGCTATAGTCTGTGTATGATGACTGTGACGAGAGAGACCAGGCGCATCCTGCTATAGTCTGTCTATCATGACTATGACGAGAGAGGCCAGGCGCATCCTGCTATAGTCTGTCTATTATTACTATAATGAGAGAGGCCAGGCGCATCCTGCTATAGTCTGTCTATTATGACTAGAGAGAGGCCAGGTGCATTCTGCTATGGTCTGTCTATTATGACTAGGGAGAGGCCAGGCGCATCCTGCTATAGTCTGTCTATCATGACTATGACGAGAGAGACCAGGCGCATCCTGCTATAGTCTGTCTATCATGACTATGACGAGAGAGGCCAGGCGCATCCTGCTATAGTCTGTCTATCATGACTATAATGAGAGAGGCCAGGCGCATCCTGCTATAGTCTGTCTATTATGACTAGAGAGAGGCCAGGTGCATTCTGCTATGGTCTGTCTATTATGACTAGGGAGAGGCCAAGCGCATCCTGCTATAGTCTGTCTATCATGACTATGACGAGAGAGACCAGGCGCATCCTGCTATAGTCTGTCTATCATGACTATGACGAGAGAGGCCACACGCATCCTGCTATAGTCTGTCTATCATGACTATGACGAGAGAGACCAGGCGCATCCTGCTATAGTCTGTCTATCATGACTATGACGAGAGAGGCCAGGTGCATCCTGCTATAGTCTGTCTATCATGACTATGACGAGAGAGACCAGGCGCATCCTGCTATAGTCTGTCTATTATGACTAGAGAGAGGCCAGGCGCATCCTGCTATAGTCTGTCTATGATGACTATGAGGAGAGAGGCCAGGCGCATCCTGCTATAGTGTGTCTATCATGACTATGACGAGAGACCAGGCGCATCCTGCTATAGTCTGTCTATCATGACTATGACGAGAGAGGCCAGGTGCATCCTGCTATAGTCTGTCTATCATGACTATGACGAGAGAGACCAGGCGCATCCTGCTATAGTCTGTCTATTATGACTAGAGAGAGGCCAGGTGCATTCTGCTATGGTCTGTCTATTATGACTAGAGAGAGGCCAGGTGCATTCTGCTATGGTCTGTCTATTATGACTAGGGAGAGGCCAGGCGCATCCTGCTATAGTCTGTCTATGATGACTATGAGGAGAGAGGCCAGGCGCATCCTGCTATAGTCTGTCTATCATGACTATGACGAGAGAGGCCAGGCGCATCCTGCTATAGTCTGTCTATTATGACTAGAGAGAGGCCAGGTGCATTCTGCTATGGTCTGTCTATTATGACTAGGGAGAGGCCAGGCGCATCCTGCTATAGTCTGTCTATGATGACTATGAGGAGAGAGGCCAGGCGCATCCTGCTATAGTCTGTCTATGATGACTATGAGGAGAGAGGCCAGGCGCATCCTGCTATAGTGTGTCTATCATGACTATGACGAGAGACCAGGCGCATCCTGCTATAGTCTATGATGACTATGACAAGAGAGGCCACACGCATCCTGCTAGAGTCTGTTCATTATGTTTATGCCACTTTCAGGGCACTTCGTAAAGACGTTCTGTTATATAAAGAGGGGGAGCGCTGCAGGGCCCTGCGAGGGCTTGTACTCCCCTAAACATCAGTTGGAACACATGGAAAAGGCCCCTCTTCCCTGCAGGGGTCTGCCACCCCCCCACCCATGTGCAGGACATTACATGAAACGAATGCTACACTGCTCAGTGGGGGCACTGGGCTCCCCAAACCTCCAAGAACCTGTGAGTATTTGAGCCAACCCCCACCCTTCCTGCCATAAGGGTCCTGGGTCTGGTTCTAGGCTGCATTTAACCCCTCAGTGCAGATGTGTTCACTCCCCACATACGGGTTCTTGGAGGTGACGTCACTGGTTGAAAATAAACTGGAAGCGGCCCAAAGGGGACACTGTTTGCTGATCAGTCAGTCTCGTTTTCCATCCGTTTGACACCCGGGGCTGTGGTTTGAGCTCATTCTTATCCCACAGATATCACTGTTCCCAACCCGTCGGCCAGCGCTGTGATTATATGTCTGCGCAATTAAGCCGTTCAGATCAGTATGTGGGCATGGATGGCGTAGACATGAACAGATTCGCACAAACAGGCACTCTCACATATGAACAAACGGACACACACGACAGCCACTCACATGAACAAACACACACATGAACGAAGAGGCACTCACACACATGAACAGACACACTCTCACACATGAACAGACATTCACACATATGAACAGACATTCACACATATGAACAGACATTCACACATATGAACAGACACACACATGAACAGACACACACACACAACAGCCACTCACATGAACAAACATGTATTAACAGACACTCACACAGATGAACAAACACACACACATGAATAAACACACACTCGCACACATGAACAAAGGCACTCCCACACAAACAGATAGACACTCACACATATGAACAAACGAACACACACATGAACAAACACTCGTACACGAACAGACACACACACATGAACAAAGGCACACCCATACATGAACAGACGCACATATGAACAAACAGGCACTCTCACAAGAACAGACACACATGAAAGAAATGCACAGAGAGACCTGACACT
The DNA here is from genome assembly GCF_031143425.1 of Pleurodeles waltl. Classification (NCBI taxonomy): domain Eukaryota; kingdom Metazoa; phylum Chordata; class Amphibia; order Caudata; family Salamandridae; genus Pleurodeles; species Pleurodeles waltl. The sequence continues at coordinate 11,840,805 of NC_090448.1, read as the reverse complement.
CTGACATAAGTCTCACACTGCATATTGCAAACATGGCAAACCCACACATCAAACACATGTAAGTGCTAAGAATACACAGACAGAACAAACTCATGATATACTACACACACACATGCTAAAACCACCACCACACACAACAGACGTGATTATGTGATGAGCTCCGGGGGCCCCTCCAGGTACTTCTCAAGTTTTGTTACCTCTTTGATATACACCACAAGCTGTTCATGATTTATTCACACAGTACACATATGCTAACATGATAGATAAATCACAAGCTGTTCAATAAATAAATAGATTTTGTGGTATATGTTTTTCTTAAAGACTCACACCAAAGAAAAGCATACTTGTCAATCATGATGAACCTACTCATGCGAACATGAGGACCTCCCCATACAAATTCAAACATTTAGAACACTTGTGCAAACATAAGGAGCTCAAAACACAAAGTGGAAACATGACATCGACATACAAAATTGATACACATGGAGGCATTGCACTTAACACACAAGAAAACCAGGCACACTTACCACACATACATAGAATTACCAGGTCATGCAAGAATGCACGTCCTGCACACACGCTTGACAGAGAGACACATGAAGACACAAATCACCACACCACACACATGCAGTGGCCTTCTACTACTAAGCTGCTCTTTGGTAAACTCAAAATTAGAACGAAATTACCCCCTCCCCCATAGGACGTATTACTCTGCATTATTGGAAATTACTGCGCAAAACCCCACCTGCACTGAAAGGTAGAAAACAGGAGGTCCCGAATAACAAGAGTGGGTTTTACAACTCAGAACAAAATCCACCCAAACGCACGCGCTTGCCCCACCACATGTAAATTAGTCACAGGACTGTAGCTTATGTGTCTATGTAGCAAATGAAAAAGTTATGTAAACCCTGTTTTTCTTTTCTTTTTGGAAAGAGCTCTGACACCCCAAGCGGGATATATATGTTCGATGGCATGTGTAGCTGCAGATACACATGCTATGCATAGCTCTTCCGACATCTAGTGTTGGGCTCGGAGTGTTACAAGTTGTTTTTCTTCGAAGAAGTCTTTTTGGAATCAAGGGATCGAGTGACTCCTTCTCTCGGTTCCATTATGCATGGGCATCGACTCCATTGTTACATTGTTTTCTTTCTGCGGTCGGGTTCAGACGTGTTTCCTTTCGCTCCAAGATTTCGATTCGGAAAACCACTGAAAACCTTATTCATCGGTATTGTTTCGATCGCGTTTCCCATCTAGCATGGAACCGGTAGTACCGTCGGAACCTTCATTTTTTCCACCCTTCGGGGCGCGTGTCCCCGACTCGGGCCTGTTCGGGCCTACTGCGTGGAAAGCCTGATGGATCGGACTCCATTCCGATTCTGCCCTCTGTGCCACGCAAAGTACCCCTATACAGACCAGCACTTGGTTTGTAATTTCTGCCTTTCTCCAGACCATCAGGAGGAAGATTGTGAGGCCTGACAATCATTTCGATCAACGAAGACCCTCCAAGATCGCAGAGCCCGGAGACTCGAAATGACATCGAAAAGCAGTGAACATCTCGACGTCATGGAAGAAGAGCAGGCGCATACAGCAGTCTCCATCCGAGACACAGACTCCAAACAAGAGTCGGAAGACGACAGACCCATCACAGCTGGCCAGCATGTGAGTACGTCTGCTCCTACACCCCTGCACAAAAAACATTTAAAGACCTTGGGTACACCACTGCCGGAAGGCCATGGTTCGCCCCGAAAAAAGACTGTTGGTGACCGTCCACCGGGGTCGGTGCCGAAAAAGTGCTCTCCTCCATCTACTTTGGAGTTGAGTAAATCTGTTTAAAGGCACCGTTTCGGACTCAAGTAAAAGAGCCTGTTCCTCGGAGTCGAAAATTCAGCAATCGGCTTCGGAGCTGAGACTTTCGACTATCTTTTCGGGACCGAAAAAAATACACTTCGGAGCCAAAAAAATCCTCATATACAGAGGAACAAGGACTTTCAAAAAAATTAAGGGAATCTCATAAGACTTCTGAGGAAGAGCCTGACATTGAACCAATTTTAAAGGTTATGGATGAGAGACAATCCAGAATACATATTCATAAGGAGACAGGAAGAATTATCACTGCACCTCCTTTAAAGACAAAAAGGAAGCTGGCTTTCCAAGAGGAACTGGGCTCTGTGCAGCCACCAGCAAAGGTGCAAAAGGAGAAGCCACTACCTCTCCATACTTCTCCTCCTCAATCTCCACAATTATCCTTCTCACCTCACACCAGCCCTCCACTGCCTTCTCCAACAAATTCTCTATCTTCACAAGGAGGTACAGCAGACCCATGGGGTCTCTATGACCCTGATCCCATCCCAGATAATGACCCAGATATTTACCCATCAAACCTTCTCCTCCAGAAGATACCACTGCATATACACAAGTAATGTCCAGGGCGGCAGCTTACCATGGGGTAACCATGCATTCTGAGCCATTAGAAGAAGATGTTTTCTTTAATACACTATCTTCTACACATTCCAGGTACCAGAGTCTCCCAATGTTACCAAGAATGGTTAAACACGCAGAACAAAAGCTAGGATTATCACCCCTAGAATTGATAAAAAGTATAAACCTTCTGACCCAGATGACATCACTCACCAGGTCCCTCCCGACTCGGTGGTAGTCAGTGCAGCAAGAAAGAGGGCACATAGCCAGTCTTCAGGAGACGCACCTCCTCCTGATAAGGAGAGTAGAAAATGTGACGCAGCAGGGAAAAGAGTTGGTACAGAAGCTGCAAATCAGTAGAGAATTGCAAATTCTCAGGCACTTCTAGCTTGCTGTGATAGGGCCCATTGACATGAAATGCAGGATATTGTACAGCATCTCCTAGAAGAGCCCCATTGGGATGAGATGCAGGATCTTGTACAGCATCTCCCAGAAGAACCCCGTTGGGATGAGATGCAGGATATTGTACAGCATCTCCCAGAAGAACCCCGTTGGGATGAGATGCAGGATATTGTACAGCATCTCCCAGAAGAACCCCGTTGGGATGAGATGCAGGATATTGTACAGCATCTCCCAGAAGAACCCCGTTGGGATGAGATGCAGGATATTGTACAGCATCTCCCAGAAGAGCCCCATTGGGATGAGATGCAGGATATTGTACAGCATCTCCCAGAAGAACCCCGTTGGGATGAAATGCAGGATCTTGTACAGCATCTCCCAGAAGAACCCCGTTGGGATGAGATGCAGGATCTTGTACAGCATCTCCCAGAAGAACCCCGTTGGGATGAGATGCAGGATCTTGTACAGCATCTCCCAGAAGAACCCCGTTGGGATGAGATGCAGGATATTGTACAGCATCTCCCAGAAGAGCCCCGTTGGGATGAGATGCAGGATCTTGTACAGCATCTCCCAGAAGAACCCCGTTGGGATGAGATGCAGGATATTGTACAGCATCTCCCAGAAGAACCCCGTTGGGATGAGATGCAGGATATTGTACAGCATCTCCCAGAAGAACCCCGTTGGGATGAGATGCAGGATCTTGTACAGCATCTCCCAGAAGAACCCCGTTGGGATGAGATGCAGGATCTTGTACAGCATCTCCCAGAAGAACCCCGTTGGGATGAGATGCAGGATCTTGTACAGCATCTCCCAGAAGAACCCCGTTGGGATGAGATGCAGGATCTTGTACAGCATCTCCCAGAAGAACCCCGTTGGGATGAGATGCAGGATCTTGTACAGCATCTCCCAGAAGAACCCCGTTGGGATGAGATGCAGGATCTTGTACAGCATCTCCCAGAAGAACCCCGTTGGGATGAGATGCAGGATCTTGTACAGCCCCGTTGGGATGAGATGCAGGATCTTGTACAGCATCTCCCAGAAGAACCCCGTTGGGATGAGATGCAGGATATTGTACAGCATCTCCCAGAAGAACCCCGTTGGGATGAGATGCAGGATATTGTACAGCATCTCCCAGAAGAACCCCGTTGGGATGAGATGCAGGATATTGTACAGCATCTCCCAGAAGAACCCCGTTGGGATGAGATGCAGGATATTGTACAGCATCTCCCATAAGAACCCCGTTGGGATGAGATGCAGAATATTGTACAGCATCTCCCAGAAGAACCCCATTGGGATGAGATGCAGGATATTGTACCGCATCTCCCAGAAGAGCACCAGAAGAGGGCACAGCAGGTGGTAGAAGAGGGACAAGCGATTAGCAATAATCAGGTAAGATCTGCCCTCGATGCTGCTGATGCAGCTGCAAGGAGTATAAACACTGCCGTCACAATCCGAAGACATGCATGGCTGCGCTCCTCTGGTTTTAAACCAGAAATCAAACAGGCTGTACTTAATATGCATTTTGAGAAGAAGCACCTCTGTGGCCCAGAAGTGGACACCACTATTGTAAAATTGAGGAGGGACTCGGATACTGTGAAGGCAATGGGCGCTTTATAGACCATCACCCCATATAGAGGCTCCTTTCGCAGGCCACAGTTTCGAGGAGGTTTTAAGCCACAATCCTCAGAGGTTTCCACCTCCCAAACAAAGCAACCACAACAAACCCAGTATCAACGAGGTGGGTTTAGAGGAACATATAGAGGTCAGTACTTCAGAAATAGAGGTAAATTCCAAACCTTAAAACAAACAACAACATCACAGCCTAAACAGTGGCTTCCTTCCCTCCCTTCCACTCCACACATCTCCTGTGGGGGATGACTACAGCAATTCCACTGTCATTGGCAAAATATCACCACAGACAACTGGGTATTATCAATTATCCGCAATGGCTATTGCCTAGAATTGATATCCACCCCTCCAAACATTCCGCCAAGATATCACACACCGTTCTCTTACAACAAGAAGTACAATCTCTACTGTTAAAGCAAGCAATAGAATTAGTTTCACATGTCTCAACAAGGATCATGAGTATACTCACTATACCTCCTAATTCCCAAAAAAGACGGCACCCTCAGGCCCATATTAGACCTCAGGCCCCACAATCTGTACATCTTGTCAGAACATTTTCACATGGTAACTCTGCGAGATGTCATTCCACTACTACAAAAACTAGATTTTATGACTGCTCTAGACCTCAAAGATGCGTATTTCCACATACCCATCCGCCCAGCTCACAGAAAATACCTCAGGTTTGTCATAGCAGGAAAACACTACCAGTTCAAAGTGTTGCGGTTTGGCATAGCAGCAGCTCCAAGGGTGTTCACAAAGTGTCTAGCAGTAGTAGCGGCCTACCTAAGAAGACAACATATACATGTCTTTCCATATCTAGACAATTGGCTAATAAAATCAAGCAATCTTACACAATGCCAAAAACACACTTATTATGTGATAGAAACTCTGCACACACTAGGGTTGGGGTTGCACCTCGGTCCAGCCTGGCAAAAGCCATTGTGGAATCACCTAATCCCATCCTCGTCGCCAAAAAGATCGATGTCGTAATAAAGGTGAGGCATGTAGATAGCTTTCACACATTTATTTAGTCCAAGCAAACAAAGACCGCCGCTGTCGTGTCCTCCGGCACCTCCGCAGCCGCTCAACCGTCTTGCTGCTCTCAAGAGCCCCCAGAGAACACAACCCATATCTCCTTATCGAGACTCCTCAGGTCCACACATAAACGTAGGTCCCCATTTCATTTTCGGGCAATCACCAACGGAGAAAGCCACAAACTGGACTCCATAGGCTCAATTACACCATTATGTTGAAGCTTGTTCAATTCAGCTTTAAGATCATCCCTAAGACTAAACGGCACCGACCTGACCTTATGTCTCCCTGGGATGGCCCTATCTTTCACCTTAATTTTGTGTTTAAAACCAGCAATCTTTCCCAAACCCTGTGCAAAAATACTAGGGAACTCCTCCTCAAATGGTGCCTTTGAATCTGAGTTCCCCACAACAAGGACTTCCACTAAAAACTGTTAGTTCAACATTTAGCCACTGTAACAGTATTTTTCATTGTTGTCCTTACTGCTAAGGCTCAGTGTAGCTCTAACCACCACTACATCCAAGATGGCGCCTAAAAACGCCAACCAAAGCACCAGCAGAGTCCCATTCCAGTTGTCTGCTGCCACATCAGTCACTCAATCCTCCCCTAGCAGAGCTCCACGTTTCCTTGTGGCAGTTGTCAATGATCTCCACTCACCAAAATGCGTGGGTAACTAGCGGCGGTCAGCAGGCTCCCTTGTTGCCAAAAAGATCGATGTTGTAATAAAGGTGAGGCATGTAGATAGCTTTCACACATTTATTTAGTCCAAGCAAACAAAGACCGCCGCTGTCGTGTCCTCCGGCACCTCCGCAGCCGCTCAACCGTCTTGCTGCTCTCAAGAGCCCCCAGAGAACACAACCCATATCTCCTTATCGAGACTCCTCAGGTCCACACATAAACGTAGGTCCCCATTTCGTTTTCGGGCAATCACCAACGGAGAAAGCCACAAACTGGACTCCATAGGCTCAATTACACCATTATGTTGAAGCTTGTTCAATTCAGCTTTAAGATCATCCCTAAGACTAAACGGCACCGACCTGACCTTATGTCTCCCTGGGATGGCCCTATCTTTCACCTTAATTTTGTGTTTAAAACCAGCAATCTTTCCCAAACCCTGTGCAAAAATACTAGGGAACTCCTCCTCAAATGGTGCCTTTGAATCTGAGTTCCCCACAACAAGGACTTCCACTAAAAACTGTTAGTTCAACATTTAGCCACTGTAACAGTATTTTTCATTGTTGTCCTTACTGCTAAGGCTCAGTGTAGCTCTAACCACCACTACATCCAAGATGGCGCCTAAAAACGCCAACCAAAGCACCAGCAGAGTCCCATTCCAGTTGTCTGCTGCCACATCAGTCACTCAATCCTCCCCTAGCAGAGCTCCACGTTTCCTTGTGGCAGTTGTCAATGATCTCCACTCACCAAAATGCGTGGGTAACTAGCGGCGGTCAGCAGGCTCCCTTGTTGCCAAAAAGATCGATGTTGTAATAAAGGTGAGGCATGTAGATAGCTTTCACACATCTATTTAGTCCAAGCAAACAAAGACCGCCGCTGTCGCGTCCTCCGGCACCTCCGCAGCCGCTCAACCGTCTTGCTGCTGCTGCTCGAGAGCCCCCAGAGAACAAGACCGCCGGCAGCACGCAATAACAATTCGGCCTGCGGTGTCGTGCCGTCGCGTGCACACAGCATAAAGAACACAACAACACACTCATCTCAACTGTCCGTGCTAGCCCAAACAATATGGAAATGGGCAATTCACAATCGTATTCATCTATTAGCACAATACATTCCAGGCATAGACAATCAGCTGGCAGATCTCCTAAGCAGAAATCACCAACTAACACACGAATGGGAGATTCACTCTCAAGTACTTCAAAAGTACTTTCAAAAGTGGGGTACACCAGAGCTAGATCTATTCACAACAAGCTAAAACGCAAAATGCCTAAACTTCGCATCCAGACCCGCACATCCTCTATCTAAGGGCAATGCTCTATTGATCAATTGGTCAGGGATATTTGCTTACGCTTTTCCCCCCTCTCCTTCCCTTTCTCGTCAGCAAACTACATCAAACGTCACTCACCATGATACTCATAGCACCAACATGGGCACGCCAGCCTTGGTACACAACACTACTAGATCTGTGTGTAGTATTCAATTCCAAACTCCCAAGCAGACCAGATTTGTTAACACAAAACAAAGGTCAAATCAGGCATCCAGACCCTGATGCTCTCAATCTAGTGATTTGGTTCCAGAAGTCATAGAATTTGGTTACCTAAAACTTCCACCAGAATGTATGGAAGTAATTAAACAAGCACATAAACCTACTACTAGACAGCGCTACACAAACAAGTGGGAAAGATTTGTCTACTACTCTCTATAATAACACTTACCTGCTTACAGCATCCATACAAGATACTGTATGCTATTTACTTCATTCGCAGAAATCAAATTTGGCTTTCTCATGCATCAAGACACACCTTACTGCAATATCTGCATACTTACAGAATATTCAACATACTTCTCTATTTAGAGTTCCTGTTATTAAAGCCTTCATGGAAGGATTAAAACACATTATTCGACCCAGAACACCACCTGTTCCATCATGGAATTTAAATATTGTACTTAACAAACTCATGAGATCCCCTTTTGAACCCATGCACTCTTGTCAAATTAAATTTTTAACATGGAAGGTCGCCTTCCTTGTAGGTATTACTTCTTTAAGAAGAGTTAGTGAAATACAAGCATTCACTCTTGAAGAACCTTTTTTCCAAGTGCACAAACACAAGGTTGTACTTAGAACAAATCCAAAATTTCTACCAAAAGTAGTATCTCCATTTCACATCAATCAAACAGTGGAATTGCCAGTCTTCTTTCCACAGCCAGACTCTGTGGCAGAAAGAGCTCTTCATACCCTAGATCTCAAAAGAGCTCTTATGTACTACATAGACAGAACTAAAGATTTTAGGAAAACAAAGCAACTTTTTGTTGCTTTCCAACAACCACATACAGGCAATCCTATATCAAAATAAGGTTTAGCAAGATGGATTGTTAGTTGTATTACAAACATGTTATATCAAAGCAAGGAGACAACTTTTGATCACTCCTAAAGCACATTCTACAAGAAAGAAAGGTGCGTTAATGGCATTTTTAGGAAACCTACCAATGGTTGATATATGTAAAGCAGCCACATGGTCAACTCCTCATACATTTACAAAACACTACTGTGTTGATGTTTTTTCACAGCAACAAGCCACTGTAGGCCACACTGGCTTAAGAACACTATTTCAATCAACATCAACTCCTACAGGATAGCCACCGCTTTTTTGGGAGGACTAACTTCTTTGTAGTCTATGCATAACATGTGTATCTGCAGCTACACGTCATCAAACGGAAAATGTTACTTACCCAGTGTACATCTGTTCGTGGCATGTAGTGCTGCAGATTCACATGCGTTCTCCCTCCTCCCTGGAAGCCTGTAGTCGTTTGTTTTACATTTGTACATATGGAAAACAATCTAACAATGGAGTTGATGCCCATGCGCACTGTAACCGAGCGGAGGAGTCACTCGATCCCATGACTCCGAAAAGACTTCTTTGAAGAAAAACAACTTGTAACACTCCAAGCCCAACACTAGGTGCAGAGCTATGCATAGCATGTGAATCTGCAGCACTACATGCCACGAACAGATGTACACTGGGTAAAGTGACATTTTCCATATATTTCAAACACACAAGTGCACACATGACAAACAGCAGAAACACAAACAGTGCAGACGTGCCATGCACATGATAGTGTGTACAGTGTGTAGTTCCTTTCATGTGTCTTTTCTGTAACTGTACAACCCCTCGCCGAGGTCTGTGTACACAATCCCATCTTACACTAAAGTTAATGTAACCTCCTGCACGTGAGCTGTGTGCTGTGCTTCATTGGTTTATGCCTCCCTCCACCTCTCCAGGGTGTCTGTTGCATGTTACCCAGGGGAGAATGCACACCAGGTTGTCTGTCTTGTGGTATCCTGGAGGGAGATGTACTGGAGGGATCTACTCAGTGTGTCTATCGCATGTTGCCCAGGGGGAGTGTGTATGGTGTGTGTCACGTTATCCAGAAGAGGAGATACGCTCTGCATGTCTATCCTATGTTCCCCCAGAGAGACGGAATCCACCCATGGTGTGTATCATGTGTTACCCAATGGGACTGGATCTATAAATTATCCAATAGAGGGATCCACTCAGGTTGTACATCATGTGTTACCCAGAGAGACAGGATCCTCTCAACGTGTGCATCACGTGTTACCCAGAGAGATGGGATCCACTCTGTGCATCACGTTACCCAGATCAATCAATCAGTCAATCAAAAAAATTTGTAGAGCGCGCTACTCACCCGTGAGGGTCTCAAGGCACTGGGGGAGGGGAGAGTCACTGATCGAACAACCATGTCTTGAGGTTCTTTCTGAAGACCAGTAGGTCTTTGGTTTTGCGAAGGTCGGTGGGGAGGGAGTTCCAGGTTATGGGGGAGAGGTAGGAGAAGACTTACGTTGGATGCAGGGGACTGTGGCTAGGGCGAGGCCGGCTGATCGGAGGTTGCGTTTGGGAGTGTGGAAGTTAACTCTTTCCTTGAGGTAGGTTGGGCCGGTGTTGTGGAGGGATTTGTGTGCGTGGATGAGCATCTTGAATGTGATTCTCTTGTCTATGGGGAGCCAGTGAAGGGATTTGAGGTGTGGTGAGATTCGTTCGTGGCGGGGAGGCCAAGGACGAGGCGTGCGGCTGTGTTCTGGATTCTCTGGAGTTTGCGTTTGAGTTTGAGTGTGGTGCTGGCGTAGAGGGCGTTACCGTAGTCCAGTCTGCTGCTGATGAGTGCGTGGGTGACTGTCTTTCTGGTTTCTGGGGTTATCCATTTGAAGGATTTTTTTTTGGAGTGCGGACGGTGTTGAAGCAGGAGGAGGTTAGAGTATTGATTTGCTGTGTCATGGAGAGGGAGGGGTCGAGGATGATGCTGAGGTTGCATGCGGGGGTGGGTGCGGGGCCTAGGGCGGTGGGCCACTAGGAGTCGTCCCATGTGGTTTTGTTGGGGCCGAAGATGATGATCTCGGTTTTGTTTGAGTTGAGCTTGAGGTGGTTAGTGGTCATCCAGTTGGCGGTGTCGAGGAGAGTGGCGTGTAGGTTGGTTTTGGCGGTGGTGGGGTTGCTGGTGAGGGAGGATGAGTTGAGTGTCATCTGCATAGGAGAGGATAGTGATTCTGTGTGCTCGGAGGATGTTGGCTAGGGGGATCATGTAGATGTTGAAGAGTGTGGGGCTGAGGGAGGACCCTTGGGGGACTCCGCAGGTGATCTTGGTAGTGTTGGAGTGGAAGGGCGGAAGGCGGACTCTCTGGGTCCGGTCGGTGAGGAAGGAGGTGAGCCAGTCTAAGGCTTTGTGGCGAATTCCTATGTTGTGGAGGCGTGTGCAGAGTGTGTGGTGGCAGACGGTGTCAAAGGCTGCATAGAGGTCTAGGAGGATGAGTGCGACGGTCTCGTCTTTGTCGACTTTGGCCCTGATATCGTCAGTGCATGCGATGAGGGCGGTTTCTGTGCTGTGGTTCTTGCGGAACCCAGATTGTGAGGGGTCAAGAGTGTTGTTTGCTTCCAGGAAGTGGGATAGGCGGGTGTTGACTAATTTCAGATAGATGAGTACAAGGACTGCTGGGAAGGCTAGTGGTGGCAGGGAAAGGTCTTTGTGGTGTGGGAGAAAGAGGGGTGTAAATTGCACCTCGAGGTCTGCACTGTTTGCAGCTTTTGTTTATTCCCAGATGGAAAGTACACTTTTTCCAGGTAGTGCTTACTTGAAGCCGTTTGAAATGCACAATTCTTCCAAGCTTGCGTACTAAAAAGATGCTCCTAGCACCCAGCTCATCCCAAGGCTCGAAGATCCCTCTGGCCTTGACCAGTGCTTGATGTCAGTAGACCCTTGGATGCTGTAGAACCACTTTAAAGCAGTGCCAGACCTACAACCCTGTAACCTCATGCCCTGTAAAGACCAGAAACCGCCAACCAACCGGACTGCAGTGAAGAACCTTGGACTACGTATGAACTCCATCCTCTCATTCCAGGCCCTGACGATGAACCTCCAGACCACAGACACTCTCTGCTGGATTAGCTTGCCCTGCAACATCATCCATGCTTATCCCTTCCACTTAGGAAACAGGCATCCATCGGACCTGGCCTATCACACGTCAGCTGCCAAACAAACTCTACCCTGGACCTCCTAGATGTCCAATAAACTAGCCACCACCAATCCAGAGTGAAGCAGCCAGGCTAGTCCTGACCCCTGGTAGACACGATGATATCACCGCTGCCCTCAAGGTCTTGCACTTGGGTACCAGACACCAGAAGATTCCACCTCAAGGTCCTGCGCATGAGTCAAGACATGCACAGAATAGGGCAGTCTTCCTGTAATCTGGGTTCAAACTGTACAGTCATAGAAGAAACATTCAATCCAGACTCCAAGGGAACAGTCACAAGAGAAACCTTCAATCTAGACTCCAGCCATACTTCAGTTCAGACTCAGGCTGTACAGTCACAGGAGAAATCTTCAATCCAGCTGCACAGTCAGAGGGGAAATCTTCAATCCAGACTCAAACTGTGCAATCAGAGAAGAAACCTTCAATACAGACTCCAGTTATACGGACTGAGGAGAAACCTTCAATCCAAACTTAAGCTGTACAGTCAGGACGAACCTTCAATCCAAACTCAAGATGCACAGTCAAAGGACAAACAGTCAATCCAGAACCAAGCTGTACTATCGCAGGAGAAACCCTCAATCCATACTCAAGTTGTACTATTCCCAAGAGAAAACTTCAATCCAGGCTCAAGCTGTGCAGTCACAGGGGAAGCCTTCAATCCAAACTCCAGCGGTACAGTCAGAAGGGAATACTTTCAATCCAGAGTCCAGCTGTGCAGTCAGAAGAAACCTTCACTCTAGACTCATGCTGTACAGTCAGAGGGGAAACTTTCAGTCCAGGCTCAGGCTGCACAGTTGCAGGACAAACCTTCAATCCAGACTCCAAGGGAACAGTCACAGGAGACACCTTCTATCCAGGCTCCAGGTGTACAGTGAGTGTAGAATCCTTCAATTCAGACTCCAGCTGTAAAGTGAGTGTAGAATCCTTCAATTCAGACTCCAGCTGTAAAGTGAGTGTAGAATCCTTCAATCCAGACTCTAGGTGTACAGTGAGTGTAGAATCCTTCAATCCAGACTCCAGGGGTACAATGAGTGTAGAAGCCTTCAATCCAGACGCCAGGTGTACAGGGAGTGTAGAATCCTTCAATCCAGACTCCGGGTGTACAGTCCAAGAAGAAGCCTTCAATCCAGACTCCAGCTGTACAGTGAGTGTAGAAGCCTTCAATCCAGACTCCAGCTGTACAGTGAGTGTAGAAGCCTTCAATCCAGACTCCGGGGGTACAGTGAGTGTAGAAGCCTTCAATCAAGACTCCAGGTGTACAGTGAGTGTAGAAGCCTTCAATCCAGACTCCAGGTGTACAGTGAGTGTAGAATCCTTCAATCCAGACTCCAGCTGTACAGTGAGTGTAGAATCCTTCAATCCAGACTCCAGGGGTACAATGAGTGTAGAAGCCTTCAATCCAGACGCCAGGTGTACAGGGAGTGTAGAATCCTTCAATCCAGACTCCGGGTGTACAGTCCAAGAAGAAGCCTTCAATCCAGACTCCAGCTGTACAGTGAGTGTAGAAGCCTTCAATCCAGACTCCAGCTGTACAGTGAGTGTAGAAGCCTTCAATCCAGACTCCGGGTGTACAGTGAGTGTAGAAGCCTTCAATCAAGACTCCAGGTGTACAGTGAGTGTAGAAGCCTTCAATCCAGACTCCAGGTGTACAGTGAGTGTAGAATCCTTCAATCCAGACTCCAGCTGTACAGTGAGTGTAGAATCCTTCAATCCAGACTCCAGGTGTACAGTGAGTGTAGAATCCTTCAATCCAGACTCCAGGTGTACAGTGAGTGTAGAATCCTTCAATCCAGACTCCAGGCTTACAGTGAGTGTAGAATCCTTCAATCCAGACTCCAGCTGTACAGTGAGTGTAGAAACCTTCAATCCAGATGCCGGGTGTACAGTGAGTGTAGAATCCTTCAATCCAGATGCCGTGTGTACAGTGAGTGTAGAAGCCTTCAATCCAGACTCCAGGTGTACAGTGAGCGTGGAAGCCTTCTATCCAGACTCCAGGTGTACAGGGAGTGTAAACTAGCTGGTATATGGTAGGTTCCCACTTGTAACAATAACATTAAAGCAACCAGTTGCCAATTATTCTTGAGGGTTCCTTGAAATGTTCGAATAAATTTCTCAAAGAGTTAACCAAATTGAAATTTACAGGGCGTTCAGAAGCCTTCAATCCAGACTCCAGGTGTACATTGAGTGTAGAATCCTTCAATCCAGACTCCAGGTGTACAGTGAGTGTAGAATCCTTCAATCCAGACTCTAGGTGTACAGTCCAAGAACAAACCTTCAATCCAGACTCCAGCTGTACAGTGAGTGTAGAAACCTTCAATCCAGACTCCAGGTGTACAGTGAGTGTAGAATCCTTCAATCCAGATGCCGGGTGTACAGTGAGTGTAGAAGCCTTCAATCCAGACTCCAGGTGTACAGTGAGTGTAGAATCCTTCAATCCAGATGCCGGGTGTACAGTGAGTGTAGAAGCCTTCAATCCAGACTCCACGTGTACATTGAGTGTAGAATCCTTCAATCCAGACTCCAGGTGTACAGTCCAAGAACAAACCTTCAATCCAGACTCCAGCTGTACAGTGAGTGTAGAAACCTTCAATCCAGATGCCGGGTGTACAGTGAGTGTAGAATCCTTCAATCCAGATGCCGGGTGTACAGTGAGTGTAGAATCCTTCAATCCAGATGCCGGGTGTACAGTGAGTGTAGAAGCCTTCAATCCAGACTCCAGGTGTACAGTGAGTGTAGAATCCTTCAATCCAGACTCCAGCTGTACAGTGAGTGTAGAAGCCTTCACTCCAGACTCCAGGTGTACAGTCCAAGAAGAAACCTTCAATCCAGACTCCAGCTGTACAGTGAGTGTAGAAACCTTCAATCCAGACTCCAGGTGTACAGTGAGTGTAGAATCCTTCAATCCAGATGCCGGGTGTACAGTGAGTGTAGAAGCCTTCAATCCAGACTCCAGGTGTACAGTGAGTGTAGAATCCTTCAATCCAGATGCCGGGTGTACAGTGAGTGTAGAAGCCTTCAATCCAGACTCCACGTGTACATTGAGTGTAGAATCCTTCAATCCAGACTCCAGGTGTCCAGTCCAAGAACAAACCTTCAATCCAGACTCCAGCTGTACAGTGAGTGTAGAATCCTTCAATCCAGATGCCGGGTGTACAGTGAGTGTAGAAGCCTTCAATCCAGACTCCAGGTGTACAGTGAGTGTAGAATCCTTCAATCCAGATGCCGGGTGTACAGTGAGTGTAGAAGCCTTCAATCCAGACTCCACGTGTACATTGAGTGTAGAATCCTTCAATCCAGACTCCAGGTGTACAGTCCAAGAACAAACCTTCAATCCAGACTCCAGCTGTAAAGTGAGTGTAGAATCCTTCAATCCAGACTCCAGCTGTACGGTGAGTGTAGAATCCTTCAATCCAGACTCCAGGCTTACAGTGAGTGTAGAATCCTTCAATCCAGACTCCAGGTGTACAGGGAGTGTAGAATCCTTCAATCCAGACTCCAGGTGTACAGTGAGTGTCGAATCCTTCAATCCAGACTCCAGGTGTACAGTGAGTGTAGAATCCTTCAATCCAGACTCCAGGTGTACAGTGAGTGTAGAATCCTTCAATCCAGACTCCAGGCTTACAGTGAGTGTAGAATCCTTCAATCCAGACTCCAGCTGTACAGTGAGTGTAGAAGCCTTCAATCCAGACTCCAGGTGTACAGTGAGTGTGGAAGCCTTCCATCCAGACTCCAGGTGTACAGAGAGTGTAAACTAGCTGGTATATGGTAGGTTCCCACTTGTAACAACAGTAAAGCAACCAGTTGCCAATTATTCTTGAGGGTTCCTTGAAATATTCAAATACATTTCTCAAAGGGTTAACCAAATTGAAATTTACAGGGAGTGTAGAAGCGTTCAGTCCAGACTCCAGGTGTACATTGAGTGTAGAATCCTTCAATCCAGACTCCAGGTGTACAGTCCAAGGAGAAACCTTCAATCCAGACTCCAGCTGTACAGTGAGTGTAGAAGCCTTCAATCCAGACTCCAGGTGTACAGTGAGTGTAGAATCCTTCAATCCAGATGCCGGGTGTACAGTGAGTGTAGAAGCCTTCAATCCAGACTCCAGGTGTACAGTGAGTGTAGAATCCTTCAATCCAGACTCCAACTGTACAGTGAGTGTAGAAGCCTTCGATCCAGACTCCAGGTGTACAGTCCAAGAAGAAACCTTCAATCCAGACTCCAGCTGTACAGTGAGTGTAGAATCCTTCAATCCAGACTCCAGCTGTACACTGAGGGGGTCATTCCAACCCTGGCGGTCAGTGTTAAAGCGGCGGCCAACCCACCAACAGGCAGGCGGTCAAAAAAATGGAATTCTGACCCTGGCGGAAACCGCCAACAGAGACCGCCACTTTAACACTCCGACCGCCACGGCGGGACAAACAAACAGCGCGGCGGTCACCGCCAACAGACAGGCGGGAGACAAAGTACCGCCCACCCTATCACAACCCACCAATCCGCCACCTTTTCCGGGGCAGTAGCCCCGCCGATAAAAACACGGCGGAAACAGCCATCACGAATGGAAAACGCTCACCTCTACCCACTCCACGAGGAATCTGAACAGCATGGAACCCGAACTACACATCCTACCAGCTATTGTCTTCCTGCTCCTCTACCAGGAGCACGAACGCCGGCACAGAAGACACCGGTGAGTACTGCACCTACAACACAGGGGAGGGAAAAAATTACGGGCACACACATACGCGACACACCCACCCCCACCCACTACAACACACACACAATGCATAGCAACACATCACAGTTACCCCCAAACCCCCCGGAAGAATGCAAAGACAAAAGGAAATGACCATGAAATTTGAATTATATTGTACGGCTAAGTAAAAAAATATGTCAAACATCTATAACTCTATATACATATGTAAATTGTCCGGTCCAAAATGGGCATCAGCCATTGTTCCTGGGCCAATGGGCCTAAACACATGGGCAAAGCCCACACAGGAGACCCGAATCCATTGGAGAGAACACTGCAGGGGCATCAGATGACAAAACTACAGGCACCTCAGGGGGAAGGGAAGGGGGGGCACCTCAGCCAGATGAGTCCACGACGCCAGATCCACGAGGGGCCTCCATGGCCACTGTTCAATCCTGGGGAGTGCAAAGCCACAGTCTCACAAGTCTACAGTGGGTGGGTTGCCCACTGTGCCATCCTGGGGAGTGCAAAGCCACAGTCTCACAAGTCTCTACAGTGGGTGGGTTGCCCACTGTGCCATCCTGGGGAGTGCAAAGCCACAGTCTCACAAGTCTCTACAGTGGGTGCGTTGCCCACTGTGCCATCCTGGGGAGTGCAAAGCCACAGTCTCACAAGTCTCTACAGTGGGTGGATTGCCCACTGTGCCATCCTGGGGAGTGCAAAGCCACAGTCTCACAAGTCTCTACAGTGGGTGGGTTGCCCACTGTGCCATCCTGGGGAGTGCAAAGCCACAGTCTCACAAGTGGATTACAGACTCCACTGGTTCTGGAGGAGGCATGGTGCCCAGAGTGCTTTGTGCAGCCCTGCCCGACACAGATGCGGGCCTGCCCCTTCTGCCAATGGGCCAGCGGTGCGTGACACGGCGGTGCCCAGCCCAGCCCAGCCCAGCGGAGCGGTGCTTGAGAGGAAGGGCCCAGCGGAGCGGTGCTTGAGATGAAGGGCCCAGCGGAGCGGTGCTTGACTTGAAGGGCCCTGTTCAGCGGTTCTTGTGACGGCGGTGCCCTGTTCAGCGGTGCTTGACTTGAAGGGCCCTGTTCAGCGGTTCTTGAGACGGCGGTGCCCTGTTCAGCGGTGCTTGACTTGAAGGGCCCTGTTCAGCGGTTCTTGAGACGGCGGTGCCCTGTTCAGCGGTGCTTGACATGTGTCTCCAGGGCACCAGATCCGGCCATGAAATGGATTTCACTCGCCACCTGACATGTGGCTGCTGGGCCCTTCGTGCACATCTGTCTTCTCGCTTGCGGGGCCCTCCTGTGCTGCAGTCCCGGGCCCGTGGGTGTCCTTCTTCACACCTGGAATGGGGCTGGTGGGGCCCTCCTGGGCAGCTCAGCTGCTGCAGGACTTGTTGGGCGTGCTGCCCTTGCCACCCTTCCCTGCTCCTCTGTGGCCCTTTCCTCCCTTTTTCGGTGTGCCAGGTGGCACCCCACTTCCGGACGGTGCCAGGGTAGTGCCTTTGGAGCCTGCTGTGTCTGGCCTCTCGCGCCGGCCACTTGGTTTCTTGGCTTTTTTTCCAGGGGGGGGGGGGGGGGCTGGCTGTCTCTTTACTGCTAGCCGAAGTAGATGGCCTTGAAGGTGGTGGACTCCAAAATCCTTGGACTATTGTCCTTGTAGGTCCAGGGTTTGTGGTGGCTGAGGTGCTGATTGGAGACTTATGAGTTGGAGGGGGTGGGTCAGGTGATGGGAAGAGGTTACGTTTGGACAGGAAAAGCTTTTTAGGAGCAGTGGGAAGGGTAGGTGTAGTGGGTATGGGAGTGGAGGAAGAAGATGTGGTTGTAGGAGAGTCAAGTCTGGTGTCTTTGGGTGCAGGTGCTTGTGCTGGAGGCTGTCGTGAGGTGGATGGCTGTTGGGTGGGTGGCTGCCTGCGTTTCTGTGGTTTGGAAGAGGGGGTGACAGACACACTGGGCGAGGACACAGAGACGTGTAAATGGTAGTGGGGGTGGTGACTGCACGTGTGCGGAGTGTTCTGGTGGGTGTGCTGGTGATGGACGTAGTGGCTGATGAAGTTGTGCATGCAAGTGTGAGTGGAGACGTCACAGGGAGGAAGGGAGGGAGACGACGAGGAGGCGGACACAGAGGAGGCAGTGGCTTTTGGCATGTCTGCATGTGGATGTTGATTGTGTGAATGCTTGTGTGATGTGTGGTGCTTATGTCTGGATGAGCTTGCCTTGGGTGTTGAGGTGTATGCAGGCTGGTCTGTAGGTGTGTCTGGGATAGGCAGAGGTACAGGGGAGTGGGACTGGGTTGAGGAAGTTGGAGGTGGGAGGCAGGAGACAGGGACAATGGCTGCCGTCAGTGCTGAGGCCAGAGCGTTGAACGATCGCTGATGGGCAGCCTGACCCGAATGAATGCCCTCCAGGTATGCATTACTCCGGTGCACCTCCCTCTCTACATCCTGGATGGCATTCAAAAGGGTAGACTGCCCAACGATGAGCGCCCTCAGGAGGTCAATGACCTCCTCACTGAGGGCAGCAGGGGTAACTGGGGCAGGGCCTGAGGTGCCTGGGGCGAAGGAGATGCCCACCTTCCTGGGTGAGCGGGCACGGGGCGAAGGCTGAGGGGCTGCTGGGAGGGCGGAGCTGGTGCGCTGGGTGGCGGCTGTACCTGTTGTTGCGGTGGGCACGGATGTTGCCGCCACCACAAGGGAGCTCCCTTCCGAGGATGTGTCTGTGTCGCTGGTGTCACCACGTGTCCCCGCTGTGGAGCTCCCCTCGCCCTCCGTCTCACTGGTGTACTCTGAGTCGGTTGCATGGCCCTCCATGGCCATGTGAGATGCAGCTCCCTCGTGCTCCGATGCCACTTCTCCTCCGCCTGATGATGCTAATGCACACATGAACAGAAAGACCACCAAAAAAGGGGAGGGGGGAGAAATAAAGACATGTTGAGTGCATGCATTGGCGACACAGTTGGCAGAGAGGACAGACACAGAAGCCCCCTGCACTACGCCGCGCACTTGGGGTACACTACTCAATCCGTGGGACATGGCCTACAAACCTATGGACGACATCTGCACACATAGATGACACAGGGCCATGAAAACCAGTACTAGGCACCCTACAGAGGTGGGGGGTGGGGGCACAGGGCCATGCCTTACGGAGGGGACTAGCCTACAGAAATCGCCCTGGCCTAGGGATACCCACAGCCCTCCTCCCCCACCCAGACACCTCCACTGCGCGCTAAGATAGCAGAATGTACTTGTACTCACCCCCTTGTGTCTGCTGTGATGTCCTCACGCGCCCATCCAAATCGGGGTAGGCCACCGCCAGGATCCGGGACATCAGGGGGGTCAATTGACGAGTGGCACCCCTCCTACGTTGGGAGGCCATCCCCAGCAGAGCCTCCGCGGTCTTCCTGCTCCCGCGGCGGATGTCCTCCCACCTCTTGCGGCAGTGGGTGCCCCGTCTGTTGTGGACCCCCAGGGTCCGGACGTCCTTGGCGATGGCACGCCAAATGTCGACTTTCTGATGGGCGCTGACCTATGTGACATGTACAGGGGGAGAAAATAAAATATCATCATTTTCTGCATGCTCGATGTGAGTGGCCCCCATCCCCACCCTTGCCATGTGGCACATGTTCTCATCTGTCGTTTGATGCATGCCTCATTCGCTCCCCTCCCCACCATCGTTCATTCACCCCACTCAACCCAGGCATTGGCCACAAAGCATGGTCCCAGTGTACTTACCTGTTGTTCTGGAGGACCGTAGAGTAGCGCATACTGGGGGCATGTTGCTTTGGTCCCCCCCAGCACGAGTGAACAGGTGTACAGGAACAGAAAAAGTTATCATTCCATGAATGTCCAGGTGGTCTGTTTGGCTGACCAGTACATCTCCCATGTAAATGCCAAGTTCCCTGGGTCAGTGCATGACGCCTACATCCTGCGAAATAGCAGCATCCCTTACGTGATGGAACTACTTCAGAGACACCGTGTGTGGATAATTGGTGACTCTGGTTACCCCAACCTGTCCTGGTTACTGACCCCAGTGAGGAATCCCAGGACAAGGGCAGAGGAACGGTACAATGAGGCCCATGGGCGTACTAGGAGGGTGATCGAGCGGACCTTCGGCCTCCTGAAGGCCAGGTCCAGGTGCCTCCATATGACAGGTGGATCCCTAATGTACTCACCAAAGAAGGTGTGCCATATCATCGTGGCCTGCTGTATGCTTCACAACCTGGCTTTGCGACGCCAGGTGCCTTTCCTGCAGGAGGATGGTCCAGATGGTGGTGTTGTGGCAGCTGTGGAGCCTGCGGAGAGTGAAGAGGAGGAAGATGAAGAGGACGACACAGACAACAGGGACACAGTAATACAGCAGTATTTTCAATGACCTACTGGTAAGAATCAACACCGGCATTTTACATTTACTTAAAGTCTACTGTCTGAGTTTCCCCCCAGTGTATGTTAACTGAGTTGTGACTTTCCCTTCCAATTTCAGAGATGTGGGCCCCACTCCATGATCTCTGCTTTGTTTCCCCATGGACTACAGCCGTGTGACAGTGGTATGTTGTCATCACAATGTAACTGGACATTTTGGCACGGTTCTGTGTAATACATTTGTTCAAAAATACAGGCAGACTCCAGATTATTTTTGTGCAATAAGTGTGTTTATTAAAGTGCTCAATTTTGGGTAATGGTTGCAATTCGGTGATGGGTGATGGTGGAGGAATGTCCATGGCAGAGTCCAGATTTTCAGTCTCACAGGTGCATTGTCCATATGCCTGTGGAAGGTGGAGCAGGGGCAGTTTAAGGTTGGACAGGGTGACAATGTGGGACAGTGGGATGACAATCAGGGGGTATCCATTCCTGGCGGGGGTCTTGGCATCTTACTCTGTCTTCTTCCTAGATCTCAGGCCCCGCTTGCGGGGTGGTTCTCCTTCTGCAGGGGGTGGGGTTCTGGTGGCCTGTTGTTCTTGTGTCGGGGCCTCCTGTCCACTAGCGCCGGCGGAGGTGGTAGCCTGTTCTTGGTCCATGCTAGTGACAGGGGCCCTTTGTGGTGCCACATGGTCCCGCAATGTGCTGACAATCTGATTGAGAGCCACAACGATGGTGCCCATTGCGGAACTGATGATTCTGAGTTCTTCCCTGAATCCCATAAACTGTTCCTCCTGCAGTACCTGGATCTCCTGAAACCTGGCCAGGACCGTCGCCATCGTCTCCTGGGAGTCGTGGTATGCTCCCATGATGGAGGATAGGGCCTCGTGGAGAGTGGGTTCCCTGGGCCTGTCCCCCCCCGTCGCACAGTAGCCCTCCCAGTTCCCCTGTTTCCCTGGGCTTCTGTCCCCTGGACCGTGTGCCCACTACCACTGCCCCCAGGTCCCTGTTGTTGTTGGGGTGGTGGGTTAACCTGGGTGCCCTGTAGTGGTGGACACACCGCTGATTGACGTGTCCTGGAGACAGAGGCATGGACCCGCTGGGTGGGTGCTGTGCTGGTGTTCCCAGAGGGGGGTAGGTCTGCTGTGGCCTGTGGCTGTCTCTGGGGAACCGACTGTCCCGAGGTCCCCGATGGGCCGGGCTGGTCATCTGGGTCCAGGGAGACAGAGCTGCTGTCATCACTGTGGGCCTCTTCTGGGGGTGGAATGGACATTTCTGGATCCTCCTGGGCGGTGTTGTGGCGTTCGGGTCCTGCAGGGGTATAAGAGTATGTTTATTGGTTCTGTGTGTGCCATAGCATGCAATGGGTGGGTGCCCGTGTACCCCAGTGCTGGCATTCCTTTGTGGGGGCTGTTGTGACGGTGGTTTGGGGGGGTGTATGGGTATGTGCAGTGGGCATGCTTAGGTGATGGGTGTCCATGGTTTGTGGTCGCATGCAGGGCTTGGTGTTGGGATGGGTGGGTTGTGATGGTGACACATTAGCAAGGAGGATGTGTGATGGGGGGGGGGAGGGTAGGGGGTATGATTTGGCATGCTGGTGGGGGGGGGATGAAGTAGTTGAGATTAGACTTACCAGAGTCCATTCCTCCGCCTACTCCTGCGAGGCCCTCAGGATGCAGGATCGCCAAGACCTGTTCCTCCCATGTAGTAAATTCTGGGGGAGTGGGTGGGGGTCCACCGCCAGTCTTCTGCACCGCGATGTTGTGTCTGGATACCATGGAACGCACCTTCCCCCGTAGGTCGTTCCACCGCTTCCTGATGTCGTCCCGATTTCGTGGATGCTGACCCACAGCGTTGACCCTGTCCACTATTCTTTGCCATAGCTCCATCTTCCTGGCAATGGTGGTGTTCTGCACCTGTGTCCCGAAGAGCTGGGGCTCTACCCGAACTATTTCCTCCACCATGACCCTGAGTTCAGCGTCTGAAAACCTGGGGTGTCTTTGGGGTGCCATGGGGTGGTGTGGATGAGGTGTGAGGTGGTGTTTGTGGTGATGAGTGAGGTGAGTGTGGTGTTTTGTGCGTGGATGTTGTGTGAGTGATGGTGTTATGTGCCTGTGAATGCTCTGTACTAGCTGGTGGTGTCTCTCTCTGGCCTTAGTCAATAAATGGTGGTTGTAGGGGTTTGTGGGTGATGTGGGTGTGTGTTTTATATAGTATTTGGTGTGTGGGAGTGGTGTTTGTATGTGTATCAGGTGTGTGTATTTTGAATTGTCCAATGTGGTTGTGTTTTGTAAGTGTGTGTGTATTTTGAGCGCGGCGGTGTGTACCGCCAATGGAATACCGCGGTTGAAAGACCGCCGCGTGGATTCGTGGGTCGGAATGGTATGGGCGTAATTCTGTTGGCGTGACGGTGGAGGTTTGGTCATCGCCAGTTTTTCGCTGGCCGTTGGTGTGGCGGTTTGCCTGTTGCGGGTCAGAATGAACGTGGCGGTTTCCCGAGGCCGCGGCGGTGTTATGGCGGTCTTCTGACCGGCGGTAAGCGCCTTTTACCGCCGAGGTCAGGATGACCCCCTGAGTGTAGAATCCTTGAATCCAGACTCCAGCTGTACAGTGAGTGTAGAAGCCTTCAATCCAGACTCTAGGTGTACAGTGAGTGTAGAATCCTTGAATCCAGACTCCAGGTGTACAGTGAGTGTAGAATCCTTCAATCCAGACTCTAGGTGTACAGTGAGTGTAGAATCCTTCAATCCAGACTCCAGCTGTACAGTGAGTGTAGAATCCTTCAATCCAGACTCCAGCTGTACAGTGAGTGTAGAATCCTTCAATCCAGACTCCAGGTATACAGTCCGAGGAGAAACCTTCCATCCAGAACAGCTCCACTCATGACTGTTAACCCCTTTAAACCTGCATTGGAGGCAGCTAATTCTCTGCACTGACTCTCGAACCAGCCCTTGAAGAGATTAAGAACCATCTGCAATGATCTAAGATTCAATACTGCAGTGAAGACCAGACTCTTCCCTTCGCCATGACTTAAAGCACCCTCACTACAGGTGATCCTGGTTTGTATATTCGGCCTGCAAAACTATCCTATCTGTGCCCTGCATAAGGCCGTGTGCCTGCCAGCATAACCTCATTGGAGGGCTCCTCCTTCTCTCACTCCAGGGTGTCTTTTGCATGTTACCCAGGGGAGTATCTGCTCAAGGGCATCTCTCGCATGTTACCCAGGGGCTGATCCACTCTTGGGCATCTTATCACGTTTCACTGTGAAGAAGCCACTCCAGGGGATCTACCACATTTTACCCAGGGGTTGATCCACTCAAGGGCATCTTTGCACGTTACACAGAGTAGGATCCAATCCAGGGTGTCTACTGCATGTTACCCAGAGTTGGGGGATCTACTCCAGGGCATCTATTGCATGTTACACAGAGGAGGATCCACTCCAGAGAACCTATCGCATATGACCCAGAGGCAGAGCCACTCCAGGGCATCTTATCACATGTTTCGCAGAGAAGGATCCACTCCAGTGTGTGTGTTGTATGTTACCCCAGAGAGGATCCACTTCTGGGCATGTATCGCAGGTTACCCAGGGGCCGTCCGCTCCGGGTCATCTTATTTCACAGAGGAGAATCCACTCCTGGGTGTCTATTGCATATTACCCAGGGGAGGATTCACACCAGGGTGTCTTTCGTATGTTACAAAGGGAAGAGATATCCTGGAGGGATCTACTCAGTGTGTCTATCACATGTTGCCCAGGTGGCTTGTGTATGCTGTGTGTGTGTTGTGTTACCAGAAGAGGGGATACACTCAGTGTGTCTATCATAAGTTCCCCCAGTGAGTCGAAATACACCCACGGTGTGTATCATGTGTTTCCTAGTGGGACTGGATCTATAAATTATCCAATAGAGGTATCCACTCAGGTTGTTCATCATGTGTTACCCAGAGAGACAGGATCCTCCCAGCATGTGCATCATGTGTAACCCAAGGACCTGGGATCCCCTCATTGTTTGCACCCTTTCTTACAGAGATGGGATCCACTCTGTGCACCATGTGTTACCCAGACAGATGGGATCCACTTGGCATGTACATCACGTTACCCAGAGAGTCGGAATACACTCAGCATGTTTTACCCAGAGAGATGGGATCCCCTCAGCATGTGCATCACATGTTACTGAGAGACTGGATACACTCAGCATGTGCATCATGTGTTACCAAGAGAGACTGGATCCACTCAGCATCTGCATTGTGTGTTTTACTCAGAGAGATGGGATCCCCTCAGCATGTGCATCACATGTTACTGAGAGACTGGATCCACTCAGCATGTGCATCATGTGTTAGCAAGAGAGACTGGATCCACTCAGCGTCTGCATTGTGTGTTTTACTCAGAGAGACTGGATCCCCTCAGCATGTGCATCACATTACTGAGAGATAGGATCCACTCAGCATGTGCATCATGTAGAAACGGGATCCACTCAGCGTCTGCATTGTGTGTTTTACCCAGAGAGACAGGATCCCATCAGCATGTGCATCACATGTTACTGAGAGACGGGATCCACTCAGCATGTGCATCATGTTTTACTCAGAGAGACAGGATCCCCTCAGCATGTGCTTTACATGTTACCCAGAGAGATGGGATCCCCTCAGCATGTGCTCTACACGTTACCCAGAGATGGGATCTCCTCAGCATGTGATCTGCATGTTACCCAGAGAGATGGGATCCCCTCAGCATGTGCTTTACATGTTACCCAGAGATGGGATCCCCTCAGCATGTGCTCTACACGTTACCCAGAGATGGGATTCCCTCAGCATGTGCTCTACACATTACCCAGAGATGGGATCCTCTCAGCATGTGCTCTACACGTTACCCAGAGATGGGATCCCCTCAGCATGTGCTCTACACGTTACCCAGAGATGGGATTCCCTCAGCATGTGCTCTACACCTTACCCAGAGATGGGATCTTCTCAGCATGTGCTTTACATGTTACCCAGAGATGGGATCCCCTCAGCATGTGCTTTACATGTTACCCAGAGATGGGATTCCCTCAGCATGTGCTCTACACGTTACCCAGAGATGGGATCCTCTCAGCATGTGCTCTACATGTTACCCAGAGATGGGATCCTCTCAGCATGTGCTTTACATGTTACCCAGAGATGGAATCCACTCAGCATGTGCTCTACACGTTACCCAGAGATGGGATCCCCTCAGCATGTGCTCTACACGTTACCCAGAGATGGGATTCCCTCAGCATGTGCTCTACACGTTACCCAGAGATGGGATCTTCTCAGCATGTGCTTTATATGTTACCCAGAGGTAGGATTCCCTCAGCATGTGCTCTACATGTTACCCAGAGATGGGATCTTCTCAGCATGTGCTTTACACGTTACCCAGAGATGGGATCCTCTCAGCATGTGCTTTACACGTTACCCAGAGAGATGGGATCCTCTCAGCATGTGCTTTACATGTTACCCAGAGATGGGATCTTCTCAGCATGTGCTTTACACGTTACCCAGAGATGGGATCCTCTCAGCATGTGCTTTATATGTTACCCAGAGATGGGAGTCCTTCAGCATGTGCTTTACATGTTACCCAGAGATGGGATTCCCTCAGCATGTGCTTTACATGTTACCCAGAGATGGGATCCTCTCCGCATGTGCTTTACATGTTACCCAGAGATGGGATCTTCTCAGCGTGTGCTCTACACGTTACCCAGAGATGGGATTCCCTCAGCATGTGCTTTACATGTTACCCAGAGATGGGATTCCCTCAGCATGTGCTTTACATGTTACCCAGAGATGGGATCCTCTCAGCATGTGCTTTACATGTTACCCAGAGATGGGATCTTCTCAGCATGTGCTTTACACGTTACCCAGAGATGGGATCCTCTCAGCATGTGCTTTATATGTTACCCAGAGAGGGGATCCCCTCAGCATGTGCTCTACATGTTACCCAGAGAGAGGGGATCCCCTCAGCATGTGCTTTACATGTTACCCAGAGATGGGATCCCCTCAGCATGTGCTCTACATGTTTCCCAGAGATGGGATCTTCTCAGCGTGTGCTCTACACGTTACCCAGAGATGGGAGTCCCTCAGCATGTGCTTTACATGTTACCCAGAGATGGGATTCCCTCAGCATGTGCTTTACATGTTACCCAGAGAGATGGGATCCCCTCAGCATGTGCTTTACATGTTACCCAGAGATGGGATCCCCTCAGCATGTGCTCTACATGTTACCCAGAGATGGGATCTTCTCAGCGTGTGCTCTACATGTTACCCAGAGATGGGATTCCCTCAGCATGTCCTTTACATGTTACCCAGAGATGGGATTCCCTCAGCATGTGCTTTACATGTTACCCAGAGAGATGGGATCCCCTCAGCATGTGCTTTACATGTTACCCAGAGATGGGATCCCCTCAGCATGTGCTCTACATGTTACCCAGAGATGGGATCTTCTCAGCGTGTGCTTTAGATGTTACCCAGAGAGATGGGATCTTCTCAGCGTGTGCTCTACACGTTACCCAGAGATGGGATTCCCTCAGCATGTGCTCTACATGTTACCCAGAGAGATGGGATTCCCTCAGCATGTGCTTTACATGTTACCCAGAGATGGGATCCCCTCAGCATGTGCTCTACATGTTACCCAGAGAGATGGGATCTTCTCAGTGTGTGCTCTAGATGTTACCCAGAGAGAGGGGATCCCCTCAGCATGTGCTCTACACATTACCCAGAGATGGGATCCTCTCAGCATGTGCTCTACACGTTACCCAGAGATGGGATCCCCTCAGCATGTGCTCTACACGTTACCCAGAGATGGGATTCCCTCAGCATGTGCTCTACACCTTACCCAGAGATGGGATCTTCTCAGCATGTGCTTTACATGTTACCCAGAGATGGGATTCCCTCAGCATGTGCTCTACATGTTACCTAGAGATGGGATCCCCTCAGCATGTGCTTTACATGTTACCCAGAGATGGGATTCCCTCAGCATGTGCTCTACACGTTACCCAGAGATGGGATCCTCTCAGCATGTGCTCTACATGTTACCCAGAGATGGGATCCTCTCGGCATGTGCTTTACATGTTACCCAGAGATGGAATCCCCTCAGCATGTGCTCTACACGTTACCCAGAGATGGGATCCCCTCAGCATGTGCTCTACACGTTACCCAGAGATGGGATTCCCTCAGCATGTGCTCTACACGTTACCCAGAGATGGGATCTTCTCAGCATGTGCTTTATATGTTACCCAGAGGTAGGATTCCCTCAGCATGTGCTCTACATGTTACCCAGAGATGGGATCTTCTCAGCATGTGCTTTACATGTTACCCAGAGATGGGATCCTCTCAGCATGTGCTTTACACATTACCCAGAGAGATGGGATCCTCTCAGCATGTGCTTTACATGTTACCCAAAGATGGGATCTTCTCAGCATGTGCTTTACACGTTACCCAGAGATGGGATCCTCTCAGCATGTGCTTTATATGTTACCCAGAGATGGGAGTCCTTCAGCATGTGCTTTACATGTTACCCAGAGATGGGATTCCCTCAGCATGTGCTTTACATGTTACCCAGAGATGGGATCCTCTCAGCATGTGCTTTACATGTTACCCAGAGATGGGATCTTCTCAGCGTGTGCTCTACACGTTACCCAGAGATGGGATTCCCTCAGCATGTGCTTTACATGTTACCCAGAGATGGGATTCCCTCAGCATGTGCTTTACATGTTACCCAGAGATGGGATCCTCTCAGCATGTGCTTTACATGTTACCCAGAGATGGGATCTTCTCAGCATGTGCTTTACACGTTACCCAGAGATGGGATCCTCTCAGCATGTGCTTTATATGTTACCCAGAGAGGGGATCCCCTCAGCATGTGCTCTATATGTTACCCAGAGAGAGGGGATCCCCTCAGCATGTGCTTTACATGTTACCCAGAGATGGGATCCCCTCAGCATGTGCTCTACATGTTTCCCAGAGATGGGATCTTCTCAGCGTGTGCTCTACACGTTACCCAGAGATGGGAGTCCCTCAGCATGTGCTTTACATGTTACCCAGAGAGATGGGATCCCTCAGCATGTGCTTTACATGTTACCCAGAGATGGGATCCCCTCAGCATGTGCTCTACATGTTACCCAGAGAGATGGGATCTTCTCAGTGTGTGCTCTAGACGTTACCCAGAGAGAGGGGATCCCCTCAGCATGTGCTTTACATGTTACCCAGAGATGGGATCTTCTCAGCATGTGCTTCACATGTTACCCAGAGATGGGATCCCCTCAGCATGTGCTCTACATGTTACCCAGAGATGGGATCTTCTCAGCGTGTGCTTTAGATGTTACCCAGAGAGATGGGATCCCCTCAGCATGTGCTCTACATGTTATCCAGAGAGATGGGATTCACTCAGCATGTGCTTTACACGTTACCCAGAGATGGGATCCCCTCAGCATGTGATCTACACGTTACCCAGAGATGGGATCCCCTCAGCATGTGCTCTACATGTTACCCAGAGATGGGATCTTCTCAGCGTGTGCTTTAGATGTTACCCAGAGAGATGGGATCCCCTCAGCATGTGCTCTACATGTTACCCAGAGAGATGGGATTCACTCAGCATGTGCTTTACACGTTACCCAGAGATGGGATCCCCTCAGCATGTGATCTACACGTTACCCAGAGATGGGATCCCCTCAGCATGTGATCTACACGTTACCCAGAGATGGGATCCCCTCAGCATGTGCTCTACACGTTACCCAGAGAGATGGGATCGCCAGTATCTGGATGAACCTACGAATTGAACAGTCAGTCACTTACACGAGTACTCGGTGCCGCAGCTCAGCATTGATTCTTAATACTCACTATGTGGGAAAGAAGAACACGAGGTTTCAGTGTTTGTGTCCCTCGGAGTTTGTCACTAAATGACAGAGTGGCGTTTATTCAATTGTTGTCTTGTTTTCTGGGTTCCCTGGTTTCTGTTTATGGTCAGTAATGTATCTCCTTCTCCCTGCCCCGCCCCTGTGACTGCAGGAAGGTGATGACTTTCGCCCCCACCCAGAGACCCGTGGCTTGCTATCTCCCAGGCACAGCGCCTCCCCCCACTAGAGCGCGCCGAGTGACCCTCGCCGATAAGCTGTGCTGCCTGGCGGGGGTGGGCACTGCCAGGAAGTGGACACCGGGCACAGGCTGGCAGGATCCTGCACCAGGGACTGGGGGCCTTGAAGATGCATCGGAGACGCAGAGTGTGTCGGAGATCTGCTGTTCATCATGACAGTCTCTCCCATGTGGCCGTGTCCAGGAGGCGAGAGTGACACATTCAGTACCGTTGGATCCAGTGGGTCGAGCTGTGCCCACGTCCAATGCCCAGTGACACCAACCTACACGCTGGTGGGAGCGGGCACCTCTGTGGTTGTGACCTACCTGCTGTTAATGGGCGATGGGTGATGGGTGAGACGTCAGCTTCCCTCCTCCCTGGGTTCACCCACATCACAGAGGGGTCACCGGGGGGGGGCGCTGGTGGGAGATACTCGCAGAACCTCTCTTCGGTCGGTGTCAGCATGTTTGCAAACCTTCATTACACATGTTCCTTCCATACATACTGCAGACTCGCTGCTCGTTCACGTTTAGAGTCCGGAGTTCTCTTTGGGGGCTTTGCAAAGTAAGATTTTTGTTCCACCTAAAGAATTGTAGGGGGGAATAATAAATGGAGCATTTAACTGAGCTATTAACGTTGCTTAAAATACAGGATGTAAACAAGATTTTAAATGTGACTCGTTGTTTCGCTCGAATGCTTATTTTAAACGGAGGCCCGTGCATTTAAAGCGCTTGGCGCAGGAGCGGTGATCAGCACTAGGGAGTGTCTGAGGGAAAAGCGCACACGAGAATTATTTCAAAATGCCCTTGGAAGCAGGCTGATGTTATAAGCCTAGGGGTCACGGGAACTTCCTCAGTCACGTGCCGAGCGACAGCGTTACTGAAGTACTCCCTGACGTGTGATTGACTCGCACCCAGCCCCATCAGCCTTTCACAAACACCATCTGTAATGAATCACCATCGATCATCAGTAGGGCTCCCGGTTTTGTGGGACTTATTGTTGTAACATTTCCATCTGTATTTATCCATAGTTGTTTTTTGGCCATCGTATTGGTATTTATTCATATTTGTTTTACATTTTGGGAATAAACAGCGTCGTAAAATGGTACATTTCCACATTTATTAAACTGACGAACATGCGCTCATACCTTGATGCCTGTCATGTTTTAACAAATTATGCAGACAAACATAACCGCATTGCTCCCACATGTCAATATTATCATTATATAGACCTGTGTTACCACGTGCCTATGTTTAGGGACGTTTCATCCTGCTTTTTACCTCTCCATCTGCACTGCTATTGGCCTGCGGTGAGTGACGAGCACCATGGACAGCCACTCACAAGAAGCGTCATTTTGTGCATTTTTCCACTTTTACAAATAAATACAGAGGAAACCCATTGTTTTCTGTCTATAAATATCTGTACACATCTGTAAACATGGAAAGCTGGGAGCTTTAATCCTCAGCAGGTCTTGTAGCATTTCTACATTGCTTTCTGGCCCTCTGTTGAGTCCTCAAGGCGCTCTCCTGGTGGACCCCTAGGCAGGACACTGTTGCACAGGTGTGGATGGTGTTAGCTGGGGTGTAGAGTTTTCATGTCATTCGTGAGCGCCCTGAGTGTGCTTCAGACTTCACACAGGTGCTGTTAAACACCCACACACAGTATACAAAGGCGAGCGTGAGCGTCATTGAAGCTCACCTGTGTTGCTTTTCAGGAGCGCCCTTGTCTGTTTCTGATCTGAACACCAGTGGCTTTGAGGGTGACCTTGACGTGAAGTGTTCCGAGTCACTGCTAGTTATGCAGGTGAATCGATGAAGCAGAAAACCCAGGCTGCAGGCACACCTGAAACATTAACAGTTACACAGATGCACAGTGTTCTATGTGTACGTGGACCTGGGGTGGGCCAGAGGGCTCCCTTGGGAGAGCCTGGCCACCTCTCCAGGACCAGACCTGCTTGGTGGGCCTCGGGTTGGCCAGAGGGCTCCCCTGCACC
This sequence comes from Pleurodeles waltl, assembly GCF_031143425.1. NCBI lineage: Eukaryota > Metazoa > Chordata > Amphibia > Caudata > Salamandridae > Pleurodeles > Pleurodeles waltl. The sequence goes on along the minus strand of NC_090448.1, from coordinate 11,808,999 downwards.
AGGCCTGCTTGGGGGGCCTTGGGTGGGCCAGAGGGCTCCATTGGGAGAGCCTGACCACCTCTCTAGGACCAGGCCTGCTTGGTGGGCCTTGGGTTGGCCAGAGGGCTCCTTTGGACCAGGCCTGCTTGGGGGGCCTTGGGTTGGCCTTGGGTGGGCCAGAGGTCTCCCTTGGGAGAGAGTGGCCACCTCTCTAGGACCAGGTCTGCTTGGGCGGAGGCGGGGGAGGGGGGCTTTGGTTGGCCAGAGGGCTCCATTGGAAGAGCCTGGCCACCTCTCCAGGACCAGGCCTGCTTGGTGGGCCTTGGGTGGGCCAGAGGGCTCCCTTGGGAGAGACTGGCCACCTCTCTAGGACCAGGCCTGCTTGGTGGGCCTTGGGTTGGCCAGAGGGCTCCATTGGAAGAGCCTGGCCACCTCTCCAGGACCAGGCCTGCTTGGTGGGCCTTGGGTTGGCCAGAGGGCTCCCTTGGGAGAGAGTGGCCACCTCTCCAGGACCAGGCCTGCTTGGTGGGCCTTGGGTGGGCCAGAGGGCTCCCTTGGGAGAGAGTGGCCACCTCTCCAGGACCAGGCCTGCTTGGTGGGCCTTGGGTGGGCCAGAGGGCTCCCTTGGGAGAGACTGGCCACCTCTCCAGGACCAGGCCTGCTTGGTGGGCCTTGGGTTGGCCAGAGGTCTCCCTTGGGAGAGCCTGGCCACCTCTCCAGGACCAGGCCTGCTCGGTGGGCCTTGGGTTGGCCAGTGGACTCCCTTGCACCTGGCCTGCTTGGTGGGCCAGAGGGCTCCCTTGGGAGAGCCTGGCCACCACTCTAGGACCAGGCCTGCTTGAGGGAGGGGAGGGGGGGCTTGGGTGGGCCAGAGGGCTTCCTCTGGAGGGCCTGGCCACCTCTTTAGGACCAGGCCTGATTGGTGGGACTTGGGTGGGCCAGAGGGCTCCCTTGGGAGAGCCTGGCCACCTCTCTAGGACCAGGCCTGCTTGAGGGAGGGGGGGGTCTTGGGTTGGCTAGAGGGCTCCCTTGGGAGGGCCTGGCCACCTCTCTAGGACCAGGCCTGATTGGTGGGACTTGGGTGGGCCAGAGGGCTCCCTTGGGAGAGACTGACCACCTCTCTAGGACCAGGCCTGCTTGAGGGAGGGGAGGGGGGGCCTTGGGTTGGCCAGAGGGCTCCCTTGGGAGGGCCTGGCCACCTCTCTAGGACCAGGCCTGCTTGGGGGGCCTTGGGTGGGCCAGAGGGTTCCCTTGGGAGATCCTGGCCACCTCTCTAGGACCAGGCCTGCTTGAGGGAGGGGAGGGGGGGCCTTGGGTTGGCCAGAGGGCTCCCTTGGGAGGGCCTGCCCACCTCTCTAGGACCAGGCCTGCTTGGGGGGCCTTGGGTGGGCCAGAGGGTTCCCTAGTGAGAGCCTGGCCACCTCTCCAGGACCAGGTCTGATTGGTGGGACTTGGGTGGGCCGGAGGGCTCCCTTGGGAGAGCCTGGCCACCTCTCTAGGACCAGGCCTGCTTGAGGGAGGGGAGGGGGGGCCTTGGGTTGGCCAGAGGGCTCCCTTGGGAGGGCCTGGCCACCTCTCTAAGACCAGGCCTGCTTGGGGGGCCTTGGGTGGGCCAGAGGGTTCCCTAGTGAGAGCCTGGCCACCTCTCCAGGACCAGGTCTGATTGGTGGGACTTGGGTGGGCCGGAGGGCTCCCTTGGGAGAGCCTGGCCAACTCTCTAGGACCAGGCCTGTTTGGGGGGGTGGAGGGGGGCTTGGGCTGGCCAGAGGGCTCCCTTGGGAGGGCCTGGCCACCTCTCTAGGACCAGGCCTGCTTGAGGGAGGGGAGGGGGGCCTTGGGTGGGCCAGAGGTCTCCCTTGGGAGAGAGTGGCCATCTCTCTAGGACCAGGCCTGCTTGGGGGGGGGGGCTTGGGGGGGCCAGAGGGCTCCCTTTGAAGGGCCTGGCCACCTCTCTAGGACAAGGACTGCTTGGTGGGCCTTGGGTGGGCTAGAGGGCTCCCTTGGGAGAGCTTGGCCCACCTAGCCACCTCTCTAGAGCCAGGTCTGCCTGGTGGCAGCAGGTATCTCATTCACTAACATGACCTGAGGGCACAGACGATCCTGGACCTTAATACAGTCTGTCCAACCTTACTGCTGGAGTTTGGTCTCCAACTTAGTCTTGGCTGCCCTCCGGCCACCCTCTCTGAGTCCTAGCAAGCCTCTTGAGTGCGCAGGACAAGAAAATCAATACCTTTGGAAGAAGAGGGAATAAAACTTCAAATTTACCCCCCCCCCCCCCACCATCCCCCCTCGCTTTCCTCCATAGAGATTGGTAACCTCTTCAATGTGAGATTACCGGGTGATCCCACCCCAGGAGGGTGCTGATGGCGCAGGCACCAGTATTTTCCCCCTCAGTTAAATTCCCACCGGATCATAGGTTTTGACCCTCTCAGTGGGTATTCAGGCTGCCTCTCACTTTCGGGGTAACACTGGGAGGTGATACCACCGGAGGAAATACGGATGGGAGCTGATTCCGCATGTGGAAATACTTATGGGGGAGTTACTGCTGTGGAAACACTGACGGGAGGTGATACCACCCGTGTAAATATTGATGGGAGGTGATACCGCCTGTGGAAATACTGATGGGAGGGGATACCGCCTATGGAAATACTAATGGGAGGTGATACTGTCTGTGGAAATACTGATGGGAGGGGATACCGCCTATGGAAATACTGACGGGAGGTGATTCCGTCTGTGGAAATACTGATGGGACCCGATACCGACTGTGAAAATACTGACGGGAGGTGATACCGCCAGTGGAAATACTGATGGGAGGTGGTACTGCTGTGGAAACACTAATGGGAGGTGATACCGCCTGTGAAAATATTGATCGGAGATTATACCCCCTGTGGTTATACTGATGAGAGGTGGTAATGCCCGTGGAAATACTGATGAGAACTGATACGGTCTGTGGAAGTACCGATGGGAGCTGATACCGCCTGTTAGAAATAGGATCTGGTGTTGGCAGTCAGTTTGCACCCTGTCCAAATAGGGACCCTCAATCTAGTCAGTGTAAGGGAGATACCCCCTTGGTAGCTTGGCACGAGCAGCCAGGCTTATCTCAGAAGCCACGTGTAAAGCATTTGCACATAACACAGTAATACAGTGAAAACACTACACACTGATACCACACCAGTGTTAGAAAAATAGCCAGTATTTACCTGTGTAAAACAAGACCAAAACGAGAAAATTCCAACATACAAAAATAAACATGTGCATTTTGCAACAATTACTTAAAAATACAGTTCCTTGGGTCGATAGCTCCGTCTTGGGCTATCTCTGCGTCGTGAACAACAAATCTAACAGTTCAGGCTGACTGCGGGGTCGCGGGCCAGCTACGGTGTCGGGAAGACCCGCAAACAGTACCTTAGAAATGTCGAGCATCATGGTCCTCGCAATGAGATCCGTAGTGTGACGTTGCAGGCGTTGGTGGCTTCGGTTCCGGAGATCTGTGCAGGGGTCATCGGGCCCTTGAAGTCACACGTGTTGCAGATTGAACTCCGGGCTGATGAAGTCAGGAGTGCTGGCATTGATGGCGTCGGGGCTGTGGTGCAAAGCAGGACAATGTGACATGTGGTGCCCACAGGTCACTGTGCGGGCAAAGGCTTGGTGACAGGTCCTGCGGCCCCGGTGATACCAGGGCTGTGGTGGGAAGCAGGGTGGTGCCATGTGTGCTGTCTCCAGGTCGCGGTGAAGGCTGTGGCGTTATTGTTTCTGAAGCACTGTCGGCAAAAGCACAAGGCGGCAGTACAATGTGGGGCAGGCACTTTGTGGTACCCACAGGTCATGGTGCAGATAGGGGCATCTGTTGACGATGGTGGAGTCAATGGTGCTGGCGTTGGTGGACTGGGGCTACGGTGCGGGCCGGGATGGGGCTTTATGTACCCCACAAGCGGTGTCCTCAGGCCACAGTGCAGCCAGCGGCGTCGGTGTCAGCGTAGAGCATCGTCGTCCGAGATATCAAGACTGCTGTGTCAGCGGGGCAGTGCGGGGCCCACAGGTCACGGTGCAGGCAGCGGCTCGGAGACGGCGTCGGTGAGACCAAGGTTGCGGTACGAAGCGGGGCACTAATTGAGAAGTGTTCTACAAGTCAGGGGTGTTGGGTCCACTACTTACACTACTTTCTGCAGTTGAAGTAGGCAAACTTCAAAGGAAAGTGTCTGTTGTTCACAAGATCGTGCCTTGCCCAGGTCTTGCCCCAGACGCACTCCAGAGGGTCAGGCATTGTGTGAGGACAGGCACAGCCCTTTCAGGTGTAAGTGTCCGTTCCTCCATCTCCACTCTAGCCCAGGAAGACTCATTAGGATATGCAGGACACACCTCAGCTCCCTTTGTGTCACTGTCTAGAGGTAATTCACAAACAGCCCAACTGTCGGTCTGACCCAGACGTGGATTCCACAGGCAGGCAGAGGCACAGAATGGTTAAGTAATAAATGCCCACTTTCTAAAAGTGGCATTTTCAAACAGACAATCTAAAAAACAACTCTACCAAAAGATCTGTTTTTAAATTGCGAGTTCAGAGACCCTAAACTCCAAATCTCTATCTGCTGCCAATGGGAAACTGCACTTAAAATATATTGAAAAGCTGTTCCCATGTTAACCTATGGGAGAGATAGGGCTGGCAATTGTGAAAAACAGATTTGGCAGCATTTCGATATCAGGACATGTAAAACACACCAGTACATGTCCTACCTCTTAAATACACTGCAGCCTGCACATGGGGCTACCTAGGGCCTACCTTAGGGATGGTTTACATGTAGTAAAAGGGAAGGTTTGGGCCTGGCAAGTGGGTGCACTTTCCAGGTCAAATTGGTGGTTTAAAACTGCACACAGACACTGCTGTGGCAGGTCTGAGACATATTTACAGGGCTACACAAGTGGATGGCACAATCAGTGCTGCAGGCCCACTAGTAGCATTTGATTTACAGGCCCTGGTCACACATAGCGCACTTTACTAGGGACTTACTAGTAAAGAAAATATGCCAATTCTGGATGAACCAATCACCAATACAATTTTCACAGGGAGCACTTGCACTTTAGCACTGATCAGCAGTGGTAAAATGAGCAGAGACCATAAACCAGCTAAAACAGAGTCCATCATACCATAAAGACAGGAGGTCAGAAGGCAAAAGGACAAGGAAAACATGCCAAAAGATGCCAGGTTTAACACCGCCTGTGGAAATAGTGATGGGAGGTGATATCGCTTGTGGAAATGATGGGAGCTGATAGCGCCGTTGGAGATACTGATGGAAGCTGATGCCGCCTGTGGCAATACTGATGGGAGGTGATACCCCTGTGGAAATACTGATGGAAGCTGATGCCGCCTGTGGCAATACTGATGGAAGCTGATGCCGCCTGTGGCAATACTGACGGGAGGTGATACCCCTGTGGAAATACTGATGGGAGCTGATACCGCCTGTGGAAATACTGACGGGAGCCGATGCCGCCTGTGGAAGTACTGACGAGAGGTAATACCACTTATGGAAATACTGATGGGAGCTTATACTGCCTGTGGATATTCAGAATAAAAATAAATGCCAGGCTGTGGCTAATGAGGGGTACAGTTAGTGGATAATCGCAGAACTGGGCAGGTGGTGTATCTGGGGATTAATATCATGAGTAAACTAGAGCAGATAGTACAAATAAATGTGGCTCCCGTGTTACAGCATACCAAGAGGGATCCACACTGCGTGGATAATGTACACCTTCCAGTAGTGGGGCCATGTAATATAATCATGATGCTTTTTTTTTGCCTGGGGTATTGTTTGTCGGGTTATGCCTTTGGAGTTCCAGAGCTGTTGGTTTGAGTGAATAAGGATCTATGGCCCATTGGGTTATGGCCATATGCCAAAGCTTGCAGGGCTCTTAACAATTTAATGCTACCAAAGACAAGAGGCGGCTGGGCTGGGCCTACTTTTAGGCTTTATTATTGGGCTGTGGCCCTGCAATGTATGAGGACCTTAATTATTGGAAAAAAGCCAGGCGAGCAACTGAGAGAGAATCCCCCACCAAAAGCACGACCTGGCGATGGGAGAAGAGGCCAAGACATGTTTTTAAGGGAGGTGGAACCAGATACTGTAAAAGGTGAGATTTAAAACAATGCAATCGGCACTTAGGATATGGTCTCCGGGAATACGTAAACTGGGGATTGTGCGATACTGTTACTACACTCCTTTGTGGAGGACTCAGATCCTGCCAGCCATTTGTAGGTCTAGTGCTCAAGCGCTCTGGCCTGTTGTAATCTATCCGTGGCCTTTTAACCACGCCCACCTCCCGCCCATCACTATCACTCGTTCATGGGCTTGCCTTTCAAAAATCTTTTGTTATCATTGATAAATGCTTTACGTTTGTCCCTCCTTGAGGCAGTTTTGTTACCTCCTTGCAGACTGCCCCTGTTACATGGATGATTATACGATCGGCCATAAAGTTTACTTTGTGTGCACTCCTTTCTTAGGTAGAGCACACAAGCGCTATGGCCTGTTGTAGTCTATTTGTTGGCTTTTACCCACACCCACCTCACGCCCATCACTATCATTCGTTCGTGGGCTTGCCTTTCAAAAATCCTTTGTTTTCATTGGTAAGTGCGATATGTCTGCCCCTCCATGGGGCGGCTTGGTTACCGCCTTGGCCATCGACCCTGTTACATGGTTAACTGCACCACTGCTGATACATTTGACTGTGAGCGAACTTCTTTTTCCTTTTGTGTCTCTTCTTCGTGCTCATGGCGGCTGTGGCGCTTTGAGTCGGCTTGCTTATGTCAACTGTTTTACTTTTCATTTTAAGTGGCAAGGAAAGTCCAGTTAGGAATTTACAACGTTAACAGCTCTAACTTGAGCAAACGCGAGACCCATTGCATTGCAAATGCTTGTTCACGATAGCTGCTGTGATAATTGGGGACAATGCAGCGTACGGAAAGTTGGGGACTTTATTGCTTCTAACAAGCTGACGTTGTTTAATCAGATGCAGGAGGAATTTGGGTTGGATAGGTGAGATTTGTTTTAAGTTTCTCCAGTTTAGAGACTTTTTTTTTTAACTAAAATGTCCCAGTAGGACTGCGTGGGGGGGGGGGAAGATTTCGGTGATAGAGCAACTTGCAGATTTAGCAGAGTTCAGGATTCGCTTGATCTATCAACACTTGATGGAGCTTCAGCAAGAGCATCGGGCAAAAACTTCAAATAAATGGAGCCTGCGTTTGGGTATTGATAAAATATTTTATGAGTCTTTGGAGATAGGCCAGTTGGTGTTACTGTCAGCGGAGTTACAAGCTGAACACTACAAGATGTTCTGCACACTTTGCACCACTGGTCCGCGTTGTAGGAGTCAAGGCGCGGCCTTGGTCCCCATGTATTGCGGCTGTGCTAAGGTAGAGGGGCTACAACAGGGGGTCACCCGTTTCTGGAGTCGGTTTTACACACACAGGTTTGTTTGTCCCCCCAACTTGTTCTACTGGGTGTGGATAGGCGAGAGGGGGGGCCGATCTGAGGACGGCAGTGGTTCAGATCCGTAGAGATTCAAACTGACTCCAGCCAGGGCTTCATCTGACCATCACTGGTTGGTCCAACTTCTCTCTGTGTATCATCTGGAGGTGAACTGATGTGCCGTAAGGGTAGATCAGTGAAAAGAAGGGGAGATGGGGGTCTCGGCTCCAATATCGGAGTGGAATGGATGGAAGGCCAGGGTAGGGGCGCTTAAGGCGGTGGTACTATGATCAATTCAAGGTGTTCTGTTTTAGGGTATTTTTTTCTTTTTGTAACCATCTCATATGAGGATCTGAAGAAGTCATGAAATGTTTATACTTCTACTGCTTTTATATAATTTATTTTTTTACCTTTACGCCTGGGATTGTTGTTATTATGGTGTATACATCTATTGCTTCTCGTGCAGAAAGGGTGCATTGGGAAAAAAAGTTCACTATTGAATAAAATATTTGAAAAAAAAATCAGTTGACAAATTGATAGCTCCCTAGAAGCATCAGAAAGTTCAGGGAAGTTCTCTGTTTATTTACACTCTTTATGCATAAATAAATCATCAACTTGAGCCAGATCATCAAGGTGTGAGCAAAACAATTACACCCTCACCAAATCAGAGCAGAGCTCTATTAAAGGTCATATTGTGGCAGCATCTAAGCGCTATCCCAGGACATGAACATTGATTCTGCCTCTAACGTCATCCGGGGGTGGCCGGACAAACTAGTTACAAGAAGAACAGCAAAGTATTATGAATGAACGGGGTACAGTGAGCTGGGGGCCGCTCCTGGGGAGCAGAAACATTGAGACCAGCTGGAAAGTTTGCCTCAAGAACAGCAGGAACAAAGTCAATGGAAAAACATGACCTTGCTTGACTGCGTGCTGCAGACATGATGATCACGCAGGAGGAGACGTCCATTGGGAACAAGATGGCGCCTAGCCCTAAATTAACGCCTAATTACCAACAGCCACTTCTACATGAAATTTGTTTCACATGCAGTACGTCATGTCAGCGTGCATATGTAACTTGAAGTTTAAATCCACATGTTGTTAATTATGCATAAAAACATGGAATGCACACAAATTCCAACAGTATTAATGTATACAACATGTCAACGTAGGGCAACACTAACACAACATTTGCAGCATTATGCCGCATTATTGCGGTTTCCTTGCCGCATAATTTAGTCCTCCTGGCCCATAATTCGGTTGAAGCTTGGATATCTACAAAGAGCCGTACGGAGCGCCTCGAGTGTGAAACGAACCGCTTTCTGAATAAGCTGCTGGTCGGGGGCAGAGCTTTGTTTAAGGACACTGAAAGCCACAGATGAATGAGGCGTGTGTGGGGGTGAGAGGCCTCTTAGCAGCTGAAAGAAGCCATTATCCGGCGAGGGTGTGAATTATTCACAGTTACACATGATCTCTAGTCTCCTCAAGAGGATGTTTATGCATCAGTGGGGCCCACAAAAGGCCACAGTGCTCGGATGCCCCCAGTGGGAATGTCAGAGGAGAGCGAGAACTCTGAATATTGCACTTTTAATGGTCTTTGAGGGATCTATCAAAGGCAACGAGGTGATGGATGGAACGAGTGACTTAATCTCAACCCCTGGCAATCGCTCGGGCCTCACTCCTATCCACTGGGCCACTCCAGACAAAGCAAGGCCCCCCTCACTGACATCAGGGCAGTGCAGGCAGAGGTGGGTCCCCTGCTCACTGTGCCACCGGACCCAAGCTGTGCTCTACTGGTGACCCCAGCGAGGGGGGGCAGCTTCTCTCAGACTCTTCTACAACACACACAGACCTCAGTGCTGGAGAGACCTCAGGAGTGTTGTTTACTTTTGAGAATATCATTCCCTGCTCCTCTAACACCACATAAAATACTCCCTTCTTCCCTTCACACCGCATGTTATACTGCGACAACCTGCCCTAGACGTGGGATGGGGGCACGTGATGTGTGGTAGTCGGGAGGTGGTGAAGGAGTGGTACTTTCCATATGGTTCTGAGAACGGAGCATTAAAGGGCTTGTGAGGATGTGGTATCCATAGCCACCGTGCAAATGGATATGTTGCTAAGGGCCTATGTACCTGTGTTTTAGCGTTTACAAACCCTCAGGTTCGGTAATTCAGAGGGTTTGATAACGCTAAAACCATTGTTATAAAAGGTTTTCTGAATCATTAAATGGGTTTAGGAAACCATCAGGTATGGCTGTTTGGAGGAGGTGTGCTTTCAAAAGCAAGGCAGGCCTTCTAAATACTGATTCCTTATCGTATGTATTAATATTTTACGACCAAAATCCGGTTGCAAGAAACCATTAGTATTACGACCAAATCAAAGGGGGTGGCAAGCCATTCAAAAATGGGAAGTGTCCCCAACCGGCGACATACCTCATGGTATTTATGAAATAGGTTGAGTTGTGACCCACTACAATCTGTCTTCTGTGAACCGACCTATTAGATCATAAGTCGGTTGGCAAAATGAAAAAAAGCCTCCAGTAAAACCTGGAGCAATAATTGCAACCGTTTTTAGTTCGAGCGTGCAAGCGCTTTGACCTGTTGTAAGTATTGTGGGCTTTTACCCACGCCCATCATTTTCATTCATTAGCAGATCGACGCCGGTATTATTAAAAGGGGAATCCCAGGACTGGTATTTAGGACACTGGACTTGGACTACATAACATTTTGTGATTTTTTAACAGTAAATCTTTATTACTCGCTATTAAGAAATCAGAATGTGTGCTTTCTGTACAGGCCCACAGTCAGGTGAGCTGTGAGTACATACCCATGCCTCTCTAGGATGGTAGACAGAACCTCAGCCCGGCAGAGGTATATGTGGGTGTGTAAGGGAGCCGGGGGAGGGGCTGCTGTTGGATGCTGTAATAGACAATTTATTATATATCCCTCATGTATTTCGAGTCTGGCATCAGTCAGTCAGAGAGTCTCTGCTAGAACCGGTTTAGAAAGGTGTGATATATATTAATAACTTTTAGAGTTTTAGAAAGGTGTCTGCATTCTTTTAATGCCCACAACTGTCCAGGCCAGAAACTTACCTGATCCAGAAAGGAGAGAGTCTGCCTGCAGGCCTGGGTGTCCCTCTTGGAAACCCTTCTCCCAGGCCAGCACATCCTTCCGCCAAGCGAGTTTTCAAACCAAGACATTTATTTATGCAGGTGCCTGGGGGTCTGATTACATACTGCAGGTACTAAAGACCTTACACCCTGTGAACTCCTGGAGGCTGTAAATCTCTCTGCAAGCCGCAGGGGGCACCGGCCTGAGGCAGAAAGCATTGGGTAGGGGGGAGGGGCGGATCCTGTCTCCTCTTCCCCACCGTCTCCCTGAGCCCAGTAGCTCTGGAGTGCCCCCCACCGTCCACAGGTACACAAACACCCTCCTAAGGCCATCAAAAGGAGCTGCCAAAACAGGTACCCCCCCCCCCCAACACAAATAACTTTATAATTTGGTAAGGGCAGTCCTGGTAATTCCCAGTAGAGAGCTTCGGCCTTCTTTGTGGACAGCGAGTTGGATTTCCACGTTTTTTCCATTTCTTTCAGCAGCTGAGATCTTTTGGTGTAATTTCACTGAGTGCTGGTATTTCTTCTACATCTCTGGATGGAATACCACTGTGTGGATCTTCTATGTCTCTAGATGTAAAACCACTGAGTGGCTGTATTTCTTCTAAATCTCTAGGTGCAATACCACCGAATACCAGTATTTCTTCTATACCTCTAGGTGCAATACCACCGAATACCGGTATTTCTTCTAAATCTCTAGGTGCAATACCACAGAATACCAGTATTTCTTCTATACCTCTAGGTGCAATACCACCGAATACCGGTATTTCTTCTAAATCTCTAGGTGCAATACCACCGAATACCAGTATTTCTTCTATACCTCTAGGTGCAATACCACCGAATACCGGTATTTCTTCTAAATCTCTAGGTGCAATACCACAGAATACCAGTATTTCTTCTATACCTCTAGGTGCAATACCACTGAATACCGGTATTTCTTCTATATCTCTAGGTGCAATACCACTGAATCCCGGTATTTCTTCAGTATCTCTAGGTGCAATACCACTGAATACCGGTATTTCTTCTATATCTCTAGGTGCAATACCACTGAATCCCGGTATTTCTTCAGTATCTCCAGCTGCAATACCACCGAATCCCGGTATTTCTTCTATATCTCTGGGTGCAATACCACCGAGTACCGGTATTTCTTCAATATCTTTGGGTGCAATACCACCGAATACCGGTATTTCTTCTATATCTCTGGGTGCAATACCACCAAATACCGGTATTTCTTCTATATCTCTGGGTTCAATACCACCGAATACAGGTATTTCTTCTATATCTCTAGGTGCAATACCACTGAATACCAGTATTTCTTCTATATGTCGATGTGGACTACCACTGAGTGGGGGTATTTCTTCTATATCTCTGATTAGACTACCACTTAGCCAAAGTAATTCTTGTATATTATATAAAACACCTCTACCTACCTCTACCCGCATCTGCTCACCTCTACCCAAGTATGCCCACCTCCACCTGCCTCTGCCCACCTCTACCCAGGTCTGCCCACCTCTGCTCACCTCTACCCAGGTCTACCCACCTCTACCCACCTCTGACCGCCTCTACCCAGGTCTGCCCACCTATACCCACCTCTATCCAGGTCGGCCCACCTGTACCCACCTCTGCCCACCTCTACCCACCTCTGCTCACCTCACCTCTATTAACGTCTGCCCACCTCTACCTAAGTCTGCCCACCTCTGCTCACCTCTACCCAGGTCTGCCCGCCTCTACCCACCTGTACCCTGTTTTATCCACCTCTGCCCACCTCTACCCAGGTGCTTATTCATCACCTCACCTGGGGCTGGGAGAGAACGGAGATGAAGAGGGTAGAACGGAGCTATCATTGGTAATCATTGGTACCTCCTCCTCCCATCTCCCCCGGACATGACATCAGCCGTTAATGACAACACCCAGAACAACAAAGAGTGATATTTACAAGCAGCCAAGGAGGACATTACATCTCTCATTAACCTGTTTTCCTTCATTTGTTAATTTGTTTTTTGAGCAGAGGTTTTAAGCAGAAGAAAGCCTGTCTGTTCTTATCTCTGCCTCTCTCTTCAGCATCCTTCCAGGCCCTCCCTCTCTCCGGCCTGGCTTCCTATCTCCCTCCTCCACCCTCGGGCTTCTCCTGTCCCATTCATCGGGGTCATTATATATGTATATATATATATATATATATATATATATATATATATATATATATATATATCTCTCTCTCTCTCTCTCTCTCTCTCTCTCTCTCTCTCTCTCTCTCTCTCCTCTCCCCCCCTCACCCTCTCTGGCTCCCTCTCTCCTTCTCTCTCTCTCCTCTCCCCCTCTTCTCGCTCCCTCTCCTCTTTCTCTATCTTTCTAGTCTCTCCCTCTCGTCCTCTCTCCTCTCTCCTCTCTCTGTCTCTTCTCCCTCTGTCTCTCTCCCTCTCTGTCTCTCTCCCGCACCCTCTCTGTCTCCCTCTCTCTGTCTCTCTTTCTCCCTCTCTCCTTCTCTCCCTCTCTCCTCTCTCTCCTCGTTCTCTATCTCTCTAGTCTCTCTCTCTCTCCCTCTCGTCCTCTCTCCTCTCTGTGCCTCTTTCTCACACCTCTGCCTGTTTCTGTGTGCCATTGCCAACCTCTGTCTCTCTCGTCTCTCTCCCTCTGTTCTCTCTCTCTTCTCTCTCTCAGTTCTCTCTCACTCTCTTCTCTCGCTCTGTTCTCTCTCTGCCCCTCTCTCTCGCTCTCTCGTCTCTCTCCCTCTGTTCTCTCTCTCTCTCTCTCACACACACACTCTCTTCTCTCTCCCTGTTTTCTCACACTCTCCTCTCTCTCTCTCTGTTCCTATCTCTGCCTGTCTCTTCAGCATCCTTCCAGGCCCTCCCTCTCTCCGGCCTGGCTTCCTCTCTCCCTCCTCCACCCTCGGGCTTCTCCTCTCCGCATTCATCGGGGTCATTACCCCTCCCTTCCTCTCTCTCTCTCTCTCTCTCTCTCTCTCTCTCTCTCTCTCTCTCTCTCTCTCTCTCTCTCTCTCTCTCTCTCTCTCTCTCTCTCTCTCTCTCTCTCTCTCTCTTCTCTCTTGCTCACTACCCCACTCTCTTTGTCTCTCCGTGTCTCTCTCTCTCTCTCTCTCTCTCTCTCTCTCTCTCTCTCTCTTCTCTCTTGCTCACTACCCCACTCTCTTTGTCTCTCCGTGTCTCTCTCTCTCTCTCTCTCTCTCTCTCTCTCTCTCTCTCTCTCTCTCTCTCTCTCTCTCTCTCTCTCTCTCTCTCTCTCTCTCTCTCTCTCTCTCACACACACCTCTGCCTGTTTCTGTATGCTATTGCCAACCCCTCTCTTCTCTGCCCACCTCTGCCTCTGTTAAACTTTTTGATTCACCCGTTTATAACATTTGTTTGGCATCACGTGGGCTTCAATTAGCTGAAAATGAGTAATAAAACTAAAACTTGCTCCAAACAGGGACCCCCAAAATCTGTCTTGCCCAGGGCCCCCAAAGTCCTTAAGACAACACTGCTGGATAGACACAGAAATGCGCCCACATTCAGATATGTGTTATTCCTCAATTTAAGAAAACCTTCTTTTGGTTTCTACATCTCGGATAAAATCACTCATTAATCCAAGTGATGGTTATTAAATCACTACTACACGGTGGGTATAAGGGTTCTTCTGATGGATATTTTTAACTGTAGATTCCTCTCACTTTTAGAATTTTCCCAAGGCACCGTAAAGCGCTGCATTGTCTTACTCTGTGTCAAGGAGGCGTTTCATGGGCGTTGCGTGTTCCCACACAACACGCATGATCTTGATGCTGCCCCAGATTTACAAACCACTTAAACCTGGGGAGCGCCAAAACCTTACGCCTCCCCAGGGCAGGCGTAAGGAGGAGAATGTGTTCATTTCTCCTTGTTTTTCCTCTTTACACGTGTGTGCGTTATGCAGCCCACATACAACAAGGAAAATGCCTCCATGGGTTGTTTTTTTGCAGGAAGGTGGCCCTGCACACTAACAGTCCTGGGAACGACGCAGACACTCGTGCACCGTGGTGCAAAGATGCCTGCACCGGCGCTGGCTGAAAGAACAGGAATGCACCGTGTCTCGTAAATATGGTGCATCAATGAACTTCATTTGATATATGACAGTATAGCAAAAAGGCTTTGTAAGTCAGGCCCGGACCTGGAAACATTTCAAAGCAGTGCTGCTGGGTGCTGCTTGGCGGCGTCATGCAGCTCCGCATGGCTTCATTCCATCCAGGAAGTGCCAGAGCAGAGCTGCATAGAAATGCCACCCCTGGGCGCCAACGCCAGTTTCTTTCCGTGCCTTCGAGCACAGATTTCGAGCTCTGCTCCCACTTTTGTTGGTCTTTTGACAACTCATAAAATGTAACCCAGTGTTCAAGTGCAGGATGTCCCCTCTGACAACTACAGGTGTGCGTTTGATGGCTGAGCTCGGGGCACCAGCACAAGTTGTGTGATGATTTCACTGTCATTGAGGGACAGGACTCATAGGTCCAGCTCCAAGTGGGGGGTCCTGGAGCAAGGGCATTTTAGGGCCCCCTGTTTGAACCACTTTAAATGTATTACTCTTTTGGGGCCTGTTCCAGCCCTTGTGATGCTAAACAATATTGGATAATACATTAAATCTCCAGCAATGAGAACATGCAAAAACGGTTGCATGACACAACCACGCATGCCTAAACCACACATGCCTTAACAACGAACATGATCTGATCAACGACCGTGTCCTTACCACGCATGCCTTTACAATAAATTGTGTTGTAAATGCATGTTTGGCAAAGGAGAATGCGTGGTAAATCCCCCCGCTCTGCACCCTAAGACTCGATACCCCTGCCCCGCAATCCACCATGCCCCAGCCCTGCGTAAAACTACCCCAACCCCAGACCCCTCGCCCTTAGCCCTAAAACTGTTCCCACCCCTAAAAACTGTCCCTCTTCCCCGCCCTGAGCCCTAAAACCCTGTCCCAGCCCTTACAACTACCCCAAACCCTCTCCCACACTGAGCACTAAAACCCTCCCCCCTGCCCAAGTAATTACCCAGACCCCCCTGCCCTGAACCCTAAAACCACCCCACCCCTAAAAAGTACCTATACCAAACCCAGCCTCAGCTCCTAAAACTCTCCTCCCTGCCCAAGAAACTTACGAGACCCCCCTGCCCTTAGCCCTAAAACCACCCCACCCCTACAAAAGTACCCCCCGATGATCTCCTCCCGTCAAAAAAACCAACCCGACCTCCCCCCGGCCCTTAGCTCTAAAATCGCTCCACCCCTAAAAACTACCCCTGAGATGACCTCCCCTGTCAACAAAAACTAACTTGACCTCCCCCCTCCAACCCTGAGCCCTAAAACCGGCCCCACCTCTATAAGCTGCCCTTCCCCCAAACCCGGCCCCAGCCCCACTTACCTCTCTCGTTGCTTTCTCTTCCTGCTCCTGACAGCTAGACTGCGCTGTCTGCCTTCACCACGCACATATGTGGTTCAGGCACATGCGTTGTTCAAGCACATGCGTGGGTCAGACACATGCGTGGTTCAGGCACATGCGTGGTTCAGGCACATGTGTGGTACAGGCACATGCGTGGTACAGGCACATGCGTGGTTCAGGCACATGCGTGGTTCAGGCAAGCATGGTTTAGCTTGTGGGAAAATGGCACGCATGGCTCAGCTGTTTCCCCGCGCACACAGGTGAAAGCTGAAGCTGCCTGGTGTCCACCGACCACCTTCTACCAAAAGAAAGCTTGAACAAGCAATGATGGAGTCATTTCTTTTTGACTTTGATCTAGATTTTTTTGATTTGCAATAACATTTTATGTGGACTTCAGCGTGTAACCAGCTAGTAACTCTCACAGCAGGAGAGTGCGTCAGCTGATATAAAGAAGAGAGCTTTGAGTAACTCTGGGAGTTGTGAACACTAGTTTTCTGTGAGACTCCAGGTACCTTTAATAGATTGGCCCTGACTTAGGGTGTGTGTCATCAAGCATGAGCTCTGAGTGTATTCAAGGACACAGAAGCCCTGCAGCATCCTCACAGGGTGGGACAGTGTGTGCCACCCCTCACAGTGCCAGGCCTGCAAAGACTGACTATGTCACAGAGCCTGTGTAGAGGGAATGCAGAGGCATAGCCTGAAATAAAGATTCTGCTACGTCCCAGTGGAAATGCAATCTTTTCTGCTGCCATATACGCCTTCAGCTAACAAGGAACGCCTGTTAAGGCTTAGAGTTCACTTATGGCCTCCCACATTTTTATCTCAGGACTTGATTGCATCTCACGTATACCAAGGAGCAAATTTCTCTGTCCCAGATACCTGTGGGCAATGTTGTACAAGGCGCTATCTCGCTGCACAGTACCTCTATGCGCTGTACAGATTTATTGACCCTAATAATGGGTATTGGGGTGATTGTTTTCTACAACACATTTCTTGAGATGAACATTAGTTCTCCTGGGCTCATATTTATCAGGAATGTTATTTCTGCTGTGGCTCAATGTTTCAGACGGATTGTATTTTTGGCAGTAACAGCAACCCTGATTTCTCACTGTGAAACAAAGGTTCCCACTGAGAACAAAATGTTTCAGCTTGAAATGTAAACATTTTAAATGGCAGAAGGATAATGCTCGGTGGAACTACTGGAAGTTGTGAGAGTTTCACGGATCCTTGTGCCCATGCGGTCAGTCTCTAAAAGGACCATCTTTAGTATTCACCAGGAGGTGGGCTGCTTCCAAACGCTGATGCTTTACTACCAGTGGTAGGATATAATTTCGAGTAAGAAGATGCTCCTTATCAATGACTATAAAATACTAGGCCACGTTTATACCACAGCTTCTCCAGGCATTTGACAATATTTCTGTGGTAGTCCAGGTCTAGAATGTATTTACTAGAATGCTGGAGTCTCCTCGGACACAAAGACAGTTAGAGTAGAGAAGAGGCAGAGGGAGAACGGAAGGAGGATCATCTGTAGGCTGAGGTGTTTCCTGTATATCGGATTCTTATAATAAAGATCCAGTTTCTTGCAAAGAAGACTGTGTTCCAGCGATCTTTTCACTGGCGACGAGGATGGGATGCTGAAATCCCTTATGGAGTCGGAACACCTCAACTACCTATCCTGGTATTGTGCGATCTCAATTTAAGTTTTGCTTCATTTTTTTTTGGGGTCACGCCGTACTCTGGAACAGCTTGTTATTTTTTTTTTAGGCTGTGCTGTGTGTCTAGTGTATATTGTCGACTGGCCAGACTCATACACGCCTTTGCTCGCGCTACACTCTACCGGCTGAGCACGCGCTGGCTGTTTATTGTCGTGTGTCTGAGCTCGCGCTAATTATTAACCACGCGCTGCCTTGCTCACTGGCACAGCTCACCTATTTCAGACTCACGCAAGAGTACAAACACGGCGAACCAGCACAATTTGTTGGTCTCAGACACAAACCAGCACAGCGCTAACTTACGGCAATGTAAACACGGCGAACCGGCACAGCTCTCTCCTCTCCTGGTCGCGTCATCTGCACATGCTCGTTGTCAAGTGTGTCAAGCCTCGTTCTCATGTCTTGGCGGCCATCTTGCTACATCAAGAGACATACGAGTTGAAGTTCCTGGCAGTTATTTTAAGTAACTTCATGTTTGTGTGTGTCAAGACTCATTCTCACGTCTTGGTTGCCATCTTGCTGCATTATGATTCAAACAAGTTGAAGTTTCTGGCGGCCATCTTAAGTTGCATCGTGTATTTAACTTTGTGGTGTTTTTTTTTAATACACCTATTAAATTTGTTTATTTTTCTTTTTACATATTAAACACAGACACAAAGTACTGTCAGAAGTTTGCAATATGCAGAATGTTACTTGTCCACCATTTTTTTTGCCTTCTCCTGGTGAACCACAAATTCCGTGGAAAAAATGGAAAAGCATTTTTGCGCACTATGCTCGAGTTTGTGACACCTCTCTAAGTGCAGAAAGGAAAATGTCTCTTCTGTTCCATTGTTTAGGTCATGAATGACAGGAAGTCTTTGAAAATCTACCTGAACTTACGGTTGAAGATGCTGGAGATCTCAATGACTTTGAAATCTGTATAAAAAAAACTAGACTTACATTACTTACCGAAAATATCCACAGTCTTGGAGAGGTATCATTTTGGGAAAAGATTTCAAAGATCTGGAGAATTCATAGAGGAATACATTACTGTACTTCGGAAACTAGCTTGCACATGTGGTTTTGGTAGCAGTAAAGATGAAAGGTTGAGAGATCAATTTATGTTGGGCTGCAACGTTGATAAGGCGAAATAATCTTTCTGGACTAAAGACAATCCATCACTTCATGAGGTGGTATCTATTGCTAAAACACATGAACATAGCTCAGCTTGTCTTGATGAGATCAGGAAGACAAGTTCACAGGGAAAAGAGGATGAAGTTCATCTTGTCAGTCAAGGAGGTTATGTACAAGATAGGACAAATCCTCAGAAATTAGTAAAAGATCATTTCAATAGCTCCAGAGTTAAGAAGGGGGTACAGGGAAGATGTTACAGATGTGGTGAGTTTGGCCACTATGCTAATTTCAAAGGTTGCATAGGTTGGAAGGTTTTTTGTAAAATCTGTGGTAAGAAGGGACATGCCACTTCATGCTGCAAAAATTCTAGTTAAAAAACGAAAGGTGTCCAAGAAATAACATTGGAGGATGAAGATTCCCCAAAAGAATTTGTCTTACAAATAAAAAATGGAATAAGTGGCCCAGTAGAGGTTGTACGTATTGAAGGAGTATGTGTCCCTATGATGTTTGATTCAGGAGCAAAGATCACATTAATTCCTATGGGTATATTCGATAAACATTTGAAATCCTCTGTAAAGTTATTTAAACCAGATATTTCTCCTAAAGGATATGGTGGTGAACCTATTAAGCTGTTGGGGTATTTCATAGGTTCCATTCAATACATGGATAGACTCACAGCTGGCAAGATACATGTCTCTATTAGAGGTGATTCCCTCATCAGTTGATCTCATCAGAAAGATTTAAGGGTTTACCTTGATCCAAATGAGTCCCCGTCTGTTAGGCTGAAGAAATTAGACTGTGTCAATACTGCAGAAAATGGTAGACCCTCTTATGAGAAGGAATTTTCTGATCTTTTTCAGGCTAAACTTGGCTGTTTAAAGGGCTATGTTCATGAGATCAAGTTGAGAAAAGGTGTTATGCCTGTAGTCAGTAAAGTTAGAGGGGTTCCCTTGATGGTGAAGGAGAAAACGAGAACAGAATTAGAGAGGCTGGAACAGGATGAAATAATTGAGAAAGTAGAGGCTACTGAGTGGTTGGCTCCAGTGGTTATGGTGGTAAAACCCAATGGCGATCCGAGATTATGTGTGGACTTGAGAGAGCTCAATAAATGTGTGATAGTAGATCACTATCCATTGCCCAACATTAATGAAATGTTAGCTCTTCTCAGCGATGCTAAATGTTTTTCATCTATTGACTTGACCTCTGCATACCACCAGGTAAAGCTTCACAAAAATTCTCAGGACTTTACAGCTTTCATAACACCCTTTGCACTTACAGGTTTGTCCGGATGCCTTTTGGTTTGGTCTCTGCGGCTGCTGTATTTCAACGTGCCATAGAGAGGGTCCTTGAGGGGATTCAAGGCATCAAGATATACCAAGATGACATTCTAGTGCATGGCAAAGATGCATCCGAACATAATACAAGGGTCCGGCAAGTTCTCCAGAGATTAAGGGAAAGTGGCCAAACGTTGAAAGCAGAAAAATGCAAATTCAACCTTAGTGAAATTGATTATTTAGGGCATAAGATCTCCTCTCATGGTATCGAGCCCAAAAAAAAATCTAGTGAGCGCGATTGATAATCTTGAGAGTCCAATTTCAAAGAAAGAGGTGATGAAGTTTTTAGGGATGACAGAATTTTATAGTAAGTTTGTAGATAACTTTGCAGAAAAGACCAAAACCATTAGAGGGTTGGTTAGAAAAGGTGTTACATTTCGATGGGACAAAGCTTGTGAAAATGAATTTAGGAAGGTAAAACACGACCTGAAGTGTGCCCTGTGCTTGCAAAGCTTTGATCCAAGTCAACAAACTATCATTATGGCTGATGCTAGTGCCAAAGGTCTTGGTGCTGTTCTACTACAAGTTCACAACGGTGTGGAAAAAACTATACTTTTCATCTCAAGGTGTTTAAAGGGGGCGGAATTAAATTATTCTGTTATCGAGAGGGAGGCACTAGCTGTATTTTGGGCGGTGAACAAACTATGAAAATTTGTTTGGGGTAGTAAGTTCAGTGTGAGAACTGACCACAAACCACTGAAAGAAGTTTTTGAAAAAAAGGGGGTGGATTTGATTTCAGGAAGGATTAGAAAATGGGTAGTAACATTACAAGAATTTTATTTTGAAGTGCAATATGTACCTGGTGCTCAGAATCTTGTTGCAGATTGCTTTTCCAGACTTGTGAATGAGGTTTCTGATCTTGAAGACCAACTTACTGGGAGTCTTGATGAATTTGATGTATGCATGATTAGGGAAGGTATAGTCAAAGAGGGTGAGTGGATGACTGTCCTTAGTAATGATATAGTGGTGCATTATGTTCTAAAATAAATCACATTTGGATGGGAAGGCACAGAGAAACAAGATGAACGCTTATGTGGTTTCTGGAGTGTCAGAGATGAATTGTCCTCTCAAGTGGATCTATTATTGAGGGGGACCAAACTTGTTCCTCCAGTGCAACTAAGGGGTGAACTAATATCTATAGCGCATGAGAGTCATCCTGCTATCTCTAAAACTAAGGAAAGATTGAGACTCTCATATTGGTGGCCAGGAATGGATGTACAAATTGAGCGGAGAGTTAGGGAGTGCATGGAGTGTTTTAGAGCTGATAAGACCTTGATGTGTAGAGTTCAACCTATGGAGGTGAGGGAACTGCCAAGTGAACCGTGGCAGGAAGTTTCATTAGACATCTTAGGACCTATTAGATATTCCAGCACTGTGTTTTAGTTTTAATAGACGTATTTGAGATGGCCTGAAACGCAAGTTGTCATAGACTTCCTTAATCAAATCTTTGATAGGGAGGGGTTCCCATCTTCCATCCTCACAGACAATGGTGTACAGCTTGTCTCTCAAGACATGGAGAGATTTCTTAGTGACAAGGGAATTACACATAAGAAGGCCTCTCTCTATCATCCTGAGACTAACGGTATGGTGGAGAGGTTAAATAGAGTACTAAAAGAAACTATTCAATTAGCTCTTGTTAATAACAAGTGTTGGAAGGAGGAAATTTTGCATAAAATCAGGAATTACAGATTGACTCCACATACAAGCACATGTCTCACTCCGTTTGAGTTGTTCAGGCACAGAAAACCTAACACACAAATGTGTTCGTATTGGGTGAATGACAAAGTAGGTTCAGAACCAGACTTTGGGCTTAAAATAGAACGTAAGATGGACAGAGAGGTTGGAAAAGCTGTTGAGAGAAAGGTCAATTATGACAGAAGGATAGCGGTAAAGAAAATCAAAACATCTGTAGGTGATATTTTCAAAGTGAGAAATCCTTGTTTTGGTCTGTCTAATAGTCATTCTAAATTCTCTGCTCCCCTCAACGTGATAAAAATCATGAAGAATGCTGTGAAGGCTGAAGATCATAGGATATGGAACGTTGGGAGAGTGGTAAAAATCACTGGGGTGGGAGAAGATGAATCTGTGAAAAGTTATGGGAAAAACTGTGAACAAAGAGATGACAATGTCAAAATGAGAAAGAGCTCTAGGGTCATTATATGTCCTAAATCCTTAGAGGACTTTGTATAAATCAAAGTAACAATGTGGGTAACGGTGTAACAATGTGCTCCAGATCTGAAAGCCTGGCATAACATGACACTGCGGTGGGCTAGTGCAGAATCACTGGTACTGCGAAAATCAGCCAGGGAGGGCCAACAACATACAGGAAGCGAGGTCTGGGAAACTTTAATAAGCAGACTAGAGGCCAAGAGCGATGAGAAACCGCCATAAATTGGAACATATGGTGGCCCCGAGACAATCACACTTTTACCTAACTAATCTTAATACCCCAAGTAAGCTGGGCGGGACAAAATATAAAATTAGAGAACGCTCACACGCCCACCTCTTCCACCTGATGCAACCCATAGTGATTAATAAGAGCGGATCTAGTGCCCAGTGCAGGAATATTAAGTCATGGGGAGCCATGCACCACAAACTGTCACTAGACTGGGCCTCTCCCACCAACGTAAATAACTGCATATCCCAGGGAAAGAGCACTACGAAGCCGGGGCACACAAGTCCACTAAAGCCGCATGGTTAATTTGATTATCCAGAAACCGCACCTGAACACCTTCTGAGTATAATGACAAGACCTAAGTTAAGTTTTATTGTTTATTTGTATGATAGTTGCATAACAGATCTACCATATCCTGAAACTGTAAATGTTAAATGTTAAAACAGTGTAACAAGGTGTGTAACAATGTTATTTCTTCACGGTGAGGAAGAGCTTCATTCCTTGTACATTCTAAAATGTTGGTAGTAATGAGTATAATGGTATAGGTGTATTATTTCTTTCCTTTTGTATTGTGTTAAAATTATTTTAAAAAAAATATGTTTTTAGTTTTGTTAATAAGGGGAAAATGAGTGAAAAGATCGCCCGAACACAGTCTTCTGTGCAAGAAACGGGATCTTTATTATAAGAATCCGATATACACGAAACACCTCAGCCTACAGATGATCCTCCTTCCGTTCTCCCTCTGCCTCTTCTCTACTCTAACTGTCGTTGTCTCCGAGGAGACTCCAGCATTCTAGTAAATACATTCTAGACCTAGAATACCACAATTTCTTCAAGCGGTACCAGTTTCTGTTAGAAGATACCTCTACTCACTACCTTACTCAAAACATTGTTACAGCACCAGTGCTTGTTTGCATTCCTGAACCTCCTCAGTGACACTGTTGGTAACCCCCGCCCAGTCTGTTACTCCAGTAACATCGGGGTATCTCCCTGATACCACTGGACCTCCCTGGCCAGTAACATCTGGAGATCCAGCAGTAGCGACTGAGTGGTCACCAGGTATGGCTGCCTGTGCATGTCACTGCCAGTAATGGCAGAATAACTCAAGTACTGTCTGGGTATTTGCTTAAATGATGCCTGGTTAGTGTGGTATTTCCTAACACTTGATAACTCAAATGAATGTTGGGGTATCTCCCTACAGTACTGGTTGCCTGTACATGTCACTGCCAGTAATGTCTGAGTATCTCCTTACACTAATGTCTTGGTATTTCCTTACAGTAATGGCTGCCGGTACATGTCATTGCCAGTAATGTGTGGGTATTTCCTTACAGTAATGTCAGCCTGTACATGTCACTTCCAGTAATGTCTGGGCATTTCCCTCCTGTAATGTCGGCCTGTACTTGTCACTCCCAGTAATGTCTGGGTATTTCCTAACAGTAATGGCTGCCTGTTGATGTCTCTGCCAGTAATTTCTGAGTATCTCCTTACATGAATGTCTGGGTATGTCCTTACAGTAATGGCTGCCTGTACACGTCACTGCCAGTAATGTCTGGGTATCTTTTTTTCTGTAATGACATATCTCCTCCCAATAATGATTGGGTATTTTTTTCCAGTAATGTCTGAGTATCTTCTTACATTAATGTCTGGGTATCTCCTTACAGTAATGGCGGTCTGTACATGTCACTGCCAGTAATGTCTTTGTATCTTTTTTCTGTAATGACGTATCTCCTCCCAATAATGGTTGGGTATTTTGTTCTAGTAATGTCTGGGTATCTCCTTACATTAATGTCTGGGTACCTACTTACAGTAATAGCTGCCTGTACATGTCACTGCCAGTAATGTCTGGGTATCTTTTTTCTGTAATGACGTATCTCCTCCCAATAATGGTTGGGTATTTTTTTCGGGTAATGTCTGGGTATTTCCTTACAGTAAGGTTGGCCTCTACATGTCACTTCCAGTAATGTATGGGTATTTCTCTCCATTAATGACTGCCTGTAGCTATCACTGCCAGTAATGTGTGGGTAGCTCCTTACAGCAATGGCTGCCTGTACGAGTCACTGCCAGTAATGTATGGGTATCTTTTTTCAGTAATGGCTGCCTGTAGATGCCACTGCCAGTAATGTCTGAGTATCTCTTTACAGTAATGTCTGGGTATCTCCTTACAGTAATGGATGCCTGTACGAGTCACTGCCAGTAATGTCTGGGTATCTTTTTTCTGTAATGGTGTGCCCACTCCCATTAATGGAAGGGTTTTTCCTTCCAGTAATGTCTGGGTATCACTTTTCTGTCATTAATGGATGGGCGTTTCCTTCCAGTAATGTCTGGGTATCTCTTTCCTGTAATAGCGCGTCTCCCCCCATTAATGGATGGGCTTTCCTTCCAGTAATGTCTGGGTATCTCTTTCCTGGTATGGTGTGTCTCCTCCCATTAATGGATGGGTGTTTCCTTCCAGTAATGTCTGGGTATCTCTTTTCTGTAATAGCGTGTCTCCCCCCATTAATGGTTGGGTGTTTCCTTCCAGTAACGTCTGGGTATCTCTTGTCTGTCATTAATGGTTGGGTGTTTCCTTCCAGTAATGTCTGGGTATCTCTTTTCTGTCATTAATGGATAGGTGTTTACTTCCAGTAATGTCTGGGTATCTCTTTTCTGTCATTAATGGATGGGCTTTCCTTCCAGTAATGTCTGGGTATCTCTTTCCTGGTATGGCGTGTCTCCCCCCATTAATGGTTGGGTGTTTCCTTCCAGTAATGTCTGGGTATCTCTTTTCTGTCATTAATGGATGGGCTTTCCTTTCAGTAATGTCTGGGTATCTCTTTCCTGGTATGGCGTGTCTCCCCCCATTAATGGTTGGGTGTTTCCTTCCAGTAATGTCTGGGTATCTCTTTCCTGGTATGGCGTGTCTCCCCCCATTAATGGATGGGTGTTTCCTTCCAGTAATGTCTGGGTATCTCTTTCCTGTAATAGCGTGTCTCCCCCCATTAATGGTTGGGTGTTTCCTTCCAGTAATGTCTGGGTATCTCTTTCCTGGTATGGCGTGTCTCCCCCCATTAATGGATGGGTGTTTCCTTCCAGTAATGTCTGGGTATCTCCTTACAGTAATGGATGCCTGTACGAGTCACTGCCATTAATGTCTGGGTATCTCTTTCCCGTAATGGTGTGCCTCCTCCCATTAACGGATGGGTGTTTCCTTCTAGTAATGTCTGGGTATCTCTTTTCTGTAATGGCGAGTCTCCCCCCATTAATGGATGGGCGTTTCCTTCCAGTAATGTCTGGGTATCTCTTTTCTGTAATGGCGAATCTCCCCCCATTAATGGATGGGTGTTTCCTTCCAGTAATGTCTGGGTATCTCTTTTCTGTAATGGCGCGTCTCCCCCCATTAATGGATGGGTGTTTCCTTCCAGTAATGTCTGGGTATCTCTTTTCTGTAATGGGGAGTCTCCCCCCATTAATGGATGGGTGTTTCCTTCCAGTAATGTCTGGGTATCTCTTTCCTGTAATAGCGCGTCTCCCCCCATTAATGGATGGGCGTTTCCTTCCAGTAATGTCTGGGTATCTCTTTCCTGGTATGGCGTGCCTCCTCCCATTAACAAATGGGTGTTTCCTTCCAGTAATGTCTGGGTATCTCTTTCCTGGTATGGCGTGTCTCCCCCCATTAATGGTTGGGTGTTTCCTTCCAGTAATGTCTGGGTATCTCTTTTCTGTCATTAATGGATGGGCGTTTCCTTCCAGTAATGTCTGGGTATCTCTTTCCTGGTATGGCGTGTCTCCCCCCATTAATGGTTGGGTGTTTCCTTCCAGTAATGTCTGGGTATCTCTTTTCTGTCATTAATGGATGGGCGTTTCCTTCCAGTAATGTCTGGGTATCTCTGTCCTGGTATGGCGTGTCTCCCCCCATTAATGGTTGGGTGTTTCCTTACAGTAATGTCTGGGTATCTCTTTTCTATCATTAATGGATGGGCGTTTCCTTCCAGTAATGTCTGGGTATCTCTTTCCTGGTATGGCGTGTCTCCCCCCCATTAATGGATGGGCGTTTCCTTCCAGTAATGTCTGGGTATCTCCTCACAGTAATGGATGCCTGTACGAGTCACTGCCAGTAATGTCTGGGTATCTCTTTTCTGTAATGGCGAGTCTCCCCCCATTAATGGATGGGTGTTTCCTTCCAGTAATGTCTGGGTATCTCTTTCCTGTAATAGCGCGTCTCCCCCCATTAATGGATGGGCGTTTCCTTCCAGTAATGTCTGGGTATCTCTTTCCTGGTAGGGCGTGTCTCCCCCCATTAATGGTTGGGTGTTTCCTTCCAGTAACGTCTGGGTATCTCTTTCCTGGTATGGCGTGTCTCCCCCCATTAATGGTTGGGTGTTTTCATCCAGTAATGTCTGGGTATCTCTTTTCTGTCATTAATGGATGGGTGCTTCCTTCCAGTAATGTCTGGGTATCTCTTTCCTGTAATAGCGTATCTCCCCCCATTAATGGTTGGGTGTTTCCTTCCAGTAATGTCTGGGTATCTCTTTTCTGTCATTAATGGATGGGCGTTTCCTTCCAGTAATGTCTGAGTATCTCTTTCCTGGTATGGCGTGTCTCCCCCCATTAATGGATGGGCGTTTCCTTCCAGTAATGTCTGGGTATCTCCTTACAGTAATGGATGCCTGTACGAGTCACTGCCAGTAATGTATGGGTATCTCTTTTCTGTAATGGCGAGTCTCCCCCCATTAATGGATGGGTGTTTCCTTCCAGTAATGTCTGGGTATCTCTTTCCTGTAATAGCGCGTCTCCCCCCATTAATGGATGGGCGTTTCCTTCCAGTAATGTCTGGGTATCTCTTTCCTGGTATGGCGTGTCTCCCCCCATTAATAGTTGGGTGTTTCCTTCCAGTAATGTCTGGGTATCTCTTTCCTGGTATGGCGTCTTTCCCCCCATTAATGGTTGGGTGTTTCCTTCCAGTAATGTCTGGGTATCTCTTTCCTGGTATGGCGTGTCTCCCCCCATTAATGATTGGGTGTTTTCATCCAGTAATCTATGGGTATCTCTTTTCTGTCATTAATGGTTGGGTGTTTCCTTCCAGTAATGTCTGGGTATCTCTTCCCTGGTATGGCATGCCTCCTCCCATTAACGGATGGGTGTTTCCTTCCAGTAATGTCTGGGTATCTCTTTCCTGGTATGGCGTGTCTCCCCCCATTAATGGTTGGGTGTTTCCTTCCAGTAATGTCTGGGTATCTCTTTCCTGGTATGGCGTGTCTCCCCCCATTAATGGTTGGGTATTTTCTTCCAGTAATGTCTGAGTATCTTCTTACATTAATGTCTGGGTATCTTCTTACAGTAATGGCTGTCTGTACATGTCACTGCCAGTAATGTCTTTGTATCTTTTTTCTGTAATGACGTATCTCCTCCCAATAATGGTTGGGTATTTTGTTCTAGTAATGTCTGGGTATCTCCTTACATTAATGTCTGGGTACCTACTTACAGTAATAGCTGCCTGTACATGTCACTGCCAGTAATGTCTGGGTATCTTTTTTCTGTAATGACGTATCTCCTCCCAATAATGGTTGGGTATTTTTTTCGGGTAATGTCTGGGTATTTCCTTACAGTAAGGTTGGCCTCTACATGTCACTTCCAGTAATGTATGGGTATTTCTCTCCATTAATGACTGCCTGTAGCTATCACTGCCAGTAATGTGTGGTTAGCTCCTTACAGCAATGGCTGCCTGTACGAGTCACTGCCAGTAATGTATGGGTATCTTTTTTCAGTAATGGCTGCCTGTAGATGCCACTGCCGGTAATGTCTGAGTATCTCTTTACAGTAATGTCTGGGTATCTCCTTACAGTAATGGATGCCTGTACGAGTCACTGCCAGTAATGTCTGGGTATCTTTTTTCTGTAATGGTGTGCCCACTCCCATTAATGGAAGGGTTTTTCCTTCCAGTAATGTCTGGGTATCTCTTTTCTGTCATTAATGGATGGGCGTTTCCTTCCAGTAATGTCTGGGTATCTCTTTCCTGTAATAGCGCGTCTCCCCCCATTAATGGTTGGGTGTTTCCTTCCAGTAATGTCTGGGTATCTCTTTTCTGTCATTAATGGATGGGCTTTCCTTCCAGTAATGTCTGGGTATCTCTTTCCTGGTATGGTGTGTCTCCTCCCATTAATGGATGGGTGTTTCCTTCCAGTAATGTCTGGGTATCTCTTTTCTGTAATAGCGTGCCTCCCCCCATTAATGGTTGGGTGTTTCCTTCCAGTAACGTCTGGGTATCTCTTTTCTGTCATTAATGGATAGGTGTTTACTTCCAGTAATGTCTGGGTATCTCTTTCCTGTAATAGCGTGTCTCCCCCCATTAATGGTTGGGTGTTTCCTTCCAGTAATGTCTGGGTATCTCTTTCCTGGTCTGGCGTGTCTCCCCCCATTAATGGATGGGTGTTTCCTTCCAGTAATGTCTGGGTATCTCTTTCCTGTAATAGCGTGTCTCCCCCCATTAATGGTTGGGTGTTTCATTCCTTTTTTTTTTTTTTTATATTTTATTTTAAGGACACGCAGCGGGTTACATGTTTGCAGTAATAAAGAGGAAAAAAATACAAAAAAAAGGAAGCATAAATACATCAATATTGTCGTACAGGTGAAGCAAACATTCTGAACAAGAGTCAATAATAATAGTTTCTACTCTTAGGAATCTCATAAATTTACTTATATAGTCGGCACGTTCTCGAGGCACAAGAGCCATACGGAGAGAGGTGCCCAAGCTCTAGTGAATCTTTTACAGGCCGCTGCCCCTTTTAATTCATACAGGCTATTTTCCAGGTGATACATAGATAAGAGTTGTGAAAACCATTGATTGAACCGTGGGGGATCGACATCACGCCACAGAGATGCTATGCAGTTACGAAATACTGACATTGCTATGAACAGAAAGTATCTATCTCGACTATTGCAGACTGAATGATCAACTCCCCATAAAACCATTTGAGGTGTCAGATAGATAGACTGTTTCAAGATTTTCTTCAATATATCGGATATCCCAGTAATCAAACTTCCCAGTTTTACACACTGAAAGAACATATGACAGAGATCTGCTTTCGGGCAACCGCATCGTGGACACATAATTCCCGCCGTTTTGCCCCAGCTCGCAATCTTAGCAGGTGTAT
Source organism: Pleurodeles waltl (assembly GCF_031143425.1). Lineage (NCBI taxonomy): Eukaryota > Metazoa > Chordata > Amphibia > Caudata > Salamandridae > Pleurodeles > Pleurodeles waltl. The sequence continues at coordinate 11,779,363 of NC_090448.1, read as the reverse complement.
AATATAAATTATACAATACCATAAAGTGTTGAGCTTGCGGGCCAGCAGACACTAAAACAGTCCGTGCCATTTCCATAGACTCACAAACCTCTGTCTCTTTAGTTCCAACCCGTGCTTCCCATTTTTTAACCAATGTCGCCAGGTCATCTTGTATAGAATTTAAAAGCAGAGGATACAGATTTTTAATACCACAGCTAGTGGGGTGTCGTGAGACTTCCATTAGCTTAATCTTATCCGTGTGCCAACCTTGGGTCATACTAGTTAGCAAAAAGGCTCTAATCTGTAAAAATTTAAAAAAGTCAATTTTTTCCAGCACAAATTCCGCTCTCAATTCCTCAAAAGATTTGAGGTGGCTGCCAGAGTGAAACAAGTCCCCGACTTTGTGTATACCCCGATTACTCCACCTCAAGCAATAGTGATCTTTAAATATTGCTGGAAGCGTGGGGGTAATCCACAAGGGAGTATAGTGGCAGATTCGTCCTATACCTATCTTGCGCTTAACCTGGGTCCATGCCTTAAATGCAGCATAAATTACCTTAAATTTAACCTTTTTATAATAGCTGGGTTCCAGAATCCGCAGGAAGACTGCGTCTGCTTCTTTGCCCAGAATCAGGGTATATATCGAAGGGAGAGCATCTTGCCCGGGTCTATCCGTAGCATAAAGTATCCGTGCATACTGAAGCACTGCTGCCAAATAATAAAGTTTAAAATTAGGAAGTGCCCACCCCCCTTGCTCTCTTGGGAGAGTCATATAATGGAAAGCCCGGCGCGGCTTTGTATAAGACCAAATGAAGCTATTAACCAATCCCTCTATTAATTTGAACCAATCTTGCCCAATCTCTAGGGGGATTGTTCTAAAGAGGTAGAGTATTTTGGGTAAAAACACAATTTTTATCACATTACAGCGTCCCATGAGTGACAAGTGTAGATTGTTAATGCGAGCGAGATCTTTCCTGGTCTTTGTTAAAGTTGGGCCCATGTTTATTTTCACCACTTCGTCAAGGTTTGCTGTAAGTTTAACACCTAAATATTGTACCTGTGTCAGCACCCGCTCGTCCTTAAAATCTACTGATTCAGTCACCAATATTTGGCATTTACTCTTGTTCAGCAAATAACCAGATCTTTTCCCAAACTGCAGGGCTTCCTGCTCTATTTCCAATATAGCAGTCCTGGGGTCCGTGGTCACCACTGCGATATCGTCTGCATATGCTAAAATCTTAGTACACCCCCCTTTCAATGAGACTGGCATGATCCGACCATTCCGGATCATATTCCTGATCAAGGGATCAATATATAGCGCAAAAAGCAGTGGTGAACACGGACACCCTTGTCGCGTGCCTCTCTGAATATTGATTGAGGACGACTTTAGCCCGGCAACTTGTATCATAGCCGTTGGGTTTTGGTAAAGCTGTTGAATTGCCTTGACAAACCCGGGACCGATGTTATTTTTACGCAGGACAGACCATAAAAAGGGCCAATGGACCCGATCGAAGGCTTTTTCCGCGTCTAACAAGATTACTGCCATGGGAAGCCTGGCTATTGCACTAACATCAAGTAACGTAATAACTCGTCTTATATGATCTGCCGTGCTTTTCCCCGGGATGAAGCCATGCTGCCATGGAGATACTAAGCCTGAAATTACCAAACTCAAGCGGCTAGCAAGTATTTTAGCGTAGATTTTGGCATCGCTGTTAATTAAAGAGATTGGGCGATATGAACCAGGCTGAGTGGGTTCCTTGTCCTTTTTCAAAAAAACTACTATCTTAGCCTCCCCCCAGGAGGCCGGTTGAGGAGCCCCTGCTTGTACTTCAATAAATAAGTTAAGTAGCTGTTTACATATCTCCACAAAAAAAACTTTATAGAATTCTAGTGGAATTAGATCCCCCCCTGCCGCCTTCCCACTTGCCAAGGCACGAGTTGCTACATCCAATTCCTCCAGTGTCATAGGTGCTTCTAAAGCTGCCTTATCTTCCTCCCTTAACTGACCTGATATCTCATTGCCCGTGGCATCGATCCCTTCCACTTCTTGGGGCTGTTCTTCCTGGGTATATCATTTTTGATAGAATTGTCTAAAGACTTCCATAATCTCAGGACCGTTATGTACCATCCGCCCTTCTTCATTCACTAAGCTTTTAATACTCCCAAATACCTGCTTTTGTCTTATTCTTAAGGCCAGCTGTTGGCCCACTTTCCCGCTATACTCATAGCATTTCTGACGGTATACTAAAAATTTTGCAGCAGCCTTATCCATGAAAATCTTGGCGGCTTCTGCCTTAATGATATTCACATCGCACAGAATATCAGAAATATCTACTCCACTGCGGATCACTTCCCCTAGTCGCTGCTCAGCTTTAACCAGCTTTGTCTGAACTAATTTTAGCTGATCCATGCGTATTTTCTCCTTTCTTAACCCATAACTCAGGGTTTCTCCTCTGACAGCAGCTTTAAAAGTATCCCACACTATCTGACAAGAAGCAGAACCCTGATTTATCTTAAAAAATTCAGGGATCCATTCCTTCATTTTATGGATATACACTGGATCAGCTAAAAGTGTCCTATCAAATGTCCAAGATCTCGGCTGCGGGCCCTTTCTCCCTGTCTCCAAAGCCAAAACCAATGGGTTGTGGTCTGATATAATTCTAGGAAGTCTATTGACCCCTATTTGGTTTTGTAGAGAGGCTGTCACAAAAAAGTAGTCTAGCCTGACTAATTTCTTATGCGGAGCAGAGAAAAAGGTGGACCCTGAATCCTGCGGGCAACACAACTGCCAGACGTCGATCAAGCCATGATTAATGGCCAATGACTGAAGTGCCCTAAAAACTTTGTTTTTTCTACCCAGGTAGAGTGTGTCTCCCCCCATTAATGGTTGGGTGTTTCCTTCCAGTAATGTCTGGGTATCTCTTTTCTGTAATGGCGAGTCTCCCCCCATTAATGGATGGGCGTTTCCTTCCAGTAATGTCTGGGTATCTCTTTTCTGTAATGGCGAGTCTCCCCCCATTAATGGATGGGTGTTTCCTTCCAGTAATGTCTGGGTATCTCTTTCCTGTAATAGCGGGTCTCCCCCCATTAATGGATGGGCGTTTCCTTCCAGTAATGTCTGGGTATCTCTTTCCTGGTATGGCGTGCCTCCTCCCATTAACAAATGGGTGTTTCCTTCCAGTAATATCTGGGTATCTCTTTCCTGGTATGGCGTGTCTCCCCCATTAATGGTTGGGTTTTTCCTTCCAGTAATGTCTGGGTATCTCTTTTCTGTCATTAATGGATGGGCGTTTCCTTCCAGTAATGTCTGGGTATCTCTGTCCTGGTATGGCGTGTCTCCCCCCATTAAAGGTTGGGTGTTTCCTTACAGTAATGTCTGGGTATCTCTTTTCTATCATTAATGGATGGGCGTTTCCTTCCAGTAATGTCTGGGTATCTCTTTCCTGGTATGGCGTGTCTCCCCCCATTAATAGTTGGGTGTTTCCTTCCAGTAATGTCTGGGTATCTCTTTCCTGGTATGGCGAGTCTCAACCCATTAATGGATGGGTGTTTCCTTCCAGTAATGTCTGGGTATCTCTTTCCTGGTATGGCGTGTCTCCCCCCATTAATGGTTGGGTGTTTTCATCCAGTAATGTCTGGGTATCTCTTTTCTGTCATTAATGGATGGGTGCTTCCTTCCAGTAATGTCTGGGTATCTCTTTCCTGTAATAGCGTATCTCCCCCCATTAATGGTTGGGTGTTTCCTTCCAGTAATGTCTGGGTATCTCTTTTCTGTCATTATTGGATGGGCGTTTCCTTCCAGTAATGTCTGGGTATCTCTTTCCTGGTATGGCGTGTCTCCCCCCCATTAATGGATGGGCGTTTCCTTCCAGTAATGTCTGGGTATCTCCTTACAGTAATGGATGCCTGTACGAGTCACTGACAGTAATGTCTGGGTATCTCTTTTCTGTAATGTCGAGTCTCCCCCCCATTAACGGATGGGTGTTTCCTTCCAGTAATGTCTGGGTATCTCTTTCCTGTAATAGCGCGTCTCCCTCCATTAATGGATGGGCGTTTCCTTCCAGTAATGTCTGGGTATCTCTTTCCTGGTATGGCGTGTCTCCCCCCATTAATAGTTGGGTGTTTCCTTCCAGTAATGTCTGGGTATCTCTTTCCTGGTATGGCGAGTCTCCCCCCATTAATGGATGGGTGTTTCCTTCCAGTAATGTCTGGGTATCTCTTTCCTGGTATGGCGTGTCTCCCCCCATTAATGGTTGGGTGTTTTCATCCAGTAATGTCTGGGTATCTCTTTTCTGTCATTAATGGATGTGTGCTTCCTTCCAGTAATGTCTGGGTATCTCTTTCCTGTAATAGCGTATCTCCCCCCTATTAATGGTTGGGTTTTTCCTTCCAGTACTGTCTGGGTATCTCTTTTCTGTCATTAATGGATGGGCGTTTCCTTCCAGTAATGTCTGGGTATCTCTTTCCTGGTATGGCGTGTCTCCCCCCATTAATGGATGGGCGTTTCCTTCCAGTAATGTCTGGGTATCTCCTTACAGTAATGGATGCCTGTACGAGTCACTGCCAGTAATGTCTGGGTATCTCTTTTCTGTAATGGCGAGTCTCCCCCTATTAATGGATGGGTGTTTCCTTCCAGTATTGTCTGGGTTTCTCTTTCCTGTAATAGCGCGTCTCCCCCCATTAATGGATGGGCGTTTCCTTCCAGTAATGTCTGGGTATCTCTTTCCTGGTATGGCGTGTCTCCCCCCATTAATAGTTGGGTGTTTCCATCCAGTAATGTCTGGGTATCTCTTTCCTGGTATGGCGTGTTTCCCCCAATTAATGGTTGGGTGTTTCCTTCCAGTAATGTCTGGGTATCTCTTTCCTGGTATGGCGTGTCTCCCCCCATTAATGGTTGGGTGTTTTCATCCAGTAATGTCTGGGTATCTCTTTTCTGTCATTAATGGATGGGTGTTTCCTTCCAGTAATGTCTGGGTATCTCTTCCCTGGTATGGCGTGCGTCCTCCCATTAACGGATGGGTGTTTCCTTCCAGTAATGTCTGGGTATCTCTTTCCTGGTATGGCGTGTCTCCCCCCATTAATGGTTGGGTGTTTCCTTCCAGTAATGTCCGGGTATCTCTTTCCTGGTATGGCGTGTCTCCCCCCATTAATGGTTGGGTGTTTCCTTCCAGTAATGTCTGGATATCTCTTTTCTGTCATTAATGGATGGGTGTTTCCTTCCAGTAATGTCTTGGTATCTCTTTCCTGTAATAGCGTGTCTCCCCCCATTAATGGTTGGGTGTTTCCTTCCAGTAATGTCTGGGTATCTCTTTTCTGTCATTAATGGTTGGGTGCTTCCTTCCGGTAATGTCTGGGTATCTCTTTTCTGTCATTAATGGTTGGGTGTTTCCTTCCGGTAATGTCTGGGTATCTCTTTCCTGGTATGGCGTGTCTCCCCCAATTAATGGTTGGGTGTTTTCATCCAGTAATGTCTGGGTATCTCTTTTCTGTCATTAATGGATGGGCGTTTCCTTCCAGTAATGTCTGGGTATCTCTGTCCTGGTATGGCGTGTCTCCCCCCATTAAAGGTTGGGTGTTTCCTTACAGTAATGTCTGGGTATCTCTTTTCTATCATTAATGGATGGGCGTTTCCTTCCAGTAATGTCTGGGTATCTCTTTCCTGGTATGGCGTGTCTCCCCCCATTAATAGTTGGGTGTTTCCTTCCAGTAATGTCTGGGTATCTCTTTCCTGGTATGGCGAGTCTCCCCCCATTAATGGATGGGTGTTTCCTTCCAGTAATGTCTGGGTATCTCTTTCCTGGTATGGCGTGTCTCCCCCCATTAATGGTTGGGTGTTTTCATCCAGTAATGTCTGGGTATCTCTTTTCTGTCATTAATGGATGGGTGCTTCCTTCCAGTAATGTCTGGGTATCTCTTTCCTGTAATAGTGTATCTCCCCCCATTAATGGTTGGGTGTTTTCTTCCAGTAATGTCTGGGTATCTCTTTTCTGTCATTAATGGATGGGCGTTTCCTTCCAGTAATGTCTGGGTATCTCTTTCCTGGTATGGCGTGTCTCCCCCCCATTAATGGATGGGCGTTTCCTTCCAGTAATGTCTGGGTATCTCCTTACAGTAATGGATGCCTGTATGAGTCACTGCCAGTAATGTCTGGGTATCTCTTTTCTGTAATGGCGAGTCTCCCCCCATTAATGGATGGGTGTTTCCTTCCAGTAATGTCTGGGTATCTCTTTCCTGTAATAGCGCGTCTCCCTCCATTAATGGATGGGCGTTTCCTTCCAGTAATGTCTGGGTATCTCTTTCCTGGTATGGCGTGTCTCCCCCCATTAATAGTTGGGTGTTTCCTTCCAGTAATGTCTGGGTATCTCTTTCCTGGTATGGCGAGTCTCCCCCCATTAATGGATGGGTGTTTCCTTCCAGTAATGTCTGGGTATCTCTTTACTGGAATGGCGTGTCTCCCCCCATTAATGGTTGGGTGTTTTCATCCAGTAATGTCTGGGTATCTCTTTTCTGTCATTAATGGATGGGTGCTTCCTTCCAGTAATGTCTGGGTATCTCTTTCCTGTAATAGCGTGTCTCCCCCCATTAATAGTTGGGTGTTTCCTTCCAGTAATGTCTGGGTATCTCTTTCCTGGTATGGCGTGTTTCCCCCCATTAATGGTTGGGTGTTTCCTTCCAGTAATGTCTGGGTATCTCTTTCCTGGTATGGCGTGTCTCCCCCCATTAATGGTTGGGTGTTTTCATCCAGTAATGTCTGGGTATCTCTTTTCTGTCATTAATGGATGGGTGTTTCCTTCCAGTAATGTCTGGGTATCTCTTCCCTGGTATGGCGTGCCTCCTCCCATTAACGGATGGGTGTTTCCTTCCAGTAATGTCTGGGTATCTCTTTCCTGGTATGGCGTGTCTCCCCCCATTAATGGTTGGGTGTTTCCTTCCAGTAATGTCTGGGTATCTCTTTCCTGGTATGGCGTGTCTCCCCCCATTAATGGTTGGGTGTTTCCTTCCAGTAATGTCTGGATATCACTTTTCTGTCATTAATGGATGGGTGTTTCCTTCCAGTAATGTCTTGGTATCTCTTTCCTGTAATAGCGTGTCTCCCCCCATTAATGGTTGGGTGTTTCCTTCCAGTAATGTCTGGGTATCTCTTTTCTGTCATTAATGGTTGGGTGCTTCCTTCCGGTAATGTCTGGGTATCTCTTCTGTCATTAATGGTTGGATGTTTCCTTCCGGTAATGTCTGGGTATCTCTTTCCTGGTATGGCGTGTCTCCCCCAATTAATGGTTGGGTGTTTTTATCCAGTAATGTCTGGGTATCTCTTTTCTGTCATTAATGGATGGGTGTTTACTTCCAGTAATGTCTGGGTATCTCTTCCCTGGTATGGCGTGCCTCCTCCCATTAACGGATGGGTGTTTCCTTCCAGTAATGTCTGGGTATCTCTTTCCTGGTATGGCGTGTCTCCCCCCATTAATGGTTGGGTGTTTCCTTCCAGTAATGTCTGGGTATCTCTTTCTGTCATTAATGGATGGGTGTTACCTTCCAGTAGTCTGGGTATCTCTTTTCTGTCATTAATGGTTGGGTGCTTCCTTCCGGTAATGTCTGGGTATCTCTTTTCTGTCATTAATGGTTGGGTGTTTCCTTCCAGTAATGTCTGGGTATCTCTTTCCTGGTATGGCGTGTCTCCCCCCATTAATGGTTGGGTGTTTTCATCCAGTAATGTCTGGGTATCTCTTTTCTGTCATTAATGGATGGGTGTTTCCTTCCAGTAATGTCTGGGTATCTCTTCCCTGGTATGGCGTGCCTCCTCCCATTAACGGATGGGTGTTTCCTTCCAGTAATGTCTGGGTATCTCTTTCCTGGTATGTCGTGTCTCCCCCCATTAATGGTTGGGTGTTTCCTTCCAGTAATGTCTGGGTATCTCTTTTCTGTCATTAATGGATGGGTGTTTCCTTCCAGTAATGTCTGGGTATCTCTTTCCTGTAATAGCGTGTCTCCCCCCATTAATGGTTGGGTGTTTCCTTCCAGTAATGTCTGGGTATCTCTTTTCTGTCATTAATGGTTGTGTGCTTCCTTCCGGTAATGTCTGGGTATCTCTTTTCTGTCATTAATGGTTGGGTGTTTCCTTCCAGTAATGTCTGGGTATCTCTTTCCTGGTATGGCGTGTCTCCCCCCATTAATGGTTGGGTGTTTCCTTCCGGTGATGTCTGGGTATCTCTTTTGTGTCATTAATGGTTGGGTGTTTCCTTCCAGTAATGTCTGGGTATCTCTTTCCTGGTATGGCTTGCCTCCTCCCATTAACGGATGGGTGTTTCCTTCCAGTAATGTCTGGGTATCTCTTTCCTAGTATGGCGTGTCCCCCCCCATTAATGGCTGGGTGTTTCCTTCCAGTAATGTCTGAGTATCTCTTTCCTGGTATGGCGTGTCTCCCCCCATTAATGGTTGGGTGTTTCCTTCCAGTAATGTCTGGGTATCTCTTTTCTGTCATTAATGGATGGGTGTTTCCTTCCAGTAATGTCTGGGTATCTCTTTCCTGTAATAGCGTGTCTCCCCCCATTAATGGTTGGGTGTTTCCTTCCAGTAATGTCTGGGTATCTCTTTTCTGTCATTAATGGTTGGGTGTTTCCTTCCAGTAATGTCTGGGTATCTCTTTCCTGGTATGGCGTGTCTCCCCCCATTAATGGTTGGGTGTTTCCTTCCAGTAATGTCTGGGTATCTGTAGGAAAGTACCATCTTGCCTGGCACGTTACCCCCATATTTCACTGTATATATGTTGTTTTAGTTGTATGTGACACTGGGACCCTGCCAGCCAGGGCCCCAGTGCTCATAAGTGTGCCCTTTATGTGTTACCTGTGTGATGACTAACTGTCTCACTGAGGCTCTGCTAACCAGAACCTCAGTGGTTATGCTCTCTCATTTCTTTCCAAATTGTCACTAACAGGCTAGTGACCAATTTCACCAATTTACATTGGCATACTGGAACACCCTTATAATTCCCTAGTATATGGTACTGAGGTACCCAGGGTATTGGGGTTCCAGGAAATCCCTATGGGCTGCAGCATTTCTTTTGCCACCCATAGGGAGCTCTGACAATTCTTACACAGGCCTGCCAGTGCAGCCTGAGTGAAATAACGTCCACGTTATTTCACAGCCATTTACCATTGCACTTAAGTAACTTATAAGTCACCTATATGTCTAACCTTTACCTGGTAAAGGTTGGGTCCTAAGTTACTTAGTGTGTGAGCACCCTGGCACTAGCCAATGTGCCCCCACATTGTTCAGGGCAAATTCCCCGGACTTTGTGAGTGCGGGGCACCATTACACGTGTGCACTAGACATATGTCACCACATATGTATAGCGTCACAATGGTAACTCCGAACATGGCCATGTAACATGTCTAAGATCATGGAATTATCACCCCAATGCCATTCTGGCATTGGTGAGACAATTCCATGATCCCCCGAGTCTCTAGCACAGACCCGGGTACTGCCAAACTACCTTTCCCGGGGTTTCACTGCAGCTGCTGCTGCTGCCAACCCCTCAAACAGGTTTCTGCCCTCCTGGGGTCCAGCCAGGCTTGGCCCAGGAAGGCAGAACAAAGGACTTCCTCAGAGAGAGGGTGTTACACCCTCTCCCTTTGGAAAAAGGTGTCAGGGCTGGGGAGGAGTAGCCTCCCCCAGCCTCTGGAAATGCTCTGAAGGGCACAGATGGTGCCCATCTCTGCATAAACCAGTCTACACCAGTTCAGGGATCCCCCAGCCCTGCTCTGGCGAGAAACTGGACAAAGGAAAGAGGAGTGACCACTCCCCTGACCTGCACCTCCCCTGGGAGGTGCCCAGAGCTCCTCCAGTGTGCTCCAGACCTCTGCCATCTTGGAAACAGAGGTGCTGCTGGCACACTGGACTGCTCTGAGTGGCCAGGGCCAGCAGGTGACGTCAGAGACTCCTTCTGATAGCCTCTTACCTGTGTTGCTAGCCTATCCTCCTTCCTAAGTAGCCAAACCTCCTTTTCTGGCTATTTAGGGTCTCTGCTTTGGGGAGTTCTTTAGATAACGAATGCAAGAGCTCATCAGAGTTCCTCTGCATCTCTCTCTTCACCTTCTGCCAAGGAATCGACCGCTGACTGCTCTGGACGCCTGCGAAACCGCAACAAAGTAGCAAAGACGACTACTGCGACCTTGTAACGCTGATCCGGCCGCCTTCTCGACTGTTTTCCTGGTGGTGCATGCTGGGGGGGGGTAGTCTGCCTCCTCTCTGCACTAGAAGCTCCGAAGAAATCTCCTGTGGGACGACGGAATCCTCCCCCTGCAACCGCAGGCACCAAAAGACTGCATCACCGGTCCTCTGGGTCCCCTCTCAGCAAGACGAGCGTGGTCCCTAGAACTCAGCAACTCTGTCCAAGTGACTCCCACAGTCCAGTGACTCTGCAGTCCAAGTTTGGTGGAGGTAAGTCCTTGCCTCCCCACGCTAGACTGCATTGCTGGGTACCGCGTGATTTGCAGCTGCTCCGGCTCCTGTGCACTCTTCCTGGATTTCCTTTGTGCACAGCCAAGCCTGGGTCCCCGACACTCTAACCTGCAGTGCACGACCTCCTGAGTTGTCCTCCGGCGTCGTGGGAACTTCTTTTGTGACTTCAGGTGAGCTCCGGTTCACTCTTCTTCGTAGTGCCTGTTCCGGCACTTCTGCGGGTGCTGCTTGCTTCTGAGTGGGCTCTTTGTCTTGCTGGACGCCCCCTCTGTCTCCTCACACAATTGGCGACATCCTGGTCCCTCCTGGGCCACAGCAGCATCCAAAAACCCTAACCGCGACCCTTGCAGCTAGCAAGGCTTGGTTGCGGTCTTTCTGCACGGAAACACCTCTGCAAGCTTCTTCACGACGTGGGACATCCATCCTCCAAACGGGAAGTTCCTAGTCCTCTTCGTTCTTGCAGAATCCACAGCTTCTACCATCCGGTGGCAGCTTCTTTGCACCCACAGCTGGCATTTCCTGGGCATCTGCCCACTCCCGACTTGATCGTTACTTTTGGACTTGGTCCCCTTGTTCCACAGGTACTCTCGTCTGGAAATCCATTGTTGTTGCATTGCTGGTGTTGGTCTTCCTTGCAGAATTCCCCTATCACGACTTCTGTGCTCTCTGGGGAACTTAGGTGCACTTTGCACCCACTTTTCAGGGTCTTGGGGTGGGCTATTTTTCTAACCCTCACTGTTTTCTTACAGTCCCTGCGACCCTCTACAAGCTCACATAGGTTTGGGGTCCATTCGTGGTTCGCATTCCACTTCTAGAGTATATGGTTTGTGTTGCCCCTATACCTATGTGCTCCCATTGCAATCTATTGTGACTGTACATTGCTTGCATTGCTTTCTATTGCTATTACTGCATATTTTTGGTATTGTGTACATATATCTTGTGTATATTTGCTATCCTCATACTGAGGGTACTCACTGAGATACTTTTGGCATATTGTCATAAAAATAAAGTACCTTTATTTTTTGTATATCTGTGTATTGTGTTTTCTTATGATATTGTGCATATGACACCAGTGGTATTGTAGGAGCTTTACACGTCTCCTAGTTCAGCCTAAGCTGCTCTGCTAAGCTACCTTTTCTATCAGCCTAAGCTGCTAGACACCTGTTCTACACTAATAAGGGACAACTGGACCTGGTGCAGAGTGTAAGTACCCCTTGGTACCACTACAAACCAGGCCAGCCTCCTACATTGGTTGTGCAGCGGTGGGATAAGTACATGCAACTACTTAACACTTTGTCATTTTGTACTTTTCATAAGAGAAAAATATACAAAACAAGTTCAGTGTATGTACACCTAACCAAAAAGTTTTGCTTTTCTTCTCTTACTCTATTGCTAAGTGCTGAAAAGTACCTCTAAAACTTTCAAAAAGTTCTTAAAAGTTGAAAAAGGTTTTTTTTTTGTTCCTTAAAAAGTTCTGAAACTTTTTCTTTCTTTTTCTGTCCCTTAAACCTTTTTCTATCATGTCTGATTCAGGTCAAACTCTGGATCTGACCAGCACTACTTATGACCACCTTAGCTGGAAAAGTGCAAGGAGTCTCTGTATTGATAGAGGTTTAGGGGTAGGGAAGAATCCTTCAAGAGAATTGTTAGTTAATATGCTCATTGAACATGATAAGACCATAGCTTGCACATCTGGTGAGAAATTAGCTGATGGTTCACACTCTGATTCTGGGGTAGCCCCAGTAAAAGTGTAAGAAGGGAACCTTCCCAACCTGCCCCTTAGCAGGCCACCTAGCAGGGCTGGTACTGATGTGAGTTCTCATCACAGTATAGAAATTACTCCTTTAGGCCAGGTTGTTAGAGTGCCATCTGTTACGGACAGGTCTCCCTCTGTTCATTCACACCATTCTTCTGTGTCAAGGCATGCCCAACCCACCCACCCTGAAGACAGAGTGTTAGAAAGGGAACTCAATAGATTGAGAGTGGAAGAGTCCAGGCTGAAGCTAAAAAAGCAACAGCTGGATCTCGACAGGGAAGCATTTGACTTAGAAAAAGAAAGACAGAGGTTGGGGTTTGGACCCCATGGTGGCAGCAGCAGCATTACTAATAGTAATCCTGTAAAAGAGCATGATTCTAGGAATCTGCACAAGATAGTCCCCCCTTACAAGGAGGGGGATGACATTAACAAGTGGTTTGCTGCACCTGAGAGGGCCTGTGTTGTACAGGGGGTCCCTCAAAGGCAGTGGGCTGCTATCCTATGGCTATCTTTCAGTGGAAAGGGTAGGGATAGGCTCCCTACTGTTAAGGAAAGTGATGCCAATATTTTTATAGTTCTTAAGAATGCACTCCTAGATGGTTATGGCTTAACCACTGAACAGTACAGGATCAAGTTCAGAGAAACCAAAAAGGAGTCTTCACAAGACTGGGTAGACTTTGTTGACCATTCAGTGAAGGCCTTGGAGGGGTGGTTACATGGCAGTAAAGTTTCTTACTATGAAAGCCTGTATAACTTAATCCTGAGAGAGCATATTCTTAATAATTGTGTGTCTGATTTGTTGCACCAGTACCTAGTGGACTCAGATCTGACCTATCCCCAAGAATTGGGAAAGAAGGCAGACAAATGGGTCAGAACAAGGGTGAACAGAAAAGTTCATACAGGGGGTGACAAGGATGGCAAGAAGAAGGATGGTAAGTCTTCAGACAAGGGTGGGGACAAATCTAAAAATGAGCCTTCATCAGGCCCACAAAAACACTCTGGTGGGGTGGTGGGCCCAAATCCTCTTCAAATCAAGTTAAGAAACCATGGTGCTATTTATGTAAAGTAAAAGGCCATTGGACAACTGATGCCAGTTTTCCAAAGAAAGGCACCACAGCTCCTACCACTACAACCCCTACTGCTACACCTAGTGTCCCTACTAATAGCAGTGGTGGTGGGAGCAAACCTACTAATAGCCAATCCAAGGGAGTAGCTGGGCTCACTTTTGGTAATTTAGTTGGGGTTGGTCTTGTTAGGGAGACCACAGAGGCTGTGTTAGTCTCTGAAGGTGCCATTGATTTGGCCACCTTGGTTGCTTGTCCCCTTAATATGGATAAGTACAAGCAACGTCCCCTAATAAATGGTGTTGAGGTTCAGGCCTACAGGGACACAGGTGCCAGTGTTACCATGGTAATAGAGAAACTGGTCCACCCTGAACAACACCAACTTGGTCACCAGTACCAAGTGACTGATGCTCGTAACAACACTCTTAGCCACCTCATGGCTGTTGTGAATCTCAACTGGGGGGGGGGGTTACTGGTCCAAAGAAAGTTGTGGTTGCCTCAGATTTACCTGTAGACTGTCTACTAGGGAACGATTTAGAGACATCAGCTTGGGCAGAAGTGGAGTTGGAGGCTCATGCAGCAATGCTGGGCATTCCTGGGCATATTTTTGCTTTGACAAGGGCTCAGGCCAAAAAGCAAAAAGGACAGGGTGACTTGGATCCTGGAACAATGGACCAAGTGCTCCCTAAGGCTAGGGGTAGCAAGGGTAAATCCCTACCCACTATCCCTCCCTCTACTGATGATTCTCCTTCTGAGGAAGAAGAATGTCCACCCTGTGCAGAACCTACACCAGAGGAGCTTGAAGCAGACACTGCTGAGCTTTTGGGTGGAGGGGGGCCTGCCAGGGAGGAGCTGAGTGTGGCACAGCAGACCTGTCCCACACTAGAGGGTCTAAGACAGCAAGCTGTCAAACAGCAAAATGGGGATGTCAGTGACTCTCACAGAGTTTACTGGGAGGACAACCTCTTGTATACTGAGGCAAGGGACCCTAAACCTGGAGCAGCCAGGAGATTGGTCATTCCCTTGCAATACAGAGAGTTCCTAACTTTAGCCCACGACATTCCCTTGGCTGGACATTTGGGACAAATGAAAACTTGGGACAGGCTTGTTCCCTTGTTTCATTGGCCAAGAATGTCAGAGGACACAAAGGAATTTTGTAAGTCTTGTGTCACCTGTCAAGCCAGTGGCAAAACAGGTGGCACCCCAAAGGCACCCCTTATTCCACTGCCTGTGGTTGGGGTTCCCTTTGAAAGGGTAGGGGTTGACATAGTTGGCCCCCTTGACCCTCCTACTGCTTCAGGCAATAGGTTTATCTTGGTGGTAGTGGATCATGCCACCAGATATCCTGAAGCAATTCCTCTAAGGACCACTACAGCTCCTGCAGTGGCAAAGGCCCTCCTGGGAATCTTTTCCAGGGTGGGCTACCCAAAAGAGGTGGTATCAGACAGGGGAAGCAATTTCATGTCTGCTTACTTAAAGGCCATGTGGAAGGAATGTGGTGTGACATACAAGTTCACCACACCCTATCATCCACAAACAAATGGACTGGTTGAGAGGTTTAATACAACTCTCACATGAATGATAATGGGACTACCTGAAAAACTCCGGAGGAAATGGGATGTCCTGTTACCTTGCCGCCTTTTTGCTTACAGGGAGGTACCCCAAAAAGGAGTGGGCTTCAGCCCCTTTGAACTCCTATTTGGACACCCTGTAAGAGGTCCTCTAACACTTGTGAAGGAGGGTTGGGAACAACCTTTAAAGGCTCCTAAGCAAGACATAGTGGACTATGTACTTGGCCTAAGATCTAGGATGGCTGAGTACATGTAAAAGGCCATCTCTTTCCTGGTATGGCGTGTCTCCCCCCATTAATGGTTGGGTGTTTCCTTCCAGTAATGTCTGGGTATCTCTTGTCTGTCATTAATGGTTGGGTGCTTCCTTCCGGTAATGTCTGGGTATCTCTTTTCTGTCATTAATGGTTGTGTGTTTCCTTCCAGTAATGTCTGGGTATCTCTTTCCTGGTATGTCGTGTCTCCCCCCATTAATGGTTGGGTGCTTTCTTCCTGTAATATCTGGGTATCTCTTTTCTGTCATTAATGGTTGGGTGTTTCCTTCCAGTAATGTCTGGGTATCTCTTGCCTGGTATGGCGTGTCTCCCCCCATTAATGGTTGGGTGTTTCCTTCCAGTAATGTCTGGGTATCTCTTTCCTGGTATGGCGTGTCTCCCCCCATTAATGGTTGGGTGCTTCCTTCCGGTAATGTCTGGGTATCTCTTTTCTGTCATTAATGGTTGGGTGTTTCCTTCCAGTAATGTCTGGGTATCTCTTGCCTGGTATGGCGTGTCTCCCCCCATTAATGGTTGGGTGTTTCCTTCCAGTAATGTCTGGGTATCTCTTTTCTGTCATTAATGGTTGGGTGTTTCCTTCCAGTAATGTCTGGGTATCTCTTTCCTGGTATGGCGTGTCTCCCCCCATTAATGGATGGGTGTTTCCTTCCAGTAATGTCTGGGTATCTCTTTCCTGGTATGGCATGTCTCCCCCCATTAATGGTTGGGTGTTTCCTTCCAGTAATGTCTGGGTATCTCTTTCCTGTAATAGCGTGTCTCCCCCCATTAATGGTTGGGTGTTTCCTTCCAGTAATGTCTGGGTATCTCTTTTCTGTCATTAATGGATGGGTGTTTCCTTCTGGTAATGTTTGGGTATCTCTTTTCTGTCATTAATGGATGGGTGTTTCCTTCCAGTAATGTCTGGGTATCTCTTTTCTGTCATTAATGGATGGGTGTTTCCTTCCAGTAATGTCTGGGTATCTCTTTCCTGTAATAGCGCGTCTCCCCCCATTAATGGATGGGCGTTTCCTTCCAGTAAGGTCTGGGTATCTCTTTCCTGTAATAGCGCGTCTCACCCCATTAATGGTTGGGTGTTTCCTTCCAGTAATATCTGGGTATCTCTTTCCTGGTATGGTGTGTCTCCCCCCATTAATGGTTGGGTGTTTCCTTCCAGTAATGTCTGGGTATCTCTTTTCTGTCATTAATGGATGGGCGTTTCCTTCCAGTAATGTCTGGGTATCTCTTACCTGGTATGGCGGGTCTCCTCCCCTTATTGGTTGGGTGTTTCCTTCCGGTAACGGGCCAGTGATGGCTCCTCAGCGGTCTCTAACCCAGTTTATCACAGTCTGATAGCAGCCTTGTTGCACCTTGGAGCTGTGCATCCCGGGGTCCTGGCATCTCCCTCTAGGCGCTACCTCATGGCACGTCTCTTGCTCCATCTGTGGGAGCAGGTCTGCACCCCAGGGGGAGATCTAAAGAGCAAGGGTGTCAGCCCCCTGCTGTGGGCAGTGGCATAGCACTGGTGGCAAAGACCATAGTGTAATCAAGTTAAAGGGATTCATGCCTCCTTGCTGAGAAGCACAAGGCAACCATAACAGGGGTCTATAGGGCTCCTCGCACTTCTAGTCTCCGGTACCACTGCACCTGCTACACAGCTGACAGCTCCACCCCTACTAGCAGGGGTGACCCAGCACTCCCAGTTTATAGACTTCGGCACTGTCCCTCTTGCTGGACGTCTCTAGGCGCTCTCCCAGCTCCCCAAGCTGCAGCAGCCATCTTTCGCCCGTCCAACGCTCACTGGGGCGACGGTAATGTTTAGCCTTGAAAACCACTGGTAGTCTCCTACCTGGTGTAGGTGCTGAAAGTGTAACTTTATAAGAAACAAGGAGTATTAATTGAGGAGGGTGAGAATTCACCTCAAATAAAAATCACAATCCTTGCCTGGGTGAACCTCAAAAGTCACTGCATGGATCTGTGTTTGACCCTCTGGTAGCCTGGCACAACACAGACAGGCTTAATTTAGAGGCCATGTGTGAATTATTCATGCAGAAGTAAAACAGCAATGAAGCTCCAATACAAACACTAAAAATACTCAAACTAATGAAAAACAGAGTAAAATTTAATAAACAAAATCACAAAAATCCAATAAGAGGAACAGAGTTATACATTTTTAAAGTTTTTAGTGAAAATAGCACCAAGAAGCTCAAAGTGCCAATACTGGTCTACGTCTGTGGTCGAAAAGTGCCTGTGAAGAAATGCCTCCTTGGCATGGTTACCCCCTAGGTTTTTGCCTTTGCTGATGCTAAGTTATGATTTGAAAGTGTGCTGGGACCCTGCTAACCAGGCCCCAGCACCAGTCTTCTTTCCCTAACCTGTACCTTTGTCTCCACAATTGGCCCAACCCTGGCACTCCGGTAAGTCGCTTGTAACTGGTACCAAGGGCCCTGATGCCAGCGAAGGACTCTAAGGGCTGCAGCATGTCTTATGCCACCCTGGGGACCCCTCACTCAGCACATGCACACTGCTTCACAGCTTGTGTGTGCTGGTGGGGAGAAAATGACTAAGTCGACATGGCACTTCCCTCAGAGTGCCATGCCAGCCCCACACTGCCTGTGGCATAGGTAAGTCACCCCTCTAGCAGGCCTTACAGGCCTAAGGCAGGGTGCACTATACCACAGGTGAGGGTATATGTGCATAAGCACTATGCCCCTACAGTGTCTAAGCAAAACCTTAGACATTGTAAGTGCAGGGTAGCCATAAGAGTATATGGTCTGGGAGTTTGTCAAACACGAACTCCACAGTTCCATAATGGCTACACTGAAAACTGGGAAGTTTGGTATCAAACTTCTCAGTACAATAAATGCACACTGATGCCAGTGTGCAATTTAATGTAAAATACACCCAGAGGGCATCTTAGAGATGCCCCCTGAATACCTACCCGACTTCTAGTGTAGGCTGACCAGCTTCTGCCAGCCTGCCACACACCAGACATGTTGCTGGCCACATGGGGAGAGTGCCTTTGTCACTCTGTGGCCAGGAACAAAGCCTGTACTGGGTGGAGGTGCTTCTCACCTCCCCCTGCAGGAACTGTAACACCTGGCGGTGAGCCTCAAAGGCTTACCCCTTTTGTTACAGCGCCCCAGGGCATCCCAGCTAGTGGAGATGCCCGCCGCTCCGGCCACTGCCCCCACTTTTGGCGGCAAGGCTGGAGGAGATAATGAGAAAAACAAGGAGGAGTCACCCACCAGTCAGGACAGCCCCTGAGGTGTCCTGAGCTGAGGTGACCCCTGCCTTTAGAAATCCTCCATTGTGAGTTTGGAGGATTCCCCCAATAGGATTAGGGATGTGCCCCCCCTCCCCTCAGGGAGGAGGCACAAAGAGGGTGTAGCCTCCCTCAAGGACAGTAGCCATTGGCTACTGCCCCCCAGACCTAAACACACCCCTAAATTCAGTATTTAGGGGCTCCCCAGATCCCAGGAAATCAGATTCCTGCAACCTGAAGAAAGAAGAAGGACTGCTGACCTACAAGCCTGCAGAGAAGTAGGAAGACAACAACTGCTTTGGCCCCAGCTGCTTTGGCCCCAGCTCTACCGGCCTGTCTCCAACTTCTAAAACCTGCTCCAGCGACGCATCCGACAGGGATCAGCGACCTCTGAAGCCTCAGAGGACTGCCCTGGACTACAGGACCAAGAAACTCCCGTGAACAGCGGCCCTGCTCAAAACCAGCTACTTCTTTGCAACAAAGAAGCAACTTCCAAAGACTTCACGTTTCCCGCCGGAAGCGTGAGACTCTACGCTCTGCACCCGACGCCCCCGGCTCGACCTGCAGAAAACCAACACCTCAGGGAGGACTCCCCGGCGACTGCGAGCCCGTGAGTAGCCAGAGACGACCCCCCTGAGCCCCCACAGCGACACCTGAAGAGAGAATCCAGAGGGTCCCCCTGACTGCGACTGCCTGTAACAAGGGACCTGATGCCTGGAACCAACACTGCACCCGCAACCCCCAGGACCTGAAGGAACCGAACTTCGATGCAGGAGTGACCCTCAGGTGACCCTCTGCCAAGCCCAGGTGGTGGCTGTTCCGAGAAGCCCCTCCTGTGCCTGCCTGCAACGCTAGAGTGACCCCCGGGTCCCTCCATTGTTTTCAATCTAAAACCCGACGCCTGCTTTGCACACTGCACCCAGCCACCCCTGTGCCGCTAAGGGTGTGTTCTGTGTGCCTTCTTGTGTCCCCCCCAGTGCTCTACAAAACCCCCCTGGTCTGCCCCCCGAGGACGCAGGTACTTACCTGCTGGCAGACTGGAACCGGAGCACCCCTGTTCTCCATAGACACCTATGTGTTTTGGGCACCTCATTGACCTCTGCACCTGACTGGCCCTGAGCTGCTGGTGTGGTAACTTTGGGGTTGCCTTGAACGCCCAACGGTGGGCTGCCTATGCCCCAGGACTGAGACTTGTAAGTGTTTTACTTACCTCCTAATCTAACCCTTACTTACCTCCCCCAAGAACTGTTGATTTTTGCAGTGTCCACTTTGAAAATAGCTTATTGCGATTTTTACAAAGGTTGTATGTGATATTGCTTTCATTCAAAGTTCCTAAAGTATCTAAGTGAAGTCCCTTACATTTAAAGTATTAACTGTAAATCTTGAACCTGTGGTTCTTAAAATAAACTAAGAAAATATATTTTTCAATATAAAAACCTATTGGCCTGGAGTGAGTCTTTGAGTGTGTGTTCCTCATTTATTGCCTGTGTGTGTCCAACAAATGCTTAACACTAGTCTCTGATAAGCCTACTGCTCGACCACACTACCACAAAATAGAGAATTAGAATTATCTACTTTTGCCACTATCTTACCTCTCAGGGGAACCCTTGGACTCTGTGCATGCTATTTCTCACTTTGAAATAGTTCATACAGAGCCAACTTCCTAGAGTGCCTCAATGCAATTTGCTGTTGACCGCGAGGGAGCCCAGGTCAGAAACCAACAACTGGGTTTGTCCTGGACAAAGATCTTACTTTCTGACTTAAGTCCAGGAAAATCTTCTTGAAGATTATAACTTTAACAGGTCAGTATTATGACCCTTGGAGTCAACGGCATTGTCTTGGGTACAAGAGGGAGAGCAGGTCCAGTCTTCAGGGCTCTTCTCTAGTCACGGGCAGCAGGGCAGTCCTGCGTCTATTTTATCTCAGGTCCAGGGAGCGTTCTGATGAGAGGTTCTGGGGTTGCCACTTTTATACTCTCCCAACACTTGAGGACCCTCCACTGGCTCCCGGTCGAGAGGCGAATCCCCTTAAAGCTACTCACCCATACGTACAGGGCCATACGCAACGCAGGACCAGCCTACCTGAACCACTGTGTCTCCTTCCACACCCCGCCAGATTCCTCTACTCTGCCCAGGTGGCCCTGGCCACCGTCCCTCACATCCACAAAACCACTGCCGGAGGTCTATCCGCCACATACATTGCAGCAAAGAGCTGGAACAACCTCCCCCTGCACCTCAGACAAAGCCCATCGCTCACCATCTTCAGGAAGAACCTCAAGACGAGGCTCTTTGGATGAGGCCCCTCGCCCCAGTGCCATAAGGCCCTCACGGGTAAGTAGCTGCACTTTACAAAAACTGATTGATTGATTGATTATACCCAGTGCCAGCCTGTGCTGTAGGGCATTCACTTTATCCACCCCTAAACTACTTCAGGTCAATTCTTCCCCTCCCTTTGGGTTTGGGGTCAGTCTGTTTAGAGAGGCAAAGGAGAGGCAGGCCAAGGTGTGAGCTGCATCTGCCAGGGACAGGGTAGGGGCCTTTGATGTCAGGAAGGAGCTGGGTACAGCCCCCCAGGCCTTCTGGATCAGGAGAGGAGCACCCCTCCCACAGGAAGGGCCTTTGCCCACTGTGTGGGAGCAATACACATCTCACCCCAAGGGAGCTTTTCAAAGTCAGGGGACATGGCAGTGGCAGAGAAGCCTTTTGGTTAGGGGCAAAGAAATGGCAACTTTCTAAAAGTGCCAGTTCTAAAATAGTACCAACACAACTTGACCATTAAATTGGGCTTCAAATTAATATTAAAACGAGTCCTTGAATTATGGTTCTAGATACCTCCATGCTAAAATTATAAATTATAAGCTATGCACTATAAGTTATGCAGTATATGTTATGCGCTATAAGTTATGCACTATAAGTTATGTGCTATAAGTTATGCACTATAAAATGTGCATTATATGTTATGCACTATAGGTTATGCACTATAAGTTATGCATTATGTTATGCACTATAAGTTATGCATTATAAATTATGCACTATATGTTATGCACTATAAGTTATGCGCTATAAGTTATGCACTATAAGTTATGCATTGTAAGTGATGCATTTAAGTGCAACCCAGTGTTTTCATATGGAAGACCCAGCCTTGTTACAGTATAAACCACACTGGGAATATTTCACAGTGAGGACATGTAAAGCATTACATGTAGATGCCCTAGTATTTAAATACTGTGCACCCTGCCTTATGGGCATTTAGGAGTATTTAGGGGTACTTAAGTATTAAAAAGGGAAGTTGAGGCCTGGTGAAAGGTTTATTTTGCCATGTTGGAATTGAAGTATAAACTACACATACAGGCTGCAGGAGCAGGCCTGTAGACATGTTTCACAGTGCTACCCTAGCGGATGGCACAATGAGCTGCCCACTGGTAGCATTTAATTTACAGGCCCCCGGTGTATATGTAGTACTATATATTAGAATCTTATAAGTAAACTAAATGTGCCATTTGGGAGTGCACAAATGCTTTACTCCTGCTTAGCTGGAGTAAAGTACGTCGAGTCCTTTGGCCAACAAAATAGGTTGAGTCAGAGAAGGCAAACATCTGCGGAGACCCTGCACATTTCTGACATCCCTGGTTCAGGAGGAGCCTGGCACAAGCGGTCTTGAGTCCCCCTTCAGACCCCCCCCCCTTCCTCAGCCGGTGCTGTTTGTGTCTCAAGAAGGAAATGTTGTCCATCCTGAGCAGAGCACAACACCTCAGAGTGTCCCTTACCAGGCTTTAGCAGACAGATCAACGTGTCCACCCTGCGGGTCACTGATTCGAACCCTGGCAGGGCTGACTCGGCTCTTCAGCCTGACCAGGTCGAGGAGTGCCCTGATAATAATGTGTGAGTTCTGGGTTTTACAGTAACATAAGCTTTGTTACCATTGGTAATTCACCGCTATGGCTAGCAGGAGTTGAGACAAAGCTGGTGATGTCCAGGCAGACAGGGCTGGGGCAGCTGCCTTCTTGCCTGCTTAGACTGAAATCAGAAAGCACAGCTGCAGAAGGGAGAGGGTTGGGGGAGGCAGTGGGGGGCTGGTTAAGGATGGTATTAGTTATAGAAGGGTAACAAGTTAATTACAGGGTGTTTTCCACTCAGACCTCTGAGTGACATCATAAGACACCTGAGGGTCCCATCTTTCTGCCTATGTGTGATGTCACGCTCACGTAATTCACTGTCACTCATCTGTAATGCTATATATTGCTGCTATGTGTATCTGTTTCCGTAGACAACAGTGTCGTGTAATAAGCAGCACACAGGCCGGTAATTACCGCCGCACGGGGAGTGTCTTGGTTAATGAATCGACGCCCTCCCTGGGGCTCCGCGCTCAGCTGGGCCGCCCCCCGGAGCCCGGATAATTTCATAATTACACAGCTCAACTTGTGTTTAATCACCTAAATGAATACTTCAATACGCGGCCTCGAGAGCCGGGTGCGCCTGACTGCCTCGATGGTAAAGAGGGGGCGACGGCGGAACCTCTTATCTCAGTGAAATTACAGAAATAACAAAAAATCACATTTTAATATCCAGATGACGTGAAATATCGCCAGGGGTTGTTCTTCGGGGACAGTGAAAAGGCGGGGGTCACCGGGGTGGATTGTGGGGCATTGGGAGCCCTGGGCCCAGGGGGTGATACTAACTGGGGTGAAGGCATGAAGGGTGCAGCAGGTTCAGCGCACCGGGGCCCCGCGACATTGGAATGGCGCAGATAACCAGTCCTAGGGTGGGGCAGTATGCATTGGCTAGCCTTAGGATGCATTGGGAGCCCTGGGCCCAGGAGGTGACACTAACTGGGGTGAAGGCATGAAGGGTGCAGCAGGTTCAGCGCACCGGGGCCCCGCGACATTGGAATGGCGCAGATAACCAGTCCTAGGGTGGGACAGTATGCATTGGCTAGCCTTAGGATGCATCTTAGGCCCAGGAGGAGATACTAAGTGGGCCACTGCTGCTCTGGTGCGGCAGGTGCAGTACACCGGTGTCACTGCACCTGATGAAGGCGGGGATGACAAGTCCAGGGTAAGAGTACTTTGCTGAACAGGGAGAGCTCTGGGCACAGCAGGTGATAATAGTAACTGGGGTAAAGCTATCATTGGGGAGCTGCAGTGGGCCCACAGCACATCTGTCATTGGTGCAACAGGTGCAGTTGTACCGGGGCACAGGTGCACGGGACAAGAAGGCATAACCAGTCCGGATTAGGAGTCATGTTTGGGACAGTGGAAGGCCTGGGACAAGGAGGGTGCGCAGCGTTGTATTGAAGCTCTGCCGAAAAATTCTGTAGTTAGAGTAACCGGTGATTTATAGCCTGTAGGTTACACTTCCTCTGTCTGTCATGATATGTGTCTGCCACGTCATTATTTATCCAGGTAAGTACTCTTCCTGCCCTGCAGTCCTCCTGTGGGGGGGGGGGTTTGGGAGGCTTTACACCTGGTGTTTGAGTGGTCCAGGTGTTGCAGAATCGGGGTGATAGTCCAGGTGTGCGGGATGCAGCCGAGGATGTGGAGAGGGTACAACCATGTCCAGTTCTAGTTAGGGGTCACAACGGCTCATTTGTGGTGGATGGCCTTGGCTGGAGCATGAACCCACCCACGCTGACAGGAGAGGGTGGGAAGACTCCATGGAGGTTGGTGCATTAGCTGTAGTGCAGCATGAACCCATGCTAATGGGACAGGACAGGGTGGGCTGACTCCATGGAGGTTGGTGCATTGGCTGGAGTGCAGCATGAACCCATGCTAATGGGACAGGTCGGGTGGGCAGACTCCATGGAGGTTGGTGCATTGGCTGGAGTGCAGCATGAACCCATGCTGGTGCTACAGGACAGGGTAGGCGGACTTCACGGAGTCTGATGCGTTGCCTTTGAGTGCAGCATGATCCTGTCCATGCTGGTGGGACAGGATGGTGTTGGCGGCTACCATGGAGCTTAATGAATTGACGGAACAAGCATGAACCCATGTTGGTGGGCCACAACTGGGTGGGCAGACTCCATGGAGGTTGATGCATTGGCTCGAGTGCGGCATGAACCCATGCTGGTGGAACGGGGCAGGGTGGGTGGACTCCATGGTGGTTGATGCATTGGCTTTGAGTGCAGCATGAATCCTTGCTAGTGGGACAGGTCAGGGTGAGCGAACTTCAAGGAGGTAGATGCTTTGACTGGAGTACACCATACATCCATGCTGGTGGGACAGGCCAGAGTGGGCAGACTCCATGGAGGTTGATGCATTGGCTGCAGTGTGGCATGAACCCCACCATGCTGGTGGGACAGGGCTGGATGGGTAGACTCCATGGAGGTTGATGCATTCGCTTTGAGTGCAGCATGAATCCTTGCTAGTGGGACAGGTCAGGGTGGGCGGACTTCATGGAGGTTGGTGCATTGGCTGGAGTGCAGCATGAACCCATGGTGGTGCTACAGTACAGGGTGGGCGGACTCCATGAAGGGTGGTGCATTGGCTGGAGTGTAGCATGAACCCATGCTAATGGGACAGATCAGGTGGGCAGACTCCATGGAGGTTGGTGCACTGGCTGGAGTGCAGCATGAACCCACGCATAATGGGATAGGACAGGGTGGGCGGACTCCATGGAGGTTGGTGCATTGGCTGGAGTGCAGCATGAACCCACGCTAATGGGATAGGACAGGGTGGGCGGACTCCATGAAGGTTGATGCATTCGCTTTGAGTGCAGCATGAATCCTTGCTAATGGGACAGGTCAGGTGGGCAGACTCCATGGAGGTTGGTGCATTGGCTGGAGTGCAGCATGAACCCATGCTAATGGGACAGGTCAGGTGGGCGGACTCCATGGAGGTTGATGCATTGGCTGGAGTGCAGCATGAAGCCATGCTGGTGGGACAGGTCGGGTGGGCAGACTCCATGGAGGTTGGTGCATTGGCTGGAGTGCAGCATGAACCCATGCTGGTGCTACAGGACAGGGTAGGCGGACTTCACGGAGTCTGATGCGTTGCCTTTGAGTGCAGCATGATCCTGTCCATGCTGGTGGGACAGGATGGTGTTGGCGGCTACCAAGGAGCTTAATGAATTGATGGAACAAGCATGAACCCGTGTTGGTGGGCCACAACTGGGTGGGCAGACTCCATGGAGGTTGATGCATTGGCTCGAGTGCGGCATGAACCCATGCTGGTGGGACAGGACAGGATGGGCCGACTCCGTGGAGGTTGATGCTTTGGCTGGAGTACACCATAAATCCATGCGGGTGGGACAGGCCAGAGTGGGTAGACTTCATGGAGGTTGATCCATTGGCTGCAGTGTGGCATGAACCCAAGCTGGTGGGACAGGGCAGGGTGGGCAGACTCCATGGAGGTTGGTGCATTGGCTGGAGTGCAGCATGAAGCCATGCTGGTGGGACAGGGCAGAGTGGGCATGCTCCATGGAGGTTGATGCATTGGATTAGAGTGCAGCATGAACAGATGCTGGTGGGACAGGACAGGGTAGACTCTATGGATGCTGAGGTATTGGCTTGAGTGCAGCTTGAACCCATGCATACTGGTGGGACAGGATGATGTTGGCGGCTTTCATGGAGGTTGATGCATTGGCCGTAACGATCATGAACCCATGCTGGTGTGCCATGACTGGGTGAGCGGACTCCTTGGAGGTTGATGCATTGGCTTTGAGTGCAGCATGAACCCATGCTGGTGGAACAGGTCAGGATAGGCAGACTCCATGGAGGTTGATGCATTGACTTTGAGTGCGGTATGAACCCATGCTGGTGAGACAGGGCAGGGTGGGTGGCCTCCACTGAGGTTGATGCATTAGCTAGATTGCAGCATGAACCCGTGCTGGTGGGACAGGATAGGGCGGGCGGACTCCAAAGAGGTTGATGCATTGGCTGGAGTGCGGATTGAACCTCCACCATGCTGGTAGGACAGGGCAGCGTGGGCGGCTGGGTTGTTTCCCTGTGCATGTCATGGTGGGTTTGTGAGTGATTCCACTGACTGGTGTTGGAAGTGGCTTTCCCTGGTGCTTCCTTAGTGGACAGGTAGCACAATCCACCATGTAGTGTCTGGTTGTAAAGTCTTGCGTTGAGCTTTACCTTGGTGGGATACATCTTGGTGTCGTGTGCACCAGCCAACGGTGGTGGATCCTGTCTAAGGCGAGAGTGCTCATGCCTGTCCTGGCAGCGAGGCTTGGGAGTTTGAACGTAGGAATTGTGCATGAATGCTATTGGTAGAAAAGATGAAGTGGGTCTCTGTAGAGTTACCAAGGAGAGACAGAGAGGCAGCACATGGCACACACTGTCTACAGGCAGCCACTGCAGAGCTCTGATGGACAAGTGAGAGACCCTCAGGTGTCTGCAGTCATACAGTGTGTGGTCCTGGCGGGTGGTTCCTCCACATTGCCATGGAGTGGGGAACAGATTGTCAGTGGTTGGTCCTTTCACTGTTGTACTAGAAGGTGTGTGGTGCTTTTGTTCTGTATGTCCTCCAGGCTGTACTTCTGACAGTGTTGGGATGTGCACGTGTGATGTGTTGGTTGCGATATAGAATGGGGTTGTGGAGTCGGTGTGTTCTGTGTAGGTGGTACAGATGGTCTTGAGTGAAAATCTTGACAAAGTGAGGGGACCATGGATTTTTCAGCAATGATTTGGATGCATCTGTTATCTGCTGTTTCAGGGACTGATACTGAAAGATGGTTACTGATCACTGGTTGGGGTGGTTGCCAGTGTCTCCGGTCAGTATTTGTTTTGGCGACTCTTGAGGTGGATGAGCAGGTTGTGCTTGCTGGAGCCATTGGGTGATGTGGTTGGTTGGGTGGGCAGGTCTTGTGAGAATGTTATTTGTTCATTGAGTGATGTGCTTGGTTGAGGAGGGTGGGTCTTGTGAGAATGTTATGAGTTCATTGAGTGATGTGCATGGTTGAGGTGGGTGGGTCCTGTGAGATTATTTCTTCATTGGGTGATGTGGTTGGTTGGGTGGGTGGCCGGGTCTTGTGAGAATGTTATGAGTTCATTGCATGATGTGGATGGTTGGGGTGGGCTGGTCTTATGCGTTCATTGTGTGATGGGGATGGTTGGGGTGGGCAGGCCTTGTGAGAATGTTATGAGTCAACTGGGTTATGTGGTTGGTTAGGTTGGGTGGGCGGGTCTTGTGAGAAGGTTATGAGGTCATTGGGTGATTTGGTTGGTTGGGGTGGGTGGGTCTTGTGAGACTGTTATGAGTTCATTGAGTGATGTGCTTGGTTGGGGTGGGTGGGTCTTGTCAGAATGTTATGAGTTCATAGGGTGATGTGGTTGGTTGGGGTGGGTGAGGTGAGAATGTTAGGGGTTCAGTGGGTGATGTGCTTGGTTGGGGTGGATGGGTTTGAAAGAATGTTTTTAGTTCATTGGGTGATGTTGGTTGAGGTGGGCGGATCTTGTGAGAATGTAATGAGTTCATTGAGTGATTTGGATGGTTGGGGTGGGCCGGTCTTGTGAGAATGTTATGAGTTCATTGGGTAATGTGGTTGGGTGGAGTGGGCAGGCCTTGTGAGAATGTTATGAGTTCATTGGGTGATGTGCTTGGTTGGGGTGGGCAAGTCTTGTGAGAATAGCATGAGTTCACTGGGTGATATGGTTGGTTGGGGTGGGTGGGTCTTGTGAGAATGTCATGAGTTCATTGGGGGTGTGGCTGGTTGGGGTGGTGGATCTTGTGAGAATGTTATGAGCTCATTAGGTGATGTAGTTGGTTGGGGTGGGCGGGTCTTGTGAGAATGTTATGAGTTGATTGGGTGATGTTGTTGGTTGAAGTGGGCAGGTCTTGTGAGAATGTTATGAGTTTACTGGGTGATGTGGTGCTTGGGGTGGGTGTGTTTTGTGAGAACGTTATGAGTTCATTGGGTGATATGGTTGGTTGGGGTGGGTGGGTCTTGTGAGAATGTTATGGGTTGTTTGGGTGATGTGGTTGTTTGGAGTGGGTGAAGTGAGAATGTTATGAGTTTAGTGGGTGATGTGCTTGGTTGGGGTGTGTGGGTTTTTTGAAAATATTATGAGTTCATTGGGTGATGTGGTTGGTTCTGGTGGGTCAGTCTTGTGACAATGTTATGAGTTCATTGGGTGATGTGATTGGTTGGGTGGGCGGGTTTTGTAAGAATGTTATTTGTTCATTGGGTGATGTGGTCCGTTGGGGGTGGCCGGGCCTTGTGAGAATGTTATGAGTTGTTTGGGTGATGTGGTTGGTTGGGGTGGGCGGGTCTGGTGACAATGTCATGAGTTCATTGGGTGATGTTGTTGGTTGGGGTGGGCAAGTCTTGTGAGAAAGACATGATTTAATTAGGTGGTGTGGTTGGTTGGGGTAGGCGGGTCTTGTGAGAATGTTATGAGTTCATTGGGTGATGAGCCTGGTTGGGGTGGACGAGTCTTGTGGGAATGTTTGTTATTTGTTCATTGGGTGGTATGGTTCATTGGGGTGGGTTCTTGTCAAAGCTGGAGTGTGTTGTCAGTTGTGGGTCTCTGTGGTTGTGTGAGGTTGCCTTGTGTAGTGTTTTGCAGGTTAAATTCCGGATTAGAACATCTTTTTAGGGACATGGTTTGAAGTCTCCTTGTGTTTTCTTGTTCGCTGGTGATAGTTGTTGTTGTGTGTTTTGCAAGTGTGGCCATGCTGTGCTGTGAGGTGTGTGATTGTCTGTTCTCTGGGGTGTTCTCGGTGACCACAGCAAACCTCTGGTTGTCGTGGCAGAGAGGTGATGAGGGTGGGTTGGGTGTGTGTGTGAGTGGACGGGGGTACCTGGGAGTGTGAGCTTGTGCAGTGAGTGTGTACTCCCCAGTGTGCTCTCCTTGTTGATGCTCGTTAAGTCTACACTGCTGTTTTGTGTGTTACATGGCTAGGGGGTTGTTGAGAGTGTGGAGGGGACAGTGGGGGCCCTGGAGTGGGTGGGGGGGGGGGGGTGTGAAGGGAGGGAGAAGGGCGGGTTAGTGCTGTACAGCAGGGCACACTTACAGATGGTTGTGGTGGGGTGTGAGGGGGCAGTGGGCAGTGATGGGAAGTGCAGGCCTCTAGTGAGGGGTTCTACACCTGGGACAGGTGGTCCCTGGCCAATCGGGGATCACTGGGCACCAGTGGTGACAACTGGAGTCGTTTACTCTGGTGTCCAGGGGCTACTTTACTGTCGGACCCCAAACTACATTACCAAGTGATTCCCTCTCATCCATTAACTCCCCGGTAGAGCACCCCCAAGGGTCACTCGAGGAGGTGACACGGGTTAACCCTTCAGAGCACAGCACTGCAATGTCAGCCATCAAGGGCGCCATTTAAGGCAATGCCTTACCATTAGAAAATGAAAGAACTTTGTGACACACTAACTTCTACTACACATAATATGAGGAGAAACCAAGAAATCTAGAACCCTCTAGTGCTTTCCTAGCCAGAGATCTAAGTTCAGATGACATTATAGCGCTTAGTGCCTGAGCACTACAGTATTTTATCTCAAGATAAACTCTGTGGTGGTGATTTTTCGATGGTGCCCTTGAGTACCAGGACTGTGGGTGTGTGAGAGTGTGAGTGTATGTGTAAGAGAGTGTGAGTGCATAAGTGTATGAGTGTGTGAGTGTGTGATTGTATGGGTGTGAGAGTGTGAGTGTATGAGTGTATAGGTGTGTGTGTGTGTGTGAGTGTGATAGTATGAGTGTCTGGGTGTGTGAGTGTGTGATTGTATGGGTGTGAGAGTGTGAGTGTATGGGTGTGTGAGTGTGATACTGTGAGTGTATGGGTGTGTGTGTGTGAGTGTATGTATGTGTGTGATTGTATGGGTGTGTGAGTGTGATAGTGTGAGTGTATGGGTGTGTGATTGTATGGGTGTGAGAGTGTGATAGTGTGAGTGTATGGGTGTGTATGTGAGTGTAAGAGTGAGATAGTGTGAGTGTATGGATGTGTGAGTGTGATAGTGTGACTGTATGGGTATGTGTGTGTGAGTGTGAGTGGATGGGTATGTGAGTGAATGAGTGTGAGTGGATTAGTGTGTGAGTGTATGGGTGTGTGAGAGTGTGAGTGTGTAATTGTATCGGTGTGAGAGTGTGATAGTGTGAGTGTATGAGTGTATGGGTGTGTGTGTGAGTGTGTGAGTGTATGGGTGTGAAAGTGTGATAGTGTATGAGTGTATGGGTGTGAGAGTGTGAGTGTATGGATGTGTGAGTGTATGAGTGTGAGTGGATGAGGGTGTGAGTGTATGGGTGTGTTAGAGTGTGAGTGTGTGAGTGTATGGGTGTGGGAGTGTGATAGTGTGAGTGTATGAGTGTGTGTGTGTGAGTGTGGTAGTGTGAGTGTATGGGTGTGTGACTGTGATAGTGTGAGTGTATGAGTGTATGGGTGTGTGTGTGAGTGTGATAGTGTGAGTGTATGGGTGTGAGAGTGTGATAGTGTGAGTGTATGGGTGTCTGTGTGTGTGTGTGTGTGTGTGTGAGTGTAAGTGTGTGTGATATATGGGTGTGAGAGTGTGAGTGCATGGGTGTATGGGTGTGTGAGTGTATGGGTGTGTGAGTGTGTGAGAGTGTGAGTGCATAAGTGTATGGGTGTGTGAGTGTATGTGTGTGTGAGTGTATTGGTGTGTTAGTGTGTGAGAGTGTGATAGTGTGAGTGTATGGGTGTGTGTGTGAGTGTGTGAGAGTATGGGTGTGTGAGTGTGTGATTGTATGGGTGATGGTGTGAGAGTATGGGTGTGGTGTGTGAGTGTATGTGTGTGTGTGATTGTATGGGTGTGTGAGTGTGATAGTGTGAGTGTATGGGTGTGTGTGTGTGAGTGTATGTGTGTGTGTGATTGTATGGGTGTGTGAGTGTGGGTATGTGAGTGTGTGATTGTATGGGTGATAGTGTGAGAGTATGGGTGTGTGAGTGTATGGGTGTGTGGGTGTATGGGTGTGTGGGTGTATGAGTGTGAGTGGATGTAAGCTGTGCTGATGTAGGCACACAAGGGATCGTTAAAGGTGCACAGCGAAGCGCCTTCATGTGCACGATGAGTGAGAGTCTGCAATGTTGGGATCTAGAGGTGACCCGGGGCCCATGCTCTGAGTCCCCCCACTTTTGGTAATTTATGTAGACACCACTATAGCTTTGGAACCCGCAGTTGTGTTTAGATTCCCCCTTCATATGGGTTGTCCACAACTCCAGCCACACAGCCTGCAGAGGAGGGCGACACATGCATGATGAAGAGCGAACAGCTCTGCAAACACCGAAAGATTACTGTACGGTCCACGGTGCGTCAGTGAGTAATGTCTCCGCATCCAGGCCAGGAGATGGACCCGAGGGGTCCTCGAGGTCGCGTGGAAGCAACGAGTGGCACATGCAAGTCTCCCTGCACAGTGATGGGGTCAGGGGCCCAGTGGCCCCCCACATGACACTGGAGGCTTTATTCTTCACTGGGGTGCGGGGCAGATGTTGGTCGGAGCCTGTGTGTCCTGTACAGTGATGGGGTCAGGGCCCAGGGGGGGCCCCACATGACACTGTAGGCTTCATCCTTCTACTGGGGTGCGGGGCAGATGTTGGAGGGAGCCCGTGTGTCCGGCACAGTGATGGGGTCAGGGGTACAGTGCCCCCCCCCCCCGCCCACATGACACTGTAGGGTTCATCCTTCACTGGGTTGCAGGGCAGATGTTGGAGGGAGCCCGTGTGTCCGGCACAGTGATGGGGTCAGTGGTACAGTGGCCCCCCACATGACACTAGAGGGATCATCCTTCTACTGGGGTGCAGGGCAGATGTTGGGGGGAGCCCGTGTGTCCTGTACAGTGATGGGGCCAGGGCCACAGTGGCCCCCACATGACACTGTAGTTATAATCGTTTACTGGGGTGCAGGGCAGATGTTGGAGGGAGCCCGTGTGTCCTGCACAGTGATGGGGTCAGGGGTACAGTGGGGCCCCCACATGACACTGGAGGCTTCATCCTTCACTGGGGTGCGGTGCAGATGTTGGACGGAGCCTGTGTGTTCTGCACAGTGATGGGGTCAGTGCCACAGTGGGGCCCACATTGTAGAAATAATATCTATAGATGAATGTATCATAAAGCCTTTCACTAAGTCCAAGATTGATATCTCATCCACAAAGATTGGTCCAGCAGCTCACATCACATCATCTTCCTTCCATCTCTCCTCCAGTCTGCACCTCTAACTAGAATCCCAAGACACTAACATTCCATGTGCAAAGAGACATTCCATAACTAGAGATGGAAGGGATGCATACACTGTAGATGAAGATACCACACACATGACACTGTAGGTATCCTTAACTGGGTTGCAGGGCAGATGTTGGAGGGAGCCCGTGTGTCCGGCACAGTGATGGGGTCAGGGGTACAGTGGGGCCCCCACATGACACTAGAGGGATCATCCTTCTACTGGGGTGCAGGCAGATGTTGGACGGAGCCCGATTGTCCTGCAGAGAACCTGTACGACCGCTCGTACTGGGACAATACAGACCTCATGAGTGCAGCCACAGGTCCTCAGAGAGCCGCCTCATCAGCTCTGTGCAGGCAGGCTCTCTTCTGTGGGGGGAAACCCGGCGACCCCTCTCCCAGCAGACTGCCCAGCAGCACTTCTAGCAGGAACCCTGTGCTCAGGGCCAGTGTCTGTGCTGGTGTGAGGTCACCAGACTGTGGTCCTGAGCTCATCCCTGGCCAATGGGAGATCCTGGAACAAAGTATTGCTGCCCCAGATCTGGCCAATCAGCCCCCTTGCACAGTTCAAATTCTAGGGGTTTCCTCCAATCAAACAGCGCGTGGTCACTGCACGGTCAGCACAGGCCAGGGATGAACAGGAGCCCACCTTGAGCTGGTTCCTACCAGTTGAGGTACAAATAGTTATGAGGTGCAGAGAGTGGGTCAAACTGTGACCCCTTCAAACAGAGCCTCCCCCTGGCGCTGCCTCCAGTGGAGGCCCAGAGGAAATCAGGGACCATAACAAGGGAAGTGTGGAGATCACTCTTGTCAGGATGACATCAGTTCTAGGCTTGAGGGGTCCTTGAGGGTATCTCATCTTAGAAATGATGCACCCTGGGGTAGGCAGTGGAACTCAGTATCACTCACAAAACATCAAGAAAGCAAACAGAGAATAAACAATACTGATATATTTATTGATGTGAGCTTGAAGCCAGGGTGACCAGACGTCCCGGATGTCACTGGAGTGGGGCGGGGGCCGAGGATGGATGTCCTACCATGGCTGTAACACTGTGCCCAGAGTGGTGAAAAGGTTCTGTCATTTTACAGCTCACGTGGAAGGCACTCGCTAATGCGTAAAGACTTTGCTGTAGAACTGGCGAAAGACTTTCTACTTTTGTAACTCGGAGTGGATGGCACTGCGCTAATCCCATGCTTAAAAAACGTTACTAGGAAAACAGACACTTGAGGTGGGCAGCTTCAGAGTGTCGCTGGTATTGTGGGGTACTCTTTATAGGAGCTACTCCCTACCTAAACTTAGGAACTACCCAGGTTTTCTTGCTTCTGTATTTGCATAATTTATGCAGCACTCTTAGCCTGAAAGGGTATTGTTATGACTTACACTGCTTCCTCCTACATATATAAATAGATATATACACTTAGGCACATATTTACAAGGCTACGCATAAACTGGGACAGGCCAGACATAGAAGTAACACTGAAGGCTTTAGTCCTACTTTTATGTTTGGCCTGTCCCTGTTTTAACTTTTCAAAATCTGGTCGCCCTACTTAAGGTGAACTGTAATGAACCCCTCAAGGTAGCTGGGAACCCGCTGGAATACAAACATCACCACTGATGTAGACTTGGCTGAAAAATATAAAACACCCAGCCAACAAATAGGCAAGGGGGACAGAAGAGCTGGAAAAAGAGGGTGGTGTGAGGGCCCAAGGAGGGAAGCAAAATGAAAGGTGAGGGAACTCGAAGGCAGTGAATGAGCGACAGTGAATACTGTGAGACTCAAGAACCAAACACAACCTTCCCATGTACCATGGTCATGGATGTCAGTCTCTTTCTACTGGTACTAACCTGCATGACCTGGAGCCACTGTGTGACCCCGGCTTCTGACCTGGAAGTGATATTGTAATTGTATTTATATAACGCTTTCTAACCCCGATGAGGCATCAAAGCACTTTTCGGTGAGTAGTACGCTACTCTCGAACCCAAGAGGAATTAGTGGTGGATTAGTACAGGGAGCTATGCGTACAGTATTATTATTATTATACATTAATTTGAGCCGTGGATATGTGAGTTTGTTAGTTGGATTGACTAGAGCAGTGGTCTCCAAATGTTTTAATGCTGCGCCCCCCCAGTTGAAAAATAAAAGTCATTGGGCCCCACCTCAGAATTTTTCACAATTATTTGATAAAGATGGTAATGTTTAAATATGTCCAGAGTATTTAAACATTGCAGTTAAGTACTGTTACCTTTTTAAAAGTGCAATAACATGTATCTGCTTGAAAAAAGACACGCTTAACTGTGTAATGCTTCTTTTAGCCTGAGCCTGGCGCTCCCCCTAGGATCACTTGAGGCCCCCCAGTTTAAAGACCTTTAGGACTAGAGTAATGGAGGGACAGAGGAGGGAAGAATCCAGAAGTGTTAGCTGGAAGTTTATGGTAATAGGATGAGGCTTGGGATGAGTAAAGGAGAGATGGAGGAAGGAAGAGTCTGTGGAAAGGGGTGAGGGAGATCATAGAAGCAGAAGGGGGTTTGGATGAGTCAAAGGTGACATAAATGAGGGAGAATTTAGTCGTAAAGTGAGGTTTTGGTGAGTTAGATGTGGAAGAGGAGGGAAGAGCTTAGGCAGGTTATTGTGGAGATGAAAGTAGTAGGATGGATTTGAGATGAGTCAGAGGGGGGATGGAGGATAGATCGATAGAGACATAGGGCGATGGGGAGACAGAGTAAATCTTACGAGAGAGTAAATTGATATTATGTATGTAATATATATATATGTGTGTGTTAATCTTTTCTCAATGTGCCAACGGCTCTAGTCTCTGGTACCTCTCTCACTGATGTCCTGGTGTTAGGGGTAAGAGCACTTCTTTCCCCCCCCCCCGATGTGCAGACAGGTGTGTTCGCCCCCTGGTCTCTCCAGGGGTGAGTGATACTGAAGTCTGATCCCACTGATCCCTGACACCGGCATTCACTCCCATCCCCAGCCTGAGGCTCCGGCCTTCATCCACCCCAGCCGTACCCCAACTTCCATCCTTTCCCATTCACCCCTTCCTTCAGCTGCCATAACCTTAGCCCCCACCATTCAATCGTCCCCTCCCAGCCACCCCCCTAGCTAGAGGTGGGCGAGCCACGGATTGTCATTGGTACTCGTGTGCAGCACTGCAGTACTGGAGGGTCGGGAACGTGCTGTGTACAAATACTGCAAAAACAAGCATTTACAATGCAACGGGTCTCGCTTTTGCTCATGTTAGAGCTGATCGCGTTGTAAACTCCTAACCCGACTTTTCACCTATCGGGCAAAAGTGCATTTATGTACATAACCCAAAATAGTGAAATCAACTATGTAAAGCGCTCGACTTCTGCCAAGCGAGATCGCGCTCGTAAATTAGAGAAAAAGAAGTCCACGAGCCCGATGGAAAACAGCGAGCCTCACATGTTTTCTGTACTTGGTCGCTGCGCTCGGGGAGGGCTAGCCACCGGAAAAGGCATGACGTATGCATGCCTTCGACTAATGAAAGCAAGCAGATTTTATTAGGGAAGCCCACGAACCAATAAAAAACACTGACGTGAAGTTGACAGGGCTCCGAGACCTATTCTAAATACAAAAGAGTCTCCCTGCGTTACGCATGCGCGAGCGCATGCAACGCAGGCTCGACCCTAAAAACGCAGCAAGAGGTAATAAAGCATTAAAGTACAAAAGGAGAGACAAATAGATACTCATTTAATGGCTAATTTGCACAGCGTGAAACTAGAAAATCTGGATAAATCACGACGTACCTGCTTAAATTGTGTGATCTTGGGTAAACATTTTATTTCACCAAAACACGTTTTTCTTCATAACCACGTATGAAAGCAGTTTCAAACATGTGAGTTAAAAGCAGCTTCTGTAAAAAAAAACTCTGTGTTTAATAGCCTATAATGTTGTTCTGTAGTAATCAGGGCCACACACGGTTCACGTGACAACCGTCTCCGCCTGGTTCACTAATGGCTCTGTTGCCAGCTGGGAGACGGGGTGCTGAGGGGGGCAGGAATAGTTTGTAAGTTCATATTTTTAAGTACAGGTTTAAAAGCTGCCACTTTTAATAAGCACTTCTCAGTGCACAGCTACGATGTGACGTATTAATGCCAAAGCGTCTGTGTGTTAAAGACATACATGTTTTTGACCTTTGAAGAGACTATGATATTTGTATGTAATGTTTGTTGTATGATTCACATGGGAAACGTTTTCAGGGCTCGGCTCGTGCGCGGCTCTCCCATGGCTCGTGCACCGGTACCCCAGCCTTCACCCCCCCCCCCCCCCCCCCCAGCCATCCCATAACCGTAACCCTCCGCCCTGCTCCCCTGGCTTTAAAGGACACATAATGAATCCTGGGAGGCCTGAAAAGGACATTAAATGCACACGTCCCTCTCTTTACGCACTGGACTCTGAGCCATTAGCGCCTGTAACCTCGGCTTGTAATCAGGGGCCAGGAGCAGGTCATTGATTTAAAGGGGCCGGGCCCGGGGGTGCAGGCCGGATTATTTCATATTGATCCTGAGTGTCAAGCAAGGGGGCTGTGGCAGAGGTCACGTGACACGTCTGGGGGCCTCAAGCATCGCTCCAGTAGAATCATGTGGCTGTCTGGGTGGGGGGCGACCTGTACCGCAGTGATGTGCGGTGCTTGGAGGCTCGTGGTGTGTGTGGGGGAGGGGAGGGCGTGTTTTTAATTGATGAGTTTTAAATGAGTTAGAGATGCACTGGGTCTTGATTCTTTTCGGGGCAATGACTCTTGCCCAACCCTACCGGGCTGTCAAGTGCTTCTTGTAAAAATAAAGGAATACTCTATGAATCACAGGAATTACCGACAAGATGAACCAGTGATCAGCAGTGGAGCTCAGCTCCCCCCAAGAAGGCAGGAACCAGACACACTTGGGCTCGTTGACAAAGGCTTGGCGCAGGGTGAGCTACAAGTGTTCTTCCTGCGCTGCCTGAGCCAAAAGGGAAGCAACCTCGGGTGTCTATGAGCTAGGACGCATTCCTGCCCCCCCGCGCCGGCGCACAAGAGGCTACCTAGTGCCAACGCAGGCACCCTGCATCCCCCCCCTGTACTGGCTGGATTGTTCTTCTGCAGGAAGGTGCACCCTCCTACACAAAACATCCCTCAGAGCCTTTATCCTCATTGTATGTGTGCTGCAGAATGCAGTACACATAGAGGAGGAAGCAAAGAGAAATGAAAACATTCTCCTTGTTACGCCTGCTCTGCGGAGGCGTAAGGTTTTGGCGCTTCCCTAGGTTTACGTGACTTTGTTAATCTGGGGCAGCATCAAAGCCCATGGGTGTTGCGTAGGAGCACCCACCACAACGCTCGTGGAACGCCGCCTTGACACAGAGTAAGGCAACACAGCGCTTTGCGCTGCCTTGCCTTAGCCCATATCTATGAGGCCGTGCAAAGCCATGCAGGGTGGCTTTAAGTCGCCTCATAGATATGACTGCGTTGTTTTTAGACGCCCAGCGGTATTTGCGTCGGAAATCCATCCGCGGATGATCCGAAAACCACGCAGCGGGGTTGCGATCTCCCAGCCTCTGTCAGCGATGCTGTGCATCGTTTCTCCTGCTCTGTGCGTCGATTCTTCAGTCGTGTTTCTGGTGAGCATCGATTTTCAGCCGTGGAGACGGCTGCGCGTCGTTTCTTCACCCGCAGATCGGAGTCACGTCGATCTTTTCCCCGCACTGCGTTCCGTGCGTGGATTTCCTCCTCGTAGGCTGCCAGCTTCTCCTTCCAGGGTCCCAGGAACTGGATGGGCAGCATAGGGAAGAGTAGGAGTCTCTCCAGAGACTCCAGGTGCTGGCAGAGAGAAGACTTTGCTGTCCCTGAGACTTCAAACAACAGGAGGCAAGCTCTAGATCAAGCCTTTGGAGATTTCTTCACAAGATGGAAGGCACACAAAGTCCAGTCTTTGCCCTCTTACTCTGGCAGAAGCAGCAACTGCAGGATAGCTCCACAAAGCACAGTCACAGGCAGGGCAGCTCCTCTTCATCAGCTCTTCACCTCTTCTCCAGGCAGAGGTTCCTCTTGTTTCCAGAAGTGTTCTGATGTCTGTGGTTTTGGGTGCCCTTCTTATACCCAATTTCTCATTTGAAGTAGGCCTACTTCAAAGTAAAGTCTCTTTTGAATGTGAAATCCTGCCTTGCCCAGGCCAGGCCCCAGACACTCACAGGGGGTCGGAGACTGCATTGTGTGAGGACAGGCACAGCCCTTTCAGGTGTAAGTGACCACTCCTCCCCTCCCTCCTAGCACAGATGGCTCATCAGGATATACAGGCTACACCCCAGCCCCCTTTGTGTCACTGTCTAGTGTGAGGTGCAACCAGCCCAACCCGTCAAACTGACCCAGACAGGGAATCCACAAACAGGCAGAGTCACAGAAATGGTTTAAGCAAGAAAATGCCTACTTTCTTAAAGTGGCATTTTCAAACACACAATCTCAAAATCAACTTTACTAAAATATGTATTTTTAAATTGTGAGCACAGAGACCCCAAACTCCACATGTCAATCTGCTCCCAAAGGGAATCTGCGCTTTAATAATATTTAAAGGCAGCCCCAATGTTAACCTATGAGAGGGACGGGCCATGCAACAGTGAAAACCGAATTTAGCAACATTTCACTGTCAGGACATATAAAACACATTACTATATGTCCTACCTTAACCATACACTGCACCCTGCCCTTGGGGCTACCTAGGGCCTACCTTAGGGGTGCCTTACATGTAAGAAAAGGAAAGGTTTAGGCCTGGCAAGTGGGTACACTTGCCAGATCGAATTGGCAGTTTAAAACTGCACACAGGGACACTGCAGTGGCAGGTTTGAGACATGATTACAGGGCTACTTATGTGGGTGGCACAACCAGTGCTGCAGGCCCACTAGCAGCATTTGATTTGCAGGCCTTGGGCACCTCTAGTGCACTTTATTAGGGACCAACCAGCAAATCAAATATGCCAATCATGGATAAGCCAATTACATACACATTTTGTAAAGGAACACTTGCACTTTAGCACTGGTTAGCAGTGGTAAAGTGCCCAGAGAAACAAAAACAGTAAAATCAGAGTCCAGCACACATCAACAACCTGGGGAACAGAGGCAAAAAGTTAAGGGAGACCACGCCAAGGATAAAAAGTCTAACAGCCTCCATCTCCCCCAACCTCTCCCAACCTCTCTCTGACACCCGGCAGCGCTGGTTCAAGGCTTCACTGTGGCCCAGACCCAGGCTGTGTCTCCCAGCAGCCCCTGTGACTCCAGGTGTGATCTCAGCCACTCCGAGACTATCTCTCCCAACCTCTCCTAACCTCTCTCTGACACCCTGCAGTGCTGGTTCAACGCTTCACTGTGGCTCAGACCCAGACTGTGTCTCCCTGCAGCCCCTGTGACTCCAGGTGTGATCTCTGCTACTCCGAGACTATCTGTCCCAACCTCTCTCTGACACCCTGCAGTGCTGGTTCAATGCTTCACTGTGGCTCAGACCCAGACTGTGTCTCCCTGCAGCCCCTGTGACTCCAGGTGTGATCTCTGCTACTCAGCCACCATCTGTCCCAACCTCTCCCAACCTCTCTCTGACACCCTGCAGCGTTGGTTCAACTCTTCACTGTGGCCTCGACCCAGACTGTGTCTCCCA
The DNA here is from genome assembly GCF_031143425.1 of Pleurodeles waltl. Lineage (NCBI taxonomy): Eukaryota > Metazoa > Chordata > Amphibia > Caudata > Salamandridae > Pleurodeles > Pleurodeles waltl. Next base: position 11,739,265 of record NC_090448.1, on the reverse strand, counting down.
GCAGCCCCTGTGACTCCAGGTGTGATCTCTGCTACTCCGAGACTATCTCTCCCAACCTCTCCCAACCTCTCTCTGACACCCTGCAGTGCTGGTTCAATGCTTCAGTGTGGCCAAGACTATGTCTCCCAGCAGCCCCTGTGACTCCAGGTGTGATCTCAGCTACTCCGAGACTATTTCTCCCAACCTCTCCCAACCTCTCTCTGACACCCTGCAGTGCTGGTTCAACGCTTCACTGTGGCTCAGACCCAGACTGTGTCTCCCTGCAGCCCCTGTGACTCCAGGTGTGATCTCTGCTACTCAGCCACCATCTGTCCCAACCTCTCTCTGACACCCTGCAGCGCTGGTTCAACTCTTCACTGTGGCCTCGACCCAGACTGTGTCTCCCAGCAGCCCCTGTGACTCCAGGTGTGATCTCAGCTACTCAGCCACCATCTGTCCCAACCTCTCTCTGACACCCGGCAGCGCTGGTTCAACGCTTCACTGTGGCCCAGACCCAGGCTGTGTCTCCCTGCAGCCCCTGTGACTCCAGGTGTGATCTCAGCTACTCCGAGACTATCTCTCCCAACCTCTCCCAACCTCTCTCTGACACCCTGCAGCGTTGGTTCAACGCTTCACTGTGGCTCAGACCCAGACTGTGTCTCCCAGCAGCCCCTGTGACTCCAGGTGTGATCTCTGCTACTCTGAGACCATCTCTCCCAACCTCTCCCAACCTCTCTCTGACACCCTGCAGCGTTGGTTCAACGCTTCACTGTGGCTCAGACCCAGACTGTGTCTCCCTGCAGCCCCTGTGACTCCAGGTGTGATCTCAGCTACTCCGAGACTATCTCTCCCAACCTCTCCCAACCTCTCTCTGACACCCTGCAGCGTTGGTTCAACGCTTCACTGTGGCTCAGACCCAGACTGTGTCTCCCAACAGCCCCTGTGACTCCAGGTGTGATCTCAGCTACTCCGAGACTATCTCTCCCAACCTCTCCCAACCTCTCTCTGACACCCTGCAGCGTTGGTTCAACTCTTCACTGTGGCTCAGACCCAGACTGTGTCTCCCAGCAGCCCCTGTGACTCCAGGTGTGATCTCTGCTATTCTGCAACCCCTTTCCCAGGATCTGGAAAAGAGGTGCCCACAATGAGCCCCCGACTCTGGTCATCCAGAAAACTTTGAATCAGTCACACCCAGTGGGGTCGGTGCGTAAAAAACTCTACCACTCACACACTTACCACCCCCCCCCCAGCTCTACATGCCCCTCTGGTCACCCATGTAACATTGGACCAGTCACAGGCAGTGGGGTCGGTGAAACGTCTGTGACTCGCCCACTTGCCCCCCCAAATCCCCGAAGCCGCTCCAGGCCTCAGGTGTAGCAGAAACAGTGCCAGCCTGCACTAGAAGGAGGGTGTGTGTCTATGATTGACTCTGCCACCCGCCATGGCATACTCACTCTAATGCTGGGCTTACGGTGGCACCAAGGTCACATGCTGCTGGCACATTGGAGATAATTCTTGGCATACAGAGGGGCACACCTGGCAGAATGCAGGCCGAGACAACCTGGAAGTAATTCTTGGCATGGGGGCCCCTGTGGAACAATGCTGGCGCCTGCAAACTGAAGGAAGTTCTTGGCCTGGGGCACCCCCGGCAAAAGGTTTCGCTGACCCTGTGGAGGTAATTATTGGCATAAGGGGGCACCCAAGGCTAAATGCGGACCCTGAAAAACTGGAAGAAATACTTGACATAAAGGGAGACCTATGTCAAAGAGCCGGAGCCTGCCCACTGTAGACAACTCTGTGTGTTAGAGAGGGCAGCCTTGGCACATTGGGGGCGCGGGCGGGTTGGGGGGAAGCAAACGGTCATGAAATTCTGCCCCATGAAATATTGGAAGTAGTTTTTTCGGAGAGTCCAGGGCAGTGAAGAGACCAGGACCCGCAGTCTGGAGGTGGGGGGAAGAGTCCAGGGCAGTGAAGAGGCCAGGACCCGCAGTCTGAAGAGTTGGAGAGCCCAGGGCAGTGAAGAGGCCAGGCCCCGCAGTCTGGAGGGGGGGGGGGGGGGGAGAGTCCAGGGCAGTGAAGAGGCCAGGACCCGCAGTCTAGAGGGGGGAGAGAGTCCAGGGCAGTGAAGAGGCCAGGACCCGCAGTCTGGAGGGGAGGGAGAGAGTCCAGGGCAGTGAAGAGGCCAGGACCCGCAGTCTGGAGGGGAGGGAGAGAGTCCAGGGCAGTGAAGAGGCCAGGACCCGCAGTCTGGAGTGGGGAGAGCCTGGGACAGTGAAGAGACCAGGACCCGCAGACTGGAGGGGAGGGTGGGAGAGAGGCGAGGGCAGTGAAGAGGTGAGAAGCCACAGCCTGGAGGGTGGGAGAGAGTCCAGGGCAGTGAAAAGGCCAGGACCCGTAGTCTGGAGGGGGGAGAGAGTCCAGGGCAGTGAAGAGACCAGGACCCGCAGTCTGGAGGGGAGGGTGGGAGAGAGGCGAGGGCAGTGAAGAGGTGAGAAGCCACAGCCTGGAGGGTGGGAGAGAGTCCAGGGCAGTGAAGAGGCCAGGACCCGCAGTCTGGAGTGGGGAGAGCCTGGGACAGTGAAGAGACCAGGACCCGCAGACTGGAGGGGAGGGTGGGAGAGAGGCGAGGGCAGTGAAGAGGTGAGAAGCCACAGCCTGGAGGGTGGGAGAGAGTCCAGGGCAGTGAAGAGGCCAGGACCCGCAGTCTGGAGTGGGGAGAGCCTGGGACAGTGAAGAGACCAGGACCCGCAGTCTGGAGGGGAGGGTGGGAGAGAGGCGAGGGCAGTGAAGAGGTGAGAAGCCACAGCCTGGAGGGTGGGAGAGAGTCCAGGGCAGTGAAGAGGCCAGGACCCGCAGTCTGGAGGGGGGGGAGAGAGTCCAGGGCAGTGAAGAGGTCAGGACCCACAGTCTGGAGTGGGGAGAGCCTGGGACAGTGAAGAGACCAGGACCCGCAGTCTGGAGGGGAGGGAGAGAGTCCAGGGCAGTGAAGAGGCCAGGACCTGCAGTCTGGAGGGGAGGGAGAGAGTCCAGGGCAGTGAAGAGGCCAGGACCCGCAGTCTGGAGGGGAGGGAGAGAGTCCAGGGCAGTGAAGAGGCCAGGACCCGCAGTCTGGAGGGGAGGGAGAGAGTCCAGGGCAGTGAAGAGGCCAGGACCCGCAGTCTGGAGGGGAGGGAGAGAGTCCAGGGCAGTGAAGAGGCCAGGACCCGCAGTCTGGAGTGGGGAGAGCCTGGGACAGTGAAGAGACCAGGACCCGCAGTCTGGAGGGGAGGGTGGGAGAGAGGCGAGGGCAGTGAAGAGGTGAGAAGCCACAGCCTGGAGGGTGGGAGAGAGTCCAGGGCAGTGAAGAGGCCAGGACCCGTAGTCTGGAGGGGGGAGAGAGTCCAGGGCAGTGAAGAGACCAGGACCCGCAGTCTGGAGGGGAGGGTGGGAGAGAGGTGAGGGCAGTGAAGAGGTGAGAAGCCACAGCCTGGAGGGTGGGAGAGAGTCCAGGGCAGTGAAGAGGCCAGGACCCGCAGTCTGGAGTGGGGAGAGCCTGGGACAGTGAAGAGACCAGGACCCGCAGTCTGGAGGGGAGGGTGGGAGAGAGGCGAGGGCAGTGAAGAGGTGAGAAGCCACAGCCTGGAGGGTGGGAGAGAGTCCAGGGCAGTGAAGAGGCCAGGACCCGCAGTCTGGAGGGGGGGGGGGGAGAGAGTCCAGGGCAGTGAAGAGGTCAGGACCCGCAGTCTGGAGGGGAGGGTGGGAGAGAGGCGAGGGCAGTGAGGAGGTGAGATGCCACAGCCTGGAGGGTGGGAGAGAGTCCAGGGCAGTGAAGAGACCAGGACCCACAGTCTGGAGGTATAGGAGAGCGTCCAGGGCAGTGAAGGGACCAGGACCCGCAGTCTGGAGGTTGGGAGATCCCAGGGCAGTGAAGGGACCAGGACCCGCAGTCTGGAGGTTGGGAGATCCCAGGGCAGTGAAGAGACCAGGACCCGCAGTCTGGAGGTTGGGAGATCCCAGGGCAGTGAAGAGACCAGGACCCACAGTCTGGAGTGAGGAGAGCCTGGGACAGTGAAGAGGCCAGGACCTACAGTCTGGAGTGGGGGAGAGAGTCCAGGGCTGTGAAGAGGCCAGGACCCGCAGTCTGGAGTGGGGGAGAGAGTCCAGGGCTGTGAAGAGGCCAGGACCCGCAGTCTGGAGGGGGGAGAGAGTCCAGGGTAGTGAAGAGACCAGGACCCGCAGTCTGGAGGGTGGGGGAAAGTCCAGGGCAGTGAAGAGACCAGGACCCGCAGTCTGGAGGGGGAAAGAGAGTCCAGGGCAGTGAAGAGGCCAGGACCCGCAGTCTGGAGGGGGGGGGGGGGAGAGAGTCCAGGGCAGTGAAGAGGCCAGGACCCGCAGTCTGGAGGGGGGAGAGACTCCAGGGCAGTGAAGAGACCAGGACCCGCAGTCTGGAGGGGGGGGGGAGAGAGTCCAGGGCAGTGAAGAGGCCAGGACCCGCAGTCTGGAGGGGGAAAGAGGGTCCAGGGCAGTGAAGAGGCCAGGACCCGCAGTCTGGATGGGGGGGGAGAGAGTCCAGGGCAGTGAAGAGGCCAGGACCCGCAGTCTGGAGGGGGAAGAGAGTCCAGGGCAGTGAAGAGGCCAGGACCTGCAGTCTGGAGGGGGGGGGGGAGAGAGTCGAGGGCAGTGAAGAGGCCAGGACCCGCAGTCTGGAGGGGGGAGAGACTCCAGGGCAGTGAAGAGACCAGGACCCGCAGTCTGGAGGGGGGGGGGAGAGAGTCCAGGGCAGTGAAGAGGCCAGCACTGCGTGACGGCTCTTTATAGAGGACTACACTGGAAAGTTTAAGGACACCACATCTGCAGCGGCTAGAGTCCACAAAGCACATAAATAACACATTTGGGTTATTTTTTATTTGTTATATATTTCCATACCATTGCAGACCGCAGACCACAGTCTCACTGGAAATTCAGTCCCTATCCTCCCCACTGACATAAGTGAAAAAGCTAAAACCCTGGACATTTACAGTACAATCCCTGCCATCATGTTGAATCTATTAGTTTTATTTTGATAGCACCAAGAGGCTCCGTATGAGTGAACCTCCATGTTTAACCTGGGAACCGGCCTGGAGCTATGAATCCTCTTAACACATGGGGGCCTGGCTCCTGGTGGAGCAGATTCCTACACACACCTGCCAGTTACTGCCAAGAGGCATCGTACAACGTCTAGTATGACAGGTTTCATCAGTAATGGAGATGTTCCTCCATCATCTGCTGTACGAAGACCAACGTGTAGGAGGCTGGCCTCGTTTGTAGTGGGTACCTAGGGTACTTACACTGGGTCCAATTATCCCTTATTAGTTAAATGTAGTAGTGTTCTAGCAGCTTAGGCTGATAGAGGTAGCTATAGCAGAGAAGCTTAGGCTGAATTAGGAGACATGCAAAGCTCATGCAATACCACTTATAGTTACACAATACTTATACGCAAGTAAAGACAATACTCAGTGTTATCAAAAATAAAGGTAGTTTATTTTAGTGACACAAGGCCAAAAATATCTTAGATGCAATACTCCTTCTGCTGGTAAGTATTAGACACAATATTTACACTAGACACCAAAATAAGGTAAGTAATTAGTCATAGGATAGTGCAAACAATAGAAAATACCATAGCATGCAATAGGAAGAAATAGGTCTGGGGCAACACAAACCATATACTAAGAAAGTGGAATGCAAATCACAAATTCTCCCCTAGACAAGTGTAGTGTGTAGAGAATCGCTGGGAGAGTAAGAAACCTCAAAGGTGAGTAAAATACCCCACCCCAGAGCTCAGGAAAGTAGGAGTAAAGTACTGCAAGTTTCCTCAGGACACACTACAAGTCGTGATTAGAGTTATTGCAAGAACCAAGCAAGACTGCAAACAACAAATGGTGGATTCCTGGACCTGAAGGCCTGTGAAGAGAGGAGACCAAGTCCAGAAGTCGCAGAAGATTGCAGGAAGGACAGGAGCCCCTGCCAACCTAGAAGATAGTGCAAAAGAGGATTCTCCAGTTGGAAGAAGTCTGCAGAAGATCACCAAAGAAGATGGCTGCAGGCTCCTGCGTGATGCAAAGGATGTCCCATGTCGGGATGTTGGATGCAGGCGAGTTGCAGCACTGGATTCGTCCAAGAAGCCTTGGTTCAAGCAATGTCACGGATTGCATCAAAATGGCGCTGCCTGGACCCAGGAGGGACCTGGGGGCCTCAACTCAGATTGAGGAGGCAGAGGGGACTCCCTGCACTGGAAGGAACCCACAGATAACCAGGCAGCACCCACAGAGGTCCCAGGCACTGAGGACAAAGGAGGTACAAATTGCGGTTGCTGCAGCACTACAAAGGAAGGTCCCACGCCGTCGGAGGACAGCTCAGTGAGTTGACCATCGCAGGATAGAGTGCTTGGACCTGGGCCAGGCTGTGCACAAAGGATTCTTACAAATAGTGCACAGAGGCCTCAGGAGGTGAAGATGACCCGGTGCATAGGGGTACTGTTGCAAACAGGGAAGGCAAGCTCTTATCTCCTCCAAATTTGGACAACAGTACCTTAGGACAGTCTGTGTCGAAGGGGTCCACCCTCTGTGGTCCAAGGAGCACGCTCGTCGCCAGGAGAGGAGTCCAAGAGAACCGGTCGCATCTTAGAAGGTGCCTGCAAGAGCAGGGAAGCGACTTCATCACTCCACAGGAGATTTCTTCGGTCTTTCTGGTGAAAGGTGAAGACCAGGACACTCCAGAGCATGCACACCGTGGAAACTGTTGAAGTTGCTGGCTGGAGCTGACGTTGCAGAGTTTAAGTAGCCCTTCTGGATACTTTGTTGCTGTTACAGCGGTTCCTGGAGCAGGCTGCGGTTGATCCAAGGTCAGAGGATGAAGTGGTAGTTGCAGAGGATTCCTGCTGGAAACTTGCAAGCAGAATCTGAAGAGGAACACACAGGAGAGATCCTAAATAGTCCTGAGAGGGGGATTGGCTACCTTATCAGGTATGGACCTATCAGGAGGGGTCTCTGACATCACCTGCTGGCACTAGCCACTCAGAGGCCTACAGAGTGCCCCCACACCTAGCAAAGCAAGATGGCTGAAGTCTGGGACACACTGGAGGAGCTCTGGGCGCCACCCGTAGGGTGGTGATGGACAGGGTTGTGGTCGCTCCCCTTTCCCTTGTCCAGTTTCACACCAGAGCAGGGACTGGGGGGTGCCTGAACCAGTGTAGACTGGTTTATGCAAGGAGGGCACCATCTGTGCCCTTCAAACCATTTCCGGAGGCTCTGGGGGGCTACTCCTCCCATGCCTGTAACACCTGTTTCCAAAGGGAGAGGGTGTAACACCCTCCTCCCAAAGGAAATGCTTTGTTCTGCCTTCCTGGGACTGAGCTGCTCTGACCCCAGGAGTGCAGAACCCTGTCTGTGAGGTGGCAGCAGCTGTAGCTGCAGTGCAAGCCTCAGAGAGCTGGTTTGGCAGTACTGGGGCTCCCTAGTAGATCCCCTAGGATGCATGAAATTGGCTCCCCAATACCAGATTTGGATTGGGGGGACAATTCCTTGATCTTAGACATGTTACATGGCCATATTCAGTGTTACTATTGTGAAGCTACATATAGGTTTTGGCCTATATGTAGTGCACGCGTGTAATGGTATCCCCGCACTCACGACGTCTGGGGAATTGGCCCTGGACTGCGTGGGGGCACCTTTGCTAGTGCAAGGGTGTCCTCACACTCAGTAACTTTGCATCTAGCCTTCAGTAAATGAAAGTGAGACATATAGGTGACGTATAAGTTACTTAAGTGCAGTGAAAATGACTGTGAAATAGTATGTGCACTATTTCACGCAGGCTGCAATGGCAGTCCTGTGAAAGGGTTTGTCTGAGCTACTTATGGGTGACAAAAGAAATGCTGCAGCCCATAATGATCTCCTGGAACCCCAATGCTCTGGGTGCCTAGGTTCCCCATTCTAGGGACTTATAAGGGGGGGTCCAGTGTGCCAATTGAAATTGCTACATTAAGGGGGTCATTCTGAGCTCCCGCCGCCCGCCAAGCGGGAACCGGCAGAATACCGCAGCGCGGTCAAAAGACCGCCGCGGTTATTCTGTGTTTCCCGCTGGGCTGGCGGGCGACCGCCAGAAGGCCGCCCGCCAGCCCAGCGGGAAACCCCCTTCCATGAGGATGCCGGCTCCGAATGGAGCCGGCGGAGTGGAAGGGGTGCGACGGGTGCAGTTGCACCCGTCGCGATTTTCAGTGTCTGCTTGGCAGACACTGAAAATCTTGGTGGGGCCCTGTTAGGGGGCCCCTGCAGTGCCCATGCCAGTGGCATGGGCACTGCAGGGGCCCCTAGGGGCCCTGCGACACCCGTTACCGCCAGCCAGGTTCTGGCGGTCGAAACCGCCAGAGCCAGGCTGGCGGTAAGGGGGTCGGAAGCAGCGCCGCCATGGAGGATTCCCTTGGGCAGCGGGAAACCGGCGGGACACCGCCGGTTTCCCGTATCTGTCAGAATGCCCATGGGAGCACCGCCAGCCTGTTGGCGGTGCTCCCGCGGTCGTTGGCCCTGGCGGTCCATGACCGCCAGGGTCAGAATGATCCCCTAAGTCACTAAACTATAGTGACAAATTTAGAAGCAGAGAGAGCATAAGCACTGAGGTTCTGGTTAGCAGAGCCTCAGTGACACAGTCAAGCACTACAGACAACACACATATTAGGCCACAAACTACTTTCTCACACAATGCACCCCTTCACTGGATGTATTCGAAATGGGGGGGGGCATGTTCTGCTTCACATTAGCATCTCTTGCAAGGACATGCCTGGGGCACCAGTGCCTCACGGTCCCTCACAGGAAATGAGGCCGCGCTCTACAGCATTCACTTGCAGGTACCACCTGTCCGCTGCATCACTGTCCGGCCATGTCAGCAGAGACAGGGGCCAGGTGTCTGTGGCACCACTGTCCAGCCATCTCAGCAGAGACAGGGGCCACGTGTCTGTGGCACCACTGTCCGGCCATCTCAGCAGAGACAGGGGCCAGCTGTCTGTGGCACCACTGTCCTGCCATCTCAGCAGGGGCCACGTGTCTGTGGCACCACTGTCCGGCCACCTCAGCAGAGACAGGGGCCAGCTGTCTGTGGCACCACTGTCCGGCCATCTCAGCGGAGACAGGGGCCAGGTGTCTGTGGCACCACTGTCCGGCCATCTCAGCAGAGACAGGGGCCAGGTGTCTGTGGCACCACTGTCAGGCCATCTCAGCAGAGACAGGGGCCAGGTGTCTGTGGCATCACTGTCCGGCCACCTCAGCAGAGACAAGAGCCAAGTGTCTGTGGCACCACTGTCCCGCCATCTCAGCAGAGACAGGGGCCAGGTGTCTGTGGCACCACTGTCCGGCCATCTCAGCAGGGACAGGGGCCACCTGTGCATGGCACCACTATTCGGCCACCTCAGCAGAGACAGGGGCCAGGTGTCTGTGACACCACTGTCCGGCCATCTCAGCAGAGAAAGGTACCACCTGTCCACGGCACCACTGTCCGGCCCACTCAGCAGAGACAGGGACTAGGTGTCTGTGGCACCACTGTCCGGCCATCTCAGCAGAGACAGGGGCCAGGTGTCTGTGGCATCACTGTCCGGCCACCTCAGCAGAGACAAGGGCCAGGTGTCTGTGGCACCACTGTCCGGCCATCTCAGCAGAGACAGGGGCCAGGTGTCTGTGGCATCACTGTCCCGCCATCTCAGCAGAGACAGGGGCCAGGTGTCTGTGGCATTACTGTCCGGCCATCTCAGCAGAGACAGGGACTAGGTGTCTGTGGCACCACTGTCCCGCCATCTCAGCAGAGACAGGGGCCCCGTGTCTGTGGCACCACTGTGCCGCCATCTCAGCAGGGGCCAGGTGTCTGTGGCATCACTGTCCCACCACCTCAGCAGAGACAGGGGCCAAGTGTCTGTGGCACCACTGTCCGGCCATCTCAGCAGAGACAGGGGCCAGGTGTCTGTGGCACCACTGTCCGGCCATCTCAGCAGAGACGGGGGCTAGGTGTCTGTGACACCACTGTCCCGCCATCTCAGCAGAGACAGGGGCCAGCTGTCTGTGGCACCACTGTCCTGCCATCTCAGCAGAGACAGGGGCCAGGTGTCTGTGGCATCACTGTCCGGCCATCTCAGCAGAGACAGGGGCCAGGTGTCTGTGGCATCACTGTCCGGCCCACTCAGCAGAGACAAGGGCCAGGTGTCTGTGGCACCACTGTCCGGCCATCTCAGCAGAGACAGGGGCCAGGTGTCTGTGGCGTCACTGTCCGGCCACCTCAGCAGAGACAAGGGCCAGGTGTCTGTGGCGCCACTGTCCGGCCATCTCAGCAGAGACAGGGGCCAGGTGTCTGTGGCACCACTGTCCGGCCATCTCAGCAGGAACAGGTGCGACATGTCTGTGGCATCACTGTCTGGCCATCTCAGCAGAGACAAGGGCCACCTGTCCATGGCACCACTATTCGGCCACCTCAGCAGAGACAGGGGCCAGGTGTCTGTGACACCACTATCCGGCCATCTCAGCAGAGACAGGAACCACCTGTCCACGGCACCACTGTCCGGCCCACTCTGCAGAGACAAAGACTAGGTGTCTGTGGCACCACTATCCGGCCATCTCAGCAGAGACAGGTACCACCTGTCCACGGCACCACTGTCCGGCCCACTCAGCAGAGACAAGGACTAGGTGTCTGTGGCACCACTGTCTGGCCATCTCAGCAGAGACAGGGGCCAGGTGTCTGTGGCACCACTGTCCGGCCATCTCAGCAGAGACAAGGGCCAGGTGTCTGTGGCACCACTGTCCGGCCATCTCAGCGGAGACAGGGGCCAGGTGTCTGTGGCACCACTGTCCGGCCATCTCAGCAGAGACAGGTGCCAGGTGTCTGTGGCACCACTGTCCGGCCATCTCATCGGAGACAGGGGCCAGGTGTCTGTGGCATCACTGTCCCGCCATCTCAGCAGAGACAGGGGCCAGGTGTCTGTGGCATCACTGTCCGGCCATCAGCACAGACAGGGACTAGGTGTCTGTGGCATCACTGTCCGTCCATCTCAGCAGAGACAGGGGCCAGGTGTCTCTGGCACCACTGTCCGGCCATCTCAGCAGAGACAGGGGCCAGGTGTCTCTGGCACCACTCTCCGGCCATCTCAACAGAGACAGGGGCCAGGTGTCTGTGGCACCACTGTCCGGCCACCTGAGCAGAGAGAGGGACCAGGTGTCTGTGGCATCACTGTCCGGCCATCTCAGCAGAGACAGGGACCAGGTGTCTGTGGCACCACTATCCGGCCATCTCAGCAGAGACAGGGGCAGGTGTCCGTGGCACCACTGTCCGGCCATCTCAGCAGAGACAGTGCCAGGTGTCCGTGGCACCACTGTCCGGCCATCTCAGCAGAGACAGGGGCCACGTGTCTGTGTCACCACTGTCCGGCCATCTCAGCAGAGACAGGGGCAGGTGTCTGTGGCACCACTGTCCGGCCATCTCAGCAGAGACAGGGACCAGGTGTCTGTGGCACCACTGTCCGGCCACTTCAGCGTAGACTGGGGCCACCTGTCCATGGCTACACTATTCGGCCATCTCAGCGGAAACGGGGGCCAGGTGTCTGTGGCACCACTGTCCGGCCATCTCATCGAAGACGGGGGCCAGGTTTCTGTGACACCACTGTCCGGCTATGTCAGCAGAGACAGGGTCCAGGTGTCTGTGGCATCACTGTCCGGCCATCTCAGCAGAGACAGGGGCCAGGTGTCTGTGGCACCACTGTCCGGCCATCAAGCAGAGACAGGGGCCAGGTGTCTGTGGCACCACTGTCTGGCCATCTCAGCAGAGACAAGGACCAGGTGTCTGTGGCAGCACTGTCCGGCCATCTCAGCGGAGACAGGGGCCAGGTGTCTGTGGCACCACTGTCCGGCCATCTCAGCAAAGACAGGGACTAGGTGTCTGTGGCACCACTGTCCGGCCATCTCAGCAGAGACAGGGGCCAGGTGTCTGTGGCACCACTGTCCGGCCATCTCATCGGAGACAGGGGCCAGGTGTCTGTGGCATCACTGTCCGGCCATCTCAGCAGAGACAGGGGCCAGGTGTCTGTGGCATCACTGTCCGGCCATCTCAGCAGAGACAGGGACTATGGTGGTCATTCCAACCTCGGCGGTAAAAGGCGCTTACCGCCGTTCAGAAGACCGCCGTAACACCTCCGCGGCCGCGGTAAACCGCCACGGTCATTCTGACCCACAACAGGCAAACCGCCAAAATACAGACATCCACAAAAGTCCGCCACACCAAAGGCCAGTGGGAAACTGGCGATGACCAAACCTCCACCGTCACGCCAACAGAAATACGCCCACACTATCTTGACACACAAATCCACGCTGCGGTCTTTCAACCGTGGTATTCCATTGGCGGTACACACCGCTGCGGTCAAAATACACACACACTTACAAAATACAACCACATTGGACAATTCAAAATGCACACACCTGAGACACATACACACACCACTCCCACACATCCAATTAAATATAAAACACACACCCACATCACCCACAAACCTCCACTCCTAGAGATTCGTGAACACGCACCGAGAAAAGACATCCGAGCACCCAGACGCCCAATTCACTGTCACCCAGCAATATTTGCACGTACTTCACACAACACAACAATACACATCACCCACACCACCGCATGGCACCGCAAAGACACCCCAGGTTCTCTGATGATGAACTCAGGGTCATGGTGGAGGAAATTGTACGAGTAGAGCCACAGCTGTTCGGGGCACAGGTGCAGCACACCACCATTGCCAGGAAGATGGAGCTATGGAGCAGAATAGTGGACAGGGTCAATGCTGTGGGACAGCACCCCAGAAATCGGGACGACATCAGGAAGAGGTGGAACGACCTACGGGGGAAGGTGCGTTCCATGGTATCCAGGCACAACATCGCGGTGCAGAAGACTGGCGGCAGACCCCCACCTCCTCCCCCAGAATTTACAACATGGGAGGAGCAAGTCTTGAACATCCTGCATCCTGATGGCCTCGCAGGAGTAGGCGGAGGAATGGACTCTGGTAAGGCAAATCTTAACTACTTCTCCCCCCCACCCCACCTGCATTTCAACTCATACCCCCACCATCACCCTCACCCCCATCACATCCTACTCCTTGCAACTTTCTCACCATCACAACCCACCCATCCCAACACCTAGCCCTGCATGCGTCCACAAAGCATGGACACCCATCACCTAAGCATGCCCACTGCACATACACATACAAACCCCCCCCCCAACCACCGTCACAACAGCCCCCACAAAGGAATGCCAGCACTGGGGTACACGGGCACCCACCCATTGCACGCTATGACACACACAGAAGCAATAACCATGCTTTTATACCCCTGCAGGACCCGAACGCCACGTCACCGCGCAGGAGGGTCCACAAATGTCCCCTCCACCCCCAGAAGAGGCCCACAGTGAGGACAGCAGCTCTGTCTCCCCCGATCTAGATGACCAGCCCGGTCCATCGGGGACCTCGGGACAGTCGGTTCCCCTCACACAGCCACAGGCCACAGTAGACCTTCCCCCCTCTGGGAACACCAGCACAGCACCCACCCAGCGGGCCCATACCTCTGTCCCCAGGACACGTCAATCAGCGGTGTGTCCACCACTACAGGGAACCCAGGCTAACCCACCACCCCAACAACAACAGGGACCTGGGGGCAGTGGTAGTGGGCACACGGTCCAGGGGACAGAGGCCCAGGGAAACAGGGGAACTGGGAGGGCTGCTGTGCGACAGGGGGGGGACAGGCCCAGGGAACCCACTCTCCACAAGGCCCTCTCCTCCATCATGGGAGCATACCACCGCTCCCAGGAGACGATGGCGACGGTCCTGGCTAGGTTTCAGGAGATCCAGCTTCTGCAGGAGGAACAGTATTTGGGGTTCAGGGAGGAACTAAGAAACATCAGTTCCGCCATGGGTACCATCGTAGTGGCCCTGAATGAGGTAGTCACGACATTGCGGAACACTGTGGCACCTCAAAGGGCCCCTGACACTAGCATGCACCAAGAACTGCCTATCACCTCTGCCGGCGCTAGTGGACAGGAGGCCCCGACACAAGACCAACAGGCCACCAGAACCCCACCCCCTGCAGAAGGAGAACCACCCCGCAAGCGGGCCCTGAGATCCAGGAAGAAGACAGAGTAAGATGTCAAGACCCCCGCCAGCAAAGGATACCGCCCTGATTGTCATCCCACTGTCCCACATTGTCACCCTGTCCAACCTTAAACTGCCCCTGCTCCACTTCCCACAGGCATTTGGACAATGCACCTGTGAAACTGATAGTCTGGACTCTGCCATGGACAATCCTCCACCATCACCCCTCACCGATTTGCAACCACCCATCCAATTTAGAGCACTTGAATAAAAACACTTATTGCACAAAACAATCTGGAGTCTGGCTGTGATTTAGAACAAATGTATTAGACATAACGGTGCCAAAATGTTCATTCACATTGTGATGGTAACAAACTGCTGTCACACAGCTGTAGTCCATGGGGAAACAAAGCAGATGTCACGCAGTGGGGCCCACAGCTCTGAAAAGGGAAGGGAAAGTCACAACACAGTTACCATACACTGGGGGAAAAAGTCAGACAGTAGAGAGGTAGGAGTCATTAAGTAAATGTAATATGCCGGTGTCTACTCTTACCTGTGTGTCACTGAAAATACTGCTGTATTACTGTGTTCCTGTTCTCTATGTCGTCCTCTTCGGCTTCCTCCTCTTCACTCTCCACAGGCTCCACAGCTGCTACAACACCACCATCTGGACCATCCTCCTGCAGAAAAGGCACCTGGCGGCGCAAACCCAGGTTGTGAAGCATACAGCAGGCCACGATGATCTGGCACACCTTCTTTGGTGAGTACATTAGGGATCCACCTGTCATATGGAGGCATCTGAACCTGGCCTTCAGGAGGCCAAAGGTTTGCTCGATCACCCTCCTAGTCCACCCATGGGCCTCATTGTACCGTTCCTCTGCCCTTGTCCTGGGATTCCTCACTGGGGTCAGTAGCCAGGACAGGTTGGGGTAACCAGAGTCCCCTAATAGCCACACCCGGTGCCTCTGGAGTTGACCCATCACATACAGGATGCTGCTATTCCGCAGGATGTAGGCGTCATGCACTGACCCAGGGAACTTGGCATTAACATGGGAGATGTACTGGTCAGCCAAACACACCATCTGTACATTCATCGAATGATAACTCTTCCGGTTCCTATACACCTGTTCACTCCTGCTGGGGGGGACCAAAGCAACATGTGTCCCATCAATGGCACCTATGATGTTGGGGATATGTCCAAGGGCATAGAAGTCACCCTTCACTGTAGGCAAATCCCCCACCTCAGGGAAAACGATGTAGCTGCGCATGTGTTTCAGCAGGGCAGACAACACTCTGGACAACACCTTGGAAAACATAGGCTGGGACATCCCTGATGATATGGCCACTGTTGTTTGAAATGACCCACTTGCAAAGAAATGGAGTACTGACAGCACCTGCACTAGAGGGGGGATCCCTGTGGGTTGGCAGATGGGTGACATCAGGTCTGGCTTCAGCTGGGCACACAGTTCCTGAATAGTGGCTTGGTCAAGCCTGTATGTCAGTATGACATGTCGTTCCTCCATTGTCGACAGGTCCACCAGCAGTCTGTACACAGGAACATTCCTCCATCTCCTCGCATGTCCCAGCGGACGGTGCCTATGAAGGACAACAGCGAGCACAGAGTCAAGCAACCCACAGGTACGTAACCACAGCTTGCACATAGCACGATTCCCAATGCATTGAATGGCTTGTATGAGTGTTGGTGCATGGCCTAGGTATGTGTGACGCAGTTGGTAAATAGGCCATGTGGGCCCTTGAAATGGCGGCTGCCTGACCTGTGAAGTGCGACAGTGGGATGTGAGGTCAATGCGCTGGCGTGGCACACCGCGGCGGTAGGCGGTCGAAGACCGCGGCGCTAAGCCGCATTGGTTAACATAGAACCCTATGGGTTTCAGGAGCCAATGACGATGTGCGCCGGCGGTCGCGGTATGCACCGCCGCGGTACGCACCGCCGCGGGGATGACCGCCATTTTCTATCTGCTTAATCACTCGATACCTGATCTTTGACAGGAGAGGACCTACACTGCAAGTGCTGCTGTGACCTCGGTCTGGAAGAGACAATGGCTCATGCGACTGGGGAAAGGGCCCCTGCCTTCACTGCGGAGGAGTTGGAGAAACTTGTGGATGGGGTCCTCCCCAGTATGGGCAAATCTACGATCCTCCAGACCAACAGGTAAGTACACTGGGATCATGCTTAGTGGGCAATGCCTGGGTTGAGTCGGTGGATGAAAGATGGTGGGGAGGGGAGCGATTGAGGCATGCATCAAACGACAGATGAGAGCATGTGCAACATGGCAAGGTTGGGGATGGGGGGCCACCCACATTGAGCATGCAGAAGGTGATGACAATGTTTCTCTCCCTGTACATGTCACATAGGTTAGCGCCCACCAGAAAGTCGCGATTTGGCGTGCCAACGATGTCCGGACCCTGGGGGTCCACAACAGACAGGGCACCCACTGCCGGAAGAGGTGGGAGGACATCCGACGTGGGAGCAGGAAGACGGCGGAGGCTCTGCTGGGGATGGCCTCCCAACGTAGGAGGGGTGCCAGTCGTCAATTGACCCCCCTGATGTCCCGGATCCTGGCGGTGGCCTACCCCGATTTGGATGGGCACGTGAGGACATCACAGCAGACACAAGGGGGTGAGTACAAATACATTCTGCTGACTTTGCGTGCAGTGGAGGTGTCTGGGTGGGGGAGGAGGGCTGTGGGTATCACTAGGCCAGGGCGATTTCTGTAGGCTAAGCCCCTCCATAAGGCATGGCCCTGTGCCCCCGCCCCCCACCTCTGTAGGGTGCCAAGTACAGGTATCCATGGCCCTGTGTCATCTATGTGTGCAGTTGTCGTCCATAGGCTTGTAGGCCATGTCCCACGGATTGCGTAGTGGACCCCAAGTGTGCGGCGTAGTGCAGGGGGCTTCTGTGTCTGTCTTGTCCGCCAACGGTAGCGGTAATCCATGCACTCAACATGTCCTTATTTCTCCTCCCCCCCTTTTTTGTGGTCTTCCTGTTCATGTGTGCATTAGCATCATCAGGCGGAGGAGAAGTGGCATCGGAGCACAAGGGAGCTGCATCTCACATGGCCATGGCGGGCCATGCAACTGACTCGGATTTCACCAGTGAGACGGAGGGGAGCTCCACAGCGGGGACTCGTGCTGATGTCAGTGACAGCGACTCGTCCTCTGAAGGGAGCTCCCTTGTGGTGGCGGCAACATCCGTGCCCCCCGCAACAACAGGTACAGCCGCCACCCAGCGCACCAGCACCGCCCTCCCAGCAGCCCCTCAGCGTTTGCCCCCTGCCCGCTCACCCAGGAAGGTGGGCATCTCCTTCGCCCCAGGCACCTCAGGCCCTGCCCCTGTCACCCCTGCTGCCCTCAGTGAGGAGGTCATTGACCTCCTAAGGACCATCATTGTTGGGCAGTCTACCCTTTTGAATGCCATCCAGACACACCATCAGACCAGCCTGCACACACCTCAACACCCAAGGGAAGCTCATCCAGACATAAGCACCACACATCACACAAGCATTCACACAAGCAACATCCACATGCAGACATACCAACACCCACTGCCTCCACTGTGTCCCCCTCCTCCTCGTCTCTCTCCTCCCACCCTGTGACGTCTCCACTCACACTTGCATGCACAACATCTTCAGCCACTACGTCCATCACCAGCACACCCACCAGAACACTCCGCACACGTGCAGTCACCACCCCCACTACCATTTACACGTCCCCTGTGTCCTCTCCAAGTGTGTCTGTCACCCCCTCATCCAAACTACACAAACGCAGGCAGCCACCCACCCAACAGCCATCCACCTCACGACAGCCTCCAGCCCAAGCGCCTGCACCCAAAGACACCAGACTTGACTCACCTACAACCACATCCTCTTCCTCCACTCCCATACCCACTACACCTACCCGTCCCTCTCTTTCCAAATTGCTTTTCCTTTCCAAACTTGACCTCTTTCCAACAACTCCCCCACCCCGTCCGTCTCATAAGACTCCAATCAGCACCTCAGCCACCACAAAACCGGGACCAGTGAAGATTGTTGTCCATGGACTGTGGAGTCCCCCACCCTCAAGGGCAGCCAGTTCAGCTAGGAGCCAAGGCACGGCCAGCCCACCACCGGAAAAGCATCCTAAGATTGCCAGTGACCGGCGCGAGCGACCAAAGACCCCAGGGACCAAAATCCCTACATTGGCTCCGTCAGGAAGTGAGGTGCCACCTGGCACACCGCCAAAGGTGGGAAAGGGCCACAAGCGTGCAGGGAAGGGTGGGAAGGGCAGCACGCCCGACAAGTCCGGCAGCAGGCCAGCTGGCCAGGAGGGCCCCACCAGCCCCATCCCAGGTGTGCAGGAGGACACACACAGGCCCGGTACTGCAGCCCAGGAGGGCCCCGCCAGCCACAGCCCAGCTGCCCAGGAGGGCCCCGCCAGCCACAGCCCAGCTGCCCAGGAGGGCCCCGCCAGCCACAGCCCAGCTGGGCAATGAAGGACTGCCAGCCACAGCCCAGCTGGGCAATGAAGGACTGCCAGCCACAGCTCAGCTGGGCAATGAAGGACCGCCAACTCAAGCACCGCTGAACATGGCAAGGACTGCCAAGGCAAGCACCGCTGAACAGGGCAAGGACCGCCAAGGCAAGCACCGCTGAACAGGGCAAGGACCGCCAAGGCAAGCACCGCTGAACAGGGCAGGGACCGCCAAGGCAAGCACCGCTGAACAGGGCAAGGACCGCTGAACAGGGCAAGGACCGCTGAACAGGGCAAGGACCGCCAAGGCAAGCACCGCTGAACAGGGCAAGCACCGCTGAACAGGGCAAGGACCACTGAACTGGGCCCTTCATCTCAAGCACCGCTGAACTGGGCCCTTCATCTCAAGCACCGCTGAACTGGGCCCTTCATCTCAAGCACCGCTGAACTGGGCCCTTCATCTCAAGCACTGCTCCGCTGGGCACCGCCGTCTCAAGAACCGCTGCACTGGGCCCTTCATCTCAAGCACCGCTGCACTGGGCCCTTCATCTCAAGCACCGCTGAACTGGGCCCTCCATCTCAAGCACCGCTGAACTGGGCCCTTCATCTCAAGCACCGCTCTGCTGGGCACCGCCATCTCAAGAACCGCTGCACTGGGCCCTTCATCTCAAGCACTGCTCCGCTGGGCCCTTCATCTCAAGCACCGCTCCGCTGGGCACCGCCGTCTCAAGAACCGCTGCACTGGGCCCTTCATCTCAAGCACCGCTCCGCTGGGCCCTTCATCTCAAGCACCGCTCCGCTGGGCACCGCCGTCTCAAGCACCGCTGAACTGGGCCCTTCATCTCAAGCACCGCTGAACTGGGCCCTTCATCTCAAGCACCGCTCCGCTGGGCACCGTCGTCTCAAGAACCGCTGCACTGGGCCCTTCATCTCAAGCACCGCTCTGCTGGGCCCTTCATCTCAAGCACCGCTCCGCTGGGCACTGCCGTCTCAAGCACCGCTGAACTGGGCCCTTCATCTCAAGCACCGCTGAACTGGGCACCGCCGTCTCAAGCACCGCTGAACTGGGCCCTTCATCTCAAGCACCGCTGGCCCATTGGCGGAAGGGGCAGGCCCGCATCTGTGTCGGGCAGGGCTGCACGAAGCACTCTGGGCACTAGTCCCCCTCCAGTACCAGTGGAGACTGTTATCCACTTGAGATACTGTGGCTTTGCACTCCCCAGGATTGAACAGTGGGCAAACCACCCACTGTAGAGACTTGAGAGACTGTGGCTTTGCACTCCCCAGGATGGCACAGTGGGCAACCCACCCACTGTAGAGACTTGAGAGACTGTGGCTTTGCACTCCCCAGGATGGCACAGTGGGCAACCCACCCACTGTAGAGACTTGAGAGACTGTGGCTTTGCACTCCCCAGGATATGGCAGTGGGCAAGCCACCCACTGTAGAGACTTGAGAGACTGTGGCTTTGCACTCCCCAGGATGGCACAGTGGCCATGGAGGCCCCTCGTGGATCTGGCGTCGTGGACTCATCAGGCTGAGGTGCCCCCCCTTCCCTTCCCCCTGAGGTGCCTGTAGTTTTTCTATCTGATGCCCCTGCAGTGTTCTCTCCGTTGGAGGCAGGTATCCTGTGTGGGTTTTGCCCATGTGTTTTGGCCCAGTGTCCCACGAACAATGGCTGATGGACATATCGGACTGGACAATTTATGTATATGAAGTTATAGATGTGTGATATATTTTATACTCAGTCTTACAATATAATTCTATATTTATAATCATTTCCTTTTGCCTTTGCATTCTTCCGGGGGGTTTGGGGGTGTAACTGTGATGTGTTGCTATGCATTGATGTGTGTGTTGTAGTGGTTGAGGGTGAGGGTGGGTGTGTCGCATATGTGTGTCCCCGTAATTTTTTGCCTCCCCCTCCCCTGTGTCGTAGGTGCAGTACTGTAGGAAAGTACCATCTTGCCTGGCATGTTACCCCCATTTTTCACTGTATATATGTTGTTTTAGTTGTATGTGTCACTGGGACCCTGGTTACCCAGGGCCCCAGTGCTCATAAGTGTGCCTGAATGTGTTACCTGTGTAGTGACTAACTGTCTCACTGAGGCTCTGCTAATCAGAACCTCAGTGGTTATGCTCTCTCATTTCTTTCCAAATTGTCACTAACAGGCTAGTGACCATTTTTACCAATTTACATTGGCTTACTGGAACACCCTTATAATTCCCTAGTATATGGTACTGAGGTACCCAGGGAATTGGGGTTCCAGGAGATCCCTATGGGCTGCAGCATTTCTTTTGCCACCCATAGGGAGCTCTGACAATTCTTACACAGGCCTGCCACTGCAGCCTGAGTGAAATAACGTCCACGTTATTTCACAGCCATTTTACACTGCACTTAAGTAACTTATAAGTCACCTATATGTCTAACCTTTACCTGGTAAAGGTTAGGTGCAAAGTTACTTAGTGTGAGGGCACCCTGGCACTAGCCAAGGTGCCCCCACATTGTTCAGAGCCAATTCCCTGAACTTTGTGAGTGCGGGGACACCATTACACGCGTGCACTACATATAGGTCACTACCTATATGTAGCTTCACAATGGTAACTCCGAATATGGCCATGTAACATGTCTATGATCATGGAATTGCCCCCTCTATGCCATCCTGGCATAGTTGGCACAATCCCATGATCCCAGTGGTCTGTAGCACAGACCCTGGTACTGCCAAACTGCCCTTCCTGGGGTTTCACTGCAGCTGCTGCTGCTGCCAACCCCTCAGACAGGCATCTGCCCTCCTGGGGTCCAGCCAGGCCTGGCCCAGGATGGCAGAACAAAGAACTTCCTCTGAGAGAGGGTGTGACACCCTCTCCCTTTGGAAAATGGTGTGAAGGCAGGGGAGGAGTAGCCTCCCCCAGCCTCTGGAAATGCTTTGTTGGGCACAGATGTGCCCAATTCTGCATAAGCCAGTCTACACCGGTTCAGGGGACCCCTTAGCCCTGCTCTGGCGCGAAACTGGACAAAGGAAAGGGGAGTGACCACTCCCCTGACCTGCACCTCCCCTGGGAGGTGTCCAGAGCTCCTCCAGTGTGCTCCAGACCTCTGCCATCTTGGAAACAGAGGTGCTGCTGGCACACTGGACTGCTCTGAGTGGCCAGTGCCACCAGGTGACGTCAGAGACTCCTTCTGATAGGCTCCTTCAGGTGTTAGTAGCCTATCCTCTCTCCTAGGTAGCCAAACCCTCTTTTCTGGCTATTTAGGGTCTCTGTCTCTGGGGAAACTTTAGATAACGAATGCAAGAGCTCATCCGAGTTCCTCTGCATCTCTCTCTTCACCTTCTGCCAAGGAATCGACTGCTGACCGCGCTGGAAGCCTGCAAACCTGCAACATAGTAGCAAAGACGACTACTGCAACTCTGTAACGCTGATCCTGCCACCTTCTCGACTGTTTTCCTGCTTGTGCATGCTGTGGGGGTAGTCTGCCTCCTCTCTGCACCAGAAGCTCCGAAGAAATCTCTCGTGGGTCGACGGAATCTTCCCCCTGCAACCGCAGGCACCAAAAAGCTGCATTACCGGTCCCTTGGGTCTCCTCTCAGCACGACGAGCGAGGTCCCTCGAATCCAGCGACTCTGTCCAAGTGACCCCCACAGTCCAGTGACTCTTCAGTCCAAGTTTGGTGGAGGTAAGTCCTTGCCTCACCTTGCTGGGCTGCATTGCTGGGAACCGCGACTTTTGCAGCTACTCCGGCCCCTGTGCACTTCCGGCGGAAATCCTTTGTGCACAGCCAAGCCTGGGTCCACGGCACTCTAACCTGCATTGCACGACTTTCTAAGTTGGTCTCCGGCGACGTGGGACTCCTTTGTGCGACTTCGGGTGAGCACTGTTTCACGCATCCTCGCAGTGCCCGTTTCTGGCACTTCTCTGGGTGCTACCTGCTGCTGAGAGGGCTCCTTGTCTTGCTCGACGTCCCCTCTCTCTCCTGGTCCAATTTGCGACCTCCTGATCCCTCCAGGACCACAGCAGCGTCCAAAAACGCTAACCGCATGATTTGCAGCTAGAAAGGCTTGTTGGCATTCTTTCGGCGGGAAAACACTTCTGCACGACTCTCCACGGCGAGAGGGATCCGTCCACCAAAGGGGAAGTCTCTAGCCCTTTTCGTTCCTGCAGAAACCTCAGCTTCTTCTGTCCAGTAGAAGCTTCTTTGCATCCACAGCTGGCATTTCCTGGGCATATGCCCATCTCCGACTTGCTTGTGACTTTTGGACTTGGTCCCCTTGTTCCACAGGTACCCTAGATTGGAAATCCACAGTTGTTGCATTGTTGGTTTGTGTCTTTCCTGCATTATTCCTCTAACACGACTTCTTTGTCCTTAGGGGAACTTTAGTGCACTTTGCACTCACTTTTCAGGGTCTTGGGGAGGGTTATTTTTCTAACTCTCACTATTTTCTAATAGTGCCAGCGACCCTTTACAAGGTCACATAGGTTTGGGGTCCATTCGTGGTTCGCATTCCACTTTTGGAGTATATGGTTTGTGTTGCCCCTATCCCTATGTTTCCCCATTGCATCCTATTGTAACTAAACATTGTTTGCACTGTTTTCTAAGACTATACTGCATATTTTTGCTATTGTGTATATATATCTTGTGTATATTTCCTACCCTCTCACTGAGGGTACACTCTAAGATACTTTGGCATATTGTCATAAAAATAAAGTACCTTTATTTTTAGTATAACTGCGTATTGTGTTTTCTTATGATATTGTGCATATGACACTAAGTGGTACTGTAGTAGCTTCACCCGTCTCCTAGTTCAGCCTAAGCTACTCTGCTAAGCTACCATTATCTATCAGCCTAAGCTGCTAGACACCATATACACTAATAAGGGATAACTGGGCCTGGTGCAAGGTGCAAGTACCCCTTGGTACTCACTACAAGCCAGTCCAGCCTCCTACAAGTACTCACCGTTGTCTTCTGCGCCGGCGTTCGTGCTCCTGGTAGAGGAGCAGGAAGACAATGACTGGTAGGATGTGTAGTTCGGGTTCCATGCTGTCCCGATTCCTCGTGGGGTGTATGGAGGTGAGCGTTTTCCGTTTGAAATGTCTGTTTCCGCCGTGTTTTTATCGGCGGGGCTACCGCCCCGGAAAAGGTGGCAGATTGGTGGGTTGTGATAGTGTGGGCGGTACATTGTCTCCCGCCTGTCTGTTGGTGGTGACCGCCGCGCTGTTTGTTTGTCCCGCCGTGGCGGGCGGTGTGTTAAAGTGGCGGTCTCTGTTGGCGGTTTCCGCCAGGGTCAGAATTGCATTTTTTTTACCGCCAGCCTGTTGGCGGTTTGACTGCCGCTTTAACACCGACCGCCAGGGTTGGAATGAGGGCCTATGTGTCTGTAGCATCACTGTCCGTCCACCTCAGCAGAGATAGGGGCCAGGTGTCTCTGGCACCACTGTCCGGCCATCTCAGCAGAGATAGGGGCCAGGTGTCTGTGGCACCACTGTCCGGCAACCGGAGCAGAGAGCGGGACCAGGTGTCTGTGGCATCACTGTGCGGCCATCTCAGCAGAGACAGGGTCCAGGTGTCTGTGGCACCACTGTCCGGCCATCTCAGCAGAGACAGGGACCAGGTGTCTGTGGCACCACTGTCCGGCCATCTCAGCAGAGACAGGGGCAGGTGTCCGTGGCACCACTGTCCGGCCATCTCAGCAGAGACAGGGCCAGGTGTCCGTGGCACCACTGTCCGGCCATCTCAGCAGAGACAGGGGCCACGTGTCTGTGGCACCACTGTCCGGCCATCTCAGCAGAGACAGGGGCAGGTGTCTGTGGCACCAATGTCCGGCCATCTCAGCAGAGACAGGGGCCAGGTGTCTGTGGCACCACTGTCCGGCCATCTCAGCAGAGACAGGGACCAGGTGTCTGTGGCACCACTGTCCGGCCACTTCAGCGGAGACTGGGGCCACCTGTCCATGGCTACACTATTCGGCCATCTCAGCGGAGACGGGGGCCAGGTGTCTGTGGCACCACTGTCCGGCCATCTCATCGGGGAGGGGGCCAGGTGTCTGTGACACCACTGTCCGGCCATCTCAGCGGAGACAAGGGCCAGGTGTCTGTGGCAGCACTGTCCGGCCATCTCAGCGGAGACAGGGGCCAGGTGTCTGTGGCACCACTGTCCGGCCATCTCAGCAGAGACAGGGACTAGGTGTCTGTGGCACCACTGTCCGGCCATCTCAGCAGAGACAGGGGCCAGGTGTCTGTGGCACCACTGTCCGGCCATCTCAGCAGAGACAGGAGCCAGGTGTCTGTGGCACCACTGTCCGGCCATCTCAGCAGAGACAGGGGCCAGGTGTCTGTGGCAGCACTGTCCGGCCATCTCAGCAGAGACAGGGACCAGGTGTCTGTGGCACCACTGTCCCGCCATCTCAGCAGGGGCCAGGTGTCTGTGGCACCACTGTCCGGCCATCTCAGCAGAGACAGGGACCAGGTGTCTGTGGCACCACTGTCCGGCCACCTCAGCAGGGGCAGGGGCCACATGTCTGTGGCATCACTGCCCCAAGCCCACTCAGCTCAAGTGGGGCCTAGTGTAGACCTGCCCATCAGCTCCATCACACTCACAGTGCAAGGTTGGGACGCACAAGGCCTCACACAACTGCACAACCACCATCCTCAATGCAGGATCTGAATGTGCCCAACCAAGAGGGCAGAAACCCCTACATCCATCCACGCGCAAGCACGTGTATGCCACATAATGGCCTTGGCATTGTAGGGTACCCAAGGCCTAACATGATATTTTGAACCAATTAAGGCCCTTCAGTGCAGATATTTGTAAAAATGCCAAAAGTGGATTGATCATGCCACTGGCGTGAGGGTCACTCCAGGCACCAAAGGTAAGCGCTTCCATGCGCCCGACCTCAACAAGCAACTTTCATAGCCAGCACAAGCAATGCCACCGACCACCAACCAGTGGGCGCTACACCCGTGCTTTAGCACATTCATAGCCCCTCTCCACCCCAGCAACCACCCTGCCCCCGATGAAGGGGCCATAGGACGCGATGAGCAGTGTCCATGCACCTGAGATGTACCGGCACACAGCGGGGGGTCACACCAACAAAGCCCGCACAGTGCACACAGCACGAGCATGCGGGGCTCCTACCACCTCGTGCAGCTCTGAGGGTTGAGCGTGTGCTCCATCGATCTCCTGTGCAGCCTTCACATCACCGGCTTGAGTCCTGGCCCAGCCACTCATCTTTGTATCCTTCCAACAAGAATATAAATGCCACCAAATCCAAGGACACTCCTGAGAAGGTGTGCGGGCAGGTACGTGTTCCTTGGAAGCTGTGGCCGAAGCGACCCGGCCGGCAGGGCCTCACTTGAGAGGTCAGTCACCGAGCCCAAGCTCACACAACAAGGCTCTTGGCGCAGTAAGAGGGACATGGCCGTGCTCATGGGAGGGGCAGGTGGGGCAGCAGCCCGCACCCTTTCGCCTTTCACAGCAGGGACATTGGAAGGACGTGGACCTTTGGTCTGCGTAGATGGGCTGCTACCACCGCTAGACACTTGGTGAATATTCCAGGTGCAGGATTCACCCCAAAATGAAGGACTTTGAAATGACTATATTTGCCGCCCACCACGCACCAGAGATGTTTGCGATCAGCTGGATGGATTGCTTTGTGGAAGTAGGCGTCCTGTAGGTCTAGTGCTGCCCTAAAGTCGCCCTGTTGAAGAAGTGGAATCACCTCTTGCAAGGTGACCATATGGAAGTGCTCGGATAGGACTTACTCGTTTAGTGGTCTGAGGCGTAGAATTGGTCGTAGCAACCATCTTTTTGGGGCGATTATGAAGTATATGCTCCTGAGCCCTGATACTGAAGAGGGATGACTTCTACAACTCCTTTAAAAACAGTTTAAACTTCAATGTTTGATGTTCTGGCGATAGCCTGTGAGCACGAGGTGGAGTGTTGGGAGATGTAGTAGTGGGCTCCAGACAACAGCCTGTTGGATAATGGCTAATACCCACTGGGATGATGGACGTTCTTGCCAAGGGGTGAAAAAATGCTGAAGTCTGCCCCGACAGGTGTGATGTGACCTGGGGACAGGGGAGGGAAGTCCTTGTTTATTGGAGGGTGTTGCTCTAGTGGGGAGGCACCCTTACCTTTTCCGTTGTTATTGTCGCCTCTATAGGTGCCACTATACCAGCCCCTTGGGGATGTACTTTGGCCTTGCTCCCTCTGATAGGACGAGGAGGCATCTGAGGAGGTGGTTTTTTAGCTCCCACAATAACTGGGACGACAAGAGGTGCCACGTGGAGTAGTGCTCTGAAGAGACCCCATTGCTTTTGCCGTCCGTGTCTTTTTTGATTTTTTAGTGTGGCACCTACCTGCGGCCCAAAGAGATGCTCCTTATCAAAGGGCATATTTAGTGCGTTCTGTTGTACCTCTGCTTTAGAACCAGAGATTCGAAGCCATGCATGGCGTCTACGTATAATGCTGACATTATCCCCCCTAGCTCGGGGGTCCGCAGCATCTAGAGCACACCATAGAGAGGTGTTGGAGATTAATTTCCCCTCTGCAACCAGTTCCTGACCTCCTTTTTTGTGCTCATCTGGAAAACATTAGAGGAGATCCTCCATCTCATCCCAGAGGGCGTGGTTACAGCGGCCAGAAGGTCCTCAGCGCTTGCAATGCCCAATGATTGGTAACCTGGGCTGAAACTCTCGTCCCTGCAGCATCAGTCCTTGCACTCTCCTTGTCAGGTGATGGAGTATCCCTACTTCCTGCAACTTGGCACGTCTGCGGCCAGTGGTGGTCACAAGGGAATCTGGTGGCAACTGGCCCCAAATGTATGTAGGGTCTGATGGTGAAGGCTCGTATTTCTCTGGGTGTTATGACCCTAGCCCTAAGAGGGCTTCGGAGATATCTGTAGTGTGTCGTAACATGCCTTTCAACATAGGGAGATATGGTGTAGCCTTATGGGCAGAGCCACTGAAATTATGTGATTGTTCGTCTGCGGCGATGTTCACATAATTGTAGATTTGCCACATTTGCCACATAACCCATCATCTGCAGATTTTAACACCCAAAAAATTGTTTCGAGCTCAAACGGATCAAAAGTTAATAAAATTACAGCAATATGTTGCTGCGCAGGGGAAGGCCCTCTGCAAAGCTGGACTGGTCACGTCTCTGCAGCTTATTGCTGTGTCTGAGTGTTACTCAGGTACTAATGAAGTGCAACCCAAGTCCTGGCAGTGTTACCAAGTTTAAAAATAATGAGGTAATATTATTACAAAATCTTCTACATTATGCTGCATAATCTCAGTTTTCTTGCCGCATAATCTATTTACATAATTGAAGATGAATATGTCTTCATCCTCCTCATCTCAGATCGTGCAGCAGTGTCAAGCCTTTCTCTGCTATCATGTCTTCATCCTCTTCCTCATCTGCTGGCCGACGCAGAGAGGCCCCACCACCCATGGTCCCTGCGGGGTCCACCTCGGTGGTCAGCAGCCTACTGGCCGGGTCACAGGCTTCTTAGGAAGGTGTAGGCTAGGGTAAGAGGCAGTGCAGGCGGCCCTGATTGGATAGTGCTGCCGGGTGATGCCAGCACCCCCATGTAGGGGTCTCACACACCTCACATGGGGGTGCTGGAGAAGTGAGGGGGTCTCACACACCTCACAGGGGGGTGCTGGAGAAGTGAGGGAGTCTCACGTGTCATGGGGGTGCTGGAGAAGTGAGGGGGTCTCACACACCTCACAGGGGGGTGATGGAGAAGTGAGGGAGTCTCGCGTCACATGGGGGTGCTGGAGAAGTGAGGGGGTCTCACACACCTCACAGGGGGGTGCTGGAGAAGTGAGGGGGTCTCACACACCTCACAGGGGGGTGCTGGAGAAGTGAGGGTGTCTCACGTCACATGGGCGTGCTGGAGAAGTGAGGGGGTCTCACACACCTCACATGGGGGTGCTGGAGAAGTGAGGGTGTCTCACGTCACATGGGCGTGCTGGAGAAGTGAGGGGGTCTGACACACCTCACATGGGGGTGCTGGAGAAGTGAGGGGGTCTCACACACCTCACAGGGGGGTGCTGGAGAAGTGAGGGAGTCTCACGTGTCATGGGGGTGCTGGAGAAGTGAGGGGGTCTCACACACCTCACAGGGGGGTGATGGAGAAGTGAGGGAGTCTCGCGTCACATGGGGGTGCTGGAGAAGTGAGGGGGTCTCACACACCTCACAGGGGGGTGCTGGAGAAGTGAGGGGGTCTCACACACCTCACAGGGGGGTGCTGGAGAAGTGAGGGGATCTCACACACCTCACATGGGGGTGCTGGAGAAGTGAGGGGGTCTCACACACCTCACGGGGATGTGTGGAATGAGATCAAGGCCCCATCAACTTGCCTCCAACAGAGTGCTAGCACTTAGAAGCTCCTCTGTGGGACCGATGGTGCGCCTCATACAAATGTGCTTAGAACATACCATAACGCGCAACATTTGACGGACTCTGGCCCAACCCAACCTGGCTTTTAGATGTCAGTCTTGCATGATTGGTCCCTTCGATAGGGGCGAAGCTTAAGTGGGGGGTGTTTGGGTGTGGTACCCGCAAATAAATGCACTTATGGCTCGATAGGTGGGCCTGGAGGTCCTGAGTCGCGTCTGCTATCTCTGTATGTGGAACCAGATAACCTGAAATCAATACCGGCTACCTGCTGGTCCAAACTGTGTGATCCTAAGCAAAGATTTTATTTCACAGAACCTCCTTTTTTATCATCACATATGAGGGCACTTTAAATACTTGAGTTCAGGGTGTTCGCTGTACAAACACCTCCTATGACTGGTTTAATAGACTGTAATGTTGCTCCATCTATTATAAGAATCTAGGCCACGTTTAGGGGGTACACGACTACTGACTCGCCTCTTAGTTCTCTAATAACATTGTTGAGGAGGAGGAGTCAGTAATGTTTTTCAGTTCATGTTTAAAAACTACCACATTTAATGAATGTCTGCGTATGCAAAGATGTTATCTGATATATTGAGGTGAAACGCTTCAACATGTTAAAGAAATATATGTTTTGGGGATTTTGAAGAGACTGTTTCATATTTGTACATTTTGTTTGTTGCACGATATACATGCCAAACGTTTTCAAGGCTTGGCTTGAGCACCAGCTCTTAGAGCCAAGACAGACCCTTGGCTCGGCTCTGGCTTAGCTTGCACTATTAATATGTGCGAGTTGGGCTTAATACACGTGCCCATCAGGCACTCGATAAAATGATTTGTAAAAGGCAAGAACTGGAAAGATGAAGCCGCGCCCACATGCACCGACTTGACAACTCTACCATCATGGCTTCTTGTAGCAAACATGACGAAGAGTGCATGCAGTGAAAATACATTTAAAATAAGAGATCCCAGGACAGGGGGCCGTAGTCATCACTCTCCAGAGAGAACTACCAGGCCCAGGTAAGATGGGCAGCGCCGTAGCTTTGGTGGGGGTGCACGGTGTTTGGGGTGTGACACACCACTAATGCGTTCTTGGCCTGGTAGTTGTGTCTGAGGTTCCTCAATCAGGCCTGCTATGACGGTCTGTTTTTTCTTGTCATGCTCATTTCATAAGAGGTTTTAACTTCTTCATTTTTTCAGTGGAAACTTAAATAGATATAGTGACTGCTTTACTGAAAAAAGTAGTAAATCGTCATTCTCTTGGACTTGAATTTTATTAGTTTATTCAAAAAGAATCATAAAAACGCATACAAAATTACAAACATAAGACAATTATGATAAAAACAAGTGAACTTTTAAGGGTCAGTGTTCATAAAAAGATTCGACGGAGTAAAGCACACCTTACAACAACTTTCGCGGTGCATGTTAAAATAAAATTAGAATGGCATTGTTTTGTGGTGCGGTTACGGCAGAGTTTAAAAAACACCCCACAGAATAGCAGACAGGTGGACTGGACCACAAACATATAAACTAAAAAAAGCAGGTTTACATTTATAAATTTCACCAGCTTTAACTATTGGTAATAGCGTTGTGTTAAAGGTTTATAAAATTTAGAAAAAAGAAGAAAGTGCATTAGTGTTTGTGTATAGGGTTCCTCACAATGACATAATAATCTTGTTGATGAGTCATGGTGTACCACGGGAAACAAAAGACAGCTTTTGATACTGCCCAGGCGATCTCTGGTGAATAATTATCTTTCCCATAAGTTGTTAACCAGGATCAGGTAGGGATGTGTATTATTTGTTGTTTGTATGATAACATAGTCCCGGAGAGTTCCTTTATTTCTCACTTCTGCCTCTCGGTTCATTGAGGTAGGCGTAAGATACATTTTTTTACCATATGCGGTTTCCTTTTGACGGTCTGATGGGGAGTTGGTAGACAAGTCGCCAAGGGTAAAGCCCATCTGCCTATTATGCCCTAGTCAAGGTATCTTACGGCGTAGGTCACACCCAAGACAGTCTGATATTGTCTCCCGGTTGAGAGCAGCATGGGCGCCTCCCCTATAGAGACCCATATGAGAATTGGTGCTAATTTAATAAGGTCTCTGCATGAGTGAGGCCAAGTTCTTCATGGAGGAACTAGTGAGGGCTGGAATGAGAAACGCCTAATGAGCGCCTTCAAATTCAGCTCTATTGTAACGTTTTGTTGTAACAATAGCCCCATTTAGTGGCCCTACCATCCAAACATGTAAGGACTTACGCTTATATACTTCTAAAGTTGGCAAAATCGTTTTGCCTCCCTCTGTTTCTGCTAAATCAAACGAAGC
Organism: Pleurodeles waltl; assembly: GCF_031143425.1. Lineage (NCBI taxonomy): Eukaryota > Metazoa > Chordata > Amphibia > Caudata > Salamandridae > Pleurodeles > Pleurodeles waltl. Next base: position 11,707,974 of record NC_090448.1, on the reverse strand, counting down.
TTTAACAGACTGGAAGGAACCTAAGATGCCTGTTTAGAAGACAGAGACCATGTGCTAAGGGAATCAAAGGTGACTGCTAAATATGGAAAGGGATGTACCTTCTCTGCTCGTTTACCCCTTACTGAATTGTAAATAAGCTTACAGGATATGTGCCACAGGACCCGTAATGAGTTCTAGAAGTGTTAGTCCAGAGACCCAGATTAGCCATACATTTGACAAAATTGTGGATGAAGCCCTTCGGATCATTGGGGGTCTCTTATAAATGTACAGCATCAGTGGTAATTAAAGCATGGGGGTCCTGAGGGTCCCCACAGGCACACATGCACACACACCCATTAACATCACGCACTTACATGTATACATACAGTCATAGATACATGCATGCACCAAAGATTAAACAAATATAGCGCCCTCTGAAGCCTCTCTGGAGGGAAGCCTGGAGGTTCCAGAATGGCAAGGGTTATCAATGACCCTTCGTCACAGGGGGGGGGGGGCTCGAGGGGCTTTGTCAGGCTGAAGATGTCACCCATAAAGGTGCTGTGAGTTCTTCAGCCCAACAAAGTTCAGCTTAAGCAGCCTGAGCATGTCTAGCTCCTAGGTGCCTGACCAGAACATAAAGAGTGCCTCTCAAGCCCACCTTTCCTCAGCCTGACAGATACTTTTTATGTTGGGTGGAAAAAGGTAGGGGTTCGGCACCTCAACTCTTAAGGATATGCCACTGCTGGGAGCAAGTATACATCTGTGGCGGACACCCCCCTCGAGCTCAAAACGCTCAGTGCATTCACCCTCTGAGCCATACCTTACTGATGCAGAGACCCGAGATCCAAAAGTACTCCTTGAATGGGTGCAAATATATTACATTTTGGAATTCACAAACATTGGCTGTAGTGGACTTGGAAATCTGTGCACACTCCTGGCACTCAAATCCCCGAAAGGTGATGGGATGAATGCTTGCAGTCTGACCACTGGCAATCGTTGGGTGTAGCATTCCAATCCATCGTTTTTCACCCACTTTGATGCTCTAGATTGAGGCCCACCTAATGCAAACCATTACCGACCCTGTTCCTCATGGGAACAGTTGATCCTGAACCATGGTTATCTCACCCCCCCACCCTGCAGCCCTCTGCTCTTTTAGCTGGTAAATTTGAAATTCATCCGGCCCCCCCCTCCCACCCCCCATTTCTTTGACTAAGCCACACCCCTGCCCCTCCAATCCAGAGGCCTTTCAGAGAAGACCTTGTGGCATAACTGGCCCTCTCTCAGCTGCATCCAGCTTTCAAAGGCTGTGCCGGAGCTGTGTCCACTCTGCCACAGGTGCACAGCTCTTCACACTACAGAAAGCTGTATCAGGGTCAAACTGAGTCTACCCTGAACTTAACCAACTAGGGCCAATCATAGACTCACAGATCAACACCAACCAGACAGAACAACACAATCAGGCACAGCTAGATACAGCCAGATACAACCACCAACTACAGCCACACACAACCAGAAACAACCACCAAATACCACCACACACAACCAGACACAACCACACAATCAGGCACAGCTAGCTACAGCCAGATACAACCACCAACTACCGCAGCACACAACCAGAAACAACCACCAACTACCACCACACACAACCACACACAACCACACACCACCGCACACAACCAGAAACAACCACCAGCTACCACTACACACAACCACACACCACCGCACACAACCAGAAACAACCATCAACTACCACCACACACAACCACACACCACCGCACACAACCAGAAACAACCACCAACTACCACCACACACAACCACACACCACCGCACACAACCAGAAACAACCACCAACTACCACCACACACAACCAGAAACAACCACCAACTACCACCACAGACAACCAGTAACAACCACACACCACCACACACAACCAGAAACAACCACCAACTACCACCACACACAACCAGACACAACCACACACCACCACACACAACCAGAAATAACCAACTACCACCACATACAAACCAGACACAAAGAACAACTACTACCACACACAACCAGAAACAACCACACACAGCCACCAACTACTACCACACTCAACCAGAAACAACCTACTACCACACACAACGAAACACAACCACAAACTACCACCACACACAACCAGAAACAACCACCAACTACTACCATAACCACCAACTACTACCACACACAACCAGATACGACCACCAACTACCACCACACACAACCAGAAACAACCACAAACTACCACCACACACAACCAGACACAACCACCACACACAGCCACCAACTAGACACAACCAGACATGACCATACACAACCACCAATTAGACACAAGCAAACACAACCACCCACAACCAGACAGAACCACACAAAAACAGACACAAACACACACAACCAGGGACAACCTCACACAGCCACAGGCAACCACCAACCACACACAAAAACACTCAACCAGGCACAACCACACACAAGCGGACACAACCAGACAAAACTACACACCACCATGCACAACCACCAACTAGACACAACCAGCTACAACCATCCACAACTATAATCATACACAACACAAAGCCACACACAAATACACAAAACCACACACAGCCAGACGCAACCAGATGTAACCAGACCCAATCACACACAATCCCACATATCCAGACAGAACCGCACACAACCAGACACAAACACACAACTAGACAGAACCAGACACAACCAAACACAACTAGACACGGCCAAACACTACCACACACAACCAGACACAAGACACAACCACACACAACTAGACACAACCAGACACAACCAGACACAGCCAGACACAGCTAGACACTACCAGACACTACCACACACAAGTAGACACAACCATACACAACCAATCACAACCAGACACAACCAATCACAACTAGACACAACCAGACATGACCAATCACAACTAGACACAACCAGACAGTACCACACACAACGAGGCACAACCAGACACAACCAGACACAGCTAGATACAACCAGACTTGAATACAATACCCGAGGACTAGAACTCCCAGCCCTGGGGAAGGGGGCGCTCAGGCAGAGAAGGGCTTCTGTGTCAAATTAGTGGGTGAAATGTCTCTTCAAGTGCCGATTGCATATTAACACACACAGGGGCAGCCCCCCCCCCCACACTTGGGCATGTTGGCAGTATGTCAAACATCTTCTGCCAACCTGGGGGGCTCTGTGCCAGTGGCATTTCATTAACCCCCACATGGTGCCCCCCCCTACTGGAGACCTTAATTACTCGTCGACAGCCCTTGTGACAGGTGTGAGCTTGCACACAAGGAGAGCTCTTTATTCATCAGTGACAGCTGACAACCCCCAGAACCGCAAACAAGAGGTGCAAACAAACCATAGAACGCCGGTGCACGTGAGCCAAGGCCAACTCACCGAGCAGTCACTGCTGGGCTGTCGGAGAGGTGACCTGCGCTCATCATCCACGAACCGTGTGACCCTGGGCGTCTGGGAATCCGGTCCCCAGGACAGTCGTAGGGCAGCGCCGTGACCTGTAGGGTGTAACAACGTGCGGGCGGGGGGGTCGTGGAGTGGGGGGGTGGGTGAACACAGCAAGCAGCCCACCCCCTGCAGGGTGTAACAACGTGCAGGAGGGGTGTGAAAACAGCAAGCAGCCCACCCCCTGCAGGGTGTAACAACGTGCAGGAGGGGATGTGAACACAGCAAGCAGCCCAGGTCCCTGCAGGGTGTAACAACGTGCAGGAGGCGGGTGAACACAGCAAGCAGCCCATCCCCTGCAGGGTGTAACAACGTGCAGGAGGGGGTGTGAACACAGCAAGCAGACCACCCCCTGCAGAGTGTAACAACGTGCACCCCCTGCAGGGTGTAACAAGGTGCGGGGGGGGGGGGCGAACACAGCAAGCAGCCCACCCCCTGCAGGGTGTAACAACGTGCAGGAGGGGTGTGAACACAGCAAGCAGACCACCCCCTGCGGGGAGTAACAACGTGCAGGAGGGGGGGGGCGAACACAGCAAGCAGCCCACCCCCTGCAGGGTGTAACAACGTGCAGGAGGGGTGTGAACACGGCAAGCAGCCCAGGTCCCTGCAGGGTGTAACAACGTGCAGGAGGGGTGTGAACACAGCAAGCAGCCCAACCCCTGCAGGGTGTAACAACGTGCAGGAGAGGGTGTGAACACAGCAAGCACCCCCTGCAGGGTGTAACAACGTGCAGGAGGGGATGTGAACACAGCAAGCAGCCCAGGTCCCTGCAGGGTGTAACAACGTGCAGGAGGCGGGTGAACACAGCAAGCAGCCCATCCCCTGCAGGGTGTAACAACGTGCAGGAGGGGGTGTGAACACAGCAAGCAGACCACCCCCTGCAGAGTGTAACAACGTGCACCCCTGCAGGGTGTAACAAGGTGCGGGGGGGGGGGGGCGAACACAGCAAGCAGCCCACCCCCTGCAGGGTGTAACAACGTGCAGGAGGGGTGTGAACACAGCAAGCAGACCACCCCCTGCGGGGAGTAACAACGTGCAGGAGGGGGGGGGGGGGGCGAACACAGCAAGCAGCCCACCCCCTGCAGGGTGTAACAACGTGCAGGAGGGGTGTGAACACGGCAAGCACCCCCTGCAGGGTGTAACAACGTGCAGGAGAGGGTGTGAACACAGCACGCACCCCCTGCAGGGTGTAACAACGTGCAGGAGGGGGTGTGAACACAGCCAGCAGCCCACCCCCTGGAGGGTGTAACAACGTGCACCCCCTGCAGGGTGTAACAACGTGCAGGAGGGGTGTGAACACAGCAAGCAGCCCAGGTCCCTGCAGGGTGTAACAACGTGCAGGAGGGGTGTGAACACAGCAAGCAGCCCAACCCCTGCAGGGTGTAACAACGTGCAGGAGAGGGTGTGAACACAGCAAGCACCCCCTGCAGGGTGTAACAACGTGCAGGAGGGGGTGTGAATACAGCAAGCAGACCACCCCTGCGGGGTGTAACAACGTGCAGGAGGGGGTGTGTAACAACGTGCAGGAGGGGGTGTGAATACAGCAAGCAGACCACCCGCTGCGGGGTGTAACAACGTGCAGGAGGGGGTGTGTAACAACGTGCAGGAGGGGGTGGGAACAGCAAGCAGACCACCCCCTGCGGGGTGTAACAACGTGCAGGAGGGAGTGTAAGAACGTGCAGGAGGGGGTGTGTAACAACGTGCAGGAGGGGGTGGGAACACAGCAAGCAGACCACCCCCTGCTGGGTGTAACAACGTGCAGGAGGGGGTGTGTAACAACGTGCAGGAGGGGGTGTGTAACAACGTGCAGGAGGGGGTGTGAACACAGCAAGCGGCCCAGGCCCCTGCCAGATGGTATCAATTGTCTTAAAACATAAATCCACACGTGAAAACTGCCCTGTGCCAAGGGCGCAATAGGCCTGTAGTGGGGAACAAGGCACATGGTCCCCTCCCCAGCCCACTCAGTGGTAAAAGACATCCATACTTGGGGTCCGGAGAGGGTGTGTGTGTGTGTGTGGGGGGGGGGAAGGGGGATGATCACACCCTTCCACCACTGCACCCGCCAAAGTCTGCCGACCACCCCCACCCAGCGAGAGTTTGTGAGATTAAGGCACCAGGGGTGAGAGCAGGCTTGGGTTTCGGGGAGGGGTGGACAGGGGCCCCTACACCAGGGGCAGAGCGTGCCTGGCTGGGGAGGGCGGCCTGTCCTCAGAAGTAGGGGTAGGAAAGCCCGCCGTGTTTATAGGGATTGCATGGGACTAGCGTGTGGGAAACAGGAGTGGGAGCCATTTTACCCCTTGGTGAAATGTGGAGCCCAGTGAGGGAGGGTCAGGGGCCCCAGCGCACCTCACCACTGGAGGTTAGGGTCAGGGCCCACACCTCAAAACTGGAGGGAGGGTCAGGGGCCACACCTCACAACTAGAGGGAGGGTCAGAGACCCCGATAAACCTCACAACTAGAGGGACGGTGGTCAGTGGCCACACCTCACAACTAGAGGGAGAGTCAGGGCCCCAGCACACCTCACAATTAGAGGGAGGGTCAGGGCCCCAGCACACCTCACAACTGGAGGGAGAGTCAGGGCCCACACCTCAAAACTGGAGGGAGGTCAGGGGCCCCAGCACATCTCACAACTGGAGGGAGGGTCAGGGGCCCCAGCACATCTTACAACTGGAGGGAAGGTCAGGGGCCCCACCACATCTCACACCTGGAGGGAGGTCAGGGGCCCCAGCACACCTCACAACTAGAGGGAGGTCAGGGCCACAGCACACCATACAACTGGAGAGAGGGTCAGGGGCCCCCAGTACACCTCACAACTGGACGGAGGGCCAGGGCGGGCCCCTGCACACCTTACAACTGGAGGGAGGGTCAGGGGCCCAAGCACACCTCACAACTGGAGGGAGGCACAGGGGCCCCACTACAGCTCAGAACTAGAGGGAGTGTCAGGGGCCCCAGCACACCTCACAACTGGACAAGACATAAGTGTAAGGAAATGCCTCCTTGGCATGGTTACCCCCTGACTTTTTGCCTTTGCTGATGCTAAGTTATGATTTGAAAGTGTGCTGAGGCCTGCTAACCAGGCCCCAGCACCAGTGTTCTTTCCCTAACCTGTACCTTTGTCTCCACAATTGGCACACCCTGGCATCCAGGTATGTCCACTGTAACTGGTACCCCTGGTACCAAGGGCCCTGTTGCCAGGGAAGGTCTCTAAGGGCTGCAGCATGTCTTATGCCACCCTGTGGACCCCTCACTCAGCACAGACACACTGCTTGCCAGCTTGTGTGTGCTAGTGGGGAGAAAATGACTAAGTCGACATGGCACTCCCCTCAGGGAGCCATGCCAACCTCACACTGCCTATGGCATAGATAAGTCACCCCTCTAGCAGGCTTTACAGCCTTAAGGCAGGGTGCACTATACCACAGGTGAGGGCATAGGTGCATGAGCACTATGCCCCTACAGTGTCTAAGCAAAACCTTAGACATTGTATGTGCAGGGTAGCCATAAGAGTATATGGTCTGGGAGACTGTCAAACGCGAACTCCACAGCACCACAATGGCTACACTGAAAACTGGGAAGTTTGGTATCAAACTTCTCAGCACAATAAATGCACACTGATGCCAGTGTACATTTTATTGTGAAATACACCCAGAGGGCATCTTAGAGATGCCCTCTGAAAACATACTCGACTTCCAGTGTGGGCTGACTAATTTTACCAGCCTTCCCCACACCAGACATGTTGCTGGCCACATGGGGAGAGTGCCTTTGTCACTCTGTGGCTAGTAACAAAGCCTGTACTGGGTGGAGGTGCTTCTCACCTCCCCCTGCAGGAACTGTAACACCTGGCGGTGAGCCTCAAAGCCTCACCCCCTTTGTTACAGCGCCACAGGGCATCCCAGCTAGTGGAGATGCCCGCCCCCTCCGGCCACGGCCCCACTTTTGGCAGCAAGGCCGGAGGAGATAATGAGAAAAACAAGGAGGAGTCACTGGCCAGTCATGACAGCCCCTAAGATGTCCTGAGCTGAGGTGACTCTGGCTTTTAGAAATCCTCCATCTTGCAGATGGAGGATTCCCCCAATAGGATTAGGGATGTGACCCCCTCCCCACCGGGAGGAGGCACAAAGAGGGTGTAGCCACCCTCAGGGCTAGTAGCCATTGGCTACTAACCCCCCAGACCTAAACACACCCCTAAATTGAGTATTTAGGGGCCCGCAGAACCTAGGAAGATAGATTCCTGCAACCTGAAGACGAAGAAGGACTGCTGTCCTGAAGCTCTGCAGAGAAGACGGAGACACCAACTGCTTTGGCCCCAGCCCTACCGGCCTGTCTCCCCACTTCGAGAAAAACTTCAACAGCGACGCGTCCCCCAGGGTCCAGCGACCTCTGAAGCCTCAGAGGACTACCCTGCATCTAAAAGGACCAAGAACTCCCGAGGACAGCGGCCCTGTTCCACAAAGACTGAAACTTGCAACAAAGAAACAACTTTTAAAGGAGCACACGTTTCCTGCCGGAAGCGTGAGACTTTCCACTCTGCACCCGACGCCCCCGGCTTGACCTGTGGAGAACCAACACTACAGGGAGGACTCCCTGGCGACTGCGACCCTGTGAGTAGCCAGAGTTGACCCCCCTGAGCCCCCCCAGCTACTCCTGCAGAGGGAATCCAGAGGCTCCCCCTGACCGCGACTGCCTGCTTCCAAGAACCTGACGCCTGGGAAACACACTGCACCCGCAGCTCCCAGGACCTGAAGGATCCGACCTCCAGTGCAGAAGCGACCCCGAGGTGGCCCTCTGCCTTGCCCAGGTGGTGGCTACCCCGAGGAGCCCCCCCTTGCCTGCCTGCTTCGCTGAAGAGACCCCTGGGTCTCCCATTGAAACCTATTGCAAACCTGAAGCCTGTTTGCACTCTGCACCCACCCGCCCCTGTGACGCTGAGGGTGTACTTTTTATGCTGACTTGTGTCCCCCCCAGTGCCCTACAAAACCCCCCTGGTCTGCCCTCCGAAGTCGCGGGTACCTACCTGCTGGCAGACTGGAACCGGGGCACCCCCTTCTCCTTTGAAGCCTATGCGTTTTGGGCACCACTTTGACCTCTGCACCTGACCGGCCCTGAGCTGCTGGTGTGGTAACTTTGGGGTTGCCCTGAACCCCCAACGGTGGGCTACCTTGGACCCAACTTTGAACCCTGTAGGTACTTTACTTACCTGCAAAACTAACCAATACTTACTTCCCCCAGGAACTGTTGAATTTTGCACTGTCTAGTTTTAAAATAGCTTATTGCCATTTTTGCCGAAACTGTACATGCTATTGTGTTGATTCAAAGTTCCTAAGATACCTGAGTGAATCACCTTTCATTTAAAGTATTGTTTGTAAATCTTGAACCTGCGGTTCTTAAAATAAACTAAGAAAATATATCTTTCTATATAAAAATCTATCGGCCTGGAATTGTCTTTGAGTGTGTGTTCCTCATTTATTGCCTGTGTGTGTACAACAAATGCTTAACACTACCCTCTGATAAGCCTACTGCTCGACCACACTACCACAAAATAGAGCATTAGTATTATCTCTTTTTGCCACTATCTTACCTCTAAGGGGAACCCTTGGACTCTGTGCATGCTATTCCTTACTTTGAAATAGTGCATACAGAGCCAACTTCCTACAATAAGCTATAGTCCCTTCAGGGTATTGTGCTGGGGGTACCTCACCCTCGCATGGATCGTGTGGGCAGAGTTCTTTGAAAGTCTGATTTAAACCCACAGATATTAATTAGTTTATGCTCCAGAAAACATTATGGTAATTAGTGGCTACAGGAACATTTCCTAATTCAGTTTTCTTAATATTTGTCAAAAAGCACAGGGGCATATTTGCAAGCGGCTCGTCCCTGGGGTGCTCCGCTTTGGCGTCTGCAGCGCAGGCTGGTGGATAGCTACACGCAAAGCCACCTGGCTTTTCCTGGCCTCCTAGATATGGAGTAAGAAGGCAGCAAGTCGCTCCTTACTCTGGGTCAAAGAGGCGTCCATCTTTATTTCCTGGTTCTATACGTGCTTCATTCTGCAGCGCACATAGAAGGAGGAAAATGCCTCCATCCAGGGCAGGCCCCAGCTGTAGGAGGCTGGCCTGGTTTGTAGTGGGTCCCTCGGGTACTTACACCTTATGCCAGGTCCAGTTATCCCTTATTAGTGAAATGTAGTCAGTGTTCTAGCAGCTTAGGCTGAACTAGGAGACATGCAAAGCTCATGCAATACCACTTATAGTTGCACAGTACTTATACACAAGTAAAGACAATACTCAGTGTTACCAAAATTAAAGGTGCTTTAGTTTAGTGACACAAATATCTTAGAGACAATACTCCTTCTGGAGGTAAGTATTATACACAATATATACACTAGACACCAAAATAAGGTAAGTAATTAGACATAGAATAGTGCAAACAATAGGAAATATTGTAGAATACAATGGGAGAAAATAGTTCTAGGGGCAACACAAACCATATACTAAGAAAGTTGAATGTGAACCACAAATTCCCCCCTAGACAAGTGTAGTGTGTAGAGAATCGCTGGGAGAGTAAGAATACAGTAAAGGTAAGCACATTACCCCACCCCAGAGCCTAGAAAAGCAGGAGTAAAGTACAGCAAGGTTCCTTAGGACACACTACACCTCGTGATTGGAGTTATTGCAAAAACCAAGCAAGACTGCAAACAACAAATGATGGATTCCTGGACCTGAAGACCTGCAAAGGAAGGAGACCAAGTCCAGAAGTCAGAAGAAGTTCCAGGAAGGACAGGAGCCCCTGCCAACCGAGAAGAGGGTGCAAAAGAAGAGTCCCCGGTTGGACGAAGACTGCAGAAATGCACCCTAGGAAGATGCCAGCGGGTTCCTATATGATGCAATGGATGTCCCACAAAGAGATGTTGGATGCAGGCAAGTTTCGGCACTGGGTTCATCAAACAAGCCTTGGTTCAAGCAAAGTCATGTTTTGCATCAAAGTGCCGCTGCCTGGACCCAGGAGGGACCTGGGGGCCTCAATTCAGGCTGAGGAGGCAGAGGGGGCTCCCAGCACTGGAGGGAACCCACAGATGACCAGACAGCACCCATGGAGGTCCCAGGACACGGGGACAAAGGAGGTGCAAAATGCGGTTGGTTCAGCACTACAAAAGAAGGTACCACACCGCTGGTTGAGTGTCGCAGGATAGAGTGCTGGGGACCTGGGACAGGCTGTGCATGAAGGTCTCTTGCAAATAGTGTACAGAGGCCTCAGTAAGGACGATGAGGTGCACAGGGGTACTGTCGCAAATGAGGAAGGCAAGCTCTTATCTCCTCTAAATTTGGACAGCAGGACCTTAGGACAGTCTGTATTGAAGGGGTCCACCACCTGTGTTCCAAGGAGCACGCTCATCACCAGGAGAGGAGTCCAAGAGAACCGGTCATCGACTTAGAAGGTGCCTGCAAGAGCAGGGAAGTGACTCCGTCACCCCACAGATTTCTTAGGTCCTTCTGGTGCAGGGTGAAGACAGGGAGTCCCCAGAGTGTGCACACCGTGGAAACTGTTGAAGTTGCTGGCTGGAGCTGAAGTTGCAGAAGAAAAGTAGCCCTTCTGGATACTTTGTTGCTGTCACAGTGGTTCCTGGAGCAGGCTGAGGTTGATCCGAGCTCAGAGGATGAAGTAGTAGTTGCAGTGGATTCCTGCTGGAAACTTGCAAGCAGAATCTGAAGAGCAACCCACAGGAGAGACATAAGTGGCCCTGAGAGGGGGATTGGCTACCTTATCAGGTATGCACCTATCAGGAGGGGTCTCTGATGTCGCCTGCTGGCAGTGGCCACTAAGAGCCCTCCAGAGTGCCCCCACACCTTGCAAAGCAAGATGGCTGAAGTCTGGGACACACTGGAGGAGCTCTGGGCACCACCCCTGGGGTGGTGATGGACAGGCGAGTGGTCACTCCTCTGTCCTTTGTCCAGTTTCACACCAGAGCAGGGGACAAGGGGGCCCTGAACTGGTGTAGACTGGTTTAGGCAAAGAGGGCATCAGCTGTGCCCTTCAAAGCATTTCCAGAGGCTGGGGGAGGCTACTCCTCTCAGGCCCTTCACACCTATTTCCAAAGAGAGAGGGTGTAACACCCTCCTCCCAAAGGAAATGCTTTGTTCTTCCTTCCTGGGACAGGAGGGCAGAACCCTGTCTGCGAGGTGGAAGCAGCTGTAGCTGCAGTGCAAGCCTCAGAGCTGGTTTGGCAGTACTGGGGGTCCATGGTGGAGCCCCCAGGATGCATGGAATTGGCTCCCCAATACCAGATTTGGACTGGGGGTACAATTCCATGATCTTAGACACTTTACATGGCCATATTCAGGGTTACCATTGTGAAGCTACATATAGGTATTGACCTATATGTAGTGCACGCGTGTAATGGTGTCCCCGCATTCACAAAGTCCAGGGAATTGGCCCTGGACTGCGTGGGGGCACCTTTGCTAGTGCCAGGGTGCCCTCACACTTAGTAACTTTGCACCTAGCCTTTGGTAAATAAAGGATAGACATATAGGTGACTTATAAGTTACTTAAGTGCACTGAAATTGCCTTTGAAATAGTGTGTACACTATTTCACGCAGGCTGCAATCACAGGTCCGTGAAAGGGTTGTCTGAGCTCCTTATGGGTAGCAAAAGAAATGCTGCAGCCCATATGAATCTCCTGGAACCCTAATGCCCTGGGTACCTAGGTGCCATATACTAGAGACTTATAAGGGGGGTCCAGTGTGCCAATTGAAATTGGTAAATGAAGTCATTATAGTGGCAAATGTAAAAACAGAGAGAGCATAAGCACTGAGGTTCTGGTTAGCAGAGCCTCAGTGATACAGTCAAGCACTACTGACAACACACACATTAGGCCACAAACATTGAGCCCTGGGTCCTGACCAGCAGGATCCCAGTGAGACAGGCAAAACATACTGACATATATGGTTTTCACTATGAACACTGGGGTTCTGGCTAGCAGGGTCCCAGTGACACAGTGAAAACACCCTGACACACACTCACAAACAGGCCAAAAGTGGGGGTAACCATGCTAGAAAGAGACTACTTTCTCACACCAGCCAACTCGATTAACCCATCCTGGCATGTTGTTAATCAACATGAGAGCAGTGACGGGATTACGTGTATTGGGCTCTCTCAGTGATCTCAAGGGCACTGGAGGCCTGTGCTTGCTCTCCACTCTGCTGTCTAAGATAGCTGAGTTGGAGAGGTTTACAATGTGCATGTTTGTCTGTCCGTTGCAAGACAGCCGGACAAAGTGACATGCACACTTTAAACTTAAGTGCCCAGTCCACCACTCCTCCCTGATGCTGCCACTCAGCAGCAATTGCTCCTGACACTCGGCTCCGGATGCAGGTTAGTGAAAAATAAAATGGTAATAAATTAACTTTTTGACCATTTTATTTTTCAACTCTCTGGCAATTTCTAGGGCCATTTTTATTAGTGGGGCGATGCTCCTCCACCCGATGCTCCTCCACCCTAATGTAGGAGCAGCTCCTGTTTCTTGAGTCTCTTCGTGGTAGAGATGTTCTGTGGCCTCTTCAGTGCTACGGCTCTTCCCAGGTCTCCTTGGTGACAGAGTTCTTGTTGGGAATACTTGTGGCAGAGGTCTTCTTGGCTCTCCTCAGTCGTAGAGGTCTTCTCAGGTCTCTTCTGACATATACAGGGAGTGCAGAATTATTAGGCAAGTTGTATTTTTGAGGATTAATTTTATTATTGAACAACAACCATGTTCTCAATGAACCCAAAAAACTCATTAATAGCAAAGCTGAATATTTTTGGAAGTAGTTTTTAGTTTGTTTTTAGTTTTAGCTATGTTAGGGGGATATCTGTGTGTGCAGGTGACTATTACTGTGCATAATTATTAGGCAACTTAACAAAAAAATATATATACCCATTTCAATTATTTATTATTACCAGTGAAACCAATATAACATCTCAACATTCACAAATATACATTTCTGACATTCAAAAACAAAACAAAAACAAATCAGTGACCAATATAGCCACCTTTCTTTGCAAGGACACTCAAAAGCCTGCCATCCATGGATTCTGTCAGTGTTTTGATCTGTTCACCATCAACATTGCGTGCAGCAGCAACCACAGCCTCCCAGACACTGTTCAGAGAGGTGTACTGTTTTCCCTCCTTGTAAATCTCACATTTGATGATGGACCACAGGTTCTCAATGGGGTTCAGATCAGGTGAACAAGGAGGCCATGTCATTAGATTTCCTTCTTTTATACCCTTTCTTGCCAGCCACGCTGTGGAGTACTTGGACGCGTGTGATGGAGCATTGTCCTGCATGAAAATCATGTTTTTCTTGAAGGATGCAGACTTCTTCCTGTACCACTGCTTGAAGAAGGTGTCTTCCAGGAACTGGCAGTAGGACTGGGAGTTGAGCTTGACTCCATCCTCAACCCGAAAAGGCCCCACAAGCTCATCTTTGATGATACCAGCCCAAACCAGTACTCCACCTCCACCTTGCTGGCGTCTGAGTCGGACTGGAGCTCTCTGCCCTTTACCAATCCAGCCACGGGCCCATCCATCTGGCCCATCAAGACTCACTCTCATTTCATCATTCCATAAAACCTTAGAAAAATCAGTCTTGAGATATTTCTTGGCCCAGTCTTGACGTTTCAGCTTGTGTGTCTTGTTCAGTGGTGGTCGTCTTTCAGCCTTTCTTACCTTGGCCATGTCTCTGAGTATTGCACACCTTGTGCTTTTGGGCACTCCAGTGATGTTGCAGCTCTGAAATATGGCCAAACTGGTGGCAAGTGGCATCATGGCAGCTGCACGCTTGACTTTTCTCAGTTCATGGGCAGTTATTTTGCGCCTTGGTTTTTCCACACGCTTCTTGCGACCCTGTTGACTATTTTGAATGAAACGCTTGATTGTTCGATGATCACGCTTCAGAAGCTTTGCAATTTTAAGAGTGCTGCATCCCTCTGCAAGATATCTCACTATTTTTGACTTTTCTGAGCCTGTCAAGTCCTTCTTTTGACCCATTTTGCCAAAGGAAAGGAAGTTGCCTAATAATTATGCACACCTGATATAGGGTGTTGATGTCATTAGACCACACCCCTTCTCATTACAGAGATGCACATCACCTAAAATGCTTAATTGGTAGTAGGCTTTCGAGCCTATACAGCTTGGAGTAAGACAACATGCATAAAGAGGATGATGTGGTCAAAATACTCATTTGCCTAATAATTCTGCACTCCCTGTAGCTTCTTTCAGATCTCCTATGTGGTTGGCTCTTCTCTAACCTCCTTGGTGGTTGAGCTCTTGTCTGTTTACCTCGATGGTCAAGCTGCCCTCGGGTCTCCTCGATGGTGGAGCTCTTGTTGGATCTCCTTCGTGTGGTAGATCTCTTCTTGAGTCTCCATGGTGGTTGAGCTCTTCTTGAGTCTCCTCAGTGGTCAAGGTTTTCTCGGGGCTCCTTAGTAGCAGAGGTCTTCCCAGGTGAAAGAGCTCTTCTGGGATCTCATCAACGGTTGATCTCATGTCTGGTCTCCTCTGTGGTTGATCTCTTGTTGGGCCTCCTTGGTGGGCAATTTCTTCTTGGGTCTCAATGGTGGCAGAGCTCTTCTCGGGCCTCCTCATTGGCCGAGCTCTTGACCGGTCTCCTCATTGGTCGAGCTCTTGTCCGGTCTCATCATTGGTCGAGCTTTTGTCCGGTCTCCTCATTGGTCGAGCTCTTGTCGGGTCACCTTGGTGATCGAGTCCTTCCCAGGTCTCCTCAAGGGTAGAGGTAGTTCAAATTGCCATCTGTGAAATGCTGGTTGATCTTCCCATACTCCTAAATATCACCAATTATTGATCTATGGAGCTATATTGATCTATGGGGAGACAGAAAGGGAAATTGATGCTTAACTCCTTCCCATCTTCAAAACTCTGCACAAGGATGGCCTATCCCAGCCAGGGCCTGAGCCCTGCTCCTCAGAGCCATTCACAGACAGACAGAGAAGGCTCTTGGGGTGCACCTCTCGTCTCACTTCGGGGGGGAGGGGAGAAGCCTTCCTGTTTCTAGCCACTCTCCCCCCGACCCTGCTGTAGGCCTCTTTCCATGCCCCGCAGTGTTGCACAACAGTAACTTCAGAGTCCTTAACACGAAGCGCAGCAGAGGGGGGCCTTCCCTTGACACGGAAAGACCTTGAGAGTTAAGGATGAAAGGCAGCATCGGCCCTACGGATATGTACATTTGATCTACAGGTCTACACACATCTCTTCAGATCGGTGCATTAATCTACTGAGCTACCGCACTCGCTGTAACACAAGCTGTTGAAGTAAGCAGACACAGAGCACATGTGTAATGTATGCAGACACAGAGCACATGTGTAATGTATGCAGACAGTGAGCACGTGTGTGATGCTGAGACGTGCGGGGTCGGACATCTGTTTATTAAATTTCAGGGTTAAAGACCGGGAGGGACTTTGTGCAGACACCGACCACGTGTGATGTGTGCAGACACTGAACACATGTGTGATGTGTGCAGACACTGAACACGTGTGATGTGTGCAGACACTGAACGCATGTGTGATGTATGCAGACACTGAGCACATGTGTAATGTATGCAGACAGTGAGCACGTGTGTGATGCTGACACGTGCGGGGTCGGACATCTGTTTATTGAATATCAGGGTTAAAGACCGGGAGGGACTTTGTGCAGACACCAAGCACGTGTGATGTGTGCAGACACTGAGCACGTGTGATGCTGACACATGCGGGGTTGGACACCTGTTCATCGGGGAAGAGGGGTGATGCCCGGGGGAGGCTGTGTGCAAACAGAAGGGGGGTGATGCCCGGGGGAGGCTGTTTGCAAACAGAAGGGGGTGATGCCCGGGGTAGACTGTGTACAAACAGATGAGGGGGGGGGGTGATGCCCGGGGGAAGCTGTGTACAAACAGAAGTGGGGTGATGCCCGTGAGAGTGGGTGATGCCCGGGGGAGGCTGTGTGCAGACAGGAGGGGAGGGTGATGCCCGGGGGAAGCTGTGTACAAACAGAAGTGGGGTGATGCCCGGGAGAGTGGGTGATGCCCGGGAGAGGCTGTGTGCAGACAGGAGGGGAGGGTGATGCCCGGGGGAAGCTGTGTACAAACAGAAGTGGGGTGATGCCCGGGAGAGTGGGTGATGCCCGGGGGAGGCTGTGTGCAGACAGGAGGGGAGGGTGATGCCCGGGGGAAGCTGTGTACAAACAGAAGTGGGGTGATGCCCGGGAGAGTGGGTGATGCCCGGGGGAGGCTGTGTGCAGACAGGAGGGGAGGGTGATGCCCGGGGGAGGCTGTGTGCAGACAGAAGGGGGGTGATGCCCGGGAGAGTGGGTGATGCCCGGGGGAGGCTGTGTGCAGACAGGAGGGGAGGGTGATGCCCGGGGGAGGCTGTGTGCAAACAGAAGTGGGGTGATGCCCGGGAGAGTGGGTGATGCCCGGGGGAGGCTGTGTGCAGACAGGAGGGGAGGGTGATGCCCGGGGGAGGCTGTGTGCAGACAGAAGGGGGAGGAGGGGTGATGCACTGGGGAGGCTGTGTGCAAACAGAAGTGGGGTGATGCCCGGGAGAGTGGGTGATGCCCGGGGGAGGCTGTGTGCAGACAGGAGGGGAGGGTGATGCCCGGGGGAGGCTGTGTGCAAACAGAAGTGGGGTGATGCCCGGGAGAGTGGGTGATGCCCGGGGGAGGCTGTGTGCAGACAGGAGGGGAGGGTGATGCCCGGGGGAGGCTGTGTGCAGACAGAAGGGGGAGGAGGGGTGATGCTCTGGGGAGGCTGTGTGCAAACAGAAGTGGGGTGATGCCCGGGAGAGTGGGTGATGCCCGGGGGAGGCTGTGTGCAGACAGGAGGGGAGGGTGATGCCCGGGGGACGCTGTGTGCAGACAGAAGGGGGAGGAGGGGTGATGCACTGGGGAGGCTGTGTGCAAACAGAAGTGGGGTGATGCCCGGGAGAGTGGGTGATGCCCGGGGGAGGCTGTGTGCAGACAGGAGGGGAGGGTGATGCCCGGGGGAGGCTGTGTGCAGACAGAAGGGGGAGGAGGGGTGATGCACTGGGGAGGCTGTGTGCAAACAGAAGTGGGGTGATGCCCGGGAGAGTGGGTGATGCCCGGGGGAGGCTGTGTGCAGACAGGAGGGGAGGGTGATGCCCGGGGGAGGCTGTGTGCAAACAGAAGTGGGGTGATGCCCGGGAGAGTGGGTGATGCCCGGGGGAGGCTGTGTGCAGACAGGAGGGGAGGGTGATGCCCGGGGGACGCTGTGTGCAGACAGAAGGGGGAGGAGGGGTGATGCACTGGGGAGGCTGTGTGCAAACAGAAGTGGGGTGATGCCCGGGAGAGTGGGTGATGCCCGGGGGAGGCTGTGTGCAGACAGGAGGGGAGGGTGATGCCCGGGGGAGGCTGTGTGCAGACAGAAGGGGGAGGAGGGGTGATGCACTGGGGAGGCTGTGTGCAAACAGAAGTGGGGTGATGCCCGGGAGAGTGGGTGATGCCCGGGGGAGGCTGTGTGCAGACAGGAGGGGAGGGTGATGCCCGGGGGAGGCTGTGTGCAGACAGAAGGGGGAGGAGGGGTGATGCACTGGGGAGGCTGTGTGCAAACAGAAGTGGGGTGATGCCCGGGAGAGTGGGTGATGCCCGGGGGAGGCTGTGTGCAGACAGGAGGGGAGGGTGATGCCCGGGGGAGGCTGTCTGCAAACAGAAGTGGGGTGATGCCCGGGAGAGTGGGTGATGCCCGGGGGAGGCTGTGTGCAGACAGGAGGGGAGGGTGATGCCCGGGGGAGGCTGTGTGCAGACAGAAGGGGGAGGAGGGGTGATGCACTGGGGAGGCTGTGTGCAAACAGAAGTGGGGTGATGCCCGGGAGAGTGGGTGATGCCCGGGGGAGGCTGTGTGCAGACAGGAGGGGAGGGTGATGCCCGGGGGAGGCTGTGTGCAAACAGAAGTGGCGTGATGCCCGGGAGAGTGGGTGATGCCCGGGGGAGGCTGTGCACAGACTCCGACCAGCAGCCAGTTCCCTCTCTGAAAGGTCTGCCTGTCTGTCAGGCTGCCCAGGGTTCAGTGAGAAGCGCCAGCTGGAGCCCCTGGGAGAGCCTGTTTGCTTTGGCACCGAGATGCCAGTGTGTGCCAAGACACACAGATCAGACACGCAGCGGGGTGTGCGGCCTCCGGACCTGAGCTCACTCAGCCAGCTGGACCCAGGGCTTCTGATCACTCACTGCAGAGACCTCCAGTTACCCCCCTCCCCCCAACCCCCCCCCCCCACCCTCCCCCCACCCCCCAGACACACACACTGCTGGTCCCTGCAGAGACCCCCAGTTACCCCGCTGCTCTGGCCCTTGGAGTTTTGTGCAGCGGGGTTTACTTAACGGCTTCGAGGCGCTCAGGAGTCTGTCCTGGCCCGTCCAGTCGTGTCCATCCCTGACTTGTACCCGGGGAGGGTCAGACACCTTGAGTCATGGAGGGAGGCACAGAAAGAATAGCGCCTCGAAGGGTCTGTGGAAGCGAGGGCTTACAACAAGAGCCCACAGAGGTCTTGGCATCATGTTTAAAGAAATGTATATCTGTACAAAGCCTGGTGGGACTAGGGGAATGTGGGCAGGACTCCGACAAGTTCATAGCTGTCAAGTTTTCAGTTGAGAGATGTGTCTCATGCTTGCAGTGTGTGACATTAGTATAGCAACACAAAGGGATGATGACGGAGTGCTGAACATTGTCAAACATTCACCCCCAGTCACAGATCTGGGTTCAATCCTTCATTGTTTTGCTCACCATGCCACCCCAGTCTGGACCCAGCCATATGCAAATCTGCCCTGACCCGGCCCAGCATGAGAACAGTCCAGCCCGAACTGCCAGGCCAGGTCCTCCCTGGACACAAGCATCCAGTGTTACTCGTCATCAGCCAGGCTAGCTTAAATCCGGAGGCCTGGGCATTCCCGGTGGATCTAGGGCAACAATAGCAACACAAAAGGATGATGGCTGAAATGCTGAACATTGCCAAACATTTACCCCCAGCCACAGATCTGGGTTAAATCCATCGTTTTTGACATTAGTATACCCGTGTGTGACAATCTGAGTGACATTGTATCACAAGCTTTTCAACAAGAAACTGAACATTCATCGGCCTGTGTGTGTTATTTTCACTCAAGCAGATGTAGTTCTCCATTTATAATAACTATCGCAAAACTCCAAGTACCAGAATTCAGTGTAGAAATGTGAACGGATGTACTCGCTGCTGAAGACGTGCCCCAGCCTACTTTATTTCTGTAATGCTTATGAACATGTCCAAGTAACTCCCCCCCACACACACACACACACCCTCGAAACCCAGGTCGGATATTCGGCAAGGTCAAACCTATTGCATTTGCAAATGCTTGTTTGGGGTAGCAGTTGCTTATCGTGTTCATGAGAGTGTGAAGACACCAACGGAAGGAGAGTTTTACAGTTTCTCTTCATTTTGTGTCGCTAACCTAGGACGTGTCTCAGAGTTACACCCGCAGGAGCGAGTGAAATCTAAGGGAGAGGATCCCTGATGTGTGTTCATTGTCTCAGTGTAAGAAGTTTACATTCTGACGAGTTTAGAGAACACTCGCGCAAGTGATCACGAATGATGAATGAAGCAGTTTATCCGGACACCATGTGAGCTGGAGATTGCTGAAGCCGAGTTGTACATTCCCACGTACCCGGGTGGGTGGAAGGATAGCTGCGGGGACTGAGTTCCCACAGGGATGGGCACTTCTGACACATCGGAGATTCCCTGCTCACCATGGGGCATTGACATACAGACCAGCCTTAACTGACATCCCAGGAGCTGCGACAAGAGCCTGTGACCCTGGTCATCAGTCCATGAGATGAAAGATGCAACGAGTGAGCTGCTGTCTGCCCTCCCTCCCTCGTGGGTACCCTCGTGAGAGTTGTACATTCCCACGTACCCGGGTGGGTGGAAGGATAGCTGCGGGGACTGAGTTCCCACAGGGATGGGCACTTCTGACACATCGGAGATTCCCTGCTCACCATGGGGCATTGACATACAGACCAGCCTTAACTGACATCCCAGGAGCTGCGACAAGAGCCTGTGACCCTGGTCATCAGTCCATGAGATGAAAGATGCAACGAGTGAGCTGCTGTCTGCCCTCCCTCACTCGTGGGTACCCTCGTCAGAGTTGTACATTTCCACGTACCCGGGTGGGTGGAAGGATAGCTGCGGGGACTGAGTTCCCACAGAGATGGGCACATCTGGCACATCGGAGATTCCCTGCTCACCATGGGGCATTGACATACAGACCAGCCTTAACTGACATCCCAGGAGCTGCGACAAGAGCCTGTGACCCTCGTCATCAGTCCATGAGATGAAAGATGCAACGAGTGAGCTGCTGTCTGCCCTCCCTCCCTCGTGGGTACCCTCGTCAGAGTTGTACATTCCCACGTACCCGGGTGGGTGGAAGGATAGCTGCGGGGACTGAGTTCCCACAGGGATGGGCACTTCTGACACATCGGAGATTCCCTGCTCACCATGGGGCATTGACATACAGACCAGCCTTAACTGACATCCCAGGAGCTGCGACAAGAGCCTGTGACCCTGGTCATCAGTCCATGAGATGAAAGATGCAACGAGTGAGCTGCTGTCTGCCCTCCCTCCCTCGTGGGTACCCTCGTGAGAGTTGTACATTCCCACGTACCCGGGTGGGTGGAAGGATAGCTGCGGGGACTGAGTTCCCACAGGGATGGGCACTTCTGACACATCGGAGATTCCCTGCTCACCATGGGGCATTGACATACAGACCAGCCTTAACTGACATCCCAGGAGCTGCGACAAGAGCCTGTGACCCTGGTCATCAGTCCATGAGATGAAAGATGCAACGAGTGAGCTGCTGTCTGCCCTCCCTCACTCGTGGGTACCCTCGTCAGAGTTGTACATTTCCACGTACCCGGGTGGGTGGAAGGATAGCTGCGGGGACTGAGTTCCCACAGAGATGGGCACATCTGGCACATCGGAGATTCCCTGCTCACCATGGGGCATTGACATACAGACCAGCCTTAACTGACATCCCAGGAGCTGCGACAAGAGCCTGTGACCCTCGTCATCAGTCCATGAGATGAAAGATGCAACGAGTGAGCTGCTGTCTGCCCTCCCTCCCTCGTGGGTACCCTCGTCAGAGTTGTACATTCCCACGTACCCGGGTGGGTGGAAGGATAGCTGCGGGGACTGAGTTCCCACAGGGATGGGCACTTCTGGCACATCGGAGATTTCCTGCTCACCAAGGGGCATTGACATACCGACCAGCCTTAACTGACATCCCAGGAGCTGCGACAAGAGCCTGTGACCCTGGTCATCAGTCCATGAGATGAAAGATGCAACGAGTGAGCTGCTGTCTGCCCTCCCTCACTCGTGGGTACCCTCGTCAGAGTTGTACATTCCCACGTACCCGGGTGGGTGGAAGGATAGCTGCGGGGACTGAGTTCCCACAGGGATGGGCACTTCTGACACATCGGAGATTCCCTGCTCACCATGGGGCATTGACATACAGACCAGCCTTAACTGACATCCCAGGAGCTGCGACAAGAGCCTGTGACCCTGGTCATCAGTCCATGAGATGAAAGATGCGGAGAGTGAGCTGCTGTCTGCCCTCCCTCCCTCGTGGGTACCCTCGTCAGAGTTGTACATTTCCACGTACCCGGGTGGGTGGAAGGATAGCTGCGGGGACTGAGTTCCCACAGAGATGGGCACATCTGGCACATCGGAGATTCCCTGCTCACCATGGGGCATTGACATCCCGACCAGCCTTAACTGACATCCCAGGAGCTGCGACAAGAGCCTGTGACCCTCGTCATCAGTCCATGAGATGAAAGATGCAACGAGTGAGCTGCTGTCTGCCCTCACTCCCTCGTGCGTACCCTCGTCAGAGTTGTACATTTCCACGTACCCGGGTGGGTGGAAGGATAGCTGCGGGGACTGAGTTCCCACAGGGATGGGCACATCTGGCACATTGGAGATTCCCTGCTCACCATGGGGCATTGACATACAGACCAGCCTTAACTGACATCCCAGGAGCTGCGACAAGAGCCTGTGACCCTGGTCATCAGTCCATGAGATGAAAGATGCAACGAGTGAGCTGCTGTCTGCCCTCCCTCACTCGTGGGTACCCTCGTCAGAGTTGTACATATCCACGTACCCTGGTGGGTGGAAGGATAGCTGCGGGTACTGAGTTCCCACAGAGATGGGCACATCTGGCACATCGGAGATGCCCTGCTCACCATGGGGCATTGACATACCGACCAGCCTTAACTGACATCCCAGGAGCTGCGACAAGAGCCTGTGACCCTGGTCATCAGTCCATGAGATGAAAGATGCAACGAGTGAGCTGCTGTCTGCCCTCCCTCCCTCGTGGGTACCCTCGTCAGAGTTGTACATTTCCACGTACCCGGGTGGGTGGAAGGATAGCTGCGGGGACTGAGTTCCCACAGAGATGGGCACTTCTGACACATCGGAGATTCCCTGCTCACCATGGGGCATTGACATACAGACCAGCCTTAACTGACATCCCAGGAGCTGCGACAAGAGCCTGTGACCCTCGTCATCAGTCCATGAGATGAAAGATGCAACGAGTGAGCTGCTGTCTGCCCTCCCTCCCTCGTGGGTACCCTCGTCAGAGTTGTACATTCCCACGTACCCGGGTGGGTGGAAGGATAGCTGCGGGGACTGAGTTCCCACAGGGATGGGCACTTCTGACACATCGGAGATTCCCTGCTCACCATGGGGCATTGACATCCCAGGAGCTGCGACAAGAGCCTGTGACCCTGGTCATCAGTCCATGAGATGAAAGAGGCAACGAGTGAGCTGCTGTCTGCCCTCCCTCACTCGTGGGTACCCTCGTCAGAGTTGTACATTTCCACGTACCCGGGTGGGTGGAAGGATAGCTGCGGGGACTGAGTTCCCACAGAGATGGGCACATCTGGCACATTGGAGATTCCCTGCTCACCATGGCGCATTGACATACAGACCAGCCTTAACTGACATCCCAGGAGCTGCGACAAGAGCCTGTGACCCTGGTCATCAGTGCATGAGATGAATGATGCGGAGAGTGAGCTGCTGTCTGCACTCCCTCCCTCGTGGGTACCCTCGTCAGAGTTGTACGTTCCCACGTACCCGGGTGGGTGGAAGGATAGCTGCGGGGACTGAGTTCCCACAGGGATGGGCACTTCTGACACATCGGAGATTCCCTGCTCACCATGGGGCATTGACATACAGACCAGCCTTAACTGACATCCCAGGAGCTGCGACAAGAGCCTGTGACCCTGGTCATCAGTCCATGAGATGAAAGATGCAACGAGTGAGCTGCTGTCTGCCCTCCCTCCCTCGTGGGTACCCTCGTCAGAGTTGTACATTTCCACGTACCCTGGTGGGTGGAAGGATAGCTGCGGGGACTGAGTTCCCACAGAGATGGGCACTTCTGACACATCGGAGATTCCCTGCTCACCATGGGGCATTGACATACAGACCAGCCTTAACTGACATCCCAGGAGCTGCGACAAGAGCCTGTGACCCTCGTCATCAGTCCATGAGATGAAAGATGCAACGAGTGAGCTGCTGTCTGCCCTCCCTCCCTCGTGGGTACCCTCGTCAGAGTTGTACATTCCCACGTACCCGGGTGGGTGGAAGGATAGCTGCGGGACTGAGTTCCCACAGAGATGGGCACATCTGGCACATCGGAGATGCCCTGCTCACCATGGGGCATTGACATACAGACCAGCCTTAACTGACATCCCAGGAGCTGCGACAAGAGCCTGTCACCCTGGTCATCAGTCCATGAGATGAAAGATGCAACGAGTGAGCTGCTGTCTGCCCTCCCTCCCTCGTGGGTACCCTCGTCAGAGTTGTACATATCCACGTACCCTGGTGGGTGGAAGGATAGCTGCGGGGACTGAGTTCCCACAGGGATGGGCACTTCTGACACATCGGAGATTCCCTGCTCACCATGGGGCATTGACATACAGACCAGCCTTAACTGACATCCCAGGAGCTGCGACAAGAGCCTGTGACCCTCGTCATCAGTGCATGAGATGAATGATGCGGAGAGTGAGCTGCTGTCTGCCCTCCCTCCCTCGTGGGTACCCTCGTCAGAGTTGTACATTTCCACGTACCCGGGTGGGTGGAAGGATAGCTGCGGGGACTGAGTTCCCATAGAGATGGGCACATCTGGCACATCGGAGATGCCCTGCTCACCATGGGGCATTGACATACAGACCAGCCTTAACTGACATCCCAGGAGTTGCGACAAGAGCCTGTGACCCTGGTCATCAGTCCATGAGATGAAAGATGCAACGAGTGAGCTGCTGTCTGCCCTCCCTCCCTCGTGGGTACCCTCGTGAGAGTTGTACATTCCCACGTACCCTGGTGTGTGGAAGGATAGCTGCGGGGACTGAGTTCCCACAGAGATGGGCACATCTGGCACATCGGAGATGCCCTGCTCACCATGGGGCATTGACATACAGACCAGCCTTAACTGACATCCCAGGAGCTGCGACAAGAGCCTGTGACCCTGGTCATCAGTCCATGAGATGAAAGATGCAACGAGTGAGCTGCTGTCTGCCCTCCCTCCCTCGTGGGTATCCTCGTCAGAGTTGTAAATTTCCACGTACCCGGGTGGGTGGAAGGATAGCTGCGGGGACTGAGTTCCCACAGGGATGGGCACATCTGGCACATCGGAGATTCCCTGCTCACCATGGCGCATTGACATACAGACCAGCCTTAACTGACATCCCAGGAGCTGCGACAAGAGCCTGTGACCCTGGTCATCAGTCCATGAGATGAAAGATGCAACGAGTGAGCTGCTGTCTGCCCTCCCTCACTCGTGGGTACCCTCGTCAGAGTTGTACATATCCACGTACCCTGGTGGGTGGAAGGATAGCTGCGGGGACTGAGTTCCCACAGAGATGGGCACTTCTGGCACATCGGAGATTCCCTGCTCACCATGGGGCATTGACATACAGACCAGCCTTAACTGACATCCCAGGAGCTGCGACAAGAGCCTGTGACCCTGGTCATCAGTCCTTGAGATGAAAGATGCAACGAGTGAGCTGCTGTCTGCCCTCCCTCCCTCGTGGGTACCCTCGTCAGAGTTGTACATTCCCACGTACCCGGGTGGGTGGAAGGATAGCTGCGGGGACTGAGTTCCCACAGAGATGGGCACATCTGGCACATCGGAGATTCCCTGCTCACCATGGGGCATTGACATCCCGACCAGCCTTAACTGACATCCCAGGAGCTGCGACAAGAGCCTGTGACCCTCGTCATCAGTCCATGAGATGAAAGATGCAACGAGTGAGCTGGTGTCTGCCCTCCCTCCCTCGTGGGTACCCTCGTGAGAGTTGTACATTTCCACGTACCCGGGTGGGTGGAAGGATAGCTGCGGGGACTGAGTTCCCACAGAGATGGGGACATCTGGCACATTGGAGATTCCCTGCTCACCATGGCGCATTGACATACAGACCAGCCTTAACTGACATCCCAGGAGCTGCGACAAGAGCCTGTGACCCTGGTCATCAGTCCATGAGATGAAAGATGCAACGAGTGAGCTGCTGTCTGCCCTCCCTCCCTCGTAGGTACCCTCGTCAGAGTTGTACATTTCCACGTACCCTGGTGGGTGGAAGGATAGCTGCGGGGACTGAGTTCCCACAGAGATGGGCACATCTGGCACATTGGAGATTCCCTGCTCACCATGGCGCATTGACATACAGACCAGCCTTAACTGACATCCCAGGAGCTGCGACAAGAGCCTGTGACCCTGGTCATCAGTCCATGAGATGAAAGATGCAACGAGTGAGCTGCTGTCTGCCCTCCCTCCCTCGTGGGTACCCTCGTCAGAGTTGTACATTTCCACGTACCCGGGTGGGTGGAAGGATAGCTGCGGGGACTGAGTTCCCACAGAGATGGTCACATCTGGCACATTGGAGATTCCCTGCTCACCATGGCGCATTGACATACAGACCAGCCTTAACTGACATCCCAGGAGCTGCGACAAGAGCCTGTGACCCTGGTCATCAGTCCATGAGATGAAAGATGCAACGAGTGAGCTGCTGTCTGCCCTCCCTCCCTCGTGGGTACCCTCGTCAGAGTTGTACATTTCCACGTACCCTGGTGGGTGGAAGGATAGCTGCGGGGACTGAGTTCCCACAGAGATGGGCACTTCTGACACATCGGAGATTCCCTGCTCACCATGGCGCATTGACATACAGACCAGCCTTAACTGACATCCCAGGAGCTGCGACAAGAGCCTGTGTCCCTGGTCATCAGTCCATGAGATGAAAGATGCAACGAGTGAGCTGCTGTCTGCCCTCCCTCACTCGTGGGTACCCTCGTCAGAGTTGTACATTTCCACGTACCCGGGTGGGTGGAAGGATAGCTGCGGGGACTGAGTTCCCACAGAGATGGGCACATCTGGCACATTGGAGATTCCCTGCTCACCATGGGGCATTGACATCCCGACCAGCCTTAACTGACATCCCAGGAGCTGCGACAAGAGCCTGTGACCCTCGTCATCAGTCCATGAGATGAAAGATGCAACGAGTGAGCTGCTGTCTGCCCTCACTCCCTCGTGGGTACCCTCGTCAGAGTTGTACATTTCCACGTACCCGGGTGGGTGGAAGGATAGCTGCGGGGACTGAGTTCCCACAGGGATGGGCACTTCTGGCACATCGGAGATTTCCTGCTCACCAAGGGGCATTGACATACCGACCAGCCTTAACTGACATCCCAGGAGCTGCGACAAGAGCCTGTGACCCTGGTCATCAGTCCATGAGATGAAAGATGCAACGAGTGAGCTGCTGTCTGCCCTCCCTCCCTCGTGGGTACCCTCGTCAGAGTTGTACATTTCCACGTACCCTGGTGGGTGGAAGGATAGCTGCGGGGACTGAGTTCCCACAGGGATGGGCACATCTGGCACATTGGAGATTCCCTGCTCACCATGGGGCATTGACATACAGACCAGCCTTAACTGACATCCCAGGAGCTGCGACAAGAGCCTGTGACCCTGGTCATCAGTCCATGAGATGAAAGATGCAACGAGTGAGCTGCTGTCTGCACTCCCTCCCTCGTGGGTACCCTCGTCAGAGTTGTCTCGGCCGCTTCCCTCTCGTGGTACCCAGGCCTGGGAGTCACGCCGGGTTCACGTCTTCACCTCACTCTCCTCCCCGCCTCCGAGTCCATTGCCCCCTCCCTCCCAGGTATGATGCCACGTGTGACCTGCTGCTTCAGGCTGTTTTCCTGCTACTGGTGATGAGTGTGGGTCTCACCTGCTCAGGCGTGTCCTGTAGTTGCACAATCATTGTCTAGATTTCAAAAGAAACGTTACCACGTGGAGTGCTTCGAGCCACTCATCCTCACGTGGATCTCTGCAGTAGGTGCATTAACCCGGTGAGTTATCTGTGAGCGAATGCGCGGCTTCTTAACGCACTGAAGTCAAGTATGGGAACTAGGCCTAGATCCGGGTCCACTGCTTCACGGGGCACCAATAAACTATAAAGTGTGGGGGGTAATGCAGAGTTCTTGGCAGATCTTTCAGTCGGTGACAGTGGTACCCTGTGTGCCAAGGCTGGGCATGGCATCTGCACCCACTGGTGCCCGGGCAGGCCCTCCTCAAGCACTGTACTGCCGTGAGGGCAGCGCCCACGGGCAGCATCTTTAGCTCTGATTTAGTTCTCAGCAGACGGTTTCTCTGTCACAAACATGGGGGGTCTCCCGTCTGCGCGGGGGAGTGGGGCTCAGTTTCATGTCTGAGGATCTTGTGCCTGCAGTGATGTGCAGAAAGGTGTTGGCATAACCCGCAAGGCGTGCCGCGTGGCAGGGCTGCAACCTACACCAATAATGTCTATAATTTACTTGTCACCGCAACATCAGGACAGAGGAGGGGCCAAACCAACCCTGTCTCTGCGGGTACATTATTATTACACGCCATAAAGTCGGTGCTTAATTTGAGCTGGTGCTTGCAGGTGGGGGCCCCCTGCATTCGTTTTTGGGGAGCAGCATTCATTTCTTCCTATTAGCCTTTGATACAGAGCAACAGAGAGAAACACAAAAAGGGAAGAAGCAGAAATGTAAGACACAAAATAAACAGACACAAAGGGAGAGAGAAGGCGTGAAAAAGACCCCCCTGAGGGTCACAGAGAGGGCGGGGGGGGGTCTGAAAGAGCCCCGAGGTGGCATCAAGGCTGGGGATTGGCACCCCAACTATTGGCGGTGCTGGTCACCGGCCTCTGAGAAGACCCTTTGGCCCTGTTGCTTATTGATTTATTTACAAACGAGGCGCTGGATCAAGTGATTACACATCTTTTCCCACAGTGAACCGCCCCTGGGGCCCTGAGGTGACATCATGTCTACAATGCAGTTAAAGACACATCCAAGGTTGTAGCAATGTTAGTGACATTCACAGCACTGACACCAGCCCTGACCAGTTCACAACAGTCTCGTCCACACCTGTTCAACCCCCCTCAGTCGCAGGGCTGGTCTGTGGGGTGCACTGCCAAACACCCCACAAGGCCTGCACCCAGAGAGGACGTCCCGTCCAGTCACCTGTGGAGCGTGAAAGCCCAAACACAACCGCACAAGGTCCTACTTACAAATATTTGTAACGTTAAAGAGAAAGCAATGGCCCTGACAGCAGAGATGAGGGGACAGCTGAGTGTAGAGGCCGAGGTATTCCAAAACTATATGTGCTTCTGAAAGGTAAATGTACAGTTTACCAACGTGCTCTTTTAATTAATTTCATCTGAAATAAAGACTCAAACTGTAAAAGTGCTACTCCTGTCTACAAGTAATAGAAGTAAGAAATGTATTCTTAGAAGAAACAGGACGTAGAGATTATGAAATATCTGAGCAGGTTGGTTTCTATGAGGCATTTAGGTTCCATGACAGAAGTATATCCTGCAGCCGTCATGGACCAGCAGCAGATCAAAATAAAAAACGATATTTGGAGAAATCTGCCAGGCCTAACTCTCCAATAACCTTAGCGCTTCTAGGCTCTGGTACCATATTCTGGGTTTTTTATCAATCCGAATAAACTTCGAGAGAAGCTTATCTACTGCCGGAGATGTACAGGTGACGTGGATCTCAGATACAACATGTGGTGCATTGTAGCCCTTGTCACAGCTTTAATTCTGTCCCACTAAGGGAGATATAATGGTGACCATTTTTTATTTTTATCTTTATTTTTTCTAGAATAAAATCACGATTGTTATTTACTGCATCCGTAATGGTTTTAAATAAATAAATACGTCAATATTTTACCCTGAAATAATGAGTTAGTTACCACATCAGGAGTACAATATACATTCAAAGGAAAATATCAACCCTAGAGAAATTTAATGTATAACCAGACACAGCAGAATTAGGCTCTCATTTCAACATTGGCAGTATCGACTGCCTACCACCACAGCGACGGCCGCCAACATACCACTGCCATGGCTACCAGCTGTCTACTGGTATCATGACCGCTGACGGTATTCCACCAGAATGCTGGCGGAACACCGCCGTTGGTCATGGCGGCAGACGGCGGTAAGGTGGCACTGCTGACAGCAGCACACCACGCCAGCAAAACACCGCCGACCGTATCATGAGCAATTATACAGCCTGGCGGTGTTCTGCTGGCGGACGCAGCTGCTGACAGCCGGAGGACCCCCTGCAAGCAGGTAAGTCGGGTTCTCCGACAGGAGAGGGGGCGGAGGTGTTGTGTTTATGTGGGGGGGGGTGTATGTTTTGGTATGTGTGCATGCAGGTGTGAGTCGAGTAGGATGCATGCGTGAATGAGTGATTGTGATTGTTGTGTGTTGTAAATGCATGTGTGTGAGAAGGTATGTTGGTGTGTGTTGCGGTGTGTGGGTATGCATGTGTGCATGTGTGGGTGGAGGTGGATATGCATGTGTGCATGTGTATATATGGGTGCGCGTGTGGGTGTGTATATGTGCGGGGGCAGGAGCGGGAGGGGGAGGCTGGTGGGGGACTCTGGAGAGGGTGCCAGGGGAGACCCCTATCTGTGCCAGGGAAGGGATTCCCTGGCACTGATAGTGCCTACCGCCATGGTTTTCATGGCGGTATGTTTGTCACGAAAACCATGGCGGTAGGCCGGGTCGTAATCCCGAGGGTGGGATTCCGGTGTGTTAAAGTGGCGGTTTTGGATCGCAATAACCGCCATGGTCCAAATCCAATTTTTTTTACCGCCGGCCTGCTGGTGGTATTACCGCGGCATCAACACCGACCGCTAGGGTTGTAATGAGGGCCTCAGTGTCTTTAAAACGTGACATTTGCTGTAAGGTACCGGGTGGGTGGTGAACGGACAATAACACATCATTTCCATATGCCAGGCTTTTTAAATTGACATTTGCAACTGTAATACCTTTGGTTAATGTAGATTTACGGATCAAACAAAAAAAGCTTGACTGCTAATAAAATAGAAGCGATGAAAGGAGGCACCCGTGTGTGGTACCAGTAAATATTTGAAAAGAGTCTGATGTGAAATCATTAACTCTAATTCTGGCCACAGCGTTTTCAAAAGAGTTTTTATCAGATTTTTAAAAATGGAAACAAGTTGGAAATATTGTCAAGGTTTAAAAAAAATTGCTAATGAATTTGATGAAAAGATTGCTTAGTATCTAATGTCATAAGCCCAAGGTGAGATTGATCATTTGTGGACTTGACAGAACATCCTGGTGTTAGATGCTGAGAACCCTCCTTTCATGAACTTTGACCCTGTGCATCAGTTCTTCCTCGATACTGAAAAGTGTTTTGTTTGGTTTTGTGCCTCCTCGACGTTTAGGAAGTCGCAGCCTCCCCTGTGTCTATCATATCACGTCTTCTCCTCCTAGAATGATGAACCTCAGCTGTTGTCCAGGCGCTGCCTTCCTCTTGGAGGTGACCAGTGCTCCACTCAGCCACTCATTTGAGGTTCTGACATAAACTGAGCCTTTATCACCTGAGAAGCAGTTCTGAAGCACTTGACTCACCTATACAGAGTCAATCAATGCCACCCCTTGCGTTCGAAGACCCCTGGTCATAGCCTCTAGGGGCTGACAAAGGTTCCGGGGAAGCGCGAACAGTGCACCTCTTTCATTCACACATTCACTCCTATGGTCTGCGCTAACAGCTCCAGGCGCTGCTTGTCCTCTGCTCTGCGTGCCCTTCTGTAGGTCCCTCATTTATGCCGTGAATGACTCGTGAGCATCCAACTCCTGACATCCCAGGACCTGCTGGAACCTTCCAAGAACCGCTTTGCCCATGGTCACCTGCCCAGGTGACAATTTCAAGTTCATTACAAATCTCTACTCAGAAGCTCTGGGCAGTCTCCACATCAGCCCACCCTGCAGAATCCTCCAGCTTAACTTTGTGGCACCTGGGTTTGTCGTATGGAATGAAACCCATCTCCACTCACCTCATTCAACTCTATGATGGCACCTCCCAGCACCATCACACCAGGACTGTTAAAGAAAATCTGTGCCCATGCCAAGCTGAGCCTGAAGGGGTTTATTAACCAAAGAATAATAAATAATCGAAGATTCACAGACTTTGTGGCCGGGTGGTCCAAGCAAGACTGAGTGTGCTCCTGAAACAAAGCCCAGGAACACAGCTTAGGTTTATACACGGAGGAGATCACATGACTTTGTAAAACAAAGGGGCTGCCGAGGTGCCAGGGTCAGAGACCATAAGAAAGTAAGAAGCTTTCATAGGAAAATCTCACATTTTTTCGGATGAAGAAGCTCATCTACAGCTTGTCCCTCAGGAGCCAAGGTGTGGAAGTGAACTTGTAAAGTGCCAGAGATGGGCACTTCCTCTAGGCCTGGTTGGCATGAAAGCATGGCTGCCGCAGTCATGCCAAGGCCGTACCTCCCAGGATTGAAAGATTGAAGGTCCCACCACCCCACATCTTTCCTCTCAGCAGCAGGGGGTGGTCGCTGCTCAGGAAGTGCTGGTGCTGCGTGAGGGGGGCAGGTGCTTGGTCATGGAGAGCTTTGTAGGCGTGGGTGAGGAGCTTAAAGTGCCATCTCTTCTGAAACGATTAACGTTTGACGTCAAAATGTGGGCCTTGAAGTAAGCAGCCCATGTTAGTCATTCTTTGTATGTTGGGTTTTTGCTGCATGACCGCTCTCCCGGCCTCTCCAACAACCACCCCATTGCCTTCGCTTCGACAGCTCATCTTCTCTCCTTTAGGCAGTGCAGCTGTTGCAGCAAACGAGATCCCTCGCTGCACCGGGCACCATCCTCATGCACATGAGGGAAGGCCCTCTTGGGGTCTTATGGGTACAAGTGTGCGCTGGCGCAATCCATAATACGGGGGGCTACACGTGCATCTGTATGTAATACCAAAGTGTCGGGGAGGCACGAAAAATGGGTGCAGCCTCTCACTGTGCAATGGGCACTTCTGCGACACCCCCCGAGTGGTGCTAGTTCTAGGCATGATGTGGGCATCCATTATCTGGCTTTACCCCCTCACACGACGGCACTGGAGATATTCAGCATGAAACAGACTTTCCTTTCATCCAATGAAGATAGCTGCACACGTAAGGCAGAATCTGTGCACGTCACACTGACATGGGAGTTGAACATGCATTTAATTTTTTTAAAACCTGTATTTAAAAATAAATTTGTGCTTTTCTTTTAAGAAAAATATATTTCCCATGCAGGGCATTTGTCTTTTAAGCCCCAATAAAAATATATATTTGGTAGCAAAGTGTATATATTTCCAATGGATGATCTATATTATTTCTTTACAGTACCCCACTTCCCTGCCCCTACAGTCTGCCGTAGGGTTCTGCGAAGAATTCTGCTCTGCGTCCGGAGTTTACAGAGTTTTCGCCACTCCGCGCTATGTGTGTAGCACAGGGTTCTGAAAAACTCTGCGACACGGAGTGGAGTTTTTTCTCGCTCACACTCGGCAATGTTAGCTTGGTGAACATGAACAAGAGAGATCGCTAAATTGGCTGGCGAGATTTCTGAATGTGAGCCATCATGGCAGGCCACAACTGCTTACGTTGAGAAAGTTGCTGCTCGCGTTGAGAAAGCTGCTGCTCGTATTGAGAATGCTGCCGCTCGTGTTGAGAAAGCTGCCGCTCGCATTGAGAATGCTGCCGCTCGCATTGAGAAAGCTGCCGCTCGCGTTGAGAATGCTGCTGCTCGCGTTGAGAAAGCTGCTGCTCGTATTGAGAAAGCTGCTGCTTTCGTTGAGAAAGCTGCCGCTCGCATTGAGAATGCTGCCGCTCGCATTGAGAAAGCTGCCGCTCGCATTGAGAAATCTGCTGCTCGTGGTGAGAAAGCTGCCACTCGCGTTGAGAAAGCTGCCGCTCGCATTGAGAAAGCTGCCGCTCGAGTAGAAAATCTTCTCGAGTGGCAGAAAGAAGTTAGCAATTTCTGGCGCTCCAAGTGATGCCGTTCGTGCTGGAGAAACTCTTGCTGCTCCAACTTACCCAAACTCCGCCGCTCGGGGAACTCCAAGTAGCGCTGCAGAGTTTTTTTCTGCACTTCACGGAGTTTCGCGTAGCAGTACTCCACGAACTCCGCCCAGGCCTAGTCTGCCGTTGATATTGTGAGTTCTGTGCAACTTGTCATGGAATTGTGTGATGGGGAAGTTGGAAAACTGAAGGACGTGGAGTGTAGAAGTGAAGGAAAGTGCTGTGTACCCATTAAAAACTAACAGTCCCAGTGAAATGGGCCGCTACGTCCATGGGACTGTGCTTAATACCCGTGAATTTGGGGGATTTTACGAGAAATCTTGCTGAAGGTGTATAGTTGTCCCACAGTTTTCAAGTGTCTCTGGGGAAGGGGAATTCCTCCGAACACCTGCTGAGTGTTACACAGTGTGATACCGGACTATAGCATGGGTGTCCCTCAGAGCCCAGACCTGCAGCCCTGGCACAGGGCCCTGGAGGGATGAGGCTTCCATCCAATCCTGTGTTCACACCACAAGACTTCTCCGGCACCCACCTCGGGCCTGGTGACACCCTTGTCTTGGAATGGCACCTAGAGGTGGGTGAGCTTGTCATGGCTCGAGCCAGCGGCCCTTGGCTCCTCGAGCCCACGACCAGCCGAGCTTTCATGAGGCTTCTGCTGCTGCCCACGCTCGGTCATCGTGAGCCAAGAACCATCACCTCCGAGGCACCTGAGGCATTGCACTTGCGATGTCAGTGTGCAATCATCACTTCCGGGGCACCCGAGGGCTGCACCTCAAAGGTTTACAGGGCGAGGTTACCACTGACTGACCGTCTAAGTCTATTAAAAATATGAAACAGAGAAATCAATGACTATGTTTCTCATCATTTTAATAAAATTGAAGGCTTATAGTATTTAATTTGTCATTAACAAAACAAACATACAGGGATGTAGATAAACATATGTTGTATTTTGTAACATATAATGTTACAAGGGGGGGAGTAACTAGCTGTGAAGGAACCCCCTCAGCATCTCCTGAAGGGGTCGCCCTTTAGGTTTTGTTACACCACTGAGGCCTGAATATAGAGGAGACCATCTCAGGTTTGCAGTAAGACAGAAACACACACCACACACACACCACACTATCTCAGGTTTGCAGTAGGACACACCACACTATCTCAGGTTTGCAGTAGGACACACCACACTATTTTAGGTTTGCAGTAGGACACACACACACCACACCCACACCACACTGTCTTAAGTTTGCAGAGGACACACAACACACTATCTAAGGTTTGCAATAGGACAACACACACACCACACTATCTTAGGTTTGCAGTAGGACACACGCACCACACACCACACTATCTTAGGTTTGCAGTAGGACACATGCACCACACCCACACCATTCCATTCTCTGTTCGCAGTAGGGTGCACACACCACACACACACCACACTATCTGAGGATTGTAGTAGGACACGCACACCACACTATCTCAGGTTTGCAGTAGGACACCACACACACACCCCACACTATTGTAGGATTGCAGTAGGACACCCACACCACACCCACACCATTCTATGCTCAGTTTGCAGTAGGGTTCACACACCACACACACACATCACACTATCTTAAGTTTGTAGTAGGACACGCACATCACACTATCTCAGGTTTGCAGTAGGACACCACACACACACACCCCACACTATCGTAGGATTGCAGTAGGACACCCACACCACACCCACACCATTCTATGCTCAGTTTGCAGTAGGGTTCACACACCACACACACACATCACACTATCTTAGGTTTGTAGTAGGACACGCACACCACACTATCTCAGGTTTGCAGTAGGACACCACACCCCCCCCCACACTATCATAGGATTGCAGTAGGACACCTACACCACACCCACACCATTCTATCCTCAGTTTGCAGTAGGGTTCACACACCACACACACACACATCACACTATCTTAGGTTTAGAGTAGGACACGCACACCACACCACACTATCTCAGTGTGAGAAAGTAGCCTCTTTCTAGCCTTGTTACCCCCACTTTTGGCCTGTTTGTGAGTGTATGTCAGGGTGTTTTCACTGTCTCACTGGTATCCTGCTAGCCAGGGCCCAGTGCTCATAGTGAAAACCCTATGTTTTCAGTATGTTTGTTATGTGTCACTGGGACCCTGCTAGTCAGGACCCCAGTGCTCATAATTTTGTGACCTATAGGTATGTGTTCCCTGTGTGGTGCCTTACTGTCTCACTGAGGCTCTGCTAACCAGAACCTCAGTGGTTATGCTCTCTCTTTACAAATTGTCACTAACAGTCTAGTGACCAATTTTACCAATTTACATTGGCATACTGGAACACCCTTATAATTCCCTAGTATATGGTACTGAGGTACCCAGGGTATTGGGGTTCCAGGAGATCCCTATGGGCTGCAGCATTTCTTTTGCCACCCATAGGGAGCTCTGACAATTCTTACACAGGCCTGCCACTGCAGCCTGAGTGAAATAACGTCCACGTTATTTCACAGCCATTTTACACTGCACTTAAGTAACTTATAAGTCACCTATATGTCTAACCTTTACCTGGTAAAGGTTGGGTGCTAAGTTACTTAGTGTGTGGGCACCCTGGCACTAGCCAAGGTGCCCCCACATTGTTCAGGGCCAATTCCCCGGACTTTGTGAGTGCGGGGACACCATTACACGCGTGCACTACATATAGGTCACTACCAATATGTGGCTTCACAATGGTAACTCCGAATATGGCCATGTAACATGTCTATGATCATGGAATTGCCCCCTCTATGCCACCCTGGCATAGTTGGCACAATCCCATGATCCTACAGGTCTGTAGCTCAGACCTGGGTACTGCCAAACTGCCTTTTCAGGGGTTTCACTGCTGCTGCTGCCAACCCCTCAGACAGGTTTCTGCCCCCCTGGGGTCCAGCCAGGCTTGGCCCAGGAAGGCAGAACAAAGGACTTCCTCAGAGAGAGGGTGTTACACCCTCTCCCTTTGGAAAATGGTGTGAAGGCAGGGGAGGAGTAGCCTCCCCCAGCCTCTGGAAATGCTTTCATGGGCACACATGGTGCCCATTTCTGCATAAGCCAGTCTTCAGGGACCCCTTAGCCCTGCTCTGGCGCGAAACTGAACAAAGGAAAGGGGAGTGACCACTCCCCTGACCTGTACCTCCCCTGGGAGGTGCCCAGAGCTCCTCCAGTGTGCTCCAGACCTCTGCCATCTTGGAAACAGAGGTGCTGCTGGCACACTGGACTGCTCTGAGTGGCCAGTGCCATCAGATAGGCTCCGTCAGGTGTTGCTAGCCTATCCTCTCTCCTAGGTAGCCAAACCCTCTTTTCTGGCTATTTAGGGTCTCTGTCTCTTGGGATTCCTTAGATAACGAATACAAGAGCTCATCCGAGTTCCTCTGCATCTCCCTCTTCACCTTCTGCCAAGGAATCGACTGCTGACCGCGCTGGAAGCCTGCAAAACTGCAACATAGTAGCAAAGACGACTACTGCAACTCTGTAATGCTGATCCAGCCGCCTTCTCGACTGCTTTCCTGGTGGTGCATGCTGTGGGGGTAGTCTGCCTCCTCTCTGCACTAGAAGCTCCAAAGAAATCTCCCGTGGGTCGACGGAATCGTCCCCCTGCAACCGCAGGCACCAAAGAACTGCATCACTGGTACCTTGGGTCTCCTCTCAGCACGACGAGCGAGGTCCATTGAATCCAGCAACTCTGTCCAAGTGACTCCCACAGTCCAGTGACTCTTCAGTCCAAGTTTGGTGGAGGTAAGTCCTTGCCTCCCCACGCCAGACTGCATTGCTGGGAACCGCGACTTTTGCAGCTACTCCAGCTCCCGTGCACTTCCGGCGGAAATCCTTTGTGCACAGTCCAGCCTGGGTCCACGGCACTCTAACCTGCATTGCACGACCTCCTAAGTTGTTCTCCGGCGACGTGGGACTCCTTTGTGTGACTTCGGGTGAGCACCGTTTCACGCATCCTCGTAGTGCCTGTTTCTGGCACTTCTGCGGGTGCTGCCTGCTGCTGAGAGGGCTCTTTGTCTTGCTCGACGCCCCCTCTGTCCCCTGATGCAATTGGCAACATCCTGGTCCCTCCTGGGCCACAGCAGCATCCAAAAACACTAACCGCACGATTTGCAGCTAGCAAGGCTTGTTGGTGGTCTTTCGGCGAGAAAACACTTCTGCACGACTCTCCACGGTGTGAGGGATCCGTCCTCCAAAGGGGAAGTCTCTAGCCTTTGTCGTTCCTGCAGAAACCTAAGCTTCTACTGCCCAGTAGCAGCTTCTTTGCACCCACAGCTGGCATTTCCTGGGCATCTGCCCATCTCCGACTTGCTTGTGACTTTTGGACTTGGTCCCCTTGTTCCACAGGTACCCTCGACTGGAAATCCATCGTTGTTGCATTGCTGGTTTGTGTCTTTCCTGCAGAATTCCCCTATCACGACTTCTATGTCCTTTGGGGAACTTTAGTGCACTTTGCACTCACTTTTCAGGGTCTTGGGGTGGGCTATTTTTCTAACCCTTACTATTTTCTAATAGTCCCAGCGACCCTCTCCAAGGTCACATAGGTTTGGGGTCCATTCGTGGTTCGCATTCCACTTTTGGAGTATATGGTTTGTGTTGCCCCTATCCCTATGTGTCCCCATTGCATCCTATTGTAACTATATGTTGTTTGCACTGTTTTCTAATACTATTACTGCATATTTTGGTATTGTGTACATATATCTTGTGTATATTTGCTATCTTCATACTGAGGGTACTCACTGAGATACTTTTGGCATATTGTCATAAAAATAAAGTACCTTTATTTTTAGTATATCTGTGTATTGTGTTTTCTTATGATATTGTGCATATGACATTAGTGGTACTGTAGGAGCTTCACTTGTCTCCTAGTTCAGCCTAAGCTGCTCTGCTAAGCTACCATTATCTATCAGCCTATGCTGCTAGACACCCTATACACTAATAAGGGATAACTGGGCCTGGTGCAAGGTGTAAGTACCCCTTGGTACTCACTACAAGCCAGTCCAGCCTCCTACATTGGTTGTGCAGCGGTGGGATAAGTGCTTTGAGACTACTTACCACTCTTGTCGTTGTACTTTTCATAAGAGAAAAATATACAAAACAAGTTCAGTGTATGTACACATAACTAAAAAGTTTTGCATTTCCTCTTTTCACTCTTTTCTAAAGTGCTGAAAAGTACTTCTAAACTTTCTAAAAGTTCTTAAAAGTTTAAAAAGTTTTTTTTCTGTCTTTCTAAAAGCTCTAAAAACTTTTTTTTCACTTTTTCTGTCACTTAAACTCTTTCTATAATGTCTGGCACAGGCCAAAATGTTGATCTGTCCAAACTTGCATATGACCACCTTAGCTGGAAAGGAGCAAGGAGTCTCTGTGTAGAAAGAGGTTTGAGTGTAGGGAAGAATCCTTCCTTGGAATTATTGCTTAACATGCTTAGAGAACAAGATAAGGCCATAAGGGCCCCATCTGTTGAAAAAGTAGCTAATGGTTCCCAATCTGATACAGGGACACCCCTAGGAAAAGATTCAGGAAAGAAACTTCAGAGCCTGCCCATTACTAGACAGTCTAGCATAGTTGGTACTGATGTAGAGTCACACCATACAGATAGTGGTGTCTCACATCCTAGCAAGAGTATTCCTTCTCACCACAGTAGAAATTATGTTTCTGTTAACCAAGCTGTTAGGGTGCCTTCTGTAAGGGACAGGTCTCCTTCTGTCCATTCTCATCATACTTCTGTTTCAAGACATGTCCCTCCCACCCACCCTGATGACAGATTGTTAGAAATGGAGCTCAATAGATTGAGAGTGGAACAAACCAGACTGAAGCTCAAGAAGCAACAGCTGGATTTGGATAGACAAACTTTAGAAGTAGAGAAGGAGAGACAGAAGTTGGGTTTAGAAACCCATGGTGGCAGCAGCAGTATTCCCCATAGTCATCCTGCAAAAGAGCATGATTCCAGGAATCTGCACAAGATAGTTCCCCCTTATAAGGAGGGGGATGACATTAACAAGTGGTTTGCTGCACTTGAGAGGGCCTGTGCTGTACAGGATGTCCCTCAAAGGCAGTGGGCTGCTATCCTATGGCTATAATTTAGTGGAAAAGGTAGGGATAGGCTCCTTACTGTGAAAGAAAGTGAAGCCAATGATTACAAAGTTCTTAAGAATGCACTCCTGGATGGTTATGGCTTAACCACTGAATAATACAGGATAAAGTTCAGAGAGACCAAAAAGGAGTCTTCACAAGACTGGGTTGATTTCATTGACCATTCAGTGAAGGCCTTGGAGGGGTAGTTACATGGCAGTAAAGTTACTGATTATGACAGCCTGTATAACTTGATCCTGAGAGAGCATATTCTTAATAATTGTGTGTCTGATTTGTTGCACCAGTATCTAGTGGACTCAGATCTGACCTCTCCCCAAGAATTGGGAAAGAAGGCAGACAAATGGGTCAGAACAAGAGTGAACAGAAAAGTTCATACAGGTGGTGACAAGGATGGCAAGAAGAAAGATGGTGAAAAATCTCAAGATAAGCATGGGGATAAGGGTAAAACCAAAGATCCCACTTCAAATCTTAAACACTCTTCAGAGGGTGGGGATAAAACAAATTCTTCATCTTCTTCTCAACCCACACACATTAAAAAGCCTTGGTGCTTTGTGTGTAAAAACAGAGGCCATAGGCCAGGGGATAAGTCCTGTCCAGGTAAACCCCCTGAGCCTACCACCACTAATACATCAAGCTCTAGTGCCCCTAGCAGTAGTGGTACTAGTGGTGGGACTGCTGGCAAGAGTCAAGCAAAGGGTGTAGTTGGGTTCACTTATGGGTCCATAGTGGAAACTGATGTAATCAGTCCCAAGACAGTTTCTGTCACACCTAGTGGCATTGGCCTTGCCACACTGGCTGCTTGTCCCCTTACAATGGATAAGTACAGGCAGACAGTTTCAATAAATGGTGTTGAGGCCTTGGCCTACAGGGACACAGGTGCCAGTATCACTTTGGTGACTGAAAACCTAGTGGCTCCTGAACAACACATGATTGGACAACAGTATAACATTTTTGATATCCATAACTCCACTAAGGGGGTCATTCTGACCCTGGCGGGCGGCGGTCCGAACTCCGCCGCGGTGATTCTGTGTTTCCCGCTGGGCTGGCGGGCGACCGCCAGAAGGCCGCCCGCCAGCCCAGCGGGAAACCCCTTCCCACGAGGAAGCCGGCTCTGAATGGAGACGGCGGAGTGGGAAGGGTGCGACGGGTGCAGTTGCACCCATCGCGAATTTCAGTGTCTGCTAAGCAGACACTGAAATTCTTTGTGGGGCCCTCTTACGGGGTCCCCTGCAGTGCCCATGCCGTTGGCATGGGCACTGCAGGGGCCCCACGACACCCCATACCGCCATCCTGTTCCTGGCTGCCGAACCGCCAGGAACAGGATGGCGGTATGGGGTGTCGGAATCCCCATGGCGGCGCAGCAAGCTGCGCCGCCATGGAGGATTCCATAGGGCAGCGGAAAACCGGCGGGAGACCGCCGGTTTTCCCTTTCTGACCGCAGCCAAACCGCCGCGGTCAGAATGCCCTTGAGAGCACCGCCAGCCTGTTGGCGGTGCTCTCGCGGTCTTCTTCCCTTAGCTATAATACAGTTTAGTTGGGGTGGAGTTACTGGCCCTAAGCAGGTGGTGGTATCACCTAGCTTACCTGTAGACTGTCTCTTAGGTAATGACCTAGAGGCCTCAGGTTGGGCTGATGTAGAGTTTTATGCCCATGCAGCCATGCTGGGCATCCCAGAGGAATTGTTCCCTCTCATTTCTACTGAAATGAAAAAGCAAAGGAGAGAAGGCCTGAAAATTCAGGATCCCTCTCCATCAACAGGTAAAAAGGGTATCAAAGTATCCCCTAACCACCCTACCATTCAGGATACCATTCCTGTGGTGGGAGAAACCTCTCCTGGGGTGGCACCTGTTCCAAGGGAAGCATCAGCTGGCAAAGCTGTACTCCCTGAGGTAGAAGTACCTCTCTGTGGGATAACTAACATTGGTGAGAAAAAGAGTACCATTTTAGTTAACATGGAGCATCCCTCCAACCCTCCCAGAGAAACTTTAGTGCAGAAACTCTGCACTGCCTCACAACACTTAGGACAGCATCCTTGTGTGAGAAGGTAGCCTCTTTCTAGCCTTGTTACCCCCACTTTTGGCCTGTTTGTGAGTGTATGTCAGGATGTTTGTCACTGTTTTCACTGTCTCACTGGGATCCTGATGGCTAGGCCCCAGTGCTCATAGTGAAAACACTATGTTTTCAGTATGTTTGTTATGTGTCACTGGGATCCTGCTGGTCAGGACCCCAGTGCTCATAGGTTTGTGGCCTATATGTATGTGTCACTGGGACCCTGTCACACAGGGCCCCAGTGCTCATAGGTGTGCATGTATATGTTCCCTGTGTGGTGCCTAACTGTCTCACTGAGGCTCTGCTAACCAGAACCTCAGTGGTTATGCTCTCTCATTACTTTTAAATTGTCACTAACAGACTAGTGACCAATTTTACCAATTTACATTGGCTTACTGGAACACCCTTATAATTCCCTAGTATATGGTACTGAGGTACCCAGGGTATTGGGGTTCCAGGAGATCCCTATGGGCTGCAGCATTTCTTTTGCCACCCATAGGGAGCTCTGACAATTCTTACACAGGCCTGCCACTGCAGCCTGAGTGAAATAACGTCCACGTTATTTCACAGCCATTTTACACTGCACTTAAGTAACTTATAAGTCACCTATATGTCTAACCTTTACCTGGTAAAGGTTAGGTGCAAAGTTACTTAGTGTGAGGGCACCCTGGCACTAGCCAAGGTGCCCCCACATTGTTCAGAGCCAATTCACTGAACTTTGTGAGTGCGGGGACACCATTACACGCGTGCACTACATATAGGTTACTACCTATATGTAGCTTCACCATGGTAACTCCGAATATGGCCATGTAACATGTCTATGATCATGGAATTGCCCCCTCTATGCCATCCTGGCATTGTTGGTACAATTCCATGATCCCAGTGGTCTGTAGCACAGACCCTGGTACTGCCAGACTGCCCTTCCTGGGGTTTCACTGCAGCTGCTGCTGCTGCCAACCCCTCAGACAGGCAGCTGCCCTCCTGGGGTCCAGCCAGGCCTGGCCCAGGATGGCAGAACAAAGAACTTCCTCTGAGAGAGGGTGTGACACCCTCTCCCTTTGGAAAATGGTGTGAAGGCAGGGGAGGAGTAGCCTCCCCCAGCCTCTGGAAATGCTTTGTTGGGCACAGATGTGCCCAATTCTGCATAAGCCAGTCTACACCGGTTCAGGGACCCCTTAGCCCCTGCTCTGGCGCGAAACTGGACAAAGGAAAGGGGAGTGACCACTCCCCTGACCTGCACCTCCCCTGGGAGGTGTCCAGAGCTCCTCCAGTGTGCTCCAGACCTCTGCCATCTTGGAAACAGAGGTGCTGCTGGCACACTGGACTGCTCTGAGTGGCCAGTGCCACCAGGTGACGTCAGAGACTCCTGCTGATAGGCTCCTTCAGGTGTTAGTAGCCTATCCTCTCTCCTAGGTAGCCAAACCCTCTTTTCTGGCTATTTAGGGTCTCTGTCTCTGGGGAAACTTTAGATAACGAATGCATGAGCTCAGCCGAGTTCCTCTGCATCTCTCTCTTCACCTTCTGATAAGGAAACGACCGCTGACCGCGCTGGAAGCCTGCAAACCTGCAACATAGTAGCAAAGACGACTACTGCAACTCTGTAACGCTGATCCTGCCGCCTTCTCGACTGTTTTCCTGCTTGTGCATGCTGTGGGGGTAGCCTGCCTCCTCTCTGCACCAGAAGCTCCGAAGAAATCTCCCGTGGGTCGACGGAATCTTCCCCCTGCAACCGCAGCACCAAAAAGCTGCATCACCGGTCCCTTGGGTCTCCTCTCAGCACGACGAGCGAGGTCCCTCGAATCCAGCGACGCTGTCCAAGTGACCCCCACAGTCCAGTGACTCTTCAGCCCAAGTTTGGTGGAGGTAAGTCCTTGCCTCACCTCGCTGGGCTGCATTGCTGGGAACCGCGACTTTGCAGCTGCTCCGGCCCCTGTGCACTTCCGGCGGAAATCCTTCGTGCACAGCCAAGCCTGGGTCCACGGCACTCTAACCTGCATTGCACGACTTTCTAAGTTGGTCTCCGGCGACGTGGGACTCCTTTGTGCAACTTCGGCAAGCACCGTTTCACGCATCCTCGTAGTGCCTGTTTCTGGCACTTCTCCGGGTGCTACCTGCTTCAGTGAGGGCTCTTTGTCTTGCTCGACGTCCCCTCTCTCTGCAGGTCCAATTTAGGACCTCCTGGTCCCTCCTGGGCCCCAGCAGCGTCCAAAAACGCCAAACGCACGATTTGCGTGTAGCAAGGCTTGTTGGCATCCTTCCGGCGGGAAAACACTTCTGCACAACTCTCCAAGGCGAGTGGGATCCGTCCACCAAAGGGGAAGTCTCTAGCCCTTTTCGTTCCTGCAGAAACCTCAGCTTCTTCTGTCCAGTCGAAGCTTCTTTGCACCCGCAGCTGGCATTTCCTGGGCATCTGCCCATCTCCGACTTGCTTGTGACTTTTGGACTTGGTCCCCTTGTTCCACAGGTACCCTAGATTGGAAATCCACAGTTGTTGCATTGCTGGTT
The DNA here is from genome assembly GCF_031143425.1 of Pleurodeles waltl. Taxonomy (NCBI): domain Eukaryota; kingdom Metazoa; phylum Chordata; class Amphibia; order Caudata; family Salamandridae; genus Pleurodeles; species Pleurodeles waltl. Next base: position 11,663,411 of record NC_090448.1, on the reverse strand, counting down.
TGTGTCTTTCCTGCATTATTCCTCTAATACGACTATTTTGTCCTTAGGGGAACTTTAGTGCACTTTGCACTCACTTTTCAGGGTCTTGGGGAGGGTTATTTTTCTAACTCTCACTATTTTCTAATAGTCCCAGCGACCCTCTACAAGGTCACATAGGTTTGGGGTCCATTCGTGGTTCGCATTCCACTTTTGGAGTATATGGTTTGTGTTGGCCCTATCCCTATGTTTCCCCATTGCATCCTATTGTAACTATACATTGTTTGCACTGTTTTCTAAGACTATACTGCATATTTTTGCTATTGTGTATATATATCTTGTGTATATTTCCTATCCTCTCACTGAGGGTACACTCTAAGATACTTTGGCATATTGTCATAAAAATAAAGTACCTTTATTTTTAGTATAATTGTGTATTGTGTTTTCTTATGATATTGTGCATATGACACTAAGTGGTACTGTAGTAGCTTCACACGTCTCCTAGTTCAGCCTAAGCTGCTCTGCTAAGCTACCATTATCTATCAGCCTAAGCTGCTAGACACCCTATACACTAATAAGGGATAACTGGGCCTGGTGCAAGGTGCAAGTACCCCTTGGTACTCACTACAAGCCAGTCCAGCCTCCTACACCTTGCCCTAGTGTGGACCCCATAGGACAGCATCCCTGCCCTGCTCCAACTCAAGAGAAACAGCATCCCTGTTCTCTCTTCCAGCCATATGGACAAAGTTTTTGCCCAGCTATGGCTCTACTGAGACAGCATCCCTGTCTGGCATTTCCATCACTACAAATAGGTTCAGTGGACAATTCCCACTGCTCTAAACTAAAAATTACTGATAGAAACTCTGAAAATACATCTTCACATTGTTGCTTAGCTAAAACACTTCAAACAGGGTGGTTTACATCCCCACAGGGAAGTAACCATATAGTGGATGATAAAGGGAGTAACCAGTCTATTGCAGAGCTACTCTCTACTTATCACCACTTAGACAATAAAGTCTCAACTGGCCAAGGTTAGCCTTATTGTCCTTCGTTTGGGGGGGGGGGGTTGTGTGAGAAAGTAGCCTCTTTCTAGCCTTGTTACCCCCACTTTTGGCCTGTTTGTGAGTGTATGTCAGGGTGTTTTCACTGTCTCACTGGTATCCTGCTAGCCAGGGACCAGTGCTCATAGTGAAAACCCTATGTTTTCAGTATGTTTGTTATGTGTCACTGGGACCCTGCTAGTCAGGACCCCAGTGCTCATAAGTGTGTGACCTATAGGTATGTGTTCCCTGTGTGGTGCCTAACTGTCTCACTGAGGCTCTGCTAACCAGAACCTCAGTGGTTATGCTCTCTCTTTACAAATTGTCACTAACAGGCTAGTGACCAATTTTACCAATTCACATTGGCATACTGGAACACCCTTATAATTCCCTAGTATATGGTACTGAGGTACCCAGGGTATTGGGGTTCCAGGAGATCCCTATGGGCTGCAGCATTTCTTTTGCCACCCATAGGGAGCTCTGACAATTCTTACACAGGCCTGCCACTGCAGCCTGAGTGAAATAACGTCCACGTTATTTCACAGCCATTTTACACTGCACTTAAGTAACTTATAAGTCACCTATATGTCTAACCTTTACCTGGTAAAGGTTGGGTGCTAAGTTACTTAGTGTGTGGGCACCCTGGCACTAGCCAAGGTGCCCCCACATTGTTCAGGGCCAATTCCCCGGACTTTGTGAGTGCGGGGTGAAGAACCAGAACCTTATGGGCCTGGCGGCGCAGGGTACGCCTGAAATCTCCTTGGATTCACCTGCCTCAACTAACAGAGACACGGGACACTCTGTCAGGCGTAAAAGATCAGATTTTATTAGCTGCAGCTAGTACAGTTGTCCAAGAAGTACACAAGGTATGTTCTCAGGAGACTGGCACTTTACTTTGTGGCGCACAATCTTATATACCGTATAAAAACCATTTATTAACTACATACACTCCCAGAACACATAGAAAGGAGCCAGTAAGAATAATGTAAAGATAGAACAGAGCCAATAGAAATGTCGGAAAACAAGACAGCACCAATAGAAGGAATTGGAAAACAAAGTATCAAGTGACTTAAGGTTGCCTCCCCTCCAGCTGTGTTTGTCACCCCTCCCTTGAACTAATTCATTAACCGATCCACAACGAAGTTGCATGTGGTGTGATAAGTTTGTGTGCGTTTGGAGGACAGTTGTGAAATGAGAGAATACTAGCAAAGGACAGCGAAGGCCAGACGATAAGATAAGATCGGCGGAGAATAGTGTGAGCCTACAGATAGTTGAAACAAGGATTAGAAAACCAGACAGGGATTAGTGTACTCGGTCAGACCTTAATACCAGCCTTGTAAAGATAGAGGCAGAAGGCTGTTTTGAACACCATGTTGCAGAATAAGCAGAAAAGGCAGAATGGACTTCGTTCGCTGTGCTGCCTGAGTGAAGGCAACATAAAATGGCGGCGGGCCACAAAATGGCGGGTCGATACGATCGTATTAAAAATCGAATTTCCTCAGACCCTGTCGCGCCGCACCGCGCGCCGCGAGCCGAGCGTTCGGCACAAGCCGCGCGTTCGGCTCGGGCCGCGCTTCGCGTCTCTAAGACGCGGCGCGCCCCGAGCCTTTCTTGCACCTTGCGAGGCCCCAGGACTTACTAGGGGCCTCGCGCTGCGCTCTCCCTCCGTCTTGTTGGGGTCTCCTGACCCCTCTTACCTGTTTGGGGACTCCTCTTTCTTCTTTTCTGTCTTTCTTTCTTTTTGGGTCTGTTTTCTCCTCTGTCCTTTATGTCTTTTCCCCTTCCCAGGTTACCTCTGTCTTCCCAGCATTCCTCCTTCCCTATTCTCTATGGTTTCTGCTCCAGTCTATTCTATCTACTTTTCCCTATGCAAGATGGTGTCCTTTTTCTTCCTGTGGGTCACTTCCTGTTTTATGGTATTTAAGGGTGTTTTTTCTTTCCCTCTTTGCGCTGCAACACTCTCTGTTTCAGTTAGTGTCCTCGCTCCTGATTTCCTAGCCCTTGGCTCTGGATTTCGCCATTTCTGTGTTACGTCAGTTCCTTTGATTCCTGTTCCTCTGTTCTTGTTCCAGGAATCCCCTGCGAATCTTCTGGGAGGTTTTTTCCTCTTCTTCTGAAGGGGTTTTTTCCCTCTGGCGCTACTTTCTCACGGTCACGGTCTGTCCTTGGCGTTTCCTCGCCTACAGCACCGTGGCTACCAGAAAGAGTCGCCCCTTTTTGGGACAAAGTCGAACCCTCAAGATCCACGCCTCAAGATCTGCAAACTCCAGGCGCAAGCAGCACGTGAGTCGTGACAGATTGCAGCGCCCAACCATCCCGACGTCTTCTAACACCATGGAAGACACTGTGGTAGCTGCTGCGGATCCGGATCAAGCTCTGCTAACTACAATTCAGCAACAAGCTCAAGAATTACAGCAACTACGCAGTGAGAATGCTGCGTTGCGACAGGCCTTGGCCTTCCGTAGTGGTGATGTCCCGACGCTCTCCGCCTCTACCCATCGTTTTTCGGGTGAACCAACCAAGCTGCAAGAGTTCCTTGACTCCTTGACAGTGTACTTTGCCTTCCGACCCACCCAATTCTCCCATGACAGAACAAAGGTGGGTTATCTCATCAGTGCCCTATCTGGTCCTGCCTTGGCCTGGGCAACCCCGATGGTATCATCTAACGATCCGGTATTGTCGGACTATTCTGCCTTTGTGAACCGTTTCAAGCTGATGTTTAGTCGCCCGGGATTGGAGGCTTCAGCAGAAGAGGCCTTATGCGATATTCATCAAGGTTCACAAGAAGTCCTTCAATACATTACACGCTTTCGTCAACTAGCGGCAGAGACCACCTGGGTGGAACGTACTTTGGTGACTTTGTTTCGTAGAGGACTCAAAGAAGAGATCAAAGACGAACTAGTACATTCCACCAGAGTGGAGGATCTTCGTGGCCTGATGGATCAAGCCCTCTCCATCGAGTATCGCCTTCAAGAACGGAGAGCAGAGAAGAGAAAAAGCAGAGGGTCTTTTCAACCAAGCACCTCACGAGTTTTTCCACATCGTTCTGAGGAACCTCGCCCTCCTGTCAGAGACACCGAAGGAGAACCCATGCAGGTGGATACAACTCGAGGCCCTCTCTCCCCTAGCGAACGAGAAGAAAGACGAAAGAAGGGGTTGTGTTTATACTGCGGATCTGCCGGCCACATACTGCGTACCTGTCCAGTACGTCCATCAAGGCCATCGGGAAACGCCGCTTCCCGTCCTCTGTAAGAAGGGAGGGGACGGGATTAGCAGCCATACCTTCCATCAGTTCTTTCAACGACAATACCACATCCTTGTTCACTTTACCAGTAATGTTACAATTACCTGATGGCCGTCTAGAGAAGACTATGGCACTACTAGATTGTGGAGCTAGTGGCATTTATATGGATAAGAAGTGGGCCACCACTCAACAAGTTCCTATACAACCTAAGGAGGTTCCAGAACAAGTTCACACGGTGGATGGATCTTTGATATCATCGGGTCCAGTAGATACAACTACCCTGATGCTAAATCTACAGATCAGTAACCATCAGGAACACATTTCCTTTGATCTTATAACTTCCCCCAACCATACCATCATTCTTGGAATCCCGTGGTTCATCAGACATAATCCATATGTGAACTGGGCTACCCGGACGGTTTCCTTGTCTTCACAGTTCTGTCACGAGCACTGTTTTGCTTCAGACAAGTATTGGTCGCCTAAGAGGTCAATTATCACGGAGGGCACCACCGGTTCGACCATAAATACAGTCCAAGGAGTTCCTGAACACTATTTGGAATTTCAAGATGTCTTCCAAAAACCTTCCAAACCTGTGTTACCTCCACATCGAGATTACGATTGTGCTATTCCCTTGGAACCTGGCACTATCGTTCCTTTTGGCAGGATGTATTCCCTCACGGAAACTGAAAAGGAAGTACTAAAGGAGTATTTGGATGAAAATATTCAAAGTGGGCTTATTGTTCCATCGTCTTCTCCGGCTGGGGCTCCTCTCTTTTTCGTACCCAAGAAGACAAAGGACCTTCGCCCTTGCCTGGATTTTCGAGGCCTGAATAAAATAACTATTAAAGATCGTTATCCTTTGCCTCTCATAAGGGACATTTTAGAGGCAGTCAGAGGGGCTCAACGGTTTACCAAACTAGATCTACGGGGAGCCTATCACCTCTTACGCATTAAAGAAGGAGATGAGTGGAAAACGGCCTTTAGGACTCCATTTGGTCATTTTGAATACAGGGTAATGCCTTTCGGTCTTACTAATGCCCCGGCAATTTTTCAGAGATTTATGGACTCAGTATTCTCGGATCTCCTGAATCAGACAGTTGTAATCTACCTTGATGATATTCTTATTTATTCCAGAAATCCCAAACTCCATTCTTCCCATGTTAAACAAGTTCTTCAACGACTCCGGGCACATCAACTGTTTTGCAAACCCGAAAAGTGTGAGTTTGACCAGACGGAAGTCAAATATCTAGGATATCATTTAAGTACCACCGGAGTAGCCATGGATCAAGAAAAGGTGCAAGCTATCCTAGATTGGCCTTCTCCATCCTCCATTAAAGAAACACAATGCTTTCTAGGATTGGCGAACTTCTATCGACAATTCATCGCAGACTTTGCTAAACAAACTAGCCACATAACTCACACTTTAAAGAAGGAAAATCTTATTAAAGGGTTTGTCTGGACTAAAACTGCTGAAACAGCTTTTCAAGAATTAAAGAAGGCATTTACACAAGCTCCCATCTTAAGACATCCAGATACCAACAAACGATTTATTGTCGTCACCGATGCTTCTGAAAAAGCCATTGGTGCCGTTCTACTCCAACAACAAGAAGACGATGGTCTTGAACATCCTGTTTTCTATTTATCTCATATACTCTCTATTGCAGAACAACATTACTCAGTATTGGAAAGAGAATTGTTGGCTCTGAAAACAGCTTGTATTGAATGGAGGCAGTTTCTGATGGGTTCCAAGGAACCTTTTGAAGTGAGAACAGACCATCGAAACTTACAATGTTTACGAAATTTCGTATGCCAAAATAGTCGTCAAGCTCGTTGGGCCTTCTTCTTCAGCCAGTATGGTTTCTACATTACATATATTCCTGGCTCCCAAAACATTCTGGCTGATGCTCTATCACGTCGTTATCCAGATTGTACTCCTGTCCCAGCTCAACCCCTACTGGAACCTAGTAAGATCATTGGGGTAGCCCAGTCTTTTCTGGAGGAGGTACAACTGGAGTACCCCAATCTATCTGATGATGAAATAGAGAACTTAAGGCCTCTTTTACATAAGAGACAAGGATACTATTATTATCACGATCTGTTATTCATCCCCACTAACAGAGTGAGAGAAAAGGCATTACAAATGTGTCATGATTCACCGGTTGCTGGTCATAGAGGCATCAAGGCCACGCAAGAACTGTTATCCCGATTTTTCTGGTGGCCTACTTGGAAAAAAGATATTGAAACATACGTTCAGGCTTGTCCCACATGCGCTCAAGTCAAGATTCCCCGAACCAGGCCTGCGGGTTTACTACAGCCCTTGCCGGTTCCGCCAACTCCATGGCACACCATCTCCACCGATTTCATGTGTTCGTTACCACTCTCAGCAGGAAACCGAGTAATCATGGTCACTGTGGACTCTTTTACTAAGATGGCTCACTTCACTGCCTTGAAAAAACTACCTACATCCCAAGAATTAAGCCAGATATTCATTGAACATATCTTCCGTCTTCATGGACTCCCTCATACTCTTATATCTGATAGAGGTCCTCAGTACATTTCCCGGTTCTGGAGGTATTTTTGTAAGACACTAAACATCGATAGAGCTCTGTCATCGGGCTTCCATCCCCAGACCAATGGACAGACCGAGCGTCTGAACCAGGGCTTAGAACAATACCTTCGTTGTTTTTGCAACTCAACTCAAAGCAACTGGAACACTTATCTCCCTATCGCTGAGTTCTCTTATAATAACTCAGTCCATAGTGCCTCCAAGACCACTCCTTTTTCTGTTCTTATGGTTTTCATCCTACCTCTTTTCCTACTTCTTCTCTGTCTCCCACTCCCTTACCCGCTATTACTCATTTTTCCAAACGTCTTCTACAAATCCATAGACTGATTCGTTCTAATCTCTTACACACCAAGAGATATATGAAGAAAGTAGCAGACAAGAAACGTAGGGCAACTCCGGACTACCTTCCACAGGATAAAGTTTGGCTTTCTTCTAAATTCTTACCCTCACGTCTTTCTCAGAACAAATTCACACCTCGCTATTACGGGCCTTTCCGTATTCTCCAGTTGCTTAATCCCGTCACTGTCCGTCTTCACTTGCCTCACACATGGAAGATTCATCCAGTCTTCCATGTCTCCCAACTCAAACCTTATGTACCAGATCCGTACTCCCGTCAGTTTTCCTGTCCTCCTCCTGTCTTAGTGGATGATGTTCCTGAATATGAGGTTCAGGAGATTTGTGACTCTCGTCTTTTTCACACCCGTCTGCAGTATCTGATTCATTGGAAGGGTTATCCTCTCAGTGAGTGTTCTTGGGAAGATGCATCTTCTGTTCATGCTCCTCTTCTGACTCAGCGCTTTCACCGTTTATTTCCTTTCAAACCAGGGCCTTCGGGAGGGGGGCCTACTGTCGCGCCGCACCGCGCGGCGCGAGCCGAGCGTTCGGCACAAGCCGCGCGTTCGGCTCGGGCCGCGCTTCGCGTCTCTAAGACGCGGCGCGCCCCGAGCCTTTCTTGCACCTTGCGAGGCCCCAGGACTTACTAGGGGCCTCGCGCTGCGCTCTCCCTCCGTCTTGTTGGGGTCTCCTGACCCCTCTTACCTGTTTGGGGACTCCTCTTTCTTCTTTTCTGTCTTTCTTTCTTTTTGGGTCTGTTTTCTCCTCTGTCCTTTATGTCTTTTCCCCTTCCCAGGTTACCTCTGTCTTCCCAGCATTCCTCCTTCCCTATTCTCTATGGTTTCTGCTCCAGTCTATTCTATCTACTTTTCCCTATGCAAGATGGTGTCCTTTTTCTTCCTGTGGGTCACTTCCTGTTTTATGGTATTTAAGGGTGTTTTTTCTTTCCCTCTTTGCGCTGCAACACTCTCTGTTTCAGTTAGTGTCCTCGCTCCTGATTTCCTAGCCCTTGGCTCTGGATTTCGCCATTTCTGTGTTACGTCAGTTCCTTTGATTCCTGTTCCTCTGTTCTTGTTCCAGGAATCCCCTGCGAATCTTCTGGGAGGTTTTTTCCTCTTCTTCTGAAGGGTTTTTTTCCCTCTGGCGCTACTTTCTCACGGTCACGGTCTGTCCTTGGCGTTTCCTCGCCTACAGCACCGTGGCTACCAGAAAGAGTCGCCCCTTTTTGGGACAAAGTCGAACCCTCAAGATCCACGCCTCAAGATCTGCAAACTCCAGGCGCAAGCAGCACGTGAGTCGTGACAGACCCTCCTTTTGCCAGAACTCAGGCAAGATACACAAACTCATGTTAATCTGAGTCGATGTCTATGGCCATGAGGTCATCAAGCTGTTGCTGTACCATCATTTTGATATTCTCTGCTCTTTGTGACTTGGGTTTGGGAATACATGCAGTAGCACATAGGTTGCAGATGGCAGGACCGCAGTGCATACAAAGACAACAAGAGAATATAAAAGCTAAAATTACTCCAAAGAATGTCAATACCTTCCAACCCCATTTGGACAGTAATCCCCAAAACCACTCTGAAAAGGACCAATCTCCTTCGTCCTGATGAATCGACTCGGAGATTATGTGTAACTTAGAGATAGCTTGGTATACTGTCGGAGCGTCATTAGGTATGAAAATACAGCAACTTGATCCGATCAATTTGCATACTCCACCACGGTCCGCAAGAACAAAGTCTAAGGCAACACGGTTCTGCAAGGTCATAAGACGATCAGCCTGTAGTTCAGCTGTAATGTTACTTAAAGCTCCTACAGTGATGTCTATGGTGGTTTCTACGACACGAACCAATTGCCTTATATTTCTGCTGTTGGCCATTGGACCCCAGAAGGGAAGAAATCCTTTGAGGAAATCTCCTCCCTCTTGTCCTGCTGTGTCTTTCGAATCCACAATCCCTCTGCCATATCTATTTTTATGATGGTTCGCAGGAGCGGTGTATGTAGGGGGAAGAAGAAAGGCTATATAACAAGTACCAGAGAAATCAGCTGGCAACCATGTATAAGCCCTATCGTGGCAAACGAAGTATGTACCTTGAGATGGTACTAACGGCGGTGAATTCAGGGCTGAATAAACATATGTATGGGAACATAAACTTTCTCTTTGTCCGGTGTTTGGAGTTCTACCATTTATTTGCAGACAGAAATTTCCTTGTTGGGGTATGACCCGTATCGGAGGAGATTTTCCTTGCTTAACCTTATCATTGAGGCTGGAAATGTAATTAGTTATGTTCCAATTGGTATATGCTTTTCTTTCATCTATGGAAGCTTCACTTTTTTCCATGATTTTAGCCATAGCTACCATTCCCTTTATCAATAAACTATGACTGAAATCTGAACCAACACTATGTGAACTGACAGGTTATTTAATTTTACTTTGATATGCATTATTGAAAATGACAAAATAAGCCCAAGCGGAACCTTCATAGGAGAATGGAAGAACTAAATATGGCATTCCTTTTTCTACCGTATGTGGTATGAGTCCACACACCCAACAGTCAGTTGTATTGATCACTAACTGATGTTGATGTAACAACTGGACGAAGGAATTGTTAAAGTATTCAGTTCTTCTGATGAGTTCATGCTGGGGAAGAGTGTGAAATAGGTGCGGAGAGATAGTAGAAGAAGATGTAGAGGTAGGAGAAGAGACAACTTTTTGCTGCAGAGTAATAATGATCCAGTTTACAGATGCCAAAAGAATACACGACAATATAATGACGCATAGAGCAATACTACAACGACTACATATTTCTTTACAATTATTCTTTACATTTTTACTTTCTCTTTTATCTAATGTAGCCTCCATCTTTCTAAGTGGATGCTCACGGCAATCTTCCTCAATCACTGTAGTCACGATTATCTACCGTCCTATGACACTGTGAGGTCCTGCAGGCCTATTGCCACTTACTCAGGTCGTAACTAAGACTCCTACCGTGACCCTGCAACCGGGATAGAGTACTACATAGGAGAGAAATTTACAAGTTCTTTGGTCTTGGTCTCAAATTATAGCGTTCCTGTCCAGAGGCAGTCTGGTTTTGAAACAATGTTCCTGGATTTGTCGTGTTCAAGCGACGATGCGATGGTATTGCTTCTTGAAGAATGTCGTCGTCCTCTTTCTCAGAAAGTGTTCCAATTAGACGCGCATCACTGAATGGTACAAATTGCGGAACTTTCTCACTTTCAGAGTCACTGATGCCTCTACGGACCCACTGATCGAAAGGCAAGGGCAAAGGCACTTTCTTGCAGTGCACGGCATGCACCCAGTTTTTCTTTCCTTCGACTTTAACTGCTGTTCTTGTGGTCAAAAGAACCAGGCGTGGCTCTCTCCATCTGGGCTCCAAATTTCTCTGTCGTTGGAAATTTTTCGTGCAGACCCAGTCACCTGGTCGGATGGAATGACCTGGGTCTGTGGAAGCCTCTGGTAGAGCACTCTGAACCTGTTGATGAAGAACACGCAATTTAGTTGTAAGGTCATGCAAGTAGTCAATCAACATCGGGTATGGCAAGTCTGAGTATTTCTTAGGGCGAGGAACTCCCCATACATTAGCTGGGCGACCAAATATCACTTCGTAAGGGCTAAGCCCCAAACGAGAGTGTACTGCTGTTCTGGTGGACAGAAGAGCCAATGGTAAAGCATCAGGCCAATTAAGTCCTGTGCTAGCTTGCACCTTAGCAATTTTAAGCTTCAAGGTTCCATTGTAGCATTCTACTAAACCAGCCGACTGTGGGTGATTCGCCGCGTGGAACTTCTGTTTTATGCCAAGACCTGCACAAACTTTTTGCATGACTTGACCCACAAATTCGCTCCCATTGTCACTCCAGACAATGCGCGGCAAACCAAACCTAGGGAAGAATTCTTTCAAAAGTATTTTGGCAGTTGATAAAGCAGTATTGTCCTTCAGAGGGTAGGCTTCTACCCATCTAGAAAAAGCACATACTACCACCAGAACATATTTGAGGTTGTTGCATCGTTCCATGTGAATATAATCGATCTGCAACACCTCAAATGGATATGTTGGAGGAGCAAAATGACCTGCTGGAGTTGGGGTTCCCTTTCCCGGATTGTACATCAAGCAAACAATACAATGTTTTACTACATTATTTGCACACTTTGGGATCCCCTCATTTTGCCACACTGGAGCCAGAAGTTTACATATTCCTTTTGCACTTAGGTGAGCTGGACCATGTGCCATAGTAACTACAGGTAGTACATAAGCATCTGGTAACAGCCAACGTTGATGTTCTGATAATTCAACCCAACATCCCATCTCATCTAACATTCCTGTACTTTCCTTCCACTTTCTCAACTCATTCTCCGTAGCCTCTCCTTGAATTGATTTCACACTCTCTACTGTATCTTCACACATTCCCTTTTCTCTTACGCAGTTTGCGGGACCTGCAACATACATTCGACTTGTGTTGTCTCTGGCTGTCTTTTTCGCTACCTCATCTGCAAATGCATTTCCTCGACCAACATCGTCCACAATCTTTTTGTGTGCACTACACTTCACGATCGCTATCTGAGTAGGCATTGTAAGTGACTCAAGAAGTTCAGTCACTAATTGACCATGTTGTATCTTAGTACCATGGGAAGTAAAGAATCCTCTTTCCTTCCATAAACGCCCAAAGTTAAACGCTACACCAAAAGCGTATTGGCTATCAGTGTACACGTTTACTCTTTTTCCTTTGGATAACACACACGCTCTAGTTAAGGCTATCAATTCAGCTGCCTGAGCTGAATTATGTCTAATGCGTGCTGTCTCCACAATCGTATGCAAAGTAGTAATAGCGTAGGCTGAAACTGTATCTCCATTCGGGAGCTTGAAACAAGAACCATCTACCCATAGTGTTCCATCTGGATTCACTAATGGCGTGTCTTTTAGGTCAATTCTACCCTTAGTCTCTTCTTCAGTACGGAGAAAACAATCATGCTGTTCAGAGACATCTCTCTCTTCTGGAAGAGGCAACAAAGTAGCTGGATTCAGGGTATTACATCGTTTGATGTGTATGTGACTAGCCAAAAGCGTCAGCTCATATCCGGACAACCGAGCACTCATAAGATGCTGCGTTTTTGTCCTATTTAGTAAAGTATCCACTGCATGTGGCACCATAACAATGAGAGTATTATCTAGCACTACTCCAGCAGACTGTCGAATAGAAATTGCTGCTGCCGCTGTCGCCTTAAGACAACTAGGCAATGCTTTAGCTACTGGATCTAACGTAGCTGAGAAATATGCGCATGGTCGCTGTTGATCTCCAAAACGCTGCGTTAAGACTGACAATGCACAACCCTCTCTTTCGGGGACATAGAGCGTAAAGGGCTTACTGTAATCAGGAGTACCCAATACAGGAGCAGAACACAAAGCAATACGCAAATCAGTAAAACTCTTCTGACATTCGTCAGTCCACGGAAGAGGCTGAGGCGTATCTTTTAAAGTTAGCGCCAACAGCGGTTTAGCCAATAAAGAGAAACTCGGAATCCACTGTCTACAATAAGAAGTAATGCCCAAAAAGGCACGTACCTCTCTTTGTGTGGATGGCACTGACATTTGTGCAATTGCCTGAATTCGTTCGGGGGTCAATCGTCGTCCCTCCTTTGACAAGAGATGACCCAAATAAGTCACCTCGCGACAGACATATTGTAATTTAGAAGGAGAAACCTTGTGATTCAGATCAAACAAATGACGCAACAGTGCAACGGTCACGTTTTTGCAAATCTCCTCTGAATCAGCGGCAACTAATAAGTCATCCATGTACTGAATGAGAGCGGCACCGGACGGTAAGGAAAAGGCATCAAGATGACATTTTAGAGCTTGACTGTAAATAGAGGGACTTTCACAATAACCTTGAGGTGCGCGTTTAAACCGGAAGCTTCGGCCTCCGAGGGAAAAACCAAAAATATCTCTACTCTCTTCGGCGATGGGAATACTAAAGAAAGCATTCTTTAGATCAATAACTGAAAACCAAGTCGCTGTAGAAGGTATCATCGTCAACAGAGCAGTGATATCTGGGACTACAGGAAACTGCTGTACGACAATCTTGTTTACCTCCCGAAGATCAATTACAAAACGATAAACAGGAGGCTGAGAAGGATCAGTGCGTTTAAGAACCGGAAGAACAGGACTGTTACATGTATTTCCTCTCGTTTCCTCAACCACACCCTTCTGAATCAAATCATGGACAATTTCCAGAAGTGCTTTCTCACCTTCAGTAGAGATTCTGTATTGCGGAATACGTGGCATTTCAGCATTGGGCTTAAGAGTAACAACATAAGGTGGGATCTCAAGACAACCAACGTCATTCGGACCCGTAGCCCAAAGCGTTTCGGGAAGAGAAAGCAATTCAGGTGGGAATTGATCTTTTGATAAGTACATTGGACTAGTCATTTTCTGTCCTAGAGTGAGGTATACACCAGAAGGTGAACAATATATCGTAGCATGCATTCTTTTTAATAGATCTAAACCCAACAGATTTTCACCACAACCATTCGTCAGAAGAAGCGGAGCTTCTAAATCATAAGGGCCTATTGAAACAGGCAAAGGGCAAGAAACTGGATTGCGAACAGGGGCGCCAGAAAATCCTACAGATACATTCGTTAAGCCAGACAAAGGTGCGCCAGGGAGTTTAGAATGAATGATAGAGCTTCTCATGGCACCAGTATCTAAAAGAAATGGCTCTGAAACACCCATTGTAGTGACATTAACATAAGGTCCATTCTGATCCACTGGAATTGACGTAACCCCCTTACTTTGTCCATGGCTGTCCTATTCAAAATGAAGACTTTCATTCCCTCCTTCAATATACTGATCCTCACTGTAATACTGTGTAGACCTAACATTTTGCTGGTCAAAGTAATTTCCGGAATTTGGAGGAACAAAAGAACGCTGCTCTTGGGTTAACACACCTCGACCTCTACCTCTATTTGCTGACTGAGGACCACCACGACCTCGTGAAGCAGATGTTGCTCCATTACGCTGCAACAATGCCGGACAACTGTTTTTAAAATGACCTTCCTCCCTACAATAAGCACATTGATTGGGACCTAGCAAAGGTCTTGGAATGAATGGTTCAGGCTTTTGATACAACCTCTGAAACTGCGGAGGCTGTTGAAACTGAGGCTGAACATAACGAGGAGGATAAGCCTGTTGCAAGAGAACTTTAGTTTTTAATTCTTTCGTCTTTTTCTCTTGTTTTTCCCTTTCTTCTTTGTCTCTATTTTCATAATATTGTGCAGTAGCCAATATCTGGGCGGAGAAGAAACTGCCCATGAACTCTCGGAGTCTTTTAGCTTGTGTGATAGTTCAGGAAGCAAGTTATATACGAACTTATCCACAAATAATCGCTGTCCCCCTTCTGTAGCCATATCTTGACCACTGTGATCAATGAATGTCTCCTCGAATCGGGTAAAGAAATCGGAAACACTTTCATCTTTCTTTTGTTTACATGCTGCTAGCTTATCCCAATTAACTCTCAAAGCAGGCATCATTGTTTTCATTAATGTAATAATCCTACCAGGGAGTTCTGAGATCAAAGCGTCGGGCTTTGCACCACCTACTTGACCTCTATCTGCGGCAATAATAGCGTTCCAATCGCCGCCTAATTCTTGAGCGTGATCCTCTCTACGAATTTTAGCCCATATTGTCTGTGGAACTACATTTCCCATCAACATGTCAATATCTGCTAGATTCATAGTACATGCATCAACTGTTTGCGACAACTCTTTATAGTAACCAGCAGGATTTTTGCGTGAATCTGGTAGTGACTGTTTAAGTGCTAAAACTTCAGACCTTTTCCAGGGGACATGTATCCATATGCGCTGAAAATGCGCAGGAATAGCTGGATTAGCACCTGCTGCTGCAACTTCTTCCTTCCATATTGGAGAAACCTCTCTCATGGGATAGTTTTTCAGTGCTGTCCTAACTGAAGGATCAGAATCAGAAAAAGTCTGTGAGAACAATAGGGATCTGAAAGAAATAAGTGTTCTGACAGCGTTTTCAACCTTAGGACCCACAATAAGTCCTTTGTCAAAGTCAGCCTGAACATCTAACAGATCCTGTGGGACCGAACCCAAATTCATATCCTCCCATTCTTTAGCGAGAGTATCGCACATAACTTTAAAAACATATCTCTGCGTAGGTGCATTCCATTGCAGAAAGGTGGACATAATATCAGACGTACTATATTGGGGACCCTTCTTGATCCATCTACAAGCAAGTGAGTCCAATTTTTCTCGCTCTTCGGAGTCTGGGAATTGACTACGAGACTGTCTTCGAGAAAAAGCTGGAGACACATTTAAAGCTTCAAAGAAAGGTGATAAGAGACCAGAGACAGTATCTGCAAATCGCTTACGCATAGATGGAGAATTTGACATAAGGATAGGGGACAAGGTATTAGGTGAATTAACTAAAGGAGCATTAGGAATTGCCAAAGGAGCAGAAGGCAAAGGAGTTAAAGGCAAAGCTGGCATAGGCAATACTTGAGGAGGCAAATGTGGAAAAGCTGGAGCAGGCGGAAGCACAACTGGCGGCTGAACAGGCTGTAACATCGGGGGTGCATTAGCACCTTGTACATAGGGCGGAGGCAATTTCAATAAGTGGGACATTAAGGAATCTTCCTCAAAATCTTTTCTCTTATCAAGGGAAGAGATAGGCAACGTCGGATAGCATTTATCTATTGCCATTCGATGCTGTCTGTCTGAAATTTCCATTGCATTATCTATTTCATCATCTTTGAATTGCTGAGCAGCCTGTATAATCGTCATTCCCTGTGTTTTCCTATCTCGTTTCGCTTGTTTAATTTCTCTCTGTTTGGCTTCCTTACGCCAAAGGCGAAAAGAGTCAAACATTGCCGGCCGGGCTTTTCTTTTAAATAACGTTGCTTCTAAATTATCTAGCACATCAGTTTCGAAACTACCATTTTCTGGCCATTTTAAAACACCATCTTTCTTTGTATATCGGGTCCATGTCTTATTAAAGGCAATAGGACCAACACCATGTTTAGAATAGAGCTCATATGTGGGAGTTCCAACCGAAGGAATCGGACAGGAGTCCTCAAGCTGGGAGTCCCTATTACAACCAAAGCAACAAAGTTTTCCAAACTTAGTCAGACCAGACATCTCACGATTTTTACTGGCTGTTCACAAACATCAAGGGGGTAAAACTTTCAGTTTACACAGCACAAATGCACTTACCCCTCGGCTTTGGCCACTGCAATGGCCAAATCTAAGGACCTAAGGACAAAACAAAGACCAAAATTTGTGGGCGCGACCCACCAAATACTTAACTAAGGATGTCTTCTTACACCAACAGAGGCCCGTCTATCGTCTCGCTTTACCATACATCATTAAAGAAAGGGCCAAGGCAGGGCGGCAGTCAGGGCAGCAGTCGTCAGTAGCCGTCAGGAAGGAGTAACCGCGCTGAAAAAGACCTTCGGACCACTTCGACATACAGGGGTCGCTTGACGTGGCTCGCGATTCCTCCAGAATTTTCTTGCGGGGTTCCTCACGACCTTCAGGCAGAACCGGTACCGCTGAAGCCGCCCCACGTTGGGCGCCAGTTGAAGAACCAGAACCTTATGGGCCTGGCGGCGCAGGGTACGCCTGAAATCTCCTTGGATTCACCTGCCTCAACTAACAGAGACACGGGACACTCTGTCAGGCGTAAAAGATCAGATTTTATTAGCTGCAGCTAGTACAGTTGTCCAAGAAGTACACAAGGTATGTTCTCAGGAGACTGCCACTTTACTTTGTGGCGCACAATCTTATATACCGTATAAAAACCATTTATTAACTACATACACTCCCAGAACACATAGAAAGGAGCCAGTAAGAATAATGTAAAGATAGAACAGAGCCAATAGAAATGTCGGAAAACAAGACAGCACCAATAGAAGGAATTGGAAAACAAAGTATCAAGTGACTTAAGGTTGCCTCCCCTCCAGCTGTGTTTGTCACCCCTCCCTTGAACTAATTCATTAACCGATCCACAACGAAGTTGCATGTGGTGTGATAAGTTTGTGTGCGTTTGGAGGACAGTTGTGAAATGAGAGAATACTAGCAAAGGACAGCGAAGGCCAGACGATAAGATAAGATCGGCGGAGAATAGTGTGAGCCTACAGATAGTTGAAACAAGGATTAGAAAACCAGACAGGGATTAGTGTACTCGGTCAGACCTTAATACCAGCCTTGTAAAGATAGAGGCAGAAGGCTGTTTTGAACACCATGTTGCAGAATAAGCAGAAAAGGCAGAATGGACTTCGTTCGCTGTGCTGCCTGAGTGAAGGCAACATAAAATGGCGGGGGGCCACAAAATGGCGGGTCGATACGATCGTATTAAAAATCGAATTTCCTCAGGGGACACCATTAGACGCGTGCACTACATATAGGTCACTACCTATATGTGGCTTCACAATGGTAACTCCGAATATGGCCATGTAACATGTCTATGATCATGGAATTGGCCCCTCTATGCCATCCTGGCATAGTTGGCACAATCCCATGATCCTACAGGTCTGTAGCTCAGACGTGGGTACTGCCAAACTGCCTTTTCAGGGGTTTCACTGCAGCTGCTGCTGCTGCCAACCCCTCAGACAGGTTTCTGCCCCCCTGGGGTCCAGCCAGGCTTGGCCCAGGAAGGCAGAACAAAGGACTTCCTCAGAGAGAGGGTGTTACACCCTCTCCCTTTGGAAAATGGTGTGAAGGCAGGGGAGGAGTAGCCTCCCCCAGCCTCTGGAAATGCTTTCATGGGCACACATGGTGCCCATTTCTGCATAAGCCAGTCTACACCGGTTCAGGGACCCCTTAGCCCTGCTCTGGCGCGAAACTGGACAAAGGAAAGGGGAGTGACCACTCCCCTGACCTGTACCTCCCCTGGGAGGTGCCCAGAGCTCCTCCAGTGTGCTCCAGACCTCTGCCATCTTGGAAACAGAGGTGCTGCTGGCACACTGGACTGCTCTGAGTGGCCAGTGCCATCAGGTGATGTCAGAGACTCCTCCTGATAGGCTCCTTCAGGTGTTGCTAGCCTATCCTCACTCCTAGGTAGCCAAACCCTCTTTTCTGGCTATTTAGGGTCTCTGTCTCTTGGGATTCCTTAGATAACGAATGCAAGAGCTCATCCGAGTTCCTCTGCATCTCTCTCTTCACCTTCTGCCAAGGAATCGACTGCTGACCGTACTGGAAGCCTGCAAAACTGCAACATAGTAGCAAAGACGACTACTGCAACTCTGTAACGCTGATCCAGCCGCCTTCTCGACTGCTTTCCTGGTGGTGCATGCTGTGGGGGTAATCTGCCTCCTCTCTGCACTAGAAGCTCCGAAGAAATCTCCTGTGGGTCGACGGAATCGTCCCCCTGCAACCGCAGGCACCAAAGAACTGCATCACCGGTACCTTGGGTCTCCTCTCAGCACGACGAGCGAGGTCCCTTGAATCCAGCAACTCTGTCCAAGTGACTCCCACAGTCCAGTGACTCTTCAGTCCAAGTTTGGTGGAGGTAAGTCCTTGCCTCCCCACGCCAGACTGCATTGCTGGGAACCGCGACTTTTGCAGCTACTCCGGCCCCCGTGCACTTCCGGTGGAAATCCTTTGTGCACAGTCCAGCCTGGGTCCACGGCACTCTAACCTGCATTGCACGACCTCCTAAGTTGTTCTCCGGCGACGTGGGACTCCTTTGTGCGACTTCGGGTGAGCACAGTTTCACGTATCCTCGTAGTGCCTGTTTCTGGCACTTCTGCGGGTGCTGCCTGCTGCTGAGAGGGCTCTGCTGTCAGCCGCGCGAGGGCGCAGCTGTCAGTCATGCGAAGGCTCCGCTGTTGGCCCGCGAGTTCTCCTCTGTCAGCCCCGCGAGTGCTCCTCTGTCAGCCATGCGAGTGCTCCTCTGTCAGTCATGCGAGTGCTCCGCTGTTGGCCCGCGAGTGCTCCTCTGTCAGCCCCGCGAGTGCTCCTCTGTCAGCCATGCGAGTGCTCCTCTGTCAGCCCCGCGAGTGCTCCTCTGTCAGCCCCGCAAGTGCTCCTCTGTCAGCCATGCGAGTGCTCCTCTGTCAGCCCCGCGAGTGCTCCGTCAGCCCCGCGAGTGCTCCTCTGTCAGCCATGCGAGTGCTCCTCTGTCAGCCCCGCGAGTGCTCCTCTGTCAGCCCCGCGAGTGCTCCTCTGTCAGCCATGCGAGTGCTCTGCTGTCAGCCCCGCGAGTGCTCCTCTGTCAGCCATGCGAGTGCTCTGCTGTCAGCCCCGCGAGTGCTCCTCTCTCAGCCATGCGAGTGCTCCTCTGTCAGCCATGCGAGTGCTCCTCTGTCAGCCACGCGAGGGCTCTGCTGTCAGTCATGCGAAGGCTCAGCAGTTGGCCCGCGAGTGCTCCTCTTTCAGCCCCGTGAGTGCTCCTCTGTCAGCCATGCGAGTGGTCCTCTGTCAGCCCCGCGAGTGCTCCTCTGTCAGCCACGCGAGGGCTCTGCTGTCAGTCATGCGAAGGCTCCGCTGTTGGCCCGCGAGTGCTCCTCTGTCAGCCCCGTGAGAGCTCCTCTGTCAGCCATGCGATTGCTCCTCTGTCAGCCACGCGAGGGCTCTGCTGTCAGTCATGCGAAGGCTCAGCAGTTGGCCTGCGAGTGCTCCCCTTTCAGCCCCGTGAGTGCTCCTCTGTCAGCCATGCGAGTGCTCTTCTGTCAGCCCCGCGAGTGCTCCTCTGTCAGCCACGCGAGGGCTCTGCTGTCAGTCATGCGAAGGCACCGCTGTTGGCCCGCGAGTGCTCCCCTGTCAGCCCCGTGAGAGCTCCTCTGTCAGCCATGCGAGTGCTCCTCTGTCAGCCACGCGAGGGCTCTGCTGTCAGTCATGCGAAGGCTCAGCAGTTGGCCCGCGAGTGCTCCTCTGTCAGCCCTGTGAGTGCTCCTCTGTCAGCCATGCGAGTGCTCCTCTGTCAGCCCCGCGAGTGCTCCTCTGTCAGCCACGCGAGGGCTCTGCTGTCAGTCATGCGAAGGCTCCGCTGTTGGCCCACGAGTTCTCCTCTGTCAGCCCTGTAGGAGGCTGGACTGGCTTGTAGTGAGTACCAGGGGGTACTTGCACCTTGCACCAGGCCCAGTTATCCCTTATTAGTGTATAGGGTGTCTAGCAGCTTAGGCTGGTAGATAATGGTAGCTTAGCAGAGCAGCTCAGGCTGAACTAGGAGACGTGTGAAGCTACTACAGTACCACTTAGTGTCATATGCACAATATCATAAGAAAACACAATACACAGTTATACTAAAAATAAAGGTACTTTATTTTTATGACAATATGCCAAAGTATCTTAGAGTGTACCCTCAGTGAGAGGATAGGAAATATACACAAGATATATATACACAATAGCAAAAATATGCAGTATAGTCTTAGAAAACAGTGCAAACAATGTATAGTTACAATAGGATGCAATGGGGAAACATAGGGATAGAGGCAACACAAACCATATACTCCAAAAGTGGAATGCGAACCACAAATGGACCCCAAACCTATGTGACCTTGTAGAGGGTCGCTGGGACTATTAGAAAATAGTGAGAGTTAGAAAAATAACCCTCCCCAAGACCCTGAAAAGTGAGTGCAAAGTGCACTAAAGTTCCCCTAAGGACAAAGAAGTCGTGTTAGAGGAATAATGCAGGAAAGACACAAACCAGCAATGCAACAACTGTGGATTTCCAATCTAGGGTACCTGTGGAACAAGGGGACCAAGTCCAAAAGTCACAAGCAAGTCGGAGATGGGCAGATGCCCAGGAAATGCCAGCTGCGGGTGCAAAGAAGCTTCGACTGGACAGAAGAAGCTGAGGTTTCTGCAGGAACAAAAAGGGCTAGAGACTTCCCCTTTGGTGGACGGATCCCTCTTGCCTTGGGGAGTCGTGCAGAAGTGTTTTCCCACCGGAAGGACGCCAACAAGCCTTGCTACATGCAAATCGTGCGTTTGGCGTTTTTGGACGCTGCTGGGGCCCAGGAGGGACCAGGAGGTCGCAAATTGGACCTGCAGAGAGAGGGGACGTCGAGCAAGACAAAGAGCCCTCACTGAAGCAGGTAGCACCCAGAGAAGTGCCAGAAACAGGCACTACGAGGATGCGTGAAACGGTGCTTGCCGAAGTTGCACAAAGGAGTCCCACGTCGCCGGAGACCAACTTAGAAAGTCGTGCAATGCAGGTTAGAGTGCCGTGGATCCAGGCTTGGCTGTGCACAAAGGATTTCCGCCGGAAGTGCACAGGGGCCGGAGTAGCTGCAAAGTCGCGGTTCCCAGCAATGCAGCCCAGCGAGGTGAGGCAAGGACTTACCTCCACCAAACTTGGGCTGAAGAGTCACTGGACTGTGGGGGTCACTTGGACAGCATCGCTGGATTCGAGGGACCTCGCTCGTCGTGCTGAGAGGAGACCCAAGGGACCGGTGATGCAGCTTTTTGGTGCCTGCGGTTGCAGGGGGAAGATTCCGTCGACCCACGGGAGATTTCTTCGGAGCTTCTGGTGCAGAGAGGAGGCAGGCTACCCCCACAGCATGCACAAGCAGGAAAACAGTCGAGAAGGCGGCAGGATCAGCGTTACAGAGTTGCAGTAGTCGTCTTTGCTACTATGTTGCAGGTTTGCAGGCTTCCAGCGCGGTCAGCGGTCGTTTCCTTATCAGAAGGTGAAGAGAGAGATGCAGAGGAACTCGGCTGAGCTCATGCATTCGTTATCTGAAGTTTCCCCAGAGACAGAGACCCTAAATAGCCAGAAAAGAGGGTTTGGCTACCTAGGAGAGAGGATAGGCTACTAACACCTGAAGGAGCCTATCAGCAGGAGTCTCTGACGTCACCTGGTGGCACTGGCCACTCAGAGCAGTCCAGTGTGCCAGCAGCACCTCTGTTTCCAAGATGGCAGAGGTCTGGAGCACACTGGAGGAGCTCTGGACACCTCCCAGGGGAGGTGCAGGTCAGGGGAGTGGTCACTCCCCTTTCCTTTGTCCAGTTTCGCGCCAGAGCAGGGGCTAAGGGGTCCCTGAACCGGTGTAGACTGGCTTATGCAGAATTGGGCACATCTGTGCCCAACAAAGCATTTCCAGAGGCTGGGGGAGGCTACTCCTCCCCTGCCTTCACACCATTTTCCAAAGGGAGAGGGTGTCACACCCTCTCTCAGAGGAAGTTCTTTGTTCTGCCATCCTGGGCCAGGCCTGGCTGGACCCCAGGAGGGCAGATGCCTGTCTGAGGGGTTGGCAGCAGCAGCAGCTGCAGTGAAACCCCAGGAAGGGCAGTTTGGCAGTACCAGGGTCTGTGCTACAGACCACTGGGATCATGGGATTGTGCCAACTATGCCAGGATGGCATAGAGGGGGCAATTCCATGATTATAGACATGTTACATGGCCATATTCGGAGTTACCATGGTGAAGCTACATATAGGTAGTGACCTATATGTAGTGCACGCGTGTAATGGTGTCCCCGCACTCACAAAGTTCAGTGAATTGGATCTGAACAATGTGGGGGCACCTTGGCTAGTGCCAGGGTGCCCACACACTAAGTAACTTTGCACCTAACCTTTACCAGGTAAAGGTTAGACATATAGGTGACTTATAAGTTACTTAAGTGCAGTGTAAAATGGCTGTGAAATAACGTGGACGTTATTTCACTCAGGCTGCAGTGGCAGGCCTGTGTAAGAATTGTCAGAGCTCCCTATGGGTGGCAAAAGAAATGCTGCAGCCCATAGGGATCTCCTGGAACCCCAATACCCTGGGTACCTCAGTACCATATACTAGGGAATTATAAGGGTGTTCCAGTAAGCCAATGTAAATTGGTAAAATTGGTCACTAGCCTGTTAGTGACAATTTAAAAGTAATGAGAGAGCATAACCACTGAGGTTCTGGTTAGCAGAGCCTCAGTGAGACAGTTAGGCACCACACAGGGAACACATACATGCACACCTATGAGCATTGGGGTCCTGTGTGACAGGGTCCCAGTGACACATACATATAGGCCACAACCTTATGAGCACTGGGGTCCTGACTAGCAGGATCCCAGTGACACATAACAAACATACTGAAAACATAGTGTTTTCACTATGAGCACTGAGGCCTGGCTATCAGGATCCCAGTGAGACAGTGAAAACAGTGACAAACACCCTGACATACACTCACAAACAGGCCAAAAGTGGGGGTAACAAGGCTAGAAAGAGGCTACCTTCTCACACAACCCCCCCCCCCAAACGAAGGACAATAAGGCTAACCTTGGCCAGTTGAGACTTTATTGTCTAAGTGGTGATAAGTAGAGAGTAGCTCTGCAATAGACTGGTTACTCCCTTTATCATCCACTATATGGTTACTTCCCTGTGGGGATGTAAACCACCCTGTTTGAAGTTTTTTAGCTAAGCAACAATGTGAAGATGTATTTTCAGAGTTTCTATCAGTAAGTTTTAGTTTAGAGCAGTGGGAATTGTCCACTGAACCTATTTGTAGTGATGGAAATGCCAGACAGGGATGCTGTCTCAGAAAAGCCATAGCTGGGCAAAAACTTTGTCCATCTGGCTGGAAGAGAGAACAGGGATGCTGTTTCTCTTGAGTTGGAGCAGGGCAGGGATGCTGTCCTATGAGCTCCACACTAGGGCAGGGATGCTGTCCTAAGTGTTGTGAGGTAGTGCAGGGTTTCTGCACTAAAGTTTCTCTGGGAGGGTTGGAGGGATGCTCCATGTTAACTAAAATGGTGCTGTTTTTCTCACCAATGTTAGTTATCCCACAGAGAGGTACTTCCACCTCAGGGAGTCCAGCTTTGCCAGCTGATGATTCCCTTGGAACAGGTGCCACCCCAGGAGAGGTTTCTCCCACCACAGGAATAGTATCCTGAATGGTAGGGTGGTTAGGGGATACTGTGATACCCTTTTTACCTGTTGATGGAGAGGGATCATGAGTTTTCAGGCCTTCTCTCCTTTGCTTTTTCATTTCAGTAGAAATGAGAGGGAACAATTCCTCAGGGATGCCCAGCATGGCTGCATGGGCATAAAACTCTACATCAGCCCAACCTGAGGCCTCTAGGTCATTACCTAAGAGACAGTCTACAGGTAAGCTAGGTGATACCACCACCTGCTTAGGGCCAGTAACTCCACCCCAACTAAACTGAATTATAGCTAAGGGAAGAAACTTAGTGGAGTTATGGACATCAATAATCTTATACTGTTGTCCAATGATGTGTTGTTCAGGAGGCACTAGGTTTTCAGTCACCAAAGTGAAACTGGCCCCTGTGTCCCTGTAGGCCCAGGCCTCAACACCATTTATTGAAACTGTCTGCCTGTACTTATCCATTGTAAGGGGACAAGCAGCCAGTGTGGCAAGGCCAATGCCACTAGGTGTGACAGAAACTGTCTTGGGACTGATTACATCAGTTTCCACTATGGACCCATAAGTGAACCCAACTACACCCTTTGCTTGACTGTTGCCAGCAGTCCCACCACTAGTACCACTACTGCTAGGGGCACTAGAGCTTGATGTATTAGTGGTGGTAGGCTCAGGGGGTTTACCTGGACAGGACTTATCCCCTGGCCTATGGCCTCTATTTTTACACACAAAGCACCAAGGCTTTTTAATGTGTGCAGGTTGGGAAGAAGAGGAAGAATTTGTTTTATCCCCACCCTCTGAAGAGTGTTTAAGATTTGAAGTGGGATCTTTGGTTTTACCTTTATCCCCATGCTTATCTTGAGATTTTTCACCATCTTTCTTCTTATTGCCATCTTTGTCACCCCCTGTATGAACTTTTCTGTTCACCCTTGTTCTGACCCATTTGTCTGCCTTCTTTCCCAATTCTTGGGGAGAGGTCAGATCAGAGTCTACTAGGTACTGGTGCAACAAATCAGACACACAATTATTAAGTATATGCTCTCTCAGGATTGTGTTATACAGGCTTTCATAATCAGTAACTTTACTGCCATGTAACCACCCCTCCAAGGCCTTCACTGCCTGGTCAATGAAATCAACCCAGTCTCGTGAAGACTCCTTTTTGGTCTCTCTGAACTTTATCCTGTACTGTTCAGTGGTTAAGCCATAACCATCCAGGAGTGCATTCTTAAGAACTGTAAAATTATTAGCATCATTTTCTTTTACAGTAAGGAGCCTATCCCTACCTTTTCCACTAAATGATAGCCATAGGATAGCAGCCCACTGCTTTTGAGGGACATCCTGTACAGCACAGGCCCTCTCAAGTGCAGCAAACCACTTGTTAATGTCATCCCCCTCCTTATAAGGGGGAACTATCTTGTGCAGATTCCTGGAATCATGCTCTTTTGCAGGATGACTATGGGGAATACTGCTGCTGCCACCATGGGTATCTAAACCCAACTTCTGTCTTTCCTTCTCTAATTCTAGAGACTGTCTATCCAAATCCAGCTGTTGCTTCTTGAGCTTCAGTCTGGTTTGTTCCACTCTCAATCTATTGAGCTCCCTTTCTAACAATCTGTCATCAGGGTGGGTGGGAGGGACATTTCTAGATACAGAGGTATGATGGGAATGAACAGAAGGAGACCTGTCCCTTACAGAGGGCACCCTAACAGCTTGGCTAACAGTATAATGTGAGAGCACACCATCAGTATGGTGTGATTCAACCTCTGTACCAACTATGCTAGACTGTCTAGTAATGGGCAGGCTGAGAAGTTTCTTTCCTGAATCTTTTCCTGGGGGAGTCCCTGGATCAGATTGAGAACCATTAGCTACTTTTCCACCAGATTGGGCACTTCTGCCTTATCCTGTACTCTAAGCATGTTAATTAACAGTTCTAAGGAAGGATTCTTCCCTACACTCAAACCTCTCTCTATGCAGAGACTCCTTGCTCCTTTCCAGCTAAGGTGATCATATGCAAGTTTGGACAGTTCAACATTTTGGCCTGTGCCAGACATTTTTTAGAGAGAGTTAAAGTGATAGAAAAAGAGAAAAAAGTTTTCAGAACTTTTTGGAAAGACAGAAAAAACTTTTTAAACTTTTAAGAACTTTTTGAAAGTTTTAGAAGTACTTTTCAGCACTTATAAAAGAGTGAAAAGAGGAAATGCAAAACTTTTTGGCCATGTGTATATACACTGACCTTGTTTTGTATATTTTTCTCTTATGAAAAGTACAATGACAAGAGTGGTAAGTAGTCTCAAGCACTTATCCCACCACTGCACAACCAATGTAGGAGGCTGGACTGGCTTGTAGTGAGTACCAGGGGGTACTTGCACCTTGCACCAGGCCCAGTTATCCCTTATTAGTGTATAGGGTGTCTAGCAGCTTAGGCTGGCAGATAATGGTAGCTTAGCAGAGCAGCTCAGGCTGAACTAGGAGACGTGTGAAGCTACTACAGTACCACTTAGTGTCATATGCACAATATCATAAGAAAACACAATACACAGTTATACTAAAAATAAAGGTACTTTATTTTTATGACAATATGCCAAAGTATCTTAGAGTGTACCCTCAGTGAGAGGATAGGAAATATACACAAGATATATATACACAATAGCAAAAATATGCAGTATAGTTTTAGAAAACAGTGCAAACAATGTATAGTTACAATAGGATGCAATGGGGAAACATAGGGATAGGGGCAACACAAACCATATACTCCAAAAGTGGAATGCGAACCACGAATGGACCCCAAACCTATGTGACCTTGTAGAGGGTCGCTGGGACTATTAGAAAATAGTGAGAGTTAGAAAAATAACCCTCCCCAAGACCCTGAAAAGTGAGTGCAAAGTGCACTAAAGTTCCCCTAAGGACAAAGAAGTCGTGTTAGAGGAATAATGCAGGAAAGACACAAACCAGCAATGCAACAACTGTGGATTTCCAATCTAGGGTACCTGCGGAACAAGGGGACGAAGTCCAAAAGTCACAAGCAAGTCGGAGATGGGCAGATGCCCAGGAAATGCCAGCTGCGGGTGCAAAGAAGCTTCGACTGGACAGAAGAAGCTGAGGTTTCTGCAAGAACGAAAAGGGCTAGAGACTTCCCCTTTGGTGGACGGATCCCTCTCGCCTTGGAGAGTCGTGCAGAAGTGTTTTCCCGCCGGAAGGACGCCAACAAGCCTTGCTACACGCAAATCGTGCGTTTGGCATTTTTGGACGCTGCTGGGGCCCAGGAGGGACCAGGAGGTTGCAAATTGGACCTGCAGAGAGAGGGGACGTCGAGCAAGACAAAGAGCCCTCACTGAAGCAGGTAGCACCCGGAGAAGTGCCAGAAAAAGGCACTACGAGGATGCGTGAAACGGTGCTCGCCGAAGTTGCACAAAGGAGTCCCACGTCGCCGGAGACCAACTTAGAAAGTCGTGCAATGCAGGTTAGAGTGCCGTGGACCCAGGCTTGGCTGTGCATGAAGGATTTCCGCCGGAAGTGCACAGGGGCCGGAGTAGCTGCAAAGTCGCGGTTCCCAGCAATGCAGCCCAGCGAGGTGAGGCAAGGACTTACCTCCACCAAACTTGGGCTGAAGAGTCACTGGACTGTGGGGGTCACTTGGACAGCATCGCTGGATTCGAGGGACCTCGCTCGTCGTGCTGAGAGGAGACCCAAGGGACCGGTGATGCAGCTTTTTGGTGCCTGCGGTTGCAGGGGGAAGATTCCGTCGACCCACGGGAGATTTCTTCGGAGCTTCTGGTGCAGAGAGGAGGCAGGCTACCCCCACAGCATGCACAAGCAGGAAAACAGTCGAGAAGGCGGCAGGATCAGCGTTACAGAGTTGCAGTAGTCGTCTTTGCTACTATGTTGCAGGTTTGCAGGCTTCCAGCGCGGTCAGCGGTCGTTTCCTTATCAGAAGGTGAAGAGAGAGATGCAGAGGAACTCGGCTGAGCTCATGCATTCGTTATCTGAAGTTTCCCCAGAGACAGAGACCCTAAATAGCCAGAAAAGAGGGTTTGGCTACCTAGGAGAGAGGATAGGCTACTAACACCTGAAGGAGCCTATCAGCAGGAGTCTCTGACGTCACCTGGTGGCACTGGCCACTCAGAGCAGTCCAGTGTGCCAGCAGCACCTCTGTTTCCAAGATGGCAGAGGTCTGGAGCACACTGGAGGAGCTCTGGACACCTCCCAGGGGAGGTGCAGGTCAGGGGAGTAGTCACTCCCCTTTCCTTTGTCCAGTTTCGCGCCAGAGCAGGGGCTAAGGGGTCCCTGAACCGGTGTAGACTGGCTTATGCAGAATTGGGCACATCTGTGCCCAAGAAAGCATTTCCAGAGGCTGGGGGAGGCTACTCCTCCCCTGCCTTCACACCATTTTCCAAAGGGAGAGGGTGTCACACCCTCTCTCAGAGGAAGTTATTTGTTCTGCCATCCTGGGCCAGGCCTGGCTGGACCCCAGGAGGGCAGATGCCTGTCTGAGGGGTTGGCAGCAGCAGCAGCTGCAGTGAAACCCCAGGAAGGGCAGTTTGGCAGTACCAGGGTCTGTGCTACAGACCACTGGGATCATGGGATTGTGCCAACTATGCCAGGATGGCATAGAGGGGGCAATTCCATGATTATAGACATGTTACATGGCCATATTCGGAGTTACCATGGTGAAGCTACATATAGGTAGTGACCTATATGTAGTGCACGCGTGTAATGGTGTCCCCGCACTCACAAAGTTCAGTGAATTGGATCTGAACAATGTGGGGGCACCTTGGCTAGTGCCAGGGTGCCCACACACTAAGTAACTTTGCACCTAACCTTTACCAGGTAAAGGTTAGACATATAGGTGACTTATAAGTTACTTAAGTGCAGTGTAAAATGGCTGTGAAATAACGTGGACGTTATTTCACTCAGGCTGCAGTGGCAGGCCTGTGTAAGAATTGTCAGAGCTCCCTATGGGTGGCAAAAGAAATGCTGCAGCCCATAGGGATCTCCTGGAACCCCAATACCCTGGGTACCTCAGTACCATATACTAGGGAATTATAAGGGTGTTCCAGTAAGCCAATGTAAATTGGTAAAATTGGTCACTAGCCTGTTAGTGACAATTTAAAAGTAATGAGAGAGCATAACCACTGAGGTTCTGGTTAGCAGAGCCTCAGTGAGACAGTTAGGCACCACACAGGGAACACATACATGCACACCTATGAGCACTGGGGTCCTGTGTGACAGGGTCCCAGTGACACATACATATAGGCCACAACCTTATGAGCACTGGGGTCCTGACTAGCAGGATCCCAGTGACACATAACAAACATACTGAAAACATAGTGTTTTCACTATGAGTACTGAGGCCTGGCTATCAGGATCCCAGTGAGACAGTGAAAACAGTGACAAACACCCTGACATACACTCACAAACAGGCCAAAAGTGGGGGTAACAAGGCTAGAAAGAGGCTACCTTGTCACAAGCCCCGCGAGTGCTCCTCTGTCAGCCATGCGAGTGCTCCTCTGTCAGCCATGCGAGTGCTCCGCTGTTGGCCCGCGAGTGCTCCTCTGTCAGCCCCGCGAGTGCTCCTCTGTCAGCCATGCGAGTGCTCCTCTGTCAGCCCCGTGAGTGCTCCTCTGTCAGCCATGCGAGTGCTCCTCTGTCAGCCATGCGAGTGCTCCTCTGTCAGCCCCGCGAGTGCTCCGTCAGCCCCGCGAGTGCTCCTCTGTCAGCCCCGCGAGTGCTCCTCTGTCAGCCCCGCGAGTGCTCCTCTGTCAGCCCCGCGAGTGCTCCTCTGTCAGCCACGCGAGGACTCTGCTGTCAGTCATGCGAAGGCTCCGCTGTTGGCCCGCGAGTTCTCCTCTGTCAGCCCCGCGAGTGCTCCTCTGTCAGCCATGCGAGTACTCCTCTGTCAGCCATGCAAGTGCTCCGCTGTTGGCCCGCGAGTGCTCCTCTGTCAGCCCCGCGAGTGCTCCTCTGTCAGCCATGCGAGTGCTCCGCTGTTGGCCCGCGAGTGCTCCTCTGTCAGCCCCGCGAGTGCTCCTCTGTCAGCCATGGGAGTGCTCCTCTGTCAGCCCCGCGAGTGCTCCTCTGTCAGCCATGCGAGTGCTCCTCTGTCAGCCCCGCGAGTGCTCTGCTGTCAGCCCCGCGAGTGCTCTGCTGTCAGCCCCGCGAGTGCTCCTCTGTCAGCCATGCGAGTGCTCCGCTGTTGGCCCGCGAGTGCTCTTCTGTCAGCCACGCGAGTGCTCCTCTGTCAGCCATGCGAGTGCTCCGCTGTTGGCCCGCAAGTGCTCCTCTGTCAGCCCCGCGAGTGCTCCGTCAGCCCCGCGAGTGCTCCTCTGTCAGCCATGCGAGTGCTCCTCTGTCAGCCCCGTGAGTGCTCTGCTGTCAGCCCCGCGAGTGCTCTGCTGTCAGCCCCGCAAGTGCTCTGCTGTCAGCCCTGCGAGTGCTCCTCTGTCAGCCATGCGAGTGCTCTGCTGTCAGCCCCGCGAGTGCTCCTCTGTCAGCCACGCGAGGGCTCTGCTGTCAGTCATGCGAAGGCTCCGCTGTTGGCCCGCGAGTGCTCCTCTGTCAGCCATGCGAGTGCTGCTCTGTCAGCCATGCGAGTGCTCCGCTGTTGGCCCGCGAGTGCTCCTCTGTCAGCCCCGCGAGTGCTCCTCTGTCAGCCATACAAGTGCTCCTCTGTCAGCCCCGCGAGTGCTCCTTCAGCCCCGCGAGTGCTCCTCTGTCAGCCATGCGAGTGCTCCTCTGTCAGCCCCGCGAGGGCTCTGCTGTCCGTCATGCGAAGGCTCAGCAGTTGGCCCGCGAGTGCTCCTCTGTCAGCCCCGTGAGTGCTCCTCTGTCAGCCATGCGAGTGCTCCTCTGTCAGCCCCGCGAGTGCTCCTCTGTCAGCCACGCGAGGGCTCTGCTGTCAGTCATGCGAAGGCTCTGCTATTGGCCCGCAAGTGCTCCTCTGTCAGCCCCGCGAGTGCTCCTCTGCCAGCCATGCGAGTGCTCCTCTGTCAGCCATGCGAGTGCTCCGCTGTTGGCCCGCGAGTGCTCCTCGGTCAGCCCCGCGAGTGCTCCTCTGTCAGCCATGCGAGTGCTCCTCTCTCAGCCCCGCGAGTGCTCCTCTGTCAGCCCCGCGAGTGCTCCTCTGTCAGCCATGCGAGTGCTCCTCTGTCAGCCCCGCGAGTGCTCTGCTGTCAGCCCCGCAAGTGCTCTGCTGTCAGCCCCGCTAGTGCTCCTCTGTCAGCCACGCGAGGGCTCTGCTGTCAGTCATACGAAGGCTCCGCTGTTGGCCCGCGAGTGCTCCTCTGTCAGCCCCGCGAGTGCTCCTCTGTCAGCCATGCGAGTGCTCCTCTGTCAGCCATGCGAGTGCTCCGCTGTCGGCCCGCGAGTGCTCCTCTGTCAGCCATGCGAGTGCTCCTCTCTCAGCCCCGCGAGTGCTCCTCTGTCAGCCCCGCGAGTGCTCCTCTGTCAGCCATGCGAGTGCTCCTCTGTCAGCCCCGCGAGTGCTCCTCTGTCAGCCCCGCGAGTGCTCTGCTGTCAGCCCCGCTAGTGCTCCTCTGTCAGCCACGCGAGGGCTCTGCTGTCAGTCATACGAAGGCTCCGCTGTTGGCCCGCGAGTGCTCCTCTGTCAGCCCCGCGAGTGCTCCTCTGTCAGCCATGCGAGTGCTCCTCTGTCAGCCATGCGAGTGCTCCGCTGTTGGCCCGCGAGTGCTCCTCTGTCAGCCCCGCGAGTGCTCCTCTGTCAGCCCCGCGAGTGCTCTGCTGTCAGCCCCGCTAGTGCTCCTCTGTCAGCCACGCGAGGGCTCTGCTGTCAGTCATACGAAGGCTCCGCTGTTGGCCCGCGAGTGCTCCTCTGTCAGCCCCGCGAGTGCTCCTCTGTCAGCCATGCGAGTGCTCCTCTGTCAGCCATGCGAGTGCTCCGCTGTTGGCCCGCGAGTGCTCCTCTGTCAGCCCTGCGAGGGAGGGAGCAGGGTATGTGTGTGTGGGGGGGGCTGAGGTGTTGGCTTAGTCACCCCTGGCTTCTGACTTCTTTATTGAGTGTGGGGGCATATTTATGCGAAAATTACGCAGCTCAGCGCATCGCAGCACTTTACTACCCCTGCCTTTTCCTCTCCGCATGCGCCCTTCTGGCAGCCTAGCGCCAACGCAGGCACCCTTGCACCAAGACGCACAACGTGGCCTTGTGTGACATCATAAACCTCACTTAAGGTTTGCGTTGCTCGTGCACTACATTGCGTAGGGAGACCCCTACTGTATCCGTGTAGTGGAAAGGATCAGCCTGGAATGGACAAGGCACTAGGTGGTAGTTTGTTTCTAGGCTGCTTTACTGCCTCCTTGAGCAACGTAATCAAGTGATGTTTCCCAAGATTCAGGGAATAGCTTTTTTAAGTCTTAATGTTGTTACCCCGTCCCCTTGTTCCTACTTTTTGACTTACTTGTTTTTTAGTGGAATTACCCCTGCCTCCTGTCCCTCAGTCTTTGCGCCCCGCCTCCTGTCCCTCAGTGTTCGTACCCCTGCCTCCTGTCCCTCAGTGTCTGCACCCCTGCCCCCTGTCCCTCAGTCTTCACGCCCCTGCCTCCTGTCCCTCAGTCTTCACGCCCCTGCCTCCTGTCCCTCAGTCTTTGCACCCCTGCCTCCTGTCCCTCAGTCTTCACACCCCTGCCTCCAGTCCCTCAGTGTCCGCACCCCTGCTTCCTGTCCTTCAGTGTCCGCACCCCTGCCTCCTGTCCCTCAGTCTTTGCACCCCTTCCTCCTGTCCCTCAGTCTTTGCACCCCTTCCTCCTGTCCCTCAGTCTTCACACCCCTGCCTCCTGTCCCTCAGTCTTTGCACCCCTTCCTCCTGTCCCTCAGTGTTCGCCCCCTGCCTCCTGTCCCTCAGTCTTTACACCACTGCCTCCTGCCCCTCAGTCTTCACACCCCTCCTCCTGTCCCTCAGTCTTTACACCCCTGCCTCCTGTCCCTCAGTCTTTACGCCCCCCTCCTCCTGTCCCCTAGTCTTTACACCCCTGCCTCCGGTCCCTCAGTCTTTACGTCCTGTCTCCTGTCCCTCAGTCTTGAACACCCCTCCTCCTGTCCCTCAGTCTTTACACCCCTGCCTCCTATCCCTCAGTGTTCGCACCCCTGCCTCCTGTCCCTCAGTATTCACGCCCCTCCCTCCTGCCCTCAGTGTTCGCACCCCTGCCTCCTGTCCCTCAGTGTTCACGCCCCTGCCTCCTGTTCCTCATTTGTTACGCCTCTGCCTCCTGTCCCTCAGTCTTGAACACCCCTCCTCCTGTCCCTCAGTCTTTACACCCCTGCCTCCTCTCCCTCAGTGTTTGCACCCCCTGCCTCCTCTCCCTCAGTGTTCGCACCCCTGCCTCCTGTCCCTCAGTCTTTACACCCATGCCTCCTGTCCCTCAGTCTTTACGCCCCCGCCTACTGTCCCTCAGTCTTTACACCCCTGCCTCCTGCCCTCAGTGTTCGCCCTCTGCCTTTGTCTTTTCCTCAAACTCTCTTTGAGCTGAAAACGCTTTTTTGCTCAGATGGCTCCAGTACTGATACTTCCTTACCTAACACTGGCCCCCCTTCCAGAGTTTACTCAGTTTCAACCCGCACTGCACAGCGCTCTGATTAGCTCCACTGTTTCACTGGATTCTTCACTGGTAAGACTGACCTTTTTCGTGTGGTGAGATCCCTGCCCAAGCCAGTTCCTGCATTTACCTTTCCCCTGTACACTTGATATAAATCCATTCCTGATTGGGTCAGGTCTAGGGCTGAATTTACAAGGCCCTTGCATAACGCAGTGCCACTGGAGTGGAGTGCCCGGCCCACACCTACAACACCACGCAAAGCCACCAGGCCTGGCTTCTTATGGCCTTGTAAATATAGACCCCATTCACGCATAACACTGCATGAAAGGGGCAATCCATGGGTGTTTCTGTGAGTGTTCCCTCACAGCACCTATGGAATCCAATGGAATCTGACGCATTCCCACATTTACAAGTCTGGGAATGCGTCAGATTCTGAAGGCACCTCAGGGGTTGCATTACAGTGGCGCAACAAGGAGAAATAACATTAGTTCTCCCCATTTTTTCCTGTTTCTGTGTGGAAAACGCCATTCATGATTGTTTGTGTGAAGGAAGATGTCCCTTTCCGCACACTATCATCTCATCCTTGCACCATGGTGTAAGGGAGCCCGCGTTGGCGCTAGGCAGCAGTTTATGCCTCAGTGCTGAGGAAAGTACAAAGATGCGTCATATTTCTGTGATTATGACGCATCCCTGCACTTTCAAAATGACTCAGCGCGGTGCAGTAAGCTGGCCCTCACTGAGGTTGTCATTACGAACATGGCCGTATGGACCGCCATGCCGGCGGTAATTTCCGCCAACGGCATGGTGGTCCAGACCACCATATTATGAATGTGGCAGAACCGCCACGGATGAAACGCTGCCACCGCCAGGCTCCTGCCACCAGGCATTTCAGCTCCAACAGGGCAGCGCTGCAAGCAGCGCTCCCCGCCGGATAATGAGTCTGATTCCACCAGCCTTTCCCTGGCGGTTGGCGGAATGAGTGACTTGGGCCCCCCATGCACAGCCCTGCCGTGCATTTCACTGCCCGATTTACATAAATCGGGCAGTGAAATGCACGACGGGTGCTGCACCCGCCGCACTGCAAACACTGTTTCCGCCGGGGGGCACAGCTGGATGTTCATTATGTGGCTGGCGGGGGTTCTGCACGCTGGCGGTCTTCTGTCGGCGGGAAAAATCGCTGAGATCGTAATGAGGGCCTGAGTCATTACTGGAAGCTGGGGACTCCAGCCTAAACATTGTTGACGATTTGAACTGCAAAACATACAAGTGTTAACATATTTACTGAATTTTCAAACCAATATAAAAAACTGAGTAAAGATTTTAATTTTAATAGGAAGGTTGGAGCTCATCTAAATTGAAGCCACACACCGCCCACACTATGGGGGTCATTCTAAGTCTGGCGGGCGGCGGAGGCCGCCCGCCAGACTTCCCCCTCCGAAATACCGCTCCGTGGTCGAAAGACCGCGGAGGGTATTCTAAGTTTTTCCCTGGGTTGGCGGGCGGTCGCCAAAAGACCGCCCGCCAGCCCAGGGAAAAACTCCCTTCCCACAAGGATGCCAGCTCGTAATCGAGCCGGCGGAGTGGGAAGGTGCGACGGGTGCTGTTGCACCCGTCGCGTATTTCACTGTCTGCCAAGCAGACAGTGAAATACTTGTAGGGGCCCTCTTACGGGGGCCCCTGCAGTGCCCATGCCAGTGGCATGGGCACTGCAGGGGCCCCCAGGGGCCCCGTGACCCCCCCTACCGCCATCCGGTTCCCGGCGGGCGGACCGCCGGGAACTGGATGGCGGTAGGGGGGGTCGGAATCCCCTCGGCGGCGCAGCTAGCTGCGCCGCCTTGGAGGATTCAATAGGGCGGCGGTACACTGGCGGGAGACCGCCAGTGTTGCCGGTCTGACCGCGGCTTTACCGCCGCGGTCAGAATGCCCTGCGGGGCACCGCCGGCCTGTCGGCGGTGCTCCCGCCGACCCTGGCCCCGGCGGTCTAAGACTGCCGGGGTCAGAATCACCCCCTATATTCTGTCGGATGCACCTGCACTAATCCCACAAATCAATCTGAGGAGAATAATTTAATTATTAGCCCACAATTGCAAATTGCTTGACATTTACAGTACGTTTTGACATTTTTAATTGTACATTTAGCCACTTGATTTATATACACTATGTTAATCAGTTAAAATTAGTTTTCTAAACAGTCACCCAGTGGCGGCTGTGCTATGTCGGAGGAGCAGCACACCCCCGCCAGCAGCAACCCCTGCAAATCCTTTAATGACAAAAGGATAATAAGCTACGTTTAATATCCTTTCCTTGTTAAAGGGGCGGTGCATGTGTGACGACGAGCACTGAGGGGAGTGGACTGTGCACTCCCCTCAGTGTGCATGTATGTTCGGCCGGCTGTCTCGGGCTGGCCAGACACACATGCGCACTGTGCTCTCTCCAGCCCGGCACGTGTTGCTTGAAGCGCTATATCACAATGCCTTAACCAGCACACGCCAACTTCTTCTCCTCTCACTTGTTGACTTTGTGCTGTCTGTGACCATGTACAGAGCTCCGCTGCCTTTTGGCTAGATCCGTCCTACAGAAATGACGTGTACATATACACATACAAACATACGTACCACAGACATGCAAGACACCATATTGTGAGGCTATGTAAAGTGCCACAGAAATTCTAGAAGTCACTTTACTGAGGTTTGTAGATGACCATTGTCCTGCCAGTAATGTCATTGTTCCATCATGTAAACCATTGTTCCAATGCAGACATGCACGTGGTCCTGATGTGCAAACACCACTGTCAGTCCCGCCAGAGTCTGCATTCCCAAGGTATGTACAGTATCCCTGCCAGAGGACACATTACCACGGTATGATGAGCATCACGGTCAGGAGGCGGACCTCACTCTTACGGTAAGTGTAATTGGAAAGGGCGCTTCTCACATGGGAAGTTATTTTGGCGGTGAACATACACACTTACATGGACACACATGCAGGCATGAAAAGCATCATAACGTGAAAATCTAAGCTTATCTGTCATATAACACCTAATTTGAAGGGGAACACCTCTGCCACCTACCACCCAACACTCCTCCTATTCGCCCACCCCCTCATCCTTCCGTCTGCCTCCAAGTCCTACAGGCCTGTCCCTCGGTGGCCGCACCCCTGCCTCCTGCCCCTCAGTGTCCGCACCCCTGCCTCCTGCCCCTTGGTGGCCGCACCACTGCCTCCTGCCCCTCGGTGGCCGCACCCCTGCCTCCTGTCCCTCGGTGGCTGCACCCCTGCCTCCTGCCCCTCGGTGTCCGCACCCCTGCCTCCTGTCCCTCGGTGTTCGCACCCCTGCTTCCTGTCCCTCGGTGTCCGCACCCCTGCCTCCTGTCCCTCGGTGTTCGGACCCCTGCTTCCTGTCCCTCGGTGTCCGCAGCCCTGCCTCCTGCCCCTTGGTGGCCGCACCACTGCCTCCTGCCCCTCGGTGGCCGCACCCCTGCCTCCTGTCCCTCGGTGGCTGCACCCCTGCCTCCTGCCCCTCGGTGTCCGCACCCCTGCCTCCTGTCCCTCGGTGTTCGCACCCCTGCTTCCTGTCCCTCGGTGTCCGCACCCCTGCCTCCTGTCCCTCGGTGTTCGGACCCCTGCTTCCTGTCCCTCGGTGGCCGCACCCCTGCCTCCTGTCCCTCGGTGGCCGCACCCCTGCCTCCTGCCCCTCAGTGTCCGCACCCCTGCCTCCTGCCCCTCGGTGGCCGCACCACTGCCTCCTGCCCCTCGGTGGCCGCACCCCTGCCTCCTGTCCCTCGGTGGCTGCACCCCTGCCTCCTGCCCCTCGGTGTCCGCACCCCTGCCTCCTGTCCCTCGGTGTTCGGACCCCTGCCTCCTGTCCCTCGATGTCCGCACCCCTGCTTCCTTCCTGTCCCTCGGTGTCCGCACCCCTGCCTCCTGCCCCTCGGTGTCCGCACCCCTGCCTCCTGTCCCTCGTGGCCGCACCCCTGCCTCCTGCCCCTCGTGGCCGCACCCCTGCCTCCTGCCCCTTGGTGTCCGCACCCCTGCTTCCTGTCCCTCGGTGTCCGCACCCCTGCCTCCTGTCCCTTGGTGTCCGCACCCCTGCCTCCTGCCCCTCGGTGTCCGCACCCCTGCCTCCTGCCCCTCGGTGTCCGCACCCCTGCCTCCTGTCCATCGGTGTCCGCACCCCTGCCCCTCGGTGTTCGCACCCCTGCCTCCTGTCCCTCGGTGTCCGCACCCCTGCCTCCTGTCCCTCGGTGTCCGCACCCCTGCCTCCTGTCCATCGGTGTCCGCACCCCTGCCCCTCGGTGTTCGCACCCCTGCCTCCTGCCCCTCGGTGTCCGCACCCCTGCCCCTCGGTGTTCGCACCCCTGCCTCCTGCCCCTCGGTGGCCGCACCCCTGCCTCCTGCCCCTCGGTGGCCGCACCCCTGCCTCCTGCCCCTCGGTGTCCGCACCCGTGCCTCCTGCCCCTCGGTGTCCGCACCCCTGCCCCTCGGTGTTCGCACCCCTGCCTCCTGTCCCTCGGTGTCCGCACCCCTGCCTCCTGCCCCTCGGTGTCCGCAACCCCCTCGGTGTCCGCACCCCTGCCTCCTGCCCCTCGGTGTCCGCACCCCTGCTTCCTTCCTGCCCCTCGGTGTCCGCACCCCTGCCTCCTGTCCCTCGGTGTCCGCACCCCTGCTTCCTTCCTGTCCCTCGTTGTCCGCACCCCTGCTTCCTTCCTGTCCCTCGGTGTCCGCACCCCTGCCTCCTGCCCCTCGGTGTCCGCATGCCCCTCGGTGTCCGCACCCCTGCCTCCTGCCCCTCGGTGTCCGCACCCCTGCCTCCTGCCCCTCGGTGTCCGCACCCCCTGCCTCCTGTCCCTCGGTGTCCGCACCCCTGCCTCCTGTCTCCCCTGCCTCCTGTCCCTCGGTGTCCGCACCCCTGCCCCTCGGTGTCCGCACCCCTGCCTCCTGCCCCTCGGTGTCCGCACCCCTGCCTCCTGCCCCTCGGTGTCCGCACCCCTGCTTCCTGCCCCTCAGTGTTCGCACCGCTGCCTCCTGTCTCTCGGTGTCCGCACCCCTGCCTCCTGCCCCTCGGTGTCCGCACCCCTGCCTCCTGCCCCTCGGTGTCCGCACCCCTGCCTCCTGTCCCCCGGTGTCCGCACCCCTGCCTCCTGTCCCTCGGTGTCAGCACCCCTGCTTCCTTCCTGCCCCTCGGTGTTCGCACCCCTGCCTCCTGTCCCTCGGTGCCTCCTGTCCCCCGGTGTTCGCACCCCTGCCTCCTGTCCCTCGGTGTCCGCACCCCTGCCTCCTCCCCTTCGGTGTCCGCACCCCTGCGTCCTGCCCCTCTGTGTCCGCACCCCTGCCTCCTGTCCCTCGGTGTCCGCACCCCTGCTTCATTCCTGTCCCTCGGTGTCCGCACCCCTGCCCCTCGGTGTCCGCACCCCTGCTTCCTTCCTGTCCCTCGGTGTCCGCACCACTGCTTCCTTCCTGCCCCTCAGTGTCCGCACCCCTGCTTCCTTCCTGCCCCTCGGTGTCCGCACCCCTGCCTCCTGCCCCTCGGTGTCCGCACCCCTGCTTCCTTCCTGCCCCTCGGTGTCCGCACCCCTGCCTCCTGTCCCTCGGTGTCCGCACCCCTGCCTCTTGCCCCTCGGTGTCCGCACCGCTGCCTCCTGTCCCTCGGTGTCCGCACCCCTGCCCCTCGGTGTCCGCACCCCTGCCTCCTGCCCCTCGGTGTTAGCACCCCTGCCTCCTGTCCCTCGGTGGCCGCACCCCTGCCTCCTGACCCTCGGTGTCCGCACCCCTGCCTCCTGTCCCCCCTGCTTCCTGTCCCTCGGTGTCCGCACCCCTGCCTCCTGTCCCTCAGTGTCTGCACCCCTGCCTCCTGCCCCTCGGTGTCCGCACCCCTGCCTCCTGTTCCTCGGTGTCCGCACCCCTGCCTCCTGTCCCTCGGTGTCCGCACCCCTGCCTCCTGTCCCTCGGTGTCCGCACCCCTGCCTCCTGCACCTCGGTGTCCGCACCCCTGCCTCCTGTCCCTCGGTGTCCGCACCCCTGCCTCCTGTCTCCCCTGCCTCCTGTCCCTCGGTGGCTGCACCCCTGCCTCCTGCCCCTCGGTGTCCGCACCCCTGCCTCCTGTCCCTCGATGTCCGCACCCCTGCCTCTTGCCCCTCGGTGGCCGCACCCCTGCCTCCTGCCCCTCGTGGCCGCACCCCTGCCTCCTGCCCCTTGGTGTCCGCACCCCTTCTTCCTGTCCCTCGGTGTCCGCACCCCTGCCTCCTGTCCCTCGGTGTCCGCACCCCTGCCTCCTGTCCATTGGTGTCCGCACCCCTGCCCCTCGGTGTCCGCTGCCCTGCCTCCTGTCCCTCGATGTCCGCACCCCTGCTTCCTTCCTGTCCCTCGGTGTCCGCACCCCTGACTCCTGCCCCTCGGTGTCCGCACCCCTGCCTCCTGTCCCTCGTGGCCGCACCCCTGCCTCTTGCCCCTCGGTGGCCGCACCCCTGCCTCCTGCCCCTCGTGGCCGCACCCCTGCCTCCTGCCCCTTGGTGTCCGCACCCCTTCTTCCTGTCCCTCGGTGTCCGCACCCCTGCCTCCTGTCCCTCGGTGTCCGCACCCCTGCCTCCTGTCCCTCGGTGTCCGCACCCCTGCCTCCTGTCCATTGGTGTCCGCACCCCTGCCCCTCGGTGTTCGCACCCCTGCCCCTCGGTGTTCGCACCCCTGCCTCCTGCCCCTCGGTGTCCGCACCCCTGCCTCCTGCCCCTCGGTGGCCGCACCCCTGCCTCCTGCCCCTCAGTGTCCGCACCCTTGCCTCCTTCCCCTCGGTGTCCGCACCCCTGCACCTCGGTGTTCGCACCCCTGCCTCCTGTCCCTCGGTGTCCGCACCCCTGCCTCCTGCCCCTCGGTGTCCGCAACCCCCTCGGTGTCCGCACCCCTGCCTCCTGCCCCTCGGTGTCCGCACCCCTGCTTCCTTCCTGCCCCTCGGTGTCCGCACCCCTGCCTCCTGTCCCTCGGTGTCCACACCCCTGCCTCCTGTCCCTCGGTGTCCGCACCCCTGCCTCCTGTCTCCCCTGCCTCCTGTCCCTCGGTGTCCGGACCCCTGCCCCTCGGTGTGCGCACCCCTGCCTCCTGCCCCTCGGTGGCCGCACCCCTGCCTCCTGCCCCTCGGTGTCCGCACCCCTGCCTCCTGCCCCTCGGTGTCCGCACCCCTGCCTCCTGTCCCTCGGTGTCCG
Organism: Pleurodeles waltl; assembly: GCF_031143425.1. Lineage (NCBI taxonomy): Eukaryota > Metazoa > Chordata > Amphibia > Caudata > Salamandridae > Pleurodeles > Pleurodeles waltl. Next base: position 11,622,682 of record NC_090448.1, on the reverse strand, counting down.
CACCACTGCCTCCTGCCCCTCGGTGTACGCACCACTGCCTCCTGCCCCTGCCTCCTGTTCCCCCCCCCTGCCTCCTGTCCCTCGGTGTCCGCACCCCTGGTTCCTTCCTGCCCCTCAGTGTCTGCACCCCTGCCTCCTGCCCCTGCCTCCTGTTCCCCCCCCTGCCTCCTGCCCCTGCCTCCTGTTCCCCCCCCTGCCTCCTGTCCCTCGGTGTCCGCACCACTGCCTGCTGCCCCTGCCTCCTGTCCCTCGGTGTCCGCATCCCTGCCTCCTGTCCCTCAGTGTCTGCACCCCTGCCTCCTGCCCCTGCCTCCTGTTCCCCCCCCCTGCCTCCTGCCCCTGCCTCCTGTTCCCCCCCCTGCCTCCTGTCCCTCGGTGTCCGCACCACTGCCTGCTGCCCCTGCCTCCTGTCCCTCGGTGTCCGCACCCCTGCCTCCTGTCCCTCAGTGTCTGCACCCCTGCCTCCTGCCCCTGCCTCCTGTCCCTCGGTGTCCGCACCACTGCCTCCTGCCCCTGCCTCCTGTCCCTCGGTGTCCGCACCCCTGGTTCCTTCCTGCCCCTCAGTGTCTGCACCCCTGCCTCCTGCCCCTGCCTCCTGTTCCCCCCCCTGCCTCCTGCCCCTGCCTCCTGTTCCCCCCCCTGCCTCCTGTCCCTCGGTGTCCGCACCACTGCCTGCTGCCCCTGCCTCCTGTCCCTCGGTGTCCGCACCCCTGCCTCCTGTCCCTCAGTGTCTGCACCCCTGCCTCCTGCCCCTGCCTCCTGTCCCTCGGTGTCCGCACCACTGCCTCCTGCCCCTGCCTCCTGTCCCTCGGTGTCCGCACCCCTGGTTCCTTCCTGCCCCTCAGTGTCTGCACCCCTGCCTCCTGCCCCTGCCTCCTGTTCCCCCCCCTGCCTCCTGCCCCTGCCTCCTGTTCCCCCCCCTGCCTCCTGTCCCTCGGTGTCCGCACCACTGCCTGCTGCCCCTGCCTCCTGCCCCTCGGTGTCCGCACCCCTGCCTCCTGTCCCTCAGTGTCTGCACCCCTGCCTCCTGCCCCTGCCTCCTGTTCCCCCCCCTGCCTCCTGCCCCTCGGTGCTAAAGGTACCGGGTGCGTTGACTTGAGCCTGGTACGGGTGGACGACCCCGCATGTTCCGAGTCCCAGCTGCATGAGATGCTACTTCAAGGATGGGCAGAGCACTTTTTGGACGAGCCTATTCCCTGTCAAAAGCTCGGAAAGGCACTTTAAAGAAGGTTTATTATCAAATGCTCGGATTTAAACAGCTCCATTAAAAGTGATTGCCTGAAGTTGTGAGAGTGATTCAACAACCTCCTAAAGTGAAGGTGAAATTAGCAACAGCACCAAGATGGAAAGTAGCAAAAGCAAGTGGTTAGATGAGGAAGAAACAGGAGACTCCCGGGCACATACAGTTAGGGATGTACTTTTCTACTGCAGTGTTTTATGTGTAGTATACAAAGAAATGGCGGGGCTCCAAGCGCCACTAACAACAAGACGCATAGAAATCACATGCTAAAGAAAACTGAAACAACAAACAAATGAAAAGTAAATCTCTACTACCAAAATACAATGAATACAACAAAACCAAACGTAAGTTAAAAAGTAAAGCAAAGAAGCCATACTGCGTGCAGCACACGGGTAAAGTAGCACTGGGAGGTAGAAGCTGCTGGACGCGGCTGCTGCATCTCAGATAACAGCTGTCATCATCTTGGAAAGGATGCTTTCACTGAAGCAGGTGTAATCTTTAAAAAAAAGTTAAGCCTAACTGGTCAATTCAAAAGTTCAATACAAGAAAGTATTTAAACATCCTGATGAATAAAACACCCAAACGAATAAGGAAAATGCAAGATCCATTCCCAAGAAATTCAAGGCTGTAAATATGGGACATGAACTTCATGTGAAGCACAGAGGGGTGTTACCAACTCACACTGCCGTGTCACTCCTGAGCCCTGCTGTCTTTCATCTGTAGGCCTGGACTGTCCTTCTCTGTTCTTCGAGTTCTTGAGAAAATATGCACAATACACTGGCTGCTAATACAAGTTCGTTTTTGGCACAACTTAGTTTTTTGTACATAAGGCAGACAAATCCTCAAAGGTCTGTATTGATTACGGGGGAGATGAACCACATCACAACTCACGATGGATGTGCCTTTCCACTCAGTTTTATTGATTTTTTAAACTGTTGTTAGTCTTGATTTTTAGTTGAGTGAGAACCAAGCGAATTCAGGTGTCATATCATTGCACAATTCCAATCTCTACAAAAATCACACTTGCGAACTATACTTCATCTAGTAAGAGTGATTTATATTTCCTGAAGGCTGGATCACTTTGAACATTTGGGGGGTGATTGTGACCGCGGCGGACAGCGGTCGCCGCCCGCCACGCGGTTCCCGCCGAAAGACCGCGGCGGTCATTCTGGCTTTCCCACTGGGCTGGCGGGCGAACGCCGAAAGTCCGCCCGCCAGCCCAGCGGGAAACACCCTTCCCACGAGGACGCCGGCTCAGAATTGAGCCGGCGGTGTGGGAAGGTGCGACAGGTGCAGTTGCACCCGTCGCGAATTTCAGTGTCTGCTAGGCAGACACTGAAATTCTTTTTGGGGCCCTCTTACGGGGGCCCCTGCAGTGCCCATGCCATTGGCATGGGCACTGCAGGGGCCCCCAGGGGCCCCGCGGCACCCCCTACCGCCATCCTGTTCCCGGCGGGAGAACCACCAGGAACTGGATGGCGGTAGGGGGTGTCAGAATCCCCATGGCGGCGTAGCGCGCTCCGCCGCCATGGAGGATTCTCAAGGGCAGCGGAAAGTCGGCGGGACACCGCCGACTTTCCGTTTCTGGCCGCGGCTGAACCGCCGCGGTCAGAATGCCCAGCGGTGCACCGCCAGCCTGTTGGCGGTGCTACCGCCGACCTCCGCCATGGCGGTAATTACCGCCAGGGTCAGAATGACCCCCTTGCTCTCGTAATAAGTACAAAATATTTTGTATTTGGAGCACATAGGCCTAAATGAATAGAAAATCACATTAGGGTCAGAGAGCTTTCTAGGCATGGGCAAAGTCCGTTCTGCCCATGGTCCCCCTTTTTGGGCACAGGGCCGCATTATTAAGCTTTTGCAGCAGTCTCAGGCTATCTAGAGTTTTAGAATAATACTTTTGTTTACTTACTACCTTATTTCTTAGAGGCAGGAGCAACCCCACCTGAGAGATAAATGGGGGCAAAAAAATACCTATTAGTTTATGGTGAGAGTCAACAAGCACTTTAACCTTTTAAAGTGTGTAGGCGCAGTCCAGCTGTACAGGCAGCACGTGACTCTTATTTTATGGTAAAGTTTGGCGTTGTGCGCTCCCTCTGTGACTGCGTCGTCCTTGTGGAGCTGCTGCCAGACCAGTGCAATTACTGCCTGCTGCCAGCTGCCGCCAGGTGCCGCCAGGTGCTGCCAGGTGCCGCCAGGTGCTGCCAGGTGCCGCCAGGTGCCGCCAGGTGCTGCCAGCTGCTGCCAGCTGCTGCCAGCTGCCACCAGGTGCCACCAGCTGCCGCCAGGTGCTGCCGCCAGGTGCTGCCGCCAGGTGCTGCCAGGTGCTGCCAGGTGCTGCCGCCAGGTGCTGCCAGGTGCTGCCGCCAGGTGCTGCCAGGTGCTGCCACGTGCTGCCAGGTGCTGCCAGGTGCTGCCAGGTGCTGCCAGCTGCCACCAGGTGCTGCCAGGTGCTGCCGCCAGATGCCGCCAGTTGCTGCCAGGTGCTGCCGCCAGGTGCTGCCAGGTGCTGCCGCCAGGTGCCGCCAGGTGCTGCCAGGTGCTGCCGCCAGGTGCCGCCAGGTGCTGCCAGGTGCTGCCACCAGGTGCTGCCAGGTGCTGCCGCCAGGTGCCGCCAGGTGCTGCCAGGTGCTGCCGCCAGGTGCCGCCAGGTGCTGCCAGGTGCTGCCGCCAGCTGCCGCCAGGTGCTGCCAGGTGCTGCCGCCAGGTGCCGCCAGGTGCTGCCAGGTGCTGCCTGCTGCCGCCAGGTGCTACCAGGTGCTGCCAGCTGCCGCCAGGTGCTGCCAGGTGCTGCCGCCAGGTGCCGCCAGGTGCTGCCAGGTGCTGCCACCAGGTGCTGCCAGGTGCTGCCGCCAGGTGCCACCAGGTGCTGCCAGGTGCTGCCGCCAGGTGCTGCCAGGTGCTGCCACCAGGTGCTGCCAGGTGCTGCCGCCAGCTGCCGCCAGGTGCTGCCAGGTGCTGCCAGGTGCTGCCGCCAGGTGCCGCCAGGTGCTGCCAGGTGCTGCCTGCTGCCGCCAGGTGCTACCAGGTGCTGCCAGCTGCCGCCAGGTGCCGCCAGGTGCTGCCAGCTGCCGCCAGGTGCTGCCAGGTGCTGCCAGGTGCTGCCGCCAGGTGCTGCCAGGTGCTGCCAGCTGCCGCCAGGTGCTGCGAGGTGCTGCCGCCAGGTGCCACCAGGTGCTGCCAGGTGCTGCCGCTAGGTGCTGCCAGGTGCTGCCAGCTGCCGCCAGGTGCTGCCAGGTGCTGCCAGCTGCCACCAGGTGCTGCCAGGTGCTGCCAGCTGCCGCCAGGTGCTACAGAGCACCAGTCCCATGCAGCACAGGCGGTGCAATTCACAAAAGCACCAGTGAGCGCCACATGCCATAGTGCTGCTGACACACCAGCGACACCACACATTGTGGCTAGAAGTCTTGCAGCGCTAGTCTTTCTTCTTCCTGGTGTAGTCCAAGTAGAGACCGCTTACGCTGAGGTAGGACCCGATTACACACCATGGCCCTCATTCTGACCTTGGCGGTCGGCGGAGAGGCGGCGGTCGGACCGCGAACAGACCGGCGGTCCAAAAAATGGCATTCTGACCGCGGCGGTCACCGCCGCGATCGACCGCCACTTTCCCACTCCGACCGCCACGGCGGTCATGACCGACGGGCTGGAGTTTGGCACTCCGGCCCGGCGGTCGACCCAAGACCGCCAACCGTATCATGACCCTGCTTACCGCCGCGGTTTTTGGCGGTCGGGAACCGCCATGCGAACCATGGCGGTAGGCACTATCGGGGCCAGGGAATTCCTTCCCTGGCACTGATAGGGGTCTCCCCCACCCCCCACTACCCCCCACGAGTCCTCCCCCCACACCCTCCACCCCCCCAGAGGTGGTACGAACCCCCTGCCCCCCCCACCCCGACATGCACATACACGCACCCCGACATGCACGCACCCCCAACATGCACATATGCACACCCCCTACACACACACATACACAACGGGGGCACATACCCGCACACATACATGCCAACATGCGCACCCGCCGAACTACACACATTGCCCATAGGCACAGCAGCACCCCCCGCCCGCATGCACGCACTCACACACCCCCTCTACACACCCCCATGCACGCACACATCACACAACACCCCTCCACCCCCTCCCCTCACGGACGATCAACTTACCTTGTGCGTTGGCCCTCCGGGAGGCGACGGGAGCCATAGGGACGTGACCGCCAACAGAAGACCGCCAACAGAAGACCGCCACACAGAAATGTGGGTCGTAATTCTGGGGGCGGTGTTCTGCTGGCGTGGCGGTGGAGGTTGACCAGTCTCCACTTTCCCGCCGACCGCCAGTGTGGCTGCTGGCGGTTTTCCGGCAGAACGCTCCCAGCGGTCAGAATACGCGCAGCGGCATACCACCGCGGTCGGCGGTCTTTACCGCGGCGGTAACTCGGCGGTCTTGCGAAAAGACCGCCAAGGTCAGAATGAGGGCCCATGTGTCAAAGTGCAGTGTGAGCAGCATTACATGCTCCCTCCGAGGCTGCGCCGTGGAAGTGGACACATGTGGTTGACCGAACTGTCCATTTAGAGCTGCTACTGGGCTGATGTGATCCCAGCCTAATGCCACCTGCTCAATCCCTGTTCTTCATAGACCACAGGTTGGCATGGGTACTGAGCTCTGGCACTGATCCAGGTGCAGTGTGAGGGTTTAGACCTCCTTGACACAGACTGACTTGGGTACTGAGCTCTGGCACTGATCCCGGTGCAGTGTGAGGGGTTAGACCTCTCTTACGCAGACGGACATGAGTACTCAGCTCTGGCACTGATCCTGGTGCGGTGTGAGGGTCTAGACCTCCCTGGCACAGACTGACATGGGTACTGAGCTCTTGCACTGATCCTGGTGCAGTGTCAGTGTTTAGACCTCCTTGACACAGACTGACATGAGTACTGAGCTCTGGCACTGATCCTGGTGCAGTGTGAGGGTCTAGACCTCCCTGACACAGACTGACAAGGGTACTGAGCTCTTGCACTGATCCTGGTGCAGTGTCAGGGTTTAGACCTCCCTGACACAGACTGACATGAGTACCGAGCTCTGGCACCGATCCTGGTGCAGTGTGAGGGTGTAGACCTCCCTGACACAGACGGACATGAGTACTGAGCTCCGGCACTGATCCTGGGCAGTGTGAGGGTCTAGACCTCCCTGACACAGACTGACATGAGTACCGAGCTCCGGCACTGATCCTGGTGCAGTGTGAGGGTTTAGACCTCCCTGACACAGACGGACATGAGTACCGAGCTCTGGCACCGATCCTGGTGCAGTGTGAGAGTGTAGACCTCCCTGACACAGACTGACATGAGTACCGAGCTCTGGCACTGATCCTGGTGCGGTGTGGGGGTCTAGACCTCTCTGACACAGACTGACATGAGTACTGAGCTCTGGCACTGATCCTGATCCGGGTGCGGTGTGAGGATCTAGACCTCCCTGACACAGACTGACATGAGTACTGAGCTCTGGAACCGATCCTGGTGCAGTTTGAGGGTCTACACCTCCCTGACACAGACTGACATGAGTACTGAGTACTAAGCTCTGGCACTGGTCCTAGTGCAGTGTGAGGGTCTAGACCTCCCTGACACAGACTGACATGATTACTGAGTACTGAGCTCTGGCACTGATCCTGGTACAGTGTGAGGAAGTAGACCTCCCTGACACAGACTGACATGAGTACTGACCTCTGGCACTGATCCTGGTGCGGTGTGAGGGGTTAGACCTCTCTGACACAGACTGACATGAGTACTGAGCTCTGGCACCGATCCTGGTGCAGTGTGAGGGTCTAGACCTCTCTGGTGCAGTGTGAGGGTGTAGACCTCCCTAACACAGACTGACATGAGTACTGAGCTCTGGCACTGATGCTGGTGCAGTGTGAGGGTTTAGACCTCTCTGACACAGACGGACATGAGTACTGAGCTCTGGCACCGATCCTGGTGCAGTGTGAGGGTGTAGACCTCCCTGACACAGGCTGACATGAGTACTGAGCTCTGGCACCGATCCTGGTGCAGTGTGAGGGTCTAGACCTCTCTGGTGCAGTGTGAGGGTGTAGACCTTCCTGACACAGACTGACATGAGTACTGAGCTCCGGCACTGATCCTGGTGCGGTGTGAGGGCCTAGACCTCCCTGACACAGACTGACATGACTACTGAGCTCTGGCACTGATCCTGGTGCAGTGTGAGGGTGTAGACCTCCCTGACACAGACTGACATGAGTACTGAGCTCCGGCACTGATCCTGGTGCGGTGTGAGGGCCTAGACCTCCCTGACACAGACTGACATGAGTTCTGAGCTCTGGCACCGATCCTGGTGCGGTGTGAGGGTTTAGACCTCCCTGACAAAGACGGACATGAGTACTGAGCTCTGGCACCGATCCTGGTGCAGTGTGAGGGTCTAGACCTCCCTGAAACAGACTGACATGAGTACTGAGCTCTGGCACTGATCCTAATGCGGTGTGAGGGTTTAGACCTCCCTGACACAGACGGACATGAGTACTGAGCTCTGGCACCGATCCTGGTGCAGTGTGAGGGTTTAGACCTCCCTGACACAGACTGACATGAGTACAGTGTGAGGGTTTAGACCTCCCTGACATAGACTGACATGAGTACTGAGCTCTGTCACCGATCCTGGTGCAGTTTGAGGGTCTACACCTCCCTGACACAGACTGACATGAGTACTGAGCTCTGGCATCGATCCTGGTACAGTGTGAGGGTTTAGACCGCCCTGACACAGACTGACATGAGTACTGAGCTCTGGCACCGATCCTGGTGCGGTGTGAGGGTCTAGACCTCCATGACACAGACTGACATGAGTACTGAGCTCTGGCACTGATCCTGGTGCGGTGTGAAGGTGTAGACCTCCCTGACACAGACTGACATGAGTACTGAGCTCTGGCACCGATCCTGGTGCAGTGTGAGGGTCTACATCTCCCTGACACAGACTGACATGAGTACTGAGCTCTGGCATCGATCCTGGTACAGTGTGAGGGTTTAGACCGCCCTGACACAGACTGACATGAGTACTGAGCTCTGGCACCGATCCTGGTGCAGTGTGAGGGTCTAGACCTCCATGACACAGACTGCCATGAGTACTGAGCTCTGGCACTGATCCTGGTGCGGTGTGAGGGTGTAGACCTCCCTGACACAGACTGACATGAGTACTGAGCTCTGGCACCAATCCTGGTGCAGTGTGAGGGTGTAGACCTCCCTGACACAGACTGACATGAGTACTGAGCTCTGGCACTGATCCTGGTGCGGTGTGAAGGTGTAGACCTCCCTGACACAGACTGACATGAGTACTGAGCTCTGGCACCGATCCTGGTGCAGTGTGAGGGTCTACACCTCCCTGACACAGACTGACATGAGTACTGAGCTCTGGCATCGATCCTGGTACAGTGTGAGGGTTTAGACCGCCCTGACACAGACTGACATGAGTACTGAGCTCTGGCACCGATCCTGGTGCGGTGTGAGGGTCTAGACCTCCCTGACACAGACTGACATGAGTACTGAGCTCTGGCATCGATCCTGGTACAGTGTGAGGGTGTAGACCTCCCTGACACAGACTGACATGAGTACTGAGCTCTGGCACTGATGCTAGTGCAGTGTGAGGGTTTAGACCTCCCTGACACAGACGGACATGAGTACTGAGCTCTGGCACTGATCCTGGTGCGGTGTGAGGGTGTAGACCTCCCTGACACAGACTGACATGAGTACTGAGCTCTGGCACTGATCCTGGTGCAGTGTGAGGGTGTAGACCACCCTGACACAGATTGACATGAGTACTGAGCTCTGGCACCGATCCTGGTGCAGTGTGAGGGTGTAGACCTCCCTGACACAGATTGACATGAGTACTGAGCTCTGGCACTGATCCTAATGCGGTGTGAGGGTCTAGACCTCCCTGACACAGACTGACATGAGTACTGAGCTCTGGCACCGATCCTGGTGCATTGTGAGGGTTTAGACCTCCCTGACACAGACTGACATGAGTACAGTGTGAGGGTTTAGACCTCCCTGACACAGACTGACATGAGTACTGAGCTCTGTCACCGATCCTGGTGCAGTTTGAGGGTCTACACCTCCCTGACACAGACTGACATGAGTACTGAGTACTGAGCTCTGGCACTGATCCTGGTGCAGTGTGAAGGTGTAGACCTCCCTGACACAGACTGACATTAGTACTGAGCTCTGGCACTGATCCTGGTGCGGTGTGAAGGTGTAGACCTCCCTGACACAGACTGACATGAGTACTGAGCTCTGGCATCGATCCTGGTACAGTGTGAGGGTTTAGACCGCCCTGACACAGACTGACATGAGTACTAAGCTCTGGCACCTATCCTGGTGCGGTGTGAGGGTCTAGACCTCCCTGACACAGACTGCCATGAGTACTGAGCTTTGGCACTGATCCTGGAGCGGTGTGAGGGTGAAGACCTCCCTGACAAAGACGGACTTGAGTACTGAGCTCTGGCACCAATCCTGGTGCAGTGTGAGGGTGTAGACCTTTCTGACACAGACTGACATGAGTACTGAGCTCTGGCACTGATCCTGGTGCAGTGTGAGGGTCTAGACCTCTCTGGTGCAGTGTGAGGATGTAGACCTCCCTGACACAGACTGACATGAGTACTGAGCTCTGGCACTGATGCTGGTGCAGTGTGAGGGTTTAGACCTCCCTGACACAGACTGACATGAGTACTGAGCTCTGGCACCGATCCTGGTGCAGTGTGAGGGTGCAGACCTCCCTGACACAGACTGACATGAGTACTGAGCTCTGGTACTGATCCTGGTGCGGTGAGAAGGTGTAGACCTCCCTGACACAGACTGACATGAGTACTGAGCTCTGGCACCGATCCTGGTGCAGTGTGAGGGTCTACACCTCCCTGACACAGACTGACATGAGTACTGAGCTCTGGCATCGATCCTGGTACAGTGTGAGGGTTTAGACCGCCCTGACACAGACTGACATGAGTACTGAGCTCTGGCACCGATCCTGGTGCGGTGGGAGGGTCTAGACCTCCCTGACACATACTGCCATGAGTACTGAGCTCTGGCACTGATCCTGGTGCGGTGTGAGGGTGTAGACCTCCCTGACACAGACGGACATGAGTACTGAGCTCTGGCACCAATCCTGGTGCAGTGTGAGGGTGTAGACCTCCCTGACACAGACTGACATGAGTACTGAGCTCTGGCACCGATCCTGGTGCAGTGTGAGGGTCTAGACCTCTCTGGTGCACTGTGAGGGTGTAGACCTCCCTGACACAGACTGACATGAGTACTGAGCTCTGGCACTGATGCTGGTGCAGTGTGAGGGTTTAGACCTCCCTGACACTGACTGACATGAGTACTGAGCTCTGGCACCGATCCTGGTGCAGTGTGAGGGTGTAGACCTCCCTGACACAGACTGACATGAGTACTGAGCTCTGGTACTGATCCTGGTGCAGTGTAAGGGTTTAGACCTCCCTGACACAGACGGACATGAGTACTGAGCTCTGGCACCGATCCTGGTGCAGTGTGAGGGTCTAGACCTCTCTGGTGCAGTGTGAGGGTTTAGACCTCCCTGACACAGACTGACATGAGTACTGAGCTCTGGCACTGATGCTGGTGCAGTGTGAGGGTTTAGACCACCCTGACACAGACTGACATGAGTACTGAGCTCTGGCATCGATCCTGGTACAGTGTGAGGGTTTAGACCTCCCTGACACAGACGGACATGAGTACTGAGCTCTGGTACCGATCCTGGTGCAGTGTGAGGGTGTAGACCTCCCTGACACAGACTGACATGAGTACTGAGCTCTGGCACTGATCCTGGTGCAGTGTGAGGGTTTAGACCTCCCTGACACAGACTGACATGAGTACTGAGCTCTGGCATCGATCCTGGTGCGGTGTGAGGGTGTAGACCTCCCTGACACAGATGGACATGAGTACTGAGCTCTGGCACCCTTCCTGGTGCAGTGTGAGGGTCTAGACCTCTCTGGTGCAGTGTGAGGGTGTAGACCTTCCTGACACAGACTGACATGAGTACTGAGCTCTGGCACTGATCCTGGTGCAGTGTGAGGGTGTAGACCTCCCTGACACAGACGGACATGAGTACTGAGCTCTGGCACCGATCCTGGTGCTGTGTGAGGGTGTAGACCTCCCTGTCACAGACTGACATGAGTACTGAGCTCTGGCACCGATCGTGGTGCAGTGTGAGGGTTTAGACCTCTCTGACACAGACTGACATGAGTACTGAGCTCTGGCACTGATCCTGGGCAGTGTGAGGGTCTAGACCTCCCTGACACAGACTGACATGAGTACCGAGCTCCGGCACCGATCCTGGTGCGGTGTGAGTGTGTAGACCTCCCTGACACAGACGGACATGAGTACTGAGCTCTGGCACCGATCCTGGTGCAGTGTGAGGGTCTAGACCTCTCTGGTGCAGTGTGAGGGTCTAGACCTTCCTGACACAGACTGACATGAGTACTGAGCTCTGGTACCGATCCTGGTGCAGTGTGAGGGTCTAGACCTCCCTGACACAGACTGACATGAGTACTGAGTACTGAGCTCTGGCACTGATCCTGGTACAGTGTGAGGAAGTGGACCTCCCTGACACAGACTGACATGAGTACTGAGCTCTGGCACTGATCCTGGTGCGGTGTGAGGGTCTAGACCTCCCTGACACAGACTGACATGAGTACTGAGCTCTGGCACTGATCCTGGTGCGGTGTGAGGGTGGAGACCTCCCTGACACAGACTGACATGAGTACTGAGCTCTGGCACCGATCCTGGTGCAGTGTGAGGGTCTAGACCTCCCTGACACAGACGGACATGAGTACTGAGTCTGGCACTGATCCTAATGCGGTGTGAGGGTCTAGACCTCCCTGACACAGACTGACATGAGTACTGAGCTCTGGCACTGATCCTGGTGCAGTGTGAGGGTGTAGACCTCCCTGACACAGACTGACATGGGTACTGAGCTCTGGCACTGATCCTGGTGCCAGAGCTCCAGGTTAACCCCCCCCCCCCGCCCCCCCCCCCCCCGCCCGCACCCGCTCTCTTGTGTCTGACAGAACAGCTTACTCTGTTTAGGAATCAGCAGAGAAACCACTACTTGTATTGGTGTTCTGAACTCAGCAATTTTGTTGGTGGGCGCTGGCCCCAGTCATACATCACTGATATACAAGGGATTCTGAAAAATGCAAACATCACACAAAGGGGGTGATTCTAATTCTGGCGGGCGGCGGAGGCCGCCCGCCAGAATTCCGCCCCCATAATACCGCTCCGCGGTCAGAAGACCGCGGAGGGTATTATGAGTTTTTCCCTGGGCTGGCGGGCGGTCTCCAAAAGACCGCCCGCCAGCCCAGGGAAAAACTCCCTTCCCACGAGGATGCCGGCTCGTAATCGAGCCGGCGGAGTGGGAAGGTGCGACGGGTGCAGTAGCACCCGTCGCGTATTTCAGTGTCTGCAAGGCAGACACTGAAATACCTTGCGGGGCCCTCTTACGGGGGCCCCTGCCGTGCCCATGCCATTGGCATGGGCACGGCAGGGGCCCCCAGGGGCCCCGCGACCCCCCCCTACCGCCATCCTGTTCATGGCGGCTTTCCCGGGGGATTCTGAGGGCAGCGGTAAACCGGCGGGAGACCGCCGGTTTACCCTTTCTGACCGCGGCCAAAGCGCCGCGGTCAGAATGCCCTGCGCGGCACCGCCGGCCTGTCGGCGGTGCTCCCGCCGACCCTCGCCCCGGCGGTCAAAGACCGCCGGGGTTAGAATCAGCCCCAAAGTGTGGCAAATGAGCCACGCCACTCAGCAGGAGAGTGGCAAGGGTGTGGTGTGTGGCCGTCAGGGCCTTTTGGCGCACACTGTCGTTAACTTTTGACTGATGCATGGTGTGATACCACCCTGTCACTAATAGACACAACATGTTCCATTAAAATGGCCACATTATGGCTGATATTCAGTTTTACTGATAAAACTATAAAGCGCACGAATAATGTGGTATTTGGGTTTCAGTGAATATTTCTCATTTGTGCATCACCAAGCAAAATGTCTTGATTTGTTTTGATCCTTTTAAAATCTTTATTTTACATCACATTTCAAAATTACAAAAAGAAGTGGTTTACTTGTGCTTTCCTAACTGCTCATATGTTTTAAAATATGTATACAGTCCATTTACAGGCATTTAAATATTGTTGTGTGTTCTGAAACAATTGACACCATACAGCCTTTCCTTTCACACTCCCTGTTCCCCAGCAAGATTGTGAGACAGTCTTTACAAAACCCTATAACCTTGTAGTTACAGAAAGTAAATTAAACACCAGTCTCCATGTTCAAAGAATAAGCTGCAGTTTGTCAGAAGATTAGACTGACATTTTGTGAGAAGGTAGCCTCTTTCTAGCCTTGTTACCCCCACTTTTGGCCTGTTTGTGAGTGTATGTCAGGGTGTTTGTCACTGTTTTCACTGTCTCACTGGGATCCTGATTGCCAGGCCTCAGTGCTCATAGTGAAAACACTATGGCCCTCATTCTGACCCTGGCGGTCGGCGGAGAGGCGGCGGTCGGACCGCGAACAGACCGGCGGTATTAAAAATGGCATTCTGACCCTGGCGGGAACCGCCAACACAGCCCGCCAACTTAACACTCCGACCGCCACAGCGGTACAAACAAACAGCGCGGCGGTTCCCGCCAACAGCCCGGCGGCAGACAAAGTACCGCCCACCCTATTACGACCCACCAATCTGCCACCTTTTCCGGGGCGGGAGCACCGCCGATAAGAACACGGCGGAAACAGACTACGAACGGGAAAACGCTCACCTCTACGCACTCCACGCGAGATTCCGGCAGTATGGAGCCAGAGTTACAGGTCATCCCCGCACTCCTATTCCTCCTCATATACCAGGAGCACGCCCGGCGGCGCGGAAGACATCGGTGAGTACTGCACCTACGACACAGGGGAGGGAAAAGATTACCGGCACACACCCACCCACCCACACCCACTACAACACACACATCAATGCATTCCCACAGATCACTGTCACAACCCACAAACCACCCCCCTCCGAAATAATGCAAAGACCAAAAGAAGAGATCATAAACGGCCAGATATATTGAAATATGGACACCAGTAATCCAAATAAATAAATAAACTATGTACAAAATATATACAGCTACTAAATGTAGTCCAACCACTGTCCGTGGATCACAGGGGTCCTGTGCAAAGGGGCAAGGCCCAGTCCCACGACAAGAACTCCACGGAGAGAACACTGCAGGGGCATCAGAAAGAAAATAGGACAGGCACCTCAGGGGGAAGGGAAGGGGGGGCACCTCAGCCACTTGAGTACACGACGCCAGATCCACGAGGGGACTCCATGACCACTGGCCCATCCTGGGGAGAGCAAAGCCACAGTCCATACAGTCCATACAGTGGGTGGCCTGCCCACTGGGCCATCCTGGGGAGAGCAAAGCCACAGTTCAAACAGTCCATACAGTGGGTGGCCTGTCCACTGGGCCATCCTGGGGAGAGCAAAGCCACAGTCCATACAGTCCATACAGTGGGTGGCCTGCCCACTGGGCCATCCTGGGGAGAGCAAAGCCACAGTCCATACAGTCCATACAGTGGGTGGCCTGCCCACTGGGCCATCCTGGGGAGAGCAAAGCCACAGTCCATACAGTCCATACAGTGGGTGGCCTGCCCACTGGGCCATCCTGGGGAGAGCAAAGCCACAGTTCAAACAGTCCATACAGTGGGTGGCCTGTCCACTGGGCCATCCTGGGGAGAGCAAAGCCACAGTCCATACAGTCCATACAGTGGGTGGCCTGCCCACTGGGCCATCCTGGGGAGAGCAAAGCCACAGTCCATACAGTCCATACAGTGGGTGGCCTGCCCACTGGGCCATCCTGGGGAGAGCAAAGCCACAGTCCATACAGTCCATAACAGACCCCACTGCCACTGGAGGAGGCAAGGTGGCCAGAGGACATCCTGCAGCCCTGCCCGAGATAGATCCTGCCCTGCCACGTCTGCCAAAGGGCCAGCGGTTCTTGCCCTGAAGGGCCCAGTTCAGCGGTTCTGGAGACGGCGGGGCCCAGTTCAGCGGTTCTTGCCTTGAAGGGCCCAGTTCAGCGGTTCTTGCCTTGAAGGGCCCAGTTCAGCGGTTCTTGAGACGGCGGGGCCCAGTTCAGCGGTTCTTGCCTTGAAGGGCCCAGTTCAGCGGTTCTTGAGACGGCGGGGCCCAGTTCAGCGGTTCTTGCCTTGAAGGGCCCAGTTCAGCGGTTCTTGAGACGGCGGGGCCCAGTTCAGCGGTTCTTGAGACGGCGGGGCCCAGTTCAGCGGTTCTTGCCTTGAAGGGCCCAGTTCAGCGGTTCTTGCCTTGAAGGGCCCAGTTCAGCGGTTCTGGAGACGGCGGGGCCCAGTTCAGCGGTTCTTGCCTTGAAGGGCCCAGTTCAGCGGTTCTTGCCTTGAAGGGCCCAGTTCAGCGGTTCTTGAGACGGCGGGGCCCAGTTCAGCGGTTCTTGCCTTGAAGGGCCCAGTTCAGCGGTTCTTGCCTTGAAGGGCCCAGTTCAGCGGTTCTTGAGACGGCGGGGCCCAGTTCAGCGGTTCTTGCCTTGAAGGGCCCAGTTCAGCGGTTCTTGCCTTGAAGGGCCCAGTTCAGCGGTTCTGGAGACGGCGGGGCCCAGTTCAGCGGTTCTTGCCTTGAAGGGCCCAGTTCAGCAGTTCTTGCCTTGAAGGGCCCAGTTCAGCGGTTCTTGAGACGGCGGGGCCCAGTTCAGCGGTTCTTGCCTTGAAGGGCCCAGTTCAGCGGTTCTTGAGACGGCGGGGCCCAGTTCAGCGGTTCTTGAGACGGCGGGGCCCAGTTCAGCGGTTCTTGCCTTGAAGGGCCCAGTTCAGCGGTTCTTGAGACGGCGGGGCCCAGTTCAGCGGTTCTTGAGACGGCGGGGCCCAGTTCAGCGGTTCTTGCCTTGAAGGGCCCAGTTCAGCGGTTCTTGCCTTGAAGGGCCCAGTTCAGCGGTTCTGGAGACGGCGGGGCCCAGTTCAGCGGTTCTTGCCTTGAAGGGCCCAGTTCAGCGGTTCTTGCCTTGAAGGGCCCAGTTCAGCGGTTCTTGAGACGGCGGGGCCCAGTTCAGCGGTTCTTGCCTTGAAGGGCCCAGTTCAGCGGTTCTTGCCTTGAAGGGCCCAGTTCAGCGGTTCTTGAGACGGCGGGGCCCAGTTCAGCGGTTCTTGCCTTGAAGGGCCCAGTTCAGCGGTTCTTGCCTTGAAGGGCCCAGTTCAGCGGTTCTTGAGACGGCGGGGCCCAGTTCAGCGGTTCTTGAGACGGCGGGGCCCAGTTCAGCGGTTCTTGAGACGGCGGGGCCCAGTTCAGCGGTTCTTGCCTTGAAGGGCCCAGTTCAGCGGTTCTTGCCTTGAAGGGCCCAGTTCAGCGGTTCTGGAGACGGCGGGGCCCAGTTCAGCGGTTCTTGCCTTGAAGGGCCCAGTTCAGCGGTTCTTGCCTTGAAGGGCCCAGTTCAGCGGTTCTTGAGACGGCGGGGCCCAGTTCAGCGGTTCTTGCCTTGAAGGGCCCAGTTCAGCGGTTCTTGCCTTGAAGGGCCCAGTTCAGCGGTTCTGGAGACGGCGGGGCCCAGTTCAGCGGTTCTTGCCTTGAAGGGCCCAGTTCAGCGGTTCTTGCCTTGAAGGGCCCAGTTCAGCGGTTCTTGAGACGGCGGGGCCCAGTTCAGCGGTTCTTGAGACGGCGGGGCCCAGTTCAGCGGTTCTTGAGACGGCGGACGGTCTATGGCCAACTGCTAATTGCCTGGTGGTGCCCTCCTGGGCAGCGGGGATGGTGCTCCTTCACTGCCCACCTGGGCTGTGGGTGGTGGGGCCCTCCTGGCCAGCTGGGCTGGGTCCTCCCTCGGCAGCGGCTATGGGGGTGGTGGGCTCTCCCGGGGCAGCTGTGCCGGTTCCTCCCGGGGCAGCGGCTATGGGGGTTGTGGGCTCCTCCTGGGCAGCAGGCCTGCTGCCTGACCTCTCCAACTTGCTGCCCTTGCCCTCCTTAGTCGTCGGCCTGTGGCCCTTGCCTCCCTTTGGAGCTGTGGCTGGTGACTGTCTGTGGGTGGTGTCCGGGGGGGATGTAGAAGGCGGGCTCCTGCGGCGCCCCTTCCGCCTTCTGCTCCTCTTCCCAGGGGGTGGGCTGGCTGTCCCCTTGCTGCTGGGCGAAGATCCAGACATGCGGGCTGGCGGGCTCCAATACCCCTGCACCCTTGTCAAGGGGGCTGCAGGGCTGGTGGTGGCTGAGGTGCTCTTCTTACCCCGACGAGAAGGAGGGGGGGGCTCAGGGTCAGGAAAGAAGTTAGTAGTGGCGAGGAAGAGCTTCTTGGGACAATGGAGAGTGGTAGGTACAGTGGGAATGGGAGTGGAGGGAGAGGATGTGGTTGTAGGTGAGTCACGTTTGCTGTCTTTGGGTGCAGGTGCAGGAGGGATAGGCTGTCGTGAGGTGGATGGCTGTTGGGTGGGTGGGTGGCTGCGTTTGTGTGGTGTGGAAGAGGGGGTGACAGACACAGTGGGAGAGGACACAGGGGACGTGTAAATGGCAGTGGGGGTGGTGACTGCACGTGTGCGGACTGGAGTGGAGGGTGTGCTGGTGATGGAAACACTGGCTGATGGTGAGGTGAATGGAGGTGTGAGTGTAGACGTCACAGGGAGGGAGGAGGGAGACGAGGAGGTGGGGGTCACAGAGGTGGTAGTGACTGTTGGCATGTCTGCATCGGAATGTTGCGTGTGTGAATGTCTGCGTGATCTGTGGTGCTTATGTTTGGATGAGCTTCTCTTGGGTGTTGAGGTGTGTGCAGGCTGGTCTGATGGTGTGGGTGGGACAGGCAGAGGAACAGGAGACTGGGAGGAGGGAGTTAGTAGAGGCAGGCAGGAGACAGGGACAATGGCTGCCGTCAGTGCTGAGGCCAGAGCCTGGAACGATCGCTGATGGGCAGCCTGACCCGAATGAATGCCCTCCAGGTACGCATTGCTGCGATGAACCTCCCTCTCCACCCCCTGGATGGCATTCAAAAGGGTAGTCTGCCCAACAATGAGCGTTCGGAGGAGGTCAATGACCTCCTCACTGAGGGCAGCGGGGGTAACAGGGGCAGGGCCTGAGGTGCCTGGGGCGAAGGAGATGCCCGGCTTCCTGGCAGAGCGGGCACGGGGCGAACGCGGAGGGGCTGCTGGGAGGGCGGAGATGGTGCGCTGGGTGGCGGCTGTACCTGTAATGGCGGGGGGCACGGATGGTGCCACCCCCGCAAGGGAGCCCCCTTCCGAGGACGTGTCCGTGTCGCTGCAGGCTCCAGTCGTCCCCGTCGTGGAGCTCCCCTCGCCCTCCGTCTCACTGGTCCAGTCTGACTCTGTGGCATGGCCCTCCTGGGCCATGTGAGATGCAGCTCCCTCCTGCCCCGATGCCACTTCTCCTCCGCCTGATGATGCTGATGCACACAAGCACAGAAAGACAAACAAAAAGGGGGGGGGAGAGAGAAATAAAGGGATATTGAGTACATGGATCTCCGGTACAGTTAGCGGACATGACAGACACAGATGCCCCCTGCACTAAGTTGCGCACTTGGGGTCCGCTACGCATTCCGTGGAACATGCCCTACACGCCTAGAGTTGTCAACTGCACCCATGGATGACACGGCCCAGGGATGGCTGTACTGACACACTACTGAGGGTGGTGGCTGGGGACACAGGGGCTTACGGGGGTGCCCAGCCTACAGATATCGCCCTGGCCTAGGGGGACCCACAGCCCTCCTCCCCCACCCAGACACCTCCACTGCACGACAACAGAGTAGATGATGCTTGTACTCACCCCCTTGTGTCTGCTGTGCTGCCCTCACGCGCCCATCCAAATCAGGGTAGGCCACCGCCAGGATCCGGAACATCAGGGGGCTCAGTTGACGGCAGGCACCCCGCCTACGTTGGGAGGCCATCCCCAGCAGAGACTCGGCGGTCTTCTTGGTCCCGCGGCGGATGTCCTCCCACCTCTTGCGGCAGTGGGTGCCCCGTCGATGGTGGACCCCCAGGCCCCGGACTTCCTTGGCGATGGCACGCCAAATCCCGATCTTCTCATGGGCGCGGACCTATGTGACACGTACAGGGAGGGAGAAATACCACGTTCAAGTTACTCAGCATTTTCCTTTCCAGTGGCCCAACGCCCCCCATCCCCGCCAGGCCCCCCGCCAGGCCCCCCGCCAGCCCCAACATGCACCCCATCCCCGCCAGGCCCCCCGCCAGGCCCCCCGCCATGCCCAACATGCACCCCATCCCCGCCAGGCCCCCCGCCAGGCCCCCCGCCAGCCCCAACATGCACCCCATCCCCGCCAGGCCCCCCTCCAGCCCTAACATGCACCCCATCCCCGCCAGGCCCCCCGCCAGGCCCCCCTCCAGCCCCAACATGCACCCCATCCCCGCCAGGCCCCCCTCCAGCCCCAACATGCACCCCATCCCCGCCAGGCCCCCCGCCAGGCCCCCCTCCAGCCCCAACATGCACCCCATCCCCGCCAGGCCCCCCGCCAGGCCCCCCGCCAGCCCCAACATGCACCCCATCCCCGCCAGGCCCCCCTCCAGCCCCAACATGCACCCCATCCCCGCCAGGCCCCCCGCCAGCCCCAACATGCACCCCATCCCCGCCAGGCCCCCCGCCAGGCCCCCCTCCAGCCCCAACATGCACCCCATCCCCGCCAGGCCCCCGCCAGCCCCAACATGCCCCCCATCCCCGCCAGGCCCCCCGCCAGGCCCCCCGCCATGCCCAACATGCACCCCATCCCCGCCAGGCCCCCGCCAGCCCCAACATGCCCCCCATCCCCGCCAGGCCCCCAAGCCAGCCAGTGGCCCCAAATCCAGATAGAATTAAACTCACTTGTTGGTCTGGAGGACCGTAGAGTAGCGCATACTGGGGGAGGACCCCATCCACAAGTTTCTCCAACTCCTCTCCAGTGAAGGCAGGGGCCCTTTCCCCAGTCGCAGCAGCCATTGTCCCTTCCAGACCGAGGTCACAGCAACACTTGCAGTATAGGTCCTCTCCTGTGAAAGTTCAAGTCGCAAGTGGATAAGTAGATAGAAAATGGCGGTCACGTCCGCGGCGGTGCGTACCGCGGCGGTGCGTCCCGCCACCGCCGGCGCCCTTCGCCATTGGCTCCTGAAACCCATAGGCTTCAATGTTAACCAATGCGGCTTCGCGCCGCGGTCTTGGCCCGCCGCCCGCCGCGGTGTTCCACGCCAGCGCATTGACCTCACATCCCATTGTCACACTTCACAGGTCAGGCAGCCGCCATTTCCAGGGCCCACATGGCTCAATTTCAACTGCGTCACACAGGCCTAGGCCTTGCATAGCCACTCATACACGCCATTCACTGCATAGAGAATCGTATACTGTGCTAGCTGTGAGTACGTACCTGTGGGTTGCCTGACTGTGTGCTCCATGTTGTCCTTCCTAGGCACCGTCCGCTGGGTTGGGCGAGGAGACGGATGAATCCTCCCGTGTACCGACCGCTGGTGGACCTGTCGACAATGGAAGAACGCCACATTATCCTGACCTACCGTCTTAACCGTGCCACTATCCATGAACTGTGTGCCCGGCTGGAGCCCGACCTGATGTCCCCCATCCGCCAACCCACAGGGATTCCCCCTCTGGTGCAGGTCATGTCAGTACTCCATTTCTTGGCAAGTGGGTCATTTCAGACAACCGTGGGAATTGCTTCTGGGATGTCTCAGCCCATGTTTTCAAAGGTGTTATCCAGAGTGTTGTCTGCCCTGATGAAATCCGTGAGGAACTACATCATTTTCCCTGAGGTGGGCGAACTGGCTACAGTGAAGGGTGATTTCTACGCCCTTGGACATATTCCCAACGTAATTGGTGCCATTGATGGGACCCATGTGGCTTTGGTTCCCCCAAGAGACAGGGAGCAGGTGTACAGGAACAGAAAAAGTTACCATTCAATGAACATCCAGGTGGTGTGTTTGGCTGACCAGTACATCTCGCATGTAAATGCCAAATTCCCAGGGTCAGTGCATGACGCCTACATCCTCAGGAATAGCAGCATCCCTTACGTGATGGAACAGCTAGAGAGACACCGTGTATGGCTAGTGGGGGACTCTGGGTACCCCAACCTGTCGTGGCTACTGACCCCAGTAAGGAATCCCCGGACCAGGGCAGAGGAACGGTACAATGAGGCCCATGGGCGTACTAGGAGGGTGATCGAACGCACCTTTGGCCTCCTAAAGGCCAGGTTTCGCTGCCTGCATATGACCGGTGGATCCCTAATGTACTCACCTAAGAAGGTGTGTCACATCATCGTGGCCTGCTGCATGCTTCACAACCTGGCTTTGCGCCGCCAGGTGCCTTTCCTGCAGGAGGATGGTCGAGACGGTGGTGTTGTGGCAGCGGTGGAACCTGAGGAGAGTGACGAGGAGGAAGACGACGGGGCTGAAACAGA
Source organism: Pleurodeles waltl (assembly GCF_031143425.1). Classification (NCBI taxonomy): domain Eukaryota; kingdom Metazoa; phylum Chordata; class Amphibia; order Caudata; family Salamandridae; genus Pleurodeles; species Pleurodeles waltl. The sequence goes on along the minus strand of NC_090448.1, from coordinate 11,601,002 downwards.
CAACAGGGACAGAATCATTGAACAGTACTTCCAATAGGACACAGGTAACATTTCAAAGATAATTTAGTAAAAGTTAACTACTCTGCAGCATCTCTGCTGCCTGTCTATTTGCCCCAGTGTATGATGACTGAGTTTTGGCTTTTCCCTCCCTATTTCAGATCTGGGGTCCCCACTACGAGTCCTGTGCTTCGTTTCCCCATGGACTACAGCTTTGTGGCAGCTGTTTGTTGACTTCACCATGTACAAGGACATATTTGCACTGTCATGTCAATTACAATCTATTGAAATCACAGCCAGACTCCTGATATTTTGGTGCAAAATAGGTGTTTATTGAAGTGCTCAAAATGGGATGGGTGGTTTCAAGTGGGTGGGGGCTATGGTGAAGGAATGTCCATGGCAGAGTCCAGAGTAACAGTCACACAGGTGCATTGTCCAGAGGCCTGTGGAGAGATGGAGCATGGGCAGTTCGAGGATGGACAGGGTGACAATGTGGGACAGTGGGATGACATCAGGTGGTATCCATTGCTGGCGGGGGTCTTGACATCCTACTCTGTCTTGCGAGATCTCAGGGCCCTCTTGCGGGGTGGTTCTTCTCCTGCAGGAGGTGGGGGTCTGGTGGGCTGCTGCTGTGCGGGGGCCTCCTGTCCACTAGCGCCGGCGGAGGTGGATGGCTGTTCTTGGTCCCGGCTAGTGGCAGGGGCCCTTGGGTGTTGTTCAGTGTCCGCCCTGCTGTTTACGAGGTCCTGCAGCAGCCCTACCATGGTAACCAGGGTGGTGTTGATGGCTCGGATGTCCTCCCTGTACCCCCGATAGTGTTCCTCCTGCAGCACCTGGATCTCCTGGAACCGGGCCAGTACCGTCGCCATCGTCTCCTGGGAGCGGTTGTATGCTCCCATGATGGTGGTGAGGACCTCGTGGAGAGTGGGTTCCCTGGGCCTCTCCTCCCCCCCCTGTCGCACAGCTGCCCGCCGAGTTGCCCTGTTTCCCTGGGCCTCTGCCCCCTGGCCGGTGTGCCCACTACCACTGCCCCCAGGTCCCTGTTGTTGTTGGGGTGGTGGGTTATCCTGGGTGCCCTGTAGTGGTAGACACACCGCAGATTGACGCGCCCTGGAGACAGAGGCATGGGCCCGCTGGGTGGGAGCTGTGCTGGTGTTCCCAGAGGGGTTAGGGTCTATAGTGGCCTGTGCCTGTGTGAGGGGAACCGACTGTCCAGAGGTCCCCGATGGTCCGGGCTGGTCATCGGTGTCCAGATCGACAGAGCTGCTGTCATCGCTGACGGCCTCTTGGGTGGGGGGTGTGGATAATTCTGGCCCCTCCGCCGCGGTGTGTTGACGGTCGGGTCCTGCAGGGGTATAGAGGTATGGTTATAGTTTCAATGTGTGGCATATGGGTGTATCTGTGGGTTCCCGTGTCCCCAAGTGCTGGCATTCGTGTGTGGGGGCTTTGGTGAGGGTGGCTTGTGGGGGGGATGTGTATATGCATTGGGCATGCTTTGGTGATGGGTGTCCATGCTTAGTGGACGCATGCAGGCCTAGGTTTTGGGATGTGTGGGTTGTGATGGTGAGACATTGGCGGGGAATAGGTGTGCTGGGGGTGGGGGTGAGGATGGTGGTGGGGGTGAGGGTGGGGGTGAGGGTGGGGGTGAGGGTGGGGGTGAGGGTGGGGTTCGAGGATGGGGGTGAGGGTTGGGGTCTGATTTGGCATGCAGGTGGGGGGGAAGCAGTATTGAAGCTTCAACTTACCAGTATCCATTCCTCCGCCGACTCCTGCGAGGCCGTCAGGATGCAGGATGTTCAAGACTTCCTCCTCCCATGATGTGAATTGTGGGGGTTGAGGTGGGGGTCCTCCGCCAGTCTTCTGCACGGCGATGTTGTGCCTGGATACCATGGAACGCACCTTCCCCCGTAGGTCGTTCCATCGCTTCCTGATGTCTTCCCGATTTCTGGGGTGCTGTCCCACTGCGTTCACCCTGTCGACAATCCTCTGCCATAGCTCCGTCCTCCGGGCAATGCTGGTGTATTGGACCTGTGTGCCGAACAGCTGGGGCTCTACACGAACGATTTCCTCCACCATAACCCTGAGTTCTTCGTCTGTGAAGCGGGGTTGTCTTTGGGGTGCCATGGGGTGGTGTGTATGATGTGTGGGGTGGAGTATGTGTATTTAAGTGAGTTGAGTGTGGTGGTGTGTGTTGTTTTGTGTGTGGATAGTGTGTGGGTGATGGTGTTGAGTGGCTGTGGCTGTTATGTTTTGGATGCTGGTGTCTCGCTCTTGCCTTCTTTACGATTTTGTAAGCGTAGGGGTTTGTGGGTGATGTGGGTGGGTGTTTTATATTGTATTGTGTGTGTGGGAGTGGTGTGTGTATGTGTATCAGGTGTGTGGGATTCAAATCGTCCAATGTGGGTGAGTTTTGTTCGTTGGTGGGTATTCTGACCGCGGCGGTGTGTCCCGCCAATGGAATACCGCGTTTGAATGACCGCCGCGTGGATTCGTGGGTCGTAATGGGATGGGCGTATTTCTGTTGGCGTGGCGGTGGAGGTTTGGTCACCTCCACCTTTCCGCCGACCGCTGGTCTGGCGGTCTGTTGTGGCGGTCGGATTTTCGGAGGTTTGCCTTCTGCGGGTCAGAATGACCGTGGCGGGTTTCCGCGACCGCGGCGGGATTATGGAGGATTTCTGACCGGCGGTAGGCGCCTTTTACCGCCGAGGTCAGAATGACCCCCTATGTTTTCAGTATGTTTGTTATGTGTCACTGGGATCCTGCTCGTCAGGACCCCAGTGCTCATAGGTTTGTGGCCTATATGTATGTGTCACTGGGACCCTGTCACACAGGGCCCCAGTGCTCATAGGGGTGCATGTATATGTTCCCTGTGTGGTGCCTAACTGTCTCACTGAGGCTCTGCTAACCAGAACCTCAGTGGTTATGCTCTCTCATTACTTTCAAATTGTCACTAACAGGCTAGTGACCATTTCTACCAATTTACATTGGCTTACTGGAACACCCTTATAATTCCCTAGTATATGGTACTGAGGTACCCAGGGTATTGGGGTTCCAGGAGATCCCTATGGGCTGCAGCATTTCTTTTGCCACCCATAGGGAGCTCTGACAATTCTTACACAGGCCTGCCACTGCAGCCTGAGTGAAATAACGTCCACGTTATTTCACAGCCATTTTACACTGCACTTAAGTAACTTATAAGTCACCTATATGTCTAACCTTTACCTGGTAAAGGTTAGGTGCAAAGTTACTTAGTGTGTGGGCACCCTGGCACTAGCCAAGGTGCCCCCACATTGTTCAGAGCCAATTCACTGAACTTTGTGAGTGCGGGGACACCATTACACGCGTGCACTACATATAGGTCACTACCTATATGTAGCTTCACCATGGTAACTCCGAATATGGCCATGTAACATGTCTATGATCATGGAATTGCCCCCTCTATGCCATCCTGGCATTGTTGGTACAATTCCATGATCCCAGTGGTCTGTAGCACAGACCCTGGTACTGCCAGACTGCCCTTCCTGGGGTTTCACTGCAGCTGCTGCTGCTGCCAACCCCTCAGACAGGCAGCTGCCCTCCTGGGGTCCAGCCAGGCCTGGCCCAGGATGGCAGAACAAAGAACTTCCTCTGAGAGAGGGTGTGACACCCTCTCCCTTTGGAAAATGGTGTGAAGGCAGGGGAGGAGTAGCCTCCCCCAGCCTCTGGAAATGCTTTGTTGGGCACAGATGTGCCCAATTCTGCATAAGCCAGTCTACACCGGTTCAGGGACCCCTTAGCCCCTGCTCTGGCGCGAAACTGGACAAAGGAAAGGGGAGTGACCACTCCCCTGACCTGCACCTCCCCTGGGAGGTGTCCAGAGCTCCTCCAGTGTGCTCCAGACCTCTGCCATCTTGGAAACAGAGGTGCTGCTGGCACACTGGACTGCTCTGAGTGGCCAGTGCCACCAGGTGACGTCAGAGACTCCTGCTGATAGGCTCCTTCAGGTGTTAGTAGCCTTTCCTCTCTCCTAGGTAGCCAAACCCTCTTTTCTGGCTATTTAGGGTCTCTGTCTCTGGGGAAACTTGAGATAACGAATGCATGAGCTCAGCCGAGTTCCTCTGCATCTCCCTCTTCACCTTCTGATAAGGAATCGACCGCTGACCGCGCTGGAAGCCTGCAAACCTGCAACATAGTAGCAAAGACGACTACTGCAACTCTGTAACGCTGATCCTGCCGCCTTCTCGACTGTTTTCCTGCTTGTGCATGCTGTGGGGGTAGTCTGCCTCCTCTCTGCACCAGAAGCTCCGAAGAAATCTCCCGTGGGTCGACGGAATCTTCCCCCTGCAACCGCAGGCACCAAAAAGCTGCATCTCCGGTCCCTTGGGTCTCCTCTCAGCGCGACGAGCGAGGTCCCTCGAATCCAGCGACACCGTCCAAGTGACTCCCACAGTCCAGTGACTCTTCAGCCCGAGTTTGGTGGAGGTAAGTCCTTGCCTCACCTCGCTGGGCTGCATTGCTGGGAACCGCGACTTTGCAAGCTACTCCGGCCCCTGTGCACTTCCGGCGGAAATCCTTCGTGCACAGCCAAGCCTCGGTCCACGGCACTCTAACCTGCATTGCACGACTTTCTAAGTTGGTCTCCGGCGACGTGGGACTCCTTTGTGCAACTTCGGCGAGCACCGTTTCACGCATCCTCGTAGTGCCTGTTTCTGGCACTTCTCCGGGTGCTACCTGCTTCAGTGAGGGCTCCTTGTCTTGCTCGACGTCCCCTCTCTCTGCAGGTCCAATTTGCGACCTCCTGGTCCCTCCTGGGCCCCAGCAGCGTCCAAAAACGCCAAACGCACGATTTGCGTGTAGCAAGGCTTGTTGGCGTCCATCCGGCGGGAAAACACTTCTGCACGACTCTCCAAGGCGTGGGGGATCCATCCTCCAAAGGGGAAGTCTCTAGCCCTTGTCGTTCCTGCAGTATTCACAGTTCTTCAGCCTAGTAAGAGCTTCTTTGCACCAACCGCTGGCATTTCTTGGGCATCTGCCCATCTCCGAGCTGCTTGTGACTTTTGGACTTGGTCCCCTTGTTCCACAGGTACCTTCAGACAGGAATCCATCGTTGTTGCATTGCTGATTTGTGTTTTCCTTGCATTCTCCCTCTAACACGACTATTTTGTCCTTAGGGGAACTTTGGTGCACTTTGCACTCACTTTTCAGGGTCTTGGGGTGGGTTATTTTGCTAACTCTCACTATTTTCTAATAGTCCCAGCGACCCTCTACAAGGTCACATAGGTTTGGGGTCCATTCGTGGTTCGCATTCCACTTCTGGAGTATATGGTTTGTGTTGCCCCTATCCCTATGTTTCCCCATTGCATCCTATTGTAACTATACATTGTTTGCACTGTTTTCTAAGACTATACTGCATATTTTTGCTATTGTGTATATATATCTTGTGTATATTTCCTATCCTCTCACTGAGGGTACACTCTAAGATACTTTGGCATATTGTCATAAAAATAAAGTACCTTTATTTTTAGTATAACTGTGTATTGTGTTTTCTTATGATATTGTGCATATGACACTAAGTGGTACTGTAGTAGCTTCACACGTCTCCTAGTTCAGCCTAAGCTGCTCTGCTAAGCTACCATTATCTATCAGCCTAAGCTGCTAGACACCCTATACACTAATAAGGGATAACTGGGCCTGGTGCAAGGTGCAAGTACCCCTTGGTACTCACTACAAGCCAGTCCAGCCTCCTACACATTTGACCTCGGCCTCTGAGCACAGCAAATGTAACAAGATAAGAACAAGATTTAAAGGCATTGTTAGTGCTCAGTCACCTTCTGAACCTCAGCATGTTTATTTTTGGGGTGCGGGTGCTGCAGCAGTCCTGACAGCCCCTCTTCCAGCGTCTGTGGTAAAGAGGGGCCGGGGTCCCAGTTGAGGAAAGCGGGTCAGTTGCAGTACAGATTCAGGACATTGAACAGAGTCCAATGAATCCCGATTTAATTTTTTTCCCGTTTTTCAGATGGACCTCAGAGCCTTTTACCTTAACATACCCTACAAGATTAACGGAAAGCGCAAACAAATGACAATTTCTGATTACATATTTAGTTTGTAACACCCAATGTGTAGTGTGAAGAGTAAAAGGCAGAAGAGCTTTACGTATGTAATTTAGTTGAAGTGTGTCAACTCTCTCCTCTTCACACCTATACCTGCAAGAATTAAAATCTGGCTGTGCCCTGTCCTTTAAACACCAATCAGCAGCAGGCACACCAACCTATCGGGTTATCTTAAAGTACTGGAATTGCTTCAGATGGGTCCATGGTGTGGCAGTACAGAAAGTGCCATTAGAAAGAGAAAGGGTTGAAACCTTGTAAATAAGCCATGTGTTAGCCTTGGCGGGGCTTGCAAGAGAGGGCCCATAAAGGAATAACCATTGGCAAAGCCAATCGTTCCCATCTATGTGAGAGCTATTGACTTTGCCAATGTGTTTAAGCCATGTTTACACCAGATTGGATGAGGTCAGCATAACAAAATGTTAGTGTCATAGAGGAGAGTGGAGTGGACTGGCATGAGTGGGGTGTCATAGAGTTGAGTAGAGTGTTGCAGAGTGGAGTGAGGTAGAGTGCCGTTGAGGGGAGTGGCATAGAGTGGAGTTGAGTGTTGTAGTATGGAGTGACGTTGAGTGGGGCAGATACACTGGAGTGGTGTAGAGTGTCGTAGAATGGAGTGTCATACCGTCTTTCTCTTTCCCTTTCCCGCCACTGTGTCCCCTGCGGCCCCTTCCACCTCCCCCCTCCTCTCTCACTGTTTTTCTCTTTCCCTTTCTCGCCGCTGCGTCCCCTGCGGCCCCTCCCCCCTCCTTCTCTCACCGTTTTTCTCTTTCCCTTTCCCGCCACTAAGTCCCCTGCGGCCCCACCCCACAGCCTTCTCATAGGACAGGCCCTCCCGCCTCCCAGCTGCCACTCCCACCCTCCCCTCCTCTTATGGCAGCCGCGGCGCGGCCGTGCAGTGGACGTGCCGCTGGCGTGCCGAAGGCGCACCAAAGGCAAGCCCGTCTGCGCCCGTCTGCGCCTGGACCACGCCCAGCGCCAGAACCCCTGGCCCTCCCAGACACACCTACTCCCCCCTCACCCTCCACTCTCTCACCCCAGGCCCCCGCCCCACATGCACCAAATCTAGCCCCACACACACTCATGGCCCCTTCACCTGCTACACCTGCCACTTCTCCTGCTCATCATCCCTCACACCACACACCAACCATAGCGTCCCCACCCTCAACAAACACAACACCCCCAACACAAAACTCACCCACCCTGCCCCCACCAACCAACCCCGCAACACTCCAGACCACAACTAGAACACACCTAGCAGCAACACCCTCACGAACTACACCAACGCCACCCACCACAACCACCTGAGCTGCCTGCTACTCAACATCCGCTCCCTTCACAAACATGCCATAGAACTCTGGGACCTCATCACTACACACTCACCTGACATCGCCTTCCTCACGGAAACCTGGACCAACCTCTCCTCAGAACCCGACATAGCCATAGCCACCCCCAAGGGATACAAACTCTAACGCAAAGACCGCCTAAACAAGCCAGGCGGGGGCATCGCCATCCTACACAGAGACACCATCAAAGTCACCACCAGCTCCCAAGACACTATCGGCAACGCTGAACACATGCACTTCCTCATTCACATCAACAACAACTCCACCCTCAGTGCCCCCCCCCCCCAGTAACCCCCCCCCCCCAGCACCTTGAGACCCTCACGGGTGAGTAGCGCGCTCTACAAATTTCTTTGATTGATTGATTGAGTGGCATAGAATGGAGTAGTATTGTAGATTAGAGTGGTGTAGAGTGGAGTAATGTGACATGGAGTGTCAGAGTGGAGTGGAGTGGCTTTGAATGGCATAGAGTGAAGTAGCGCACAGTGTAGTGCTGAAACGTGAGGTACTCTGTCATAGAGAGGAGTAAAGTAGAGTGTCGCAGTGTGTTGTCGAATGGAATGGAATAGAGTTGAGAGTTGTAAAGTGGAGTGGTGTGATGCTGAGTGGAGTGGTGCGGCGCGTGGAGGAGAGTAGATTAGGATAGAAAGGAGTGGTGCACAGCGACTTAGAGTGAAGCAGAGTGGAGTAGAGTGGCATAGAGTGACGTGGCGTGGAGTGGAGTAGAGTGGAATGGCATACATTGGCATAAGGTGTGTAGAGTGTAGGTAGGAGTGACAACAGATGGAGTGGCATAGAGCAGAGTGGCGTACAGTGGCGAGTCACAGAGTGCAGTAAAGTGGAGTGGCAAAGAGTGGAGTGTCGTAGAGTGGGGTGGAGTAGAGTGTAGAGTTGTAGAGTGGAGAGGCATAGAGTGGAGTAAAGTTGAGTGTCATAGAGTGGAGCGTCAGAGAGTGGAGTAAAGTGGAGTGGCACAGAGTGGAGTGCCGTAGAGGGGGGTGGAGTAGAGTGGAGAGTTGTAGAGTGGAGAGGCATAGAGTGGAGTAAAGTTGAGTGTCATAGAGTGGAGTGTCATAGAGTGGAGTAAAGTGGAGTGGCACAGAGTGGAGTGCCGTAGAGGGGGGTGGAGTAGAGTGGAGAGTTGTAGAGTGGAGAGGCATAGAGTGGAGTAAAGTTGAGTGTCATAGAGTGGAGTGTCATAGAGTGGAGTAAAGTGGAGTGGCACAGAGTGGAGTGCTGTAGAGGGGGGTGGAGTAGAGTGGAGAGTTGTAGAGTGGAGAGGCATAGAGTGGAGTAAAGTTGAGTGTCATAGATTGGAGTGTCATAGAGTGGGGTGGAGTAGAGTGGAATGGCATACAGTGGCATAAGGTGTGTAGAGTGTAGGATAGAGTGACATCAGATGGAGTGGCATAGAGCAGAGTGGCATAGAGTAGAGAGGTATAGAGTGCAGTAAAGTGGAGTGTCATAGAGTGGAGTGTCGTAGAGTGGAGTGCCGTAGAGGGGGGTGGAGTAGAGTGGAGAGGCATAGAGTGGATTACAGTAGAGTGAAGGGGTGTGGCACAGAATGGAGTAGAGTGTCATAGAGTGGAGGGGCGTACAGGGTAAAGAGTGGTGTAGAGTGGCGTAGAGTGTAATAGAGTGGAGTGTAGAAGACCAGTGTAGCATGGATTGGTGTAGAGTGAACTGAAGTGACATGGAGTGTCATAGGTTGGAGTAGAATGGCATCGAATGTTGTAGAGTCGAGTGTCATAGAGTGGAGTGGTACAGAGTGCCATAGTGTGTTGTTGAATGGAGTGGTGTTAAGTGTCATAGAGTGTTGTAGAGTGGAGTGGCATAGCGTGGGGTGGTGTATAGTGGAGTAGAACGGAGTGGCATAGAATGGAGCAGAGTAGAATGGAGTGGCATAGAGTGAAGTGGCGTAGAGTAGAGTAGACTGTCATAGAGTTGAGGGGCAAAGGGTGGCATAGAGTGTTATAGAGTAATGTAGAGTGGCGTAGAGTGGAGTGGAGTGGTATAGAATGGAGCAGAGTAGAATGGAGTGGCGTGGAGTGGAGCAGAGTCACATAGAGTGGAATAGAAGGGAGGCTTGATGGGCTGTTTAGGGTTTGGAGAAACAAGTCCTTTATGGCGTGGCCATAGGGCCCAGAGACAGTGGACCATGAGAGTCTATCTGTGGCTCAAGAGGGTGGGAGCCACATTACGGGTACAGATGGGCGTATTTATAAAGAATTGCATGAGGCAGTGCCGCAAGTCTGTTTGCTGCGCTGTCCTTTGCCAATCTGAAAGGGCAGGAATGCACTGTATCTATTAAATATGGTGCATTTCTCTTCTTTCACCCAACGCACAACTTGGTGCCTAGCGCCAACAAGGGCGCCCTTGCACCATGGTGCAAACAACACATGGAGGCTTTTTCCACTTTCAGTGTGTGTTGGGAATGGTCCAGAACCCATGGGTGTTGTGTGAGAAAACCCACTGCGACGCCCATGGAGCCCCCTTGTGGCAGACAGTCAACGTCAGGAGAGCACCACTCCGGTCAACACACATGACACCAAAACAATTACTCCACAGGCTGGCTGCTGACTTCCAACCAACCGCCCCCTGCAGGACAGTCTGCTTCCTGCGCCCCAGTGCGCCTTGGTACCTTATCAGGTGTATGAAGTGCTTCATGAACGCAGTAAGGTGGTCCAGCTGTTCTTGCCATGAGACGCCCTTCACCTCTACGGGGGAATGCTGCTGGCTGGCTTCTGATTAAGACAGACAGGTATTTGATGTCAGGCTGTTGGCAGGCTGGTCCTGGTGGGTGGCAGGCTGGTGAGGGCTGACGGCAAACCGATTGTGGCCCTGTTGTGTCACTTGATGCTAAACTTGTATGGGCAAAAGGCAAGTGGATGCAATCATAACTGTGAAGCGGGGCTGGTAAATGTGACATGGACTTGTGTGTGTCTGTGTGTGAGAAAGTAGTCTCTTTCTAGCATGGTTACCCCCATTTTTGGCCTGTTGGTCAGTGTTTGTCAGTGTGTTTTTACTGTGTCACTGGGATCCTGCTAGCCAGAACCCCAGTGCTCATAGTTTGCGGCCTACAAGTCAGTGTGTTTTACTATTTTGTCAGTATACTTAACTGTGTCACTGGAGTCCTGTTAACCAGGACCCCAGTGCTTAGGCTCTTTCTGGTTCCAAACTGGTGCACCAGCAGATGTGCTCCCACATCGTCCAGGCCTATTTTCCAGGACTTTGTGAGTGGGGAACACCATTATAAGTGTGTACTATATATAGGTCAATACATATATGTAGCTTCACAATGGTGACTCGATATATGGCCATGTGAGGTGTCTAGCAACTGGGAATTGAACCCCAATACTGATTCCAGTATTGGTTGCATAATCCCATGCACTCTGGGGGCTCCACCATGCCCCGCAGTACTGCCATACCAGCCTTCTGAGGTTTTCACTGCAGCCCCAGCTGCTGCAACCTCACAGACAGGCTTCTGCCCTCCTGGGGCTTGAGCAGCTCAATCCCAGGAAGGCAGAGCAATGCATTTCCTTTAGGAGAGGGGTGTTAAACCCTCTCCCTTTGGAAATAGGTGTTACAGGCTGGGGAGGGGTAGCCTCCCAGAGCCTCTGGAAATGCTCTGAAGGGCACAGATGGTGCCCTCCTTGCATAATCCAGTCTACACTGGTTCAGGGACCCCCAGTCCATGCTCTGGCACGAAACTGGACAAAGTAAAGGGGAGTGACCACTCCCCTGTCCATCACCACCCCAGGGGTGGTGCGCAGAGCTCCTCCAGAGTGCCCCTGGGTTCTGCCATCCTGTTTTCAGGATGGTCAGGCAACTCTGGGAGCATCTGAGTGGCCAGTGCCAGCAGGTGACATCAGAGACCTCCCCTGATAGGTCCATGCCTGGTTAGGTGACCAATCCCCCTCTCAGGGCTATTTAGGGTCTCTCCTCTAAGTGTTTCCTCAGATTCAGATTGCAAGACTCCAGCAGGACTCCTCTGCATCCTTTGCTTCACCTTCTACCGTTGGATCAACCGCAGAACTGATCCAGGAACTCTACAACTTGCAAAAAAGTATCCAAGAAGGCTACTACAACTCTGTAACTTCCGCTCCTGCCAGCAACTGCAACTGCAGCAGTTTCCAGGTAGTGCATCCTCCAAGGACTGCCTGTCTTCCTCCTGCACCAGAAGACCCAAAGGAATCTCCCATTGCGGGACAGAGTCACTTCCCTGCTCCAGCAGGCACCTCTCTGCAGCGACGACCAGTACTCTGACTCCCCTCTCTTGATGACGAGCGTGGATCCTGGAACACAGGTGGTGGACTAAACTTACCTTGACTGTCCAAAGGTCCAGCTTTCCAAATTTGGTGGAGGGAACAGCTTGCCTCCCCATGCCAGACAGTACCCCTGTGCATTGCGTGTTTTGCAGCTCCTAGGGCTTCTGTGCGCTTCTCCAAGGAATCCTTTGTGCACATCCTAGCCCAGGTCCCCAGCACTCTATCCTGCGATGCTCAGCTCCCTGAGTTGTTCTCTGTTGGTGTGGGATCCCTTTGTGTAGTGCTGCGACAACCGCCATTTGCAACTCCTTTGTCCCCATGTTCTGGGACTCCTGTGGGTGCTGCCTAGACTCCTGAGGGCTCTCCAAAGTGCTGAGAGCCCCCTGTGTCTCCTCAGTCTGAGTTGAGACCCCCAGTTCCCTCCTGTGCCCGGGCAGTGCCTTTTCCTGCTAAATGCGTCTCTTGCATGAGTCAAGGCTTGTTGACAGAATCCAAGAACGAAAACCAGCCTGCATTCATCTACTCGAAGTGGGACATCTCCTGCACCAAGCAGGAACCCACAGCTGCCTTCTTTGGTTCATCCTTGACTATTTCTTCCAACCAGAGGTTTCACTTTTGCACTTTCATCCGGGTTAGCAGGGGCTCCTGGTACTCCTGGACTCTTCAGCTGTTCTTGGACTTGGTCTCCTCTCTCCGCAGGTCTTCAGGTCCAGGAATCCATCGTTAGTGTCTTGCAGTCTTGCTTGGTATATGCATTATTCCTTAGCACGACTCCTAGTGTGTTCTGAGGAAACTTGCTGTACTTTACTCCTGTTTTCTTGGGCTCTGGGGTGGGGTACATTACTTACCTTTGGTGTTTTCTTACACTCCCAGCGCCCCTCTACACACTACACTTGCATATGGGGGTGTCGTAGGTTGACCGATATCACTTACACCAGACTGATTGTGTTGTACAGTAAGTATGGTTTATTGTGGTTTTACAGGATGCTTTCTGATGAGCAAGTCTGAGATAGTTGTCTGTAGATGTCTCCTCTCGTCTGGGTGTGCTAATCTCGTCTTCTTCCTTCTTTTCTCCCCATAGGCCCCTCGGGAAGCATGTGGGGACAGAAGAAACATAGGCACGGTAAGTGTTTTCATCAACGCTCTCTTCTCCTTTTCTCTCTCTCTTACTCTCACTATCAGGATCTTTATTCTCTACTTTCTCTTTCCTTTCTTCTTTCTATATTCCACTCTTGTCTCTTCATTTCTTACTGGCTCTCCCTTAGCCCTGGTTTCTGGTCTTTCCTTCCTCCTCCTGTATTCTGTCTTTTATTAGACCTGTCTGTATCTTCTGACCGTTGTCTTTTCTCTCCTGTACCTCTTTCCTCTTTCCCTTCTTCTTTGGCTCTTGACGTTTTCCTTTTCTGTATTTTCTGTATACTTTCTCTAGTCTGGTCCTTCCAGTCGCGATTGACACGATTTCTTTCCTATTCCACCTCCTGGTTTGTGCTCACAGTGTTTTGTCCGCCCCTTCCCCCCCCTTGTCCATATTCCTCCCGCCCCGTGCTCGTTTTATTTTCCCGTACCCCACCTCCTCCTCCCGCTTCCCGCCCTCCCTAACTGTCCCTAGCTCCGTACCTGGCTTGGCCACGCTTTTCCTGAAGTGTGGCGGGTCGTAGGCGTCTGCTTCCCGGGGCCGGCGATCTCCGTCCCGGATTGGGAATGTGGGGGCTCATGGTTCCAGTCGGGTTTTCTCTCTCCAGGAACTCCTGCTGTTTGTCGATTCCTCTCCTCCCTGGTCCGCTCCGCTAACTCCTTCCTGACGGTGTCTGCTCCGGACGGCTTTCCCCTGAAGCTCAGGGACCTCCCCTTTTACGGCCCTCTCGTCCCGCGTATCCCATGTGTAGCCAATAGGAAGAGCAGCCCTCTGGGTTGCTTCCGGGGCAACCCAGGCAGAGACAGTACTAGGTGCCATTGAGTGCGGGTCGGAACGGTCCGACCCGTCATAGAGGGAAACCGACTTTCTCATTCCACTATTTTAGTATATGGTTTGTGTTCCCCCTAGGCCCATTGTAACCTATTGTAATTTTCACTGTGCACTATTTTATGACTTTTTACTTACCTGATTTTGGTTGCTAGTGTATATTTTGTTTATAATACTTACCTCCAAAGGGAGTATAGCCTCCAAGATATATTGGGCATTGTGTCACTAAAAGTACCTTTATTTTTTGTAACACTGAGTATTGTCTTTCTTGTATGTCAGTACTGTGTGACTACAGTGGTATTGCAAGGGCTTTGCATATCTCCTAGTTCAGCCTTGGCTGCTCTGCCTACAGCTACCTCTAGACAGCCTGTCTTCTACGGCCAAGCTCTAGAGAAAACTTCAGTGCATTCAGAACGCCTCAGCACGACTGATCCTCAACCCTTCCTCGCCACAAACACATCTCAACCCACCTCAGAGACCTCCACTGGCTCCCCATCAACAAAAGGATCATCTTCAAACTCCTGATCCACGCTCACAAGGCTCTCCACGACGCCGGCCCTGCCTACCTCAACGAGCGTCTCAACTTCCACGTCCCGACACGCCAACTCCGCTTCGCCAACCTTGCCCTCGCCACCATCCCCCGCATCCACCATACCACGACCGGCGGCAGATCTTTCTCCCACCTCGCAGCCAAGACCTGGAACTCCCTCCCCGTCAACCTAAGTCTGACCCAGGACCTGCTGACCTTCAGGAAGCGTCTCAAGACCTGGCTATTCGAGCAGTAGTACCCCCCCCGCAGTGCCTTGAGACTCTACCGGGTGAGTAGCATGCTGAACAAATGATTGATTGATTGATTGATTCTAGACACTGCCTACATTTCACTAATAAGGGATGACTGGACCTGGTATAAGGTGTAAGTGCCTTTGGTACCCACTACAAACTAGGCCAGCCTCCTACACTGTGTTCTGATAGGCTAGTGTGGGAGCTGTGGCAACGAGCTAGTGTGGACCTCTGGCAGGCTGGTGTGGTCCGCAACAGTGGAGTAATATAGGCAGATGGGCTGATGTAAGCTGTGACAACAGGCTGGGTGAGCAATGACAGGAGACAGATATGAGTTCTGGCTGCAGAACAGTGGGAGCTCTGGTGGAGGTGATAGGTTGGTGTGGCCAGTGACAACAGGGTGGTGGGGTCTTGATGGTAGTCTGCATGTGAGCTGACGGCAGGATTATTGTGGGTACTGACAGCATGTTCAGTGAGCTATGATGGAGGCTGGTGTGAACCTTGGCAACAGATGACAGGGTGGGGTGGTTTCTGGCAGCAGGCTGGTGTGGGGTTATAGGCTTGTGTGTGTGGACTGTGATGGAAGGCTGGTGTGAGCTCAGTTACCAGCCTGGTGTGGAATCACAGGCTGGTGTGGCCTTGGCAGCAGATTGGTGCAGGCTGTGACAGCAGGCTGATGTGGGATTATAAATGTCTGTGGACCGTGGCATTAGGTTTTTGTGGGCAGTGAAGGCATGTTGGTATGGGCTGTGGCAGTAGAGTGGTGAAGGGTCTGCCATCAGGATGGTGTGAGTGGTGGTGAAAGGTTGGTTTGGCCTGTGGCGGAAGGTCAGTGAAATATACCAACGTGCAACGGAGACAAGCAACATCTCTCCCTATCAGGACCTATGCAACAGCCTGGCAGATTTCTTCCACAACAAAATCACCAAACTTTATACAAATGTCAACCGCTGACTCAAACCTGAAGACGTTTTCAATGGCCATCCTGCCAAACACATGACCATCCCAAGGCAAACCACCAGGAACCGGCTCACCACTTAGGACACCATCACCATCATAAAATCCATCCACTCAGGGGCCCATCTGACCACATACCCCAACCACATCTTCAGCCTCGGAGCATCCAGCATGAACCTTGAACTTTCTATCCTACTCAGCACCTCACTGGATTCTGCCACCTTCACAGAAGACTGGAAGAATGCAGAAATCAAACATCTGCTAAAGGAAGCTCCAGCAGAACCCAATGAACTCAGCAACTACAGACGCATTTCCCTGCTTCTCTTCCTGGCCAAAGTCATCGAAAAAACCATCAACCGACAAATCACCATCAACCTCGAACACAATCACCTCCTGGACGACTCCCAATCTAGATTCTGCAGCAACCACAGCGCAGACGCTGCCCTGATTGTGGCCACAGACGACCATCAGACCCTCCTTGACAAAGGCGAGACAGCCACCCTTATCCTCCTAGATCTCTCAGAAGCCTTTGACACTGTCTCCACCACATGCGCATCATCAGACTTCATGGCACAGGCAACCAGAGCCGCCCTCAGAGGGATCACTCCCTTCCTCACCAACAGAACACAAGTACATGTAGGAAAATGCCACTGTTGGCATGTTGCCCCCTAACCTTTTGCCTTTTGTTGATGCCAGCTTTTATTGAAAGTGTGCTGGGACCCTGCTAACATGGCCCCAGCACCAGTGTTCTTTCCCTAAAACTGTACCTTTGTATCCACAATTGGCACACCCTGGCACACAGTTAAGTCCCTTGTAAATGGTACCCCTGGTACCAAGGGCCCTGTGGCCAGGGACGGTCTCTAAGGGCTGCAGCATGTATTATGCCACCCTGGGGACCCCTTACTCAGCACATGCACACTGCCTCACAGCTTGTGTGTGCTGGTGGGGAGAAAATGACTACGTCGACATGGCACTCCCCTCAGAGTGTCATGTCCACAACCCACTGCCTGTGGCATAGGTAAGTCACCCCTCTAGCAGGCCTTACAGCCCTAAGGCAGGGTGCACTATTCCGCAGGTGAGGGCACAGCTGCATGAGCACTATGCCCCTACAGTGTCTAAGTCCATTCTTACACATTGTAAGTGCAGGGTAGCTATACTGAGTATATGGTCTAGGAGTTTGTCAAAAACGAATGCCACAGTTCCATAATGGCTACACTGAATACTGAGAAGTTTGGTATCAAACTTCTCAGCACAATAAATCCACACTGATGCCAGTGTGGAATCTGTTGAGAAATGCACACAGAGGGCATCCTAGAGATGCCCTCTGTATGCCAGCTCTGCTGTTAGTGTGTGACTGAACGGTCTTTGCCTGCCTGCCACTGAGACGAGTTTCTGACCCCCTGGGATGAGAGCTTTTGTCACTCTGTGGCCAGGAACAAAGCCTGTCCTGGGTGGAGGTGCTTCACACCTCCCCCTGCAGGAACTGTAACACCTGGCGGTGAGCCTCAAAGGCTCAGGTCTGGTGTTACAATGCCCCAGGGCACTCCAGCTAGTGGAGATGCCCGCCCCTGGACACAGCCCCCACTTTTGGTGGCAAGTCCAGAGGGATAATGAGAAAAACAAGGAGGGGTCACCCCTTATCCAGGTCCTCCCCTAAGGTGACCAGAGCTCAAGTGACCCCCTCCTTGGAAAATCTTCCATTTTGTTTTGGAGGATTTAGGCCAATAGGGATAGGGATGTGCTCCCCCCCCCCCAAAGGGAGGGAGTACAAGGAGGGTGTAGCCACCCTCAAGGGCAGCAGCCATTGGCTACTGCCCTGTGACCCTAACACACCCCTGAATTCAGTATTTAGGGGCGACCCTGAACCCAGGATTTCAGATTCCTGACAACCTACAAAATAGAAGAAGGACTGCTTAGCTGAAAAACCCCGCAGAGAAGAAGGAAGATGACAACTGCTTTGGTCCCAGCCTACCGGCCTGCCTCCAACTTCAGAGAACCGGCACCAGCGACGCATCCTGCGGACGCAGCGACCTCTGCCGACTCAGAGGACTGCCCTGCACCTACAAAGGATCAAGAAGTCCCATGGACAGTGGACCTGTCCAACCAAAGAAAGGAGAAAAAAACCTTTAAAGGGACTCTCAACTCACTCCAGAAGCGTGAGTCCCAACCATTCTGCACCCGATGCCCCTGGCACGTGTCCAAAGAAAGCAACAGCTCAGAGAGGACCCCAGGCAACTCTAACGACGTGTCCACCCTGGGCTGACCTCTCTGCACCCCCACGACGAGCATGCAGAGGGAATCCCGAGGACCTCCCTGCCCGCGACCGCCCAGTGCTCTACTCAACTCCTCTGGTTTGCCTCCAAGGACGCTGGTACTTACCTGCCAGCAGACTGGAACCGGAGCACCCCCTGTCTCCATAGGCGCCCACGTTATTTTGGCTCCTCTTTGACCTCTGCACCTGACTGTGTTGCTCGTGCTGGGTGTTTGGGGTTGACTGGAACCCCCAACGGTGGGCTACCTATGCCCCGGAGACTGAACTTGGAAGGCTTTACTTACCGTATTAATCAAACTGTACTTACCTCCCACAGGAACTGTTGAATTTTGCACTGTGTCCACTTTTAAATAGCTTATTGCTAGTTCTAACTATACATATGCCAAGTACCTTACATTTAATGTACTTACCTGCAATGTGAATATTGTGGTTCTAAAATAAATTAAGAAAATAATATTTTTCTATATCAAAACCTATTGGCCTGGAGTTAAGTCATTGAGTGTGTGTTCTAATTTATTGCCTGTGTGTGTACTACAAATGCTTAACACTACCCTCTGATAAGCCTACTGCTCGACCACACTACCACAAAATAGAGCATTAGTATTATCTATTATTGCCTCTGTCAAGCCTCTGGGGACCCCCTGGACTCTGTGCACACTATGGGGGTCATTCCGACCCCGGCGGTCGGCGGGAGCACCGCCAACAGGCTGGCGGTGCTCCGCAGGGCATTCTGACCGCAGCGGTATGGCCGCGGTCAGAACAGGAAAACCGGCGGAGTCCCGCCGGTTTTCCGCTGCCCTGAGGAATCCCCCATGGCGGCGCAGCTTGCTGCGCCGCCATGGGGGATTCCGACCCCCTCACCGCCATCCTGTTCCTGGCGGTTCCGACCGCAAGGAACAGGATGGCGGTGAGGGGTGTCGTGGGGCCCCCGTAAGAGGGCCCCACTTTGAATTTCAGTGTCTGCTTAGCAGACACTGAAATTCGCGACGGGTGCTACTGCACCCGTCGCACCCTTCCCACTCCGCCGCCTCCATTCGGAGCCGGCTTCCTCGTGGGAAGGGGTTTCCCGCTGGGCTGGCGGGTGGCCTTCTGGCGGTCGCCCGCCAGCCCAGCAGGAAAGCCAGAATGGCCTCCGCGGTCTTTCGACCGCGGAGCGGCCATATGGCGGTTCCCGCCAGGCGGGCGACGACCACCGCCCGCCGGCCTCAGAATGAGGCCCTATGTCTCATTTGATATAGTATATACAGGGCCAGCTTCCCACAGTACATCTTCCACCCTTCACCTCCAAACCCAAACCAATCACCTGCGAAGTCCATCAGGGCTCATCACTCAGCCCCCCCCTCTTCAATATCTACGACACCTTGCCAACATAGTCAGATGCCACGGACTCAACATTATATACTACGTTGATGACACACAACTCATCCTCTCCGAAAACTCCACCACCACCAGAATCAACTTCCACCGATGCACGACCAGCGTTGCCAGTTGGATGAGTAATAACAGCCTCAAGTTCAACACAGACAAGACAGAAGTGTTGATCTTCATCAGTGACAACTCCCCCGTACGCCTCTTGGTGGCCCACAGAACTGGGGTGCACTCCAACCCCAGCTGAGCATGCTAGTATTCTAGGGATCATCCTGGACGGCAAACTCACCATGTGGTCCAAGCAGTGTCGTGCTCCTGCTTCTTCAACCCGCATGTTACGTAACAATTTCAAGTGGCTTCCCCAAAACGCGGAAGGCACCATCACCCAAGCCTTCATCACCAGTCAACTGGACTACAGAAACACTCGGCTCACCTAGTTCAAAGACTACAGACCATCCAGAACCATCACAGCAAGACTCATCCTGGATCTCCTTTGTCGCACCCACGTCACCCCCCCCCACCTGAAAAAAACTCCACTGGCTCCCGTTTCAGAAGAGATGCCAGTTCAAGCTCCTCACCACGTGCTCAAGGCCCTGCAGGACTCCAGAGCTGCCTACATCATGCCCGCCTGAGATTCCACAAACCACCCAGACAGCTCCGCTGCACTTCCCTGGAGCTGCCCTTAGCCCCCACATACCATGCAGCAGAGCAGAAGGAGGCCCCTTCTACCCCACAGCCAAAGCCTGGAACAGTCCCCCCCACACCCCAGGACCTCCCCATCTCTACAGGAGGTCCGTGAAACACTGAAAACACAGCTCTTCAACTGAGACCCTGGACCCTGCCAGCACCTGGATACCCTCATGGGACACAAGTTGCGCTCTACAAGCCGACTGATTGATTGATTGATTGTGTGGTTTTATGCACAGCAGGTAGGTTTGGGCTCTGGTAGCAGGCTGGTGTGGGCTGAGATGGCAGGTTGGTGAGTGTACCTGCAGCAGGGTGGTGTGGCTTCTGGCAGCAGGTTGTAGGCTGGTGATTGCTCTGGAAGCAGGATGGTGCGGTCTCTGGAAGCAGGGTGGGGTGGTCTCTGGCAGCAGGGTGGGGTGGTCTGTAGCAGCAGGGTGGGGTGGTCTCTAACAGCAGGGTGGGGTGGTCTCTGACAGCAGGGTGGTCTCTGGCAGCAGGGTGGGGTGGTCTCTGGCAGCAGGGTGGGGTGGTCTCTGACAGCAGGGTGGGGTGGTCTCTGACAGCAGGGTGGTGTGGTCTCTGACAGCAGGGTGGTCTCTGGCAGCATGGTGGGGTGGTCTCTAACAGCAGGGTAGTGCGGTCTCTGACAGCAGGGTGGTCTGTCGTCTGGCAGCAGGCTGGGGTGTGGTCTCTGGCAGCAGGGTGGGATGGGGTGGCCTCTGGCAGCAGGGTGGTGTGGTCTCTGGCAGCAGGGTGGGGTGGTCTCTGACAGCAGGGTGGTCTCTGGCAGCAGGGTGGGGTGGTCTCTGGCAGCAGGCTGGTGTGGTCTGTAGCAGCAGGGTGGGGTGGTCTCTAACAGCAGGGTGGGGTGGTCTCTGACAGCAGGTTGGGGTGGTCTCTGGCAGCAGGGTGGGGTGGTCTCTGACAGCAGGGTGGGGTGGTCTTTGGCAGCAGGGTGGGGTGGTCTCTGGCAGCAGGGTGGGGTGGTCTCTGTCAGCAGGGTGGGGTGGTCTTTGGCAGCAGGGTGGGGTGGTCTCTGGCAGCAGGCTGGTGTGGTCTGTAGCAGCAGGGTGGTGTGGTCTCTGACAGCAGGGTGGGGTGGTCTCTGGCAGCAGGGTTGTGTGGTCTGTAGCAGCAGGGTGGGGTGGTCTCTGACAGCAGGGTGGTGTGGTCTCTGGCAGCAGGGTGGGGTGGTCTCTGACAGCAGGGTAGTGCGGTCTCTGACAGCAGGGTGGTCTGTCGTCTGGCAGCAGGCTGGAGTGTGGTCTCTGGCAGCAGGGTGGGGTGGTCTGTAGCAGCAGGGTGGTGTGGTCTCTGACAGCAGGGTGGGGTGGCCTCTGGCAGCAGGGTGGTGTGGTCTCTGGCAGCAGGGTGGGGTGGTCTCTGACAGCAGGGTGGTCTCTGGCAGCAGGGTTGTGTGGTCTGTAGCAGCAGGGTGGGGTGGTCTCTGACAGCAGGGTGGGGTGGTCTCTGGCAGCAGGGTGGGGTGGTCTCTGGCAGCAGGGTGGGGTGGTCTCTGGCAGCAGGCTGGTGTGGTCTGTAGCAGCAGGGTGGGGTGGTCTCTGTCAGCAGGGTGGGGTGGTCTCTGACAGCAGGGTGGTCTCTGGCAGCAGGGTGGGGTGGTCTCTGACAGAAGGGTGGGGTGGTCTCTAGCAGCAGGGTGGGGTGGTTTCTGACAGCAGGGTGGTCTCTGGCAGCAGGGTGGGGTGGTCTCTGACAGCAGGGTGGGGTGGTCTCTGGCAGCAGGGTGGGGTGGCCTCTGGCAGCAGGGTGGTGTGGTCTCTGGCAGCAGGGTGGGGTGGTCTCTGGCAGCAGGGTGGGGTGGTCTCTGGCAGCAGGCTGGTGTGGTCTGTAGCAGCAGGGTGGTGTGGTCTCTGGCAGCAGGGTGGGGTGGTCTCTGACAGCAGGGTGGTCTGTCGTCTGGCAGCAGGCTGGGGTGTGGTCTCTGGCAGCAGGGTGGGGTGGTCTCTGACAGCAGGTTGCGGTGGCCTCTGGCAGCAGGGTGGTGTGGTCTCTGGCAGCAGGGTGGGGTGGTCTCTGACAGCAGGGTGGTCTCTGGCAGCAGGGTGGGGTGGTCTCTGACAGCAGGGTGGGGTGGTCTCTGGCAGCAGGGCGGGGTGGTCTCTGACAGCAGGGTGGTCTCTGGCAGCAGGGTGGGGTGGTCTCTGACAGCAGGGTGGGGTGGTCTCTGGCAGCAGGGTGGGGTGGCCTTTGGCAGCAGGGTGGGGTGGTCTCTGACAGCAGGGTGGGGTGGTCTCTGGCAGCAGGGTGGGGTGGTCTCTGACAGCAGGGTGGGGTGGTCTCAGGCAGCAGGGTGGGGTGGTCTGTGACAGCAGGGTGGTCTCTGGCAGCAGGGTGGGGTGGTCTCTGACAGCAGGGTGGTGTGGTCTGTAGCAGCAGGGTGGGGTGGTCTCTAACAGCAGGGTAGTGCGGTCTCTGACAGCAGGGTGGTCTGTCGTCTGGCAGCAGGCTGGGGTGTGGTCTCTGGCAGCAGGGTGGGGTGGCCTCTGGCAGCAGGGTGGGGTGGCCTCTGGCAGCAGGGTGGTGTGGTCTCTGGAAGCAGGGTGGGGTGGTCTCTCAGCAGGGTGGTGTGGTCTCTGGCAGCAGGGTGGGGTGGTCTCTGACAGCAGAGTGGTCTCTGGCAGCAGGGTGGGGTGGTCTCTGGCAGCAGGGTGGTCTCTGGCAGCAGGGTGGTCTCTGGCAGCAGGGTGGGGTGGTCTCTGGCAGCAGGGTGGTGCGCTCTCTGGCTCCAGGCCGGCTGGTGTGTGCCAGGAGGTGCTCTCTGCCAGCAGGCTGGTGTGGTCTGTAGCAGCAGGGTGGTATGGTCTCTGACAGCAGGGTGGGGTGGTCTCTGCCAGCAGGCTGGTGTGATCTGTAGCAGCAGGGTGGGGTGGTCTCTGGCAGCAGGGTGGTGCGCTCTCTGGCGCGTGGTGTGTGCCAGGAGGTGGTCTCTGCCAGCTCTGTCTCTGCCAGGGGCCTCCCCGCTCTTAGCCTTCTAACAGAAGGACATCAGATCTCGTCTCTTTTCATTAGCCGAGGCCCCCCCGGGCCTGCTTGTAAGGGGTCGCTTCGGTGGTAAAAGGCCGGCGCGCAGTTAACAAGAGCGCCTGCAGCATGGATCGCCGCCCCATCTGTTCCGGCGCAGTCAGCGCTCCCTAGACACCGGCTCCTCGTGGCTTCAAGAGACTGAAGAAATCAATTATATCACGGCTACCAAGAGGAGCTGAGCGCCTGGGAGCCGCGGTTCCAGGCTCGGGGCCGGTACCTGATAGCCGCAGATCCAATGGAACCTGACAGAACCGCGGATCCAGGCTCAGGGCCGATACCTGACAGCCGTGGATCCAAGCTGAGGGGCCGGTACCTGACAGCCGCGGATCCAAGCTGAGGGGCTGGCACCTGACAGCCGCGGATCCAAGCTGAGAGTCCGGTACCTGACAGCCGCGGATCCAAGCTGAGGGGCCGGTACCTGACAGCCGCGGATCCAGGCTCAGGGCCGGTACCTGACAGCCGCGGATCCAAGCTGAGGGGCCGGTACCTGACAGCTTGGATCCAAGCTGAGGGGCCGGTACCTAACAGCCGCGGATCCAAGCTGAGGGGTCCGTACCTGACAGCCGCGGATTCAATCTCAGGGCAGGCACCTGACAGCGGCCGATCCAAGCTCAGGGCAGGCACCTGATAGAGCCGCAGATCCAGGCTCAGGGCCGGTACCTGACAGTCGCGGATCCAATGGTACCTGACAGAGCTGTGGATCCAAACTGAGGGGCCGGTACCTGACAGCTGCGGATCCAATCTCAGGGACCTGTGCCTTACAGAGCCGCGGATCCCAGCTCAGGGGCCGGTACCTGACAGAGCTACGGTCCAAGCTCAGGGGCCGGTACCTGACAGCCGCGGATCCAAGGTCAGGGCCGGTACCTGACAGAGCCGTGGATCCAATCTCAGGGACCAGTACCTGACAGAGCAGCGGATCCAATCTCAGGGGCCGGTACCTGACAGAGCCGCGGATCCAATCTCAGGGACCAGTATCAGACGGCGTGGATCCAATCTCAGGGACCAGTACCTGACAGAGCCGCGGATCCAATCTCAGGGTCCGGTACCTGACAGAGCAGCGGATCCAATCTCAGAGGCCGGTACCTGACAGAGCGCAAATCTCAGCTCAGGGGCTGGTACCTGACAGCCTCGGATCCAATCTCAGGGGCCGGTACCTGACAGAGCCGCGGATCCAAGGTCATGGCCGGCACCTGCCAGAGCTGCGGGTCCAATCTCAGGGGCCGGTACCTGACAGCTGCGGATCCAATCTCAGGGTCCGGTACCTGACAGAGCAGCGGATCCAATCTCAGGGGCCGGTACCTGACAGAGCGCAAATCTCAGCTCAGGGGCTGGTACCTGACAGCCTCGGATCCAATCTCAGGGGCCGGTACCTGACAGAGCCGCGGATCCAAGGTCAGGGCCGGTACCTGACAGAGCGCAAATCTCAGCTCAGGGGCTGGTACCTGACAGCCTCGGATCCAATCTCAGGGGCCGGTACCTGACAGAGCCGCGGATCCAAGGTCAGGGCCGGTACCTGACAGAGCGCAAATCTCAGCTCAGGGGCTGGTACCTGACAGCCTCGGATCCAATCTCAGGGGCAGGTACCTGACAGAGCTGCGGATCCAATCTCAGGGGCCGGTACCTGACAGAGCCGCAGATCCAATCTCAGGGGCCGGTACCTGACAGCCGCGGATCCCAGCTCAGGGACCAGTACCTGACAGAGCTACGGTCCAATCTCAGGGACCGGTACCTGACAGAGCCACAGATCCAATCTCAGGGACCGGTACCTGAAGGCGTGGATCCTATCTCAGGGACCGGTACCTGACAGAGCCGCGGATCCAATCTCAAGGGCGGGTACCTGACAGAGCCGCAGATCCAAGCTTAGGGGCCGGTAGCTGACAGAGCCACGGTCCAATCTCAGGGGCCGGTACCTGACAGCTGCGTTCCAAGCTCAGGGACCGGTGCCTGACAGAGCTGCGGATCCAATCTCAGGGGCCGGTGCCTGACAGAGCCGCGGATCCAATCTCAGGGGCCGGTACCTGACAGAGCCGCGGATCCAAGCTCAGGGGCCGGTACCTGACAGAGCGCAGATCTCAGCTCAGGGGCCGGTACCTGACAGCCTCGGATCCAATCTCAGGGGCCGGTGCCTGACAGAGCCGCGGATCCAATCTCAGGGACCAGTACCTGACAGCCTCGGATCCAATCTCAGGGGCTGGTGCCTGACAGAGCTGCGGATCCAATCTCAGGGGCCGGTACCTGACAGAGCCGCGGATCCAATCTCAGGGGCCGGTACCTGACAGCTGCGGATCCAATCTCAGGGGCCGGTACCTGACAGAGCCACGGATCCAATCTCAGGGACCGGTACCTGACAGCTGCGGATCCAATCTCAGGGGCCGGTACCTGACAGCTGCGGATCCAATCTCAGGGGCCGGTACCTGACAGAGCCGCGGATCCAATCTCAGGGGCCGGTACCTGACAGCTGCGGATCCAATCTCAGGGGCCGGTACCTGGCAGCTGCGGATCCAATCTCAGGGGCCGGTACCTGACAGCTGCGGATCCAATCTCAGGGGCCGGTACCTGACAGAGCCGCGGTCCAATCTTTGGGGCTGGTACCTGACAGAGGCGCCAACAGCAATATCTGGGCCCGGGGGGCTGGGGCGGTCTGGAGGGCTCTCTGTGTGAATATACCCCTGTGGGCAGCTCCGGGGGCTATGGGGCGCCGTGGATGGGTGTCGGGCTAAATATACCCCATTGGACAGGATCGGGGTGTTGGAGGTGGTATGGGGGGCTCTCTGGTTAAATATACCCCTACGGACAGGGCCGGGGGCTGGAGGGTGTGGGGGGCTCTCTGGTTAAATATACCCCTGTGGGCAGGACTGGGGGAGGTGTGGAGGGCTCTGGTTAAATGTAGCCCTGGGGATAGAGCCTGGGGCTGGGGGCTGTGTGTGGGGGGGGGGGGGGGGGGGGGGGAGGCTCTCTGGTTAAATGTACCTCTAGGGACAGGACCAGGGGCTGGAGGCGGCGGGGTGGGCGCTTTCTGGTTAAATAGACCCCTAGGGACAGGGCCCGGTGCTTGAGGGCGGCGTGGGGGTCTCTCTGGTTAAATGTACCCCTAGGGAAAGGGCCGGGGGCTGGGGGGTGGGGGGGTGTTGGGGGCTCTCTGGTTACATATACTCCTACAGACAGGGCCGGGGGCGCTGTGGGGGGCCCTCTGGTTAAATGTCCCCCTACGGACAGGGCCGGGGGCTGGAGGGT
This sequence comes from Pleurodeles waltl, assembly GCF_031143425.1. Lineage (NCBI taxonomy): Eukaryota > Metazoa > Chordata > Amphibia > Caudata > Salamandridae > Pleurodeles > Pleurodeles waltl. The sequence continues at coordinate 11,575,002 of NC_090448.1, read as the reverse complement.
GTGGGGGTCTCTCTGGTTAAATATACCCCTAGGGAAAGGGCCAGGGGCTGGGGTGGTGGTGTTGGGGGCTCTCTGGTTACATATACCCCTACAGACAGGGCCGGGGGCGCTGTGGGAGGCTCTCTGGTTAAATATCCCTATAGGGAAAGGACCGGGGGCGGTGTGGGGGGCTCTCTGGTTAAATGTCACCCTAGGGTTGGGGCTGGGGGGGTGGGGGGGGTGTTGGGGGCTCTCTGGTTACATATACTCCTACAGACAGGGCCGGGGGCGCTGTGGGGGGCTCTCTGGTTAAATGTCCCCCTAGGGACAGGGCCGGGGGCTGGGGGCGCTCTGGGGGGCTCTCTGGTTAAATGTCCCCCTACGGACAGGGCCGGGGGCTGGAGGGTGTGGGGGGCTCTCTTGTTAAATATACCCCTAGGGACAGGACGGGGGGCGGTGTGTGGGGCTCTCTAGTTACATGTACCCTTAAGGCCAGAGCCACGGGCTTGAGGACGGTGGGGAGGGCTCTGGTTAAATATACCCCTCGGGACAGGACCCGGGGTGGCGTGAGAGGGGGGGCTCTCTGGTTAAGTATATAGCAGTTCCCCGTGGACAGGGCCTGAGCTCTCTAAGCTCCCAAAGGACTTGCTGATAAATGAAAAGCACTTTTGGTGTCATGTGGTATCGGTATTTATTTAGCGCCTACTGCCCCAGACTAGGCACTGAAGCGCTTATCATGCAGGGAAGCTTGATGGCGTTATAAGGGAGAGACAGCGGGGGAAAGCCTGGTTGCACACAGAGTCTCCTTCACATGTTCACATGAATCAATCACACATGGAGGGGGGGCCAGGCCCCGCCGTGGGCGGAGCTTACACCTCGGAAGGACCCGCCCTGACAGTGTGTGGATGAAGAGTCCATGCTGTCTTTTCATATTATGCAAATTACTACTTAACACCATAAGTACAGTTGAGGTTTTATTCAGTGACTTAAAGCACATGTTGGGTTGAGAACTAGAAAAATACTAAAAGGTTTCTTGAAATCAATGCCCAAGACCAGAACCTTGCAGTAGTTGGTAAAACTTTCCATCTTTAAGTGGCAGCGTCTTCTTGCTACATAACAAAAGCTGCTCCTGGATAATTTATTGGCGACGTTTTCGATGTGTTAACCAATAACACCGTGCATTCTGGTACTTGTAGTTTCACGTATCGAGTTATAGGTTTGGGCCCACAAGGCCCAGGTGTGAAGCCAGGATTAGGTGAAGGGGCCTTACTGGCATGAGACACGACTAGGGCTGTAGCTTCCATTTGTGCAGCAGGTGCAGGGGCACCGGGACGCTCTGAACCCAGCGGGGGAGGGGGAGCTATATCCCTCCGTGCACCAGAGCCCGTGACACACTGGCTATACCAGGGATCACACAGGCACTGTGAAAGCTGGGGTCTATACATTGCTTCTTTCAGTTTCATTCCAGGAGGTATATTGACTGATCCAGTACAGGTCTCCCCAGGTCTTAGCCTTCATCCCTCCGGTCAGCTCTGCATACACACCACACTCGTAGATTTAGGATACAAAAAGTGTAAACACTGACGACCACTGGTTTTTACAAGCTTTTAAAACACTGTACAAGTTTGAAACAACCCACCAAAATCCTTAACAAATAGTGACTGAAAACAGTGGCTGCTATATGTGTAATCCTGACTTGGGTGGCTGCTCTGCCAGGTGGTGGCTCTTGAGCAGGGATGGGGACAGCATGTTTGGTGGTCATCTCGAGCCGTGACCAAGTTAGTGGCACATCAGCGCCACGGGATCGTTCTGGTTTCTGGCTGCAGACCCTCTCCTGAGGGGTGATGGCTGGTGATGCTCTCAGAGCCTGGCACTCCTGCCAAGGAAGGCCCTGGACTAAACTGGGTGTTACCTGTGTTGTTTAGGTCTCACTTGCCAGACAGGACAACAGGTTTGTAAAAAGCCATAGTGTCACTTACAGTGGCCATAAAACCCATTGTTTATCGTTTCTTGGCTTCAATGTCACTCGTTTACTTGCTTTTTATTTCTTAGTTTGTGTGGGCATGCCTTTCTTTTCTTACTTTTGTCCCACACCTTGGAGCATGGCCTCATTACTTGTGTCCTTCCACTGCTTACTTTTCAAGCGCCGCCTTTTTGCCACTCCGTGAGAGGGCATGTGCTTTCCAGCTGTCTCCTTTGTGTATTTCTCTTCCGCCCTCAGCTGCGATCTGTGTTTCTCTCCTTCGCTGTGTGTTCCTCCCTCGATCATATGATGTGTGTGTCCTTGTGTGCCCTTGTGTCAAGTTGTTCTCTGTCACCCATCTGATTATCTTCTTCTCCCACTCTCCACATTATATCTCCATGTTGTGTACTTCTCCTCTGCCCTCTCTGTTGTTCCCCCACCCATGCCTTCAGTGTTGCTTCACCCACCTATCCCCTATGTCTTGCTTCCCCCACTCACGCCCTCTGTGTTGCTTCCCCACCCACGCCCCCTGTGTTCCTTCCCCACCCACGCGCTCTGTGTTGCTTCCACCACCCATTGCCTCTGTGTTGCTTCCCCACCCACGCGCTCTGTGTTGCTTCCCCCAGCCACGCCCCCTGTGCTGCTTCCCCACCCACATCCTCTGTGTTGCTTCCCCACCCACGCCCTCTGTGTTGCTTCCCCCACCCATGCCCTCTGTGTTGCTTCCCCCATCCACGCCCGCTTCCCCCACCCACGCCTTCTGTGTTGCTTCCCCCACCCACGCCCTCTGTGTTGCTTCCCCCACCCATGCCCTCTGTGTTGCTTCCCCCACCCACGCCCTCTGTGTTGCTTCCCCACCCATGCCCTCTGTGTTGCTTCCCCACCCATGCCCTCTGTGTTGATTCCCCCACCCATGCCCTCTGTGTTGCTTCCCCACCCACGCCCTCTGTGTTGCTTCCCCCACCCACGCCCTCTGTGTTGCTTCCCCACCCACACCCTCTGTGTTGCTTCCCCACCCACATCCTCTGTGTTGCTTCCCCACCCATGCCCTCTGTGTTGCTTCCTCCACCCACGCGCTCTGTGTTGCTTCCCCCAACCACGCCCCCTGTGTTGCTTCCCCACCCACGCCCACTGTGTCGCTTCCCCACCCACGTTCACAAGTGTTGCTTTCTGACACACACATCCTCTGTGTTGCTTCCCCATCCACGCCCTTTGTGCTGATTCCCCACCCACATCCTCTGTGTTGCTTCCCCACCCACGCCCTCTGTGTTGCTTCCCCCACCCACACCCTCTGTGTTGCTTCCCCACCCATGCCCTCTGTGTTGCTTCCCCGCTCTCTGTGTTGCTTCCCCACCTATGCCCTCTGTGTTGCTTCCCCACCCACGCCCTCTGTGTTGCTTTCTCCACCCATGCCCTCTGTGTTGCTTCCCCTACCCACGCCCTCTGTGCTGCTTCCCCACCCACATCCTCTGTGTTGCTTCCCCACCCATGCCCTCTGTGTTGCTTCCTCCACCCACGCGCTCTGTGTTGGTTCCCCCAACCACGCCCCCTGTGTTGCTTCCCCACCCACGCCCTCTGTGTTGCTTCCCCCACCCACGCTCACAAGTGTAGCTTTCTTGCACATACATCCTCTGTTTTGCTTCCCCACCCATGCCCTCTGTTTTGCTTCCCCACCCACATCCTCTGTGTTGCTTCCCCACCCACGCCCTCTGTGCTGCTTCCCCATCCACATCCTCTGTTTTGCTTCCCCACCCACATCCTCTGTGTTGCTTCCCCACCCATGCACTCTGTGTTGCTTCCCCCACCCATGCCCTGTGTGGTGCTTCCCCCACCCACGCCCGCTTCCCCCACCCACGCCTTCTGTGTTGCTTCCCCCACCCACGCCCTCTGTGTTGCTTCCCCCACCCATGCCCTCTGTGTTGCTTCCCCCACCCACGCCCTCTGTGTTGCTTCCCCACCCATGCCCTCTGTGTTGCTTCCCCACCCATGCCCTCTGTGTTGCTGCCCCCACCCATGCCCTCTGTGTTGCTTCCCCACCCACGCCCTCTGTGTTGCTTCCCCCACCCACGCCCTCTGTGTTGCTTCCCCACCCACACCCTCTGTGTTGCTTCCCCACCCACGTGCTCTGTGTTGCTTCCCCAACCACGCCCTCTGTGTTGCTTCCTCACCGACGCCCTCTGTGCTGCTTCCCCATCCACATCCTCTGTGTTGCTTCCCCACCCACACCCTCTGTGTTGCTTCCTCCACCCACGCGCTCTGTGTTGCTTCCCCCAACCACGCCCCCTGTGTTGCTTCCCCACCCACGCCCTCTGTATTGCTTCCCCCACCCACGCTCACAAGTGTTGCTTTCTCACACCCACACCCTCTGTGTTGCTTCCCCACCCACGCCCTCTGTGTTGCTTCCCCCACCCACGCTCACAAGTGTAGCTTTCTTGCACATACATCCTCTGTTTTGCTTCCCCACCCATGCCCTCTGTTTTGCTTCCCCACCCACATCCTCTGTGTTGCTTCCCCACCCACGCCCTCTGTGCTGCTTCCCCATCCACATCCTCTGTTTTGCTTCCCCACCCACATCCTCTGTGTTGCTTCCCCACCCATGCACTCTGTGTTGCTTCCCCCACCCATGCCCTCTGTGTTGCTTCCCCCACCCACGCAAGCTTCCCCCACCCACGCCTTCTGTGTTGCTTCCCCCACCCACGCCCTCTGTGTTGCTTCCCCCACCCATGCCCTCTGTGTTGCTTCCCCCACCCACGCCCTCTGTGTTGCTTCCCCACCCATGCCCTCTGTGTTGCTTCCCCACCCATGCCCTCTGTGTTGCTGCCCCCACCCATGCCCTCTGTGTTGCTTCCCCACCCACGCCCTCTGTGTTGCTTCCCCCACCCACGCCCTCTGTGTTGCTTCCCCACCCACACCCTCTGTGTTGCTTCCCCACCCACGTGCTCTGTGTTGCTTCCCCAACCAGGCCCTCTGTGTTGCTTCCTCACCGACGCCCTCTGTGCTGCTTCCCCATCCACATCCTCTGTGTTGCTTCCCCACCCACACCCTCTGTGTTGCTTCCTCCACCCACGCGCTCTGTGTTGCTTCCCCCAACCACGCCCCCTGTGTTGCTTCCCCACCCACGCCCTCTGTATTGCTTCCCCCACCCACGCTCACAAGTGTTGCTTTCTCACACCCACACCCTCTGTGTTGCTTCCCCACGCACGCCCTCTGTGCTGCTTCCCCACCCATGCCCTCTGTGTTGCTTCCCCACCCACGCCCTCTGTGTTGCTTCCCCACCCACCCCCTCTGTGTTGCTTCCCCACCCATGCCCTCTGTGTTGCTTCCACACCCACGCCCTCTGTGTTGCTTCCCCCACCCATGCCCTCTGTGCTGCTTCCCCCACTGACGCCCTCTGTGCTGCTTCCCCACCCACATCCTCTGTGTTGCTTCTCCACCCACACCCTCAGAGTTGCTTCCTCCACCCAAGCGCTCTGTGTTGCTTCCCCCAACCACGCCCCCTGTGTTGCTTCCCCACCCACGCCCTCTGTGTTGCTTCCCCCACCCACGCTCACAAGTGTTGCTTTCTCACACATACATCCTCTGTATTGCTTCCCCACCCATGCCCTCTGTGTTGCTTCCCCACCCACATCCTCTGTGTTGCTTCCCCACCCACGCCCTCTGTGTTGCTTCCCCACCCACGTGCTCTGTGTTGCTTCCCCCAACCACGCCCCCTGTGTTGCTTCCTCACCCACGCCCTCTGTGTTGCTTCCTCACCCACGCCCTCTGTGCTGCTTCCCCATCCACATCCTCTGTGTTGCTTCCCCACCCCCATCCTCTGTGTTGCTTCCTCCACCCACGCGCTCTGTGTTGCTTCCCCCAACCACGCCCCCTGTGTTGCTTCCCCACCCACACCCTCTGTGTTGCTTCCCCCAAACACATCCTCTGTGTTGCTTCCCCACCCACGCCATCTGTGTTGCTTCCCCACCCACGCCCTCTGTGTTGCTTCCCCCACCCACGCCCTCTGTGTTGCTTCCCCCACCTTTGCTCTCTGTGCTGCTTCCCCACCCATGCCCTCTGTGTTGCTTCCCCACCCACGCCCTCTGTGCTGCTTCCCCACCCACATCCTCTGTGTTGCTTCCCCACCCACACCCTCTGTGTTGCTTCCCCCACTCATGTCGTGTGTGTTGCTTCCCCCACCCACACCCTCTGTGTTGCTTCCCCCACCCACGCCCTCTGTGTTGCTTCCCCCACCTTTGCTCTCTGTGTTGCTTCCACCACCCGCGCCCTCTGTGTTGCTTCCCCACCCATGCCTTCTGTGTTGCTTCCCCCACCCACGCCCTCTGTGTTGCTTCCTCACCCACGCCCTCTGTGCTGCTTCCCCATCCACATCCTCTGTGTTGCTTCCCCACCCCCATCCTCTGTGTTGCTTCCTCCACCCACGCGCTCTGTGTTGCTTCCCCCAACCACGCCCCCTGTGTTGCTTCCCCACCCACACCCTCTGTGTTGCTTCCCCCAAACACATCCTCTGTGTTGCTTCCCCACCCACGCCATCTGTGTTGCTTCCCCACCCACGCCCTCTGTGTTGCTTCCCCCACCCACGCCCTCTGTGTTGCTTCCCCCACCTTTGCTCTCTGTGCTGCTTCCCCACCCATGCCCTCTGTGTTGCTTCCCCACCCACGCCCTCTGTGCTGCTTCCCCACCCACATCCTCTGTGTTGCTTCCCCACCCACGCCCTCTGTGTTGCTTCCCCCAACCACGCCCTCTGTGTTGCTTCCCCCAACCACACCCCCTGTGTTGCTTCCCCCACCCATGCCCTCTGTGTTGCCTCCCCCACCCACGCCCTCTGTGTTGCTTCCCCACCCATGCCCTCTGTGTTGCTTCCCCACCCATGCCTTCTGTGTTGCTTCCCCCACCCATGCCCTCTGTGTTGCTTCCCCACCCACGCCCTCTGTGTTGCTTCCCCCACCCACGGCCTCTGTGTTGCTTCCCCACCCACGCCCTCTGTGTTGCTTCCCCACCCACGTGCTCTGTGTTGCTTCCTCCAACCACGCCCCCTGTGTTGCTTCCTCACCGACGCCCTCTGTGCTGCTTCCCCATCCACATCCTCTGTGTTGCTTCCCCACCCACTCCCTCTGTGTTGCTTCCTCCACCCACGCGCTCTGTGTTGCTTCCCACAACCACGCCCCCTGTGTTGCTTCCCCACCCACGCCCTCTGTGTTGCTTCCCCCACTCACGCTCACAAGTGTTGCTTTCTCACACCCACACCCTCTGTGCTGCTTCCCCACCCATGCCCTCTGTGTTGCTTCCCCACCCACGCCCTCTGTGTTGCTTGCCCCACCCACGCCCTCTGTGTTGCTTCCCCACCCATGCCCTCTGTGTTGCTTCCACACCCACTCCCTCTGTGTTGCTTCCCCCACCCATGCCCTCTGTGTTGCTTCCCCCACCCACGCCCTCTGAGTTGCTTCCTCCACCCACGCGCTCTGTGTTGCTTCCCCCAACCACGCCCCCTGTGTTGCTTCCCCACCCACGCCCTCTGTGTTGCTTCCCCCACCCACGCTCACAAGTGTTGCTTTCTCACACATACATCCTCTGTTTTGCTTCCCCACCCATGCCCTCTGTGTTGCTTCCCCACCCACATCCTCTGTGTTACTTCCCCACCCACGCCCTCTGTGTTGCTTCCCCACCCATGTGCTCTGTGTTGCTTCCCCCAAACACGCCCCCTGTGTTGCTTCCTCACCCACGCCCTCTGTGCTGCTTCCCCATCCACATCCTCTGTGTTGCTTCCCCACCCCCATCCTCTGTGTTGCTTCCTACACCCACGCGCTCTGTGTTGCTTCCCCCAACCACGCCCCCTGTGTTGCTTCCCCACCCACACCCTCTGTGTTGCTTCCCCCACACACATCCTCTGTGTTGCTTCCTTAAACTCACGCCATCTGTGTTGCTTCCCCACCCACGCCCTCTGTGTTGCTTCCCCCACCCACGCCCTCTGTGTTGCTTCCCCCACCTTTGCTCTCTGTGCTGCTTCCCCACCCATGCCCTCTGTGTTGCTTCCCCACCCACGCCCTCTGTGCTGCTTCCCCACCCACGCCCTCTGTGCTGCTTCCCTACCCACATCCTCTGTGTTGCTTCCCCACCCACACCCTCTGTGTTGCTTCCCCCACTCATGCCGTGTGTGTTGCTTCCCCCACCCACACCCTCTGTGTTGCTTCCCTCACCCTTGCCCTCTGTGTTGCTTCCCCACCCACGCCCTCTGTGTTGCTTCCCCCACCTTTGCTCTCTGTGTTGCTTCCCCCACCCGCGCCCTCTGTGTTGCTTCCCCCACCCACGCCCTCTGTGTTGCTTCCTTAAACCAACGCTCTCTGTGTTTCTTCCCCACCCACGCCCTCTGTGTTGCTTCCCCCAACCACGCCCTCTGTGTTGCTTCCCCCAACCACGCCCCCTGTGTTGCTTCCCCCACCCATGCCCTCTGTGTTGCCTCCCCCACCCACGCCCTCTGTGTTGCTTCCCCACCCATGCCCTCTGTGTTGCTTCCCCACCCATGCCTTCTGTGTTGCTTCCCCCACCCACGCCCTCTGTGTTGCTTCCCCACCCACGCCCTCTGTGTTGCTTCCCCCACCCACGCCCTCTGTGTTGCTTCCCCACCCACGCCCTCTGTGTTGCTTCCCCACCCACGTGCTCTGTGTTGCTTCCTCCAACCACGCCCCCTGTGTTGCTTCCTCACCGACGCCCTCTGTGCTGCTTCCCCATCCACATCCTCTGTGTTGCTTCCCCACCCACACCCTCTGTGTTGCTTCCTCCACCCACGCGCTCTGTGTTGCTTCCCACAACCACGCCCCCTGTGTTGCTTCCCCACCCACGCCCTCTGTGTTGCTTCCCCCACCCACGCTCACAAGTGTTGCTTTCTCACACCCACACCCTCTGTGTTGCTTCCCCACGCACGCCCTCTGTGCTGCTTCCCCACCCATGCCCTATGTGTTGCTTCCCCACCCACGCCCTCTGTGTTGCTTGCCCGACCCACGCCCTCTGTGTTGCTTCCCCACCCATGCCCTCTGTGTTGCTTCCACACCCACGCCCTCTGTGTTGTTCCCCCACCCATGCCCTCTGTGTTGCTTCCCCCACCCACGCCCTCTGAGTTGCTTCCTCCACCCACGCGCTCTGTGTTGCTTCCCCCAACCACGCCCCCTGTGTTGCTTCCCCCCCACGCCCTCTGTGTTGCTTCCCCCACCCACGCTCACAAGTGTTGCTTTCTCACACATACATCCTCTGTTTTGCTTCCCCACCCATGCCCTCTGTGTTGCTTCCCCACCCACATCCTCTGTGTTGCTTCCCCACCCACGCCCCCTGTGTTGCTTCCCCACCCACGTGCTCTGTGTTGCTTCCCCCAAACACGCCCCCTGTGTTGCTTCCTCACCCACGCCCTCTGTGCTGCTTCCCCATCCACATCCTCTGTGTTGCTTCCCCACCCCCATCCTCTGTGTTGCTTCCTCCACCCACGCTCTCTGTGTTGCTTCCCCCAACCACGCCCCCTGTGTTGCTTCCCCACCCACACCCTCTGTGTTGCTTCCCCCACACACATCCTCTGTGTTGCTTCCCCACCCACGCCATCTGTGTTGCTTCCCCACCCACGCCCTCTGTGCTGCTTCCCCACCCATGCCCTCTGTGTTGCTTCCCCACCCACCCCTCTGTGCTGCTTCCCCACCCACATCCTGTGTTGCTTCCCCACCCACATCCTCTGTGTTGCTTCCCCACCCATGCCCTCTCTGTTGCTTCCCCCACCCATGCCCTCTGTGTTGCTTCCCCCACCCACGCCCTCTGTTGCTTCCCCCACCTATGCCGTCTGTGTTGCTTCCCCCACCCACACCCTCTGTGTTGCTTCCCCACCCTTGCCCTCTGTGTTGCTTCCCCCACCCACATCCTCTGTGTTGCTTCCCCACCCACATCCTCTGTGTTGCTTCCCCACCCATGCCCTCTGTGTTTCTTCCCCCACCCATGCCCTCTGTGTTGCTTCCCCACCCACACCCTCTGTGTTGCTTCCCCCACCCACGCCCTCTGTTGCTTCCCCCACCCATGGCTTCTGTGTTTCTTCCCCACCCACGCCCTCTGTGTTGCTTCCCCCACCTTTGCTCTCTGTGTTGCTTCCCCCACCCGCGCCCTCTGTGTTGCTTCCCCCTCCCACGCCCTCTGTGTTACTTCCTTAAACCCACGCTCTCTGTGTTTCTTCCCCACCCACGCCCTCTGTGTTGCTTCCCCAACCACGCCCTCTGTGTTGCTTCCCCGAACCACGCCCCCAGTGTTGCTTCCCCCACTCACACCCTCTGTTTTGCTTTCCCACCCATACCCTCTGTGTTGCTTCCCCACCCACGTTTTCTATGTTGCTTCCCCCACCCACTCCCTCTGTGTTGCTTCCCCACCCAACCCCTCTGTGTTGCTTCCCCCACCCACTCCCTCTGTGTTGCTTCCCCACGCACGCCCTCTGTGCTGCTTCTAACCCACATCCTCTGTGTTCCTTCCCCCACCCACGCCCTCTCTGCTGCTTCTGCACCCACGCCCTCTGTGTTACTTCCCCCATGCACGCCCTCTGTGTTGCTTCCCCACCCACATCCTCTGTGTTCCTTCCCCCACCCATGCCCTCTGTGCTGCTTCTGCACCCACACCCTCTGTGTTGCTTCCCTCACCCACGCCCTCTGTGTTGCTTCCCTCACCCACTCCCTCTGTGTTGCTTCCCCACCCACACCCTCTGTGTTCCTTCCCCCACCCATGCCCTTTGTGCTGCTTCCGCGCTCATGCCTTCAGTGTTACTTCCCCCACCCATGCCCTCTGTGTTGCTTCCCTCACCCACGCCCTCTGTGTTGCTTCCCTCACCCACTCCCTCTGTGTTGCTTCCCCACCCACGCCCTCTGTGTTGCTTCCCCACTGTAGGAAAATGCCTCCCTGTTGCAGTTACCCCCTGTAGGAGGCTGGACTGGTTTGTAGTGAGTACCAAGGGGTACTTGCACCTTGCACCAGGCCCAGTTATCCCTTATTAGTGTATAGGGTGTCTAGCAGCTTAGGCTGATAGATAATGGTAGCTTAGCAGAGCAGCTTAGGCTGAACTAGGAGACGTGTGAAGCTAGTACAGTACCACTTAGTGTCATATGCACAATATCACAAGAAAACACAATACACAGTTATACTAAAAATAAAGGTACTTTATTTTTATGACAATATGCCAAAGTATCTTAGAGTGTACCCTCAGTGAGAGGACAGGAAATATACACAAGATATATATACACAATAGCAAAAATATGCAGTATAGTCTTAGAAAACAGTGCAAACAATGTATAGTTACAATAGGATGCAATGGGGAAACATAGGGATAGGGGCAACACAACCCATATACTCCAAAAGTGGAATGCGAACCACGAATGGACCCCAAACCTATGTGACCTTGTAGAGGGTCGCTGGGACTATTAGAAAATAGTGAGAGTTAGAAAAATAACCCTCCCCAAGACCCTGAAAAGTGAGTGCAAAGTGCACTAAAGTTCCCCTAAGGACAAAGTAGTCGTGTTAGAGGAATAATGCAGGAAAGACACAAACCAGCAATGCAACAACTGTGGATTTCCAATCTAGGGTACCTGTGGAACAAGGGGACTAAGTCCAAAAGTCACAAGCAAGTCGGAGATGGGCAGATGCCCAGGAAATGCCAGCTGCGGGTGCAAAGAAGCTTCTACTAGACAGAAGAAGCTGAGGTTTCTGCAGGAACGAAAAGGGCTAGAGATTTCCCCTTTGGTGGACAGATCCGGGTCGCCGTGGAGAGTCGTGCAGAAGTGTTTTCCCGCCAAAAGAATGCCAACAAGCCTTGCTAGCTGCAAATCGCGCGTTTGGCATTTTTGGACGCTGCTGGGGCCCAGGAGGGACCAGGAGGTCGCAAATCGGACCTGAAGAGAGAGGGGACGTGGAGCAAGACAAAAAGCCCTCACTGAAGCAGGTAGCACCCGGAGAAGTGCCAGAAACAGGCACTACGAGGATGCGTGAAACGGTGCTCGCCGAAGTTGCACAAAGGAGTCCCACGTCGCCGGAGACCAACTTAGAAAGTCGTGCAATGCAGGTTAGAGTGCCGTGGACCCAGGCTTGGCTGTGCACAAAGGATTTCCGCCGGAAGTGCACAGGGGCCGGAGTAGCTGCAAAGTCGCGGTTCCCAGCAATGCAGCCCAGCGAGGTGAGGCAAGGACTTACCTCCACCAAACTTGGGCTGAAGAGTCACTGGACTGTGGGGGTCACTTGGACAGAGTCACTGGATTCGAGGGACCTCGCTCGTCGTGCTGAGAGGAGACCCAAGGGACCGGTAATGCAGCTTTTTGGTGCCTGCGGTTGCAGGGGGAAGATTCCGTCGACCCACGGGAGATTTCTTCGGAGCTTCTGGTGCAGAGAGGAGGCAGACTACCCCCACAGCATGCACAAGCAGGAAAACAGTCGAGAAGGCGGCAGGATCAGCGTTACAGAGTTGCAGTAGTCGTCTTTGCTACTATGTTGCAGGTTTGCAGGCTTCCAGCGCGGTCAGCAGTCGATTCCTTATCAGAAGGTGAAGAGAGAGATGCAGAGGAACTCGGATGAGCTCATGCATTCGTTATCTAAAGTTTCCCCAGAGACAGAGACCCTAAATAGCCAGAAAAGAGGGTTTGGCTACCTAGGAGAGAGGATAGGCTACTAACACCTGAAGGAGCCTATCAGCAGGAGTCTCTGACGTCACCTGGTGGCACTGGCCACTCAGAGCAGTCCAGTGTGCCAGCAGCACCTCTGTTTCCAAGATGGCAGAGGTCTGGAGCACACTGGAGGAGCTCTGGACACCTCCCAGGGGAGGTGCAGGTCAGGGGAGTGGTCACTCCCCTTTCCTTTGTCCAGTTTCTCGCCAGAGCAAGGGCTAAGGGGTCCCTGAACCGGTGTAGACTGGCTTATGCAGAATTGGGCACATCTGTGCCCAAGAAAGCATTTCCAGAGGCTGGGGGAGGCTACTCCTCCCCTGCCTTCACACCATTTTCCAAAGGGAGAGGGTGTCACACCCTCTCTCAGAGGAAGTTCTTTGTTCTGCCATCCTGGGCCAGGGCTGGCTGGACCCCAGGAGGGCAGATGCCTGTCTGAGGGGTTGGCAGCAGCAGCAGCTGCAGTGAAACCCCAGGAAGGGCAGTTTGGCAGTACCAGGGTCTGTGCTACAGACCACTGGGATCATGGGATTGTGCCAACTATGCCAGGATGGCATAGAGGGGGCAATTCCATGATCATAGACATGTTACATGGCCATATTCGGAGTTACCATTGTGAAGCTAGATATAGGTAGTGACCTATATGTAGTGCACGCGTGTAATGGTGTCCCCGTGTGAGAAGGTAGCCTCTTTCTAGCCTTGTTACCCCCACTTTTGGCCTGTTTGTGAGTGTATGTCAGGGTGTTTGTCACTGTTTTCACTGTCTCACTGGGATCCTGATAGCCAGGCCTCAGTGCTCATAGTGAAAACACTATGTTTTCAGTATGTTTGTTATGTGTCACTGGGATCCTGCTGGTCAGGACCCCAGTGCTCATAAGTTTGTGGCCTATATGTATGTGTCACTGGGACCCTGTCACACAGGGCCCCAGTGCTCATAGGTGTGCATGTATATGTTCCCTGTGTGGTGCCTAACTGTCTCACTGAGGCTCTGCTAACCAGAACCTCAGTGGTTATGCTCTCTCATTACTTTCAAATTGTCACTAACAGGCTAGTGACCAATTTTACCAATTTACATTGGCTTACTGGAACACCCTTATAATTCCCTAGTATATGGTACTGAGGTACCCAGGGTATTGGGGTTCCAGGAGATCCCTATGGGCTGCAGCATTTCTTTTGCCACCCATAGGGAGCTCTGACAATTCTTACACAGGCCTGCCACTGCAGCCTGAGTGAAATAACGTCCACGTTATTTCACAGCCATTTTACACTGCACTTAAGTAACTTATAAGTCACCTATATGTCTAACATTTACCTGGTAAAGGTTAGGTGCAAAGTTACTTAGTGTGAGGGCACCCTGGCACTAGCCAAGGTGCCCCCACATTGTTCAGAGCCAATTCACTGAACTTTGTGAGTGCGGGGACACCATTACACGCGTGCACTACATATAGGTCACTACCTATATGTAGCTTCACCATGGTAACTCCGAATATGGCCATGTAACATGTCTATGATCATGGAATTGCCCCCTCTATGCCATCCTGGCATTGTTGGTACAATTCCATGATCCCAGTGGTCTGTAGCACAGACCCTGGTACTGCCAGACTGCCCTTCCTGGGGTTTCTCTGCAGCTGCTGCTGCTGCCAACCCCTCAGACAGGCAGCTGCCCTCCTGGGGTCCAGCCAGGCCTGGCCCAGGATGGCAGAACAAAGAACTTCCTCTGAGAGAGGGTGTGACACCCTCTCCCTTTGGAAAATGGTGTGAAGGCAGGGGAGGAGTAGCCTCCCCCAGCCTCTGGAAATGCTTTGTTGGGCACAGATGTGCCCAATTCTGCATAAGCCAGTCTACACCGGTTCAGGGACCCCTTAGCCCCTGCTCTGGCGCGAAACTGGACAAAGGAAAGGGGAGTGACCACTCCCCTGACCTGCACCTCCCCTGGGAGGTGTCCAGAGCTCCTCCAGTGTGCTCCAGACCTCTGCCATCTTGGAAACAGAGGTGCTGCTGGCACACTGGACTGCTCTGAGTGGCCAGTGCCACCAGGTGACGTCAGAGACTCCTTGTGATAGACTCCTTCAGGTGTTAGTAGCCTATCCTCTCTCCTAGGTAGCCAAACCCTCTTTTCTGGCTATTTAGGGTCTCTGTCTCTGGGGAAACTTTAGATAACGAATGCATGAGCTCAGCCGAGTTCCTCTGCATCTCCCTCTTCACCTTCTGATAAGGAATCGACCGCTGACCACGCTGGAAGCCTGCAAACCTGCAACATAGTAGCAAAGACGACTACTGCAACTCTGTAACGCTGATCCTGCCGCCTTCTCGACTGTTTTCCTGCTTGTGCATGCTGTGGGGGTAGTCTGCCTCCTCTCTGCACCAGAAGCTCCGAAGAAATCTCCCGTGGGTCGACGGAATCTTCCCCCTGCAACCGCAGGCACCAAAAAGCTGCATTACCGGTCCCTTGGGTCTCCTCTCAGCACGACGAGCGAGGTCCCTCGAATCCAGCGACACCGTCCAAGTGACCCCCACAGTCCAGTGACTCTTCAGCCCAAGTTTGGTGGAGGTAAGTCCTTGCCTCACCTCGCTGGGCTGCATTGCTGGGAACCGCGACTTTGCAAGCTTCTCCGGCCCCTGTGCACTTCCGGCGGAAATCCTGTGTGCACAGCCAAGCCTGGGTCCACGGCACTCTAACCTGCATTGCACGACTTTCTAAGTTGGTCTCCGGCGACGTGGGACTCCTTTGTGCAACTTCGGCGAGCACCGTTTCACGCATCCTCGTAGTGCCTGTTTCTGGCACTTCTCCGGGTGCTACCTGCTTCAGTGAGGGCTCTTTGTCTTGCTCGACGTCCCCTCTCTCTGCAGGTCCAATTTGCGACCTTCTGGTCCCTCCTGGGCCCCAGCAGCGTCCAAAAACGCCAAACGCACGATTTGCGTGTAGCAAGGCTTGTTGGCGTCCATCCGGCGGGAAAACACTTCTGCACGACTCTCCAAGGCGTGGGGGATCCATCCTCCAAAGGGGAAGTCTCTAGCCCTTGTCGTTCCTGCAGTATTCACAGTTCTTCAGCCTAGTAAGAGCTTCTTTGCACCAACCGCTGGCATTTCTTGGGCATCTGCCCATCTCCGAGTTGCTTGTGACTTTTGGACTTGGTCCCCTTGTTCCACAGGTACCCTCAGTCAGGAATCCATCGTTGTTGCATTGCTGATTTGTGTTTTCCTTGCATTTTCCCTCTAACACGACTATTTTGTCCTTAGGGGAACTTTGGTGCACTTTGCACTCACTTTTCAGGGTCTTGGGGAGGGTTATTTTGCTAACTCTCACTATTTTCTAATAGTCCCAGCGACCCTCTACAAGGTCACATAGGTTTGGGGTCCATTCGTGGTTCGCATTCCACTTCTGGAGTATATGGTTTGTGTTGCCCCTATCCCTATGTTTCCCCATTGCATCCTATTGTAACTATACATTGTTTGCACTGTTTTCTAAGACTATACTGCATATTTTTGCTATTGTGTATATATATCTTGTGTATATTTCCTATCCTCTCACTGAGGGTACACTCTAAGATACTTTGGCATATTGTCATAAAAATAAAGTACCTTTATTTTTAGTATAACTGTGTATTGTGTTTTCTTATGATATTGTGCATATGACACTAAGTGGTACTGTAGTAGCTTCACACGTCTCCTAGTTCAGCCTGAGCTGCTTTGCTAAGCTACCATTATCTATCAGCCTAAGCTGCTAGACACCCTATACACTAATAAGGGATAACTGGGCCTGGTGCAAGGTGCAAGTACCCCTTGGTACTCACTACAAGCCAGTCCAGCCTCCTACATTGGTTGTGCAGCGGTGGGATAAGTGCTTTGAGACTACTTACCACTCTTGTCATTGTACTTTTCATAAGAGAAAAATATACAAAACAAGGTCAGTGTATATACACATAGCCAAAAAGTTTTGCATTTCCTCTTTTCACTCTTTTCTAAGTGCTGAAAAGTACTTCTAAACTTTCAAAAAGTTCTTAAAAGTTTAAAAAGTTTTTTCTGTCTTTCCAAAAAGTTCTGAAAACTTTTTTCTCTTTGTCTATCACTTTAACTCTCTCTAAAAAATGTCTGGCACAGGCCAAAAAGTTGAACTGTCCAAACTTGCATATGATCACCTTAGCTGGAAAGGAGCAAGGAGTCTCTGCATAGAGAGAGGTTTGAGTGTAGGGAAGAATCCTTCCTTAGAACTGTTAATTAATATGCTTAGAGTACCGGATAAGGCCATAAGTGCCCAATCTGTAGAAAAAGTAGCTAATGGTTCTCAATCTGATCCAGGGACTCCCCCAGGAAAAGGTTCAGGAAAGAAACTTCTCAGCCTGCCCATTACTAGACAGTCTAGCATAGTTGGTACAGAGGTTGAATCACATCATACTGATGATGTGCTCTCACATTATGCTGGTAGCCAAGCTGTTAGGGTGCCCCTTGTAAGGGACAGGTCTCCTTCTGTTCATTCCCATCATACCTCTGTATCTAGAAATGTCCCTCCCACCCACCCTGATGACAGATTGTTAGAAAGGGAGCTCAATAGATTGAGAGTGGAGCAAACCAGACTGAAGCTCAAGAAGCAACAGCTGGATTTGGATAGACAGTCTTTAGAAATAGAGAGGGAAAGACAGAAGTTGGGTTTAGAAACCCATGGTGGCAGCAGCAGTATTCCCCATAGTCATCCTGCAAAAGAGCATGATTCCAGGAATCTGCACAAAATAGTTCCCCCTTATAAGGAGGGGGATGACATTAACAAGTGGTTTGCTGCACTTGAGAGGGCCTGTGTTGTACAGGATGTCCCTCAAAGGCAGTGGGCTGCTATCCTATGGCTATCATTTACTGGAAAAGGTAGGGATAGGCTCCTTACTGTAAAAGAAAATGATGCCAATAATTTTACAGTTCTTAAGAATGCACTCCTGGATGGTTATGGCTTAACCACTGAACAGTACAGGATAAAGTTCAGAGAGACCAAAAAGGAGTCTTCACAAGACTGGGTTGATTTCATTGACCAGGCAGTGAAGGCCTTGGAGGGGTGGTTACATGGCAGTAAAGTTACTGATTATGAAAGCCTGTATAACACAATCCTGAGAGAGCATGTACTTAATAATTGTGTGTCTGATTTGTTGCACCAGTACCTGGTAGACTCTGATCTGACCTCTCCCCAAGAATTGGGAAAGAAGGCAGACAAATGGGTCAGAACAAGGGTGAACAGAAAAGTTCATACAGGGGGTGACAAAGATGGCAATAAGAAGAAAGATGGTGAAAAATCTCAAGATAAGCATGGGGATAAGGGTAAAACCAAAGATCCCACTTCAAATCTTAAACACTCTTCAGAGGGTGGGGATAAAACAAATTCTTCCTCTTCTTCCCAACCTGCACACATTAAAAAGCCTTGGTGCTTTGTGTGTAAAAACAGAGGCCATAGGCCAGGGGATAAGTCCTGTCCAGGTAAACCCCCTGAGCCTACCACCACTAATACATCAAGCTCTAGTGCCCCTAGCAGTAGTGGTACTAGTGGTGGGACTGCTGGCAACAGTCAAGCAAAGGGTGTAGTTGGGTTCACTTATGGGTCCATAGTGGAAACTGATGTAATCAGTCCCAAGACAGTTTCTGTCACACCTAGTGGCATTGGCCTTGCCACACTGGCTGCTTGTCCCCTACCAATGGATAAGTACAGGCAGACCGTTTCAATAAATGGTGTTGAGTCCTTGGCCTACAGGGACACAGGTGCCAGTAGCACTTTGGTGACTGAAAACCTAGTGCCTCCTGAACAACACATCATTGGACAACAGTATAAGATTATTGATGCCATAACTCCACTAAGTTTCTTCCCTTAGCTATAATTCAGTTTAGTTGGGGTGGAGTTACTAGCCCGAAGCAGGTGGTGGTATCACCTAGCTTACCTGTAGACTGTCTCTTAGGTAATGACCTAGAGGCCTCAGGTTGGGCTGATGTAGAGTTTTATGCCCATGCAGCCATGCTGGGCATCCCTGAGGAATTGTTCCCTCTCATTTCAAGTGAAATGAAAAAGCAAAGGAGAGAAGGCCTGAAAACTCAGGATCCCTCTCCATCAACAGGTAAAAAGGGTATCACAGTATCCCCTAACCACCCTACCATTCAGGATACCATTCCTGTGGTGGGAGAAACCTCTCCTGGGGTGGCACCTGTTCCAAGGGAATCATCAGCTGGCATAGCTGGACTCCCTGAGGTAGAAGTACCTCTCTGTGGGATAACTAACATTGGTGACAAAAAGAGCACCATTTTAGTTAACATGGAGCATCCCTCCAACCCTCCCAGAGAAACTTTAGTGCAGAAACCCTGTACTGCCTCACAACACTTAGGACAGCATCCCTGCCCTAGTGTGGAGCTCATAGGACAGCATCCCTGCCCTGCTCCAACTCAAGAGAAACAGCATCCCTGTTCTCTCTTCCAGCCAAATGGACAAAGTTTTTGCCCAGCTATGGCTTTACTGAGACAGCATCCCTGTCTGGCATTTCCATCATTACAAAAAGGTTCAGTGGATAATTCCCACTGCTCTAAACTAAAACTTACTGATAGAAACTCTGAAAATACATCTTCACATTGTTGGTTAGCTAAAAAACTTCAAACAGGGTGGTTTACATCCCCACAGGGAAGTAACCATATAGTGGATGATAAAGGGAGTAACCAGTCTATTGCAGAGCTACTCTCTACTTATCACCACTTAGACAATAAAGTCTCAACTGGCCAAGGTTAGCCTTATTGTCCTTCGTTTGGGGGGGGTTGTGTGAGAAGGTAGCCTCTTTCTAGCCTTGTTACCCCCACTTTTGGCCTGTTTGTGAGTGTATGTCAGGGTGTTTGTCACTGTTTTCACTGTCTCACTGGGATCCTGATAGCCAGGCCTCAGTGCTCATAGTGAAAACACTATGTTTTCAGTATGTTTGTTATGTGTCACTGGGATCCTGCTGGTCAGGACCCCAGTGCTCATAAGTTTGTGGCCTATATGTATGTGTCACTGGGACCCTGTCACACAGGGCCCCAGTGCTCATAGGTGTGCATGTATATGTTCCCTGTGTGGTGCCTAACTGTCTCACTGAGGCTCTGCTAACCAGAACCTCAGTGGTTATGCTCTCTCATTACTTTCAAATTGTCACTAACAGGCTAGTGACCAATTTTACCAATTTACATTGGCTTACTGGAACACCCTTATAATTCCCTAGTATATGGTACTGAGGTACCCAGGGTATTGGGGTTCCAGGAGATCCCTATGGGCTGCAGCATTTCTTTTGCCACCCATAGGGAGCTCTGACAATTCTTACACAGGCCTGCCACTGCAGCCTTTGTGAAATAACGTCCACGTTATTTCACACCCATTTTACACTGCACTTAAGTAACTTATAAGTCACCTATATGTCTAACATTTACCTGGTAAAGGTTAGGTGCAAAGTTACTTAGTGTGAGGGCACCCTGGCACTAGCCAAGGTGCCCCCACATTGTTCAGAGCCAATTCACTGAACTTTGTGAGTGCGGGGACACCATTACACGCGTGCACTACATATAGGTCACTACCTATATGTAGCTTCACCATGGTAACTCCGAATATGGCCATGTAACATGTCTATGATCATGGAATTGCCCCCTCTATGCCATCCTGGCATTGTTGGTACAATTCCATGATCCCAGTGGTCTGTAGCACAGACCCTGGTACTGCCAGACTGCCCTTCCTGGGGTTTCTCTGCAGCTGCTGCTGCTGCCAACCCCTCAGACAGGCAGCTGCCCTCCTGGGGTCCAGCCAGGCCTGGCCCAGGATGGCAGAACAAAGAACTTCCTCTGAGAGAGGGTGTGACACCCTCTCCCTTTGGAAAATGGTGTGAAGGCAGGGGAGGAGTAGCCTCCCCCAGCCTCTGGAAATGCTTTGTTGGGCACAGATGTGCCCAATTCTGCATAAGCCAGTCTACACCGGTTCAGGGACCCCTTAGCCCCTGCTCTGGCGTGAAACTGGACAAAGGAAAGGGGAGTGACCACTCCCCTGACCTGCACCTCCCCTGGGAGGTGTCCAGAGCTCCTCCAGTGTGCTCCAGACCTCTGCCATCTTGGAAACAGAGGTGCTGCTGGCACACTGGACTGCTCTGAGTGGCCAGTGCCACCAGGTGACGTCAGAGACTCCTTGTGATAGGCTCCTTCAGGTGTTAGTAGCCTATCCTCTCTCCTAGGTAGCCAAACCCTCTTTTCTGGCTATTTAGGGTCTCTGTCTCTGGGGAAACTTTAGATAACGAATGCATGAGCTCAGCCGAGTTCCTCTGCATCTCCCTCTTCACCTTCTGATAAGGAATCGACCGCTGACCACGCTGGAAGCCTGCAAACCTGCAACATAGTAGCAAAGACGACTACTGCAACTCTGTAACGCTGATCCTGCCGCCTTCTCGACTGTTTTCCTGCTTGTGCATGCTGTGGGGGTAGTCTGCCTCCTCTCTGCACCAGAAGCTCCGAAGAAATCTCCCGTGGGTCGACGGAATCTTCCCCCTGCAACCGCAGGCACCAAAAAGCTGCATTACCGGTCCCTTGGGTCTCCTCTCAGCACGACGAGCGAGGTCCCTCGAATCCAGCGACACCGTCCAAGTGACCCCCACAGTCCAGTGACTCTTCAGCCCAAGTTTGGTGGAGGTAAGTCCTTGCCTCACCTCGCTGGGCTGCATTGCTGGGAACCGCGACTTTGCAAGCTTCTCCGGCCCCTGTGCACTTCCGGCGGAAATCCTGTGTGCACAGCCAAGCCTGGGTCCACGGCACTCTAACCTGCATTGCACGACTTTCTAAGTTGGTCTCCGGCGACGTGGGACTCCTTTGTGCAACTTCGGCGAGCACCGTTTCACGCATCCTCATAGTGCCTGTTTCTGGCACTTCTCCGGGTGCTACCTGCTTCAGTGAGGGCTCTTTGTCTTGCTCGACGTCCCCTCTCTCTGCAGGTCCAATTTGCGACCTTCTGGTCCCTCCTGGGCCCCAGCAGCGTCCAAAAACGCCAAACGCACGATTTGCGTGTAGCAAGGCTTGTTGGCGTCCATTCGGCGGGAAAACACTTCTGCACGACTCTCCAAGGCGTGGGGGATCCATCCTCCAAAGGGGAAGTCTCTAGCCCTTGTCGTTCCTGCAGTATTCACAGTTCTTCAGCCTAGTAAGAGCTTCTTTGCACCAACCGCTGGCATTTCTTGGGCATCTGCCCATCTCCGAGTTGCTTGTGACTTTTGGACTTGGTCCCCTTG
The DNA here is from genome assembly GCF_031143425.1 of Pleurodeles waltl. Classification (NCBI taxonomy): domain Eukaryota; kingdom Metazoa; phylum Chordata; class Amphibia; order Caudata; family Salamandridae; genus Pleurodeles; species Pleurodeles waltl. Next base: position 11,553,157 of record NC_090448.1, on the reverse strand, counting down.
TTCCACAGGTACCCTCAGTCAGGAATCCATCGTTGTTGCATTGCTGATTTGTGTTTTCCTTGCATTTTCCCTCTAACACGACTATTTTGTCCTTAGGGGAACTTTGGTGCACTTTGCACTCACTTTTCAGGGTCTTGGGGAGGGTTATTTTGCTAACTCTCACTATTTTCTAATAGTCCCAGCGACCCTCTACAAGGTCACATAGGTTTGGGGTCCATTCGTGGTTCGCATTCCACTTCTGGAGTATATGGTTTGTGTTGCCCCTATCCCTATGTTTCCCCATTGCATCCTATTGTAACTATACATTGTTTGCACTGTTTTCTAAGACTATACTGCATATTTTTGCTATTGTGTATATATATCTTGTGTATATTTCCTATCCTCTCACTGAGGGTACACTCTAAGATACTTTGGCATATTGTCATAAAAATAAAGTACCTTTATTTTTAGTATAACTGTGTATTGTGTTTTCTTATGATATTGTGCATATGACACTAAGTGGTACTGTAGTAGCTTCACACGTCTCCTAGTTCAGCCTGAGCTGCTTTGCTAAGCTACCATTATCTATCAGCCTAAGCTGCTAGACACCCTATACACTAATAAGGGATAACTGGGCCTGGTGCAAGGTGCAAGTACCCCTTGGTACTCACTACAAGCCAGTCCAGCCTCCTACATTGGTTGTGCAGCGGTGGGATAAGTGCTTTGAGACTACTTACCACTCTTGTCATTGTACTTTTCATAAGAGAAAAATATACAAAACAAGGTCAGTGTATATACACATAGCCAAAAAGTTTTGCATTTCCTCTTTTCACTCTTTTCTAAGTGCTGAAAAGTACTTCTAAACTTTCAAAAAGTTCTTAAAAGTTTAAAAAGTTTTTTTTCTGTCTTTCCAAAAAGTTCTGAAAACTTTTTTCTCTTTGTCTATCACTTTAACTCTCTCTAAAAAATGTCTGGCACAGGCCAAAAAGTTGAACTGTCCAAACTTGCATATGATCACCTTAGCTGGAAAGGAGCAAGGAGTCTCTGCATAGAGAGAGGTTTGAGTGTAGGGAAGAATCCTTCCTTAGAACTGTTAATTAATATGCTTAGAGTACCGGATAAGGCCATAAGTGCCCAATCTGTAGAAAAAGTAGCTAATGGTTCTCAATCTGATCCAGGGACTCCCCCAGGAAAAGGTTCAGGAAAGAAACTTCTCAGCCTGCCCATTACTAGACAGTCTAGCATAGTTGGTACAGAGGTTGAATCACATCATACTGATGATGTGCTCTCACATTATGCTGGTAGCCAAGCTGTTAGGGTGCCCCTTGTAAGGGACAGGTCTCCTTCTGTTCATTCCCATCATACCTCTGTATCTAGAAATGTCCCTCCCACCCACCCTGATGACAGATTGTTAGAAAGGGAGCTCAATAGATTGAGAGTGGAGCAAACCAGACTGAAGCTCAAGAAGCAACAGCTGGATTTGGATAGACAGTCTTTAGAAATAGAGAGGGAAAGACAGAAGTTGGGTTTAGAAACCCATGGTGGCAGCAGCAGTATTCCCCATAGTCATCCTGCAAAAGAGCATGATTCCAGGAATCTGCACAAAATAGTTCCCCCTTATAAGGAGGGGGATGACATTAACAAGTGGTTTGCTGCACTTGAGAGGGCCTGTGTTGTACAGGATGTCCCTCAAAGGCAGTGGGCTGCTATCCTATGGCTATCATTTACTGGAAAAGGTAGGGATAGGCTCCTTACTGTAAAAGAAAATGATGCCAATAATTTTACAGTTCTTAAGAATGCACTCCTGGATGGTTATGGCTTAACCACTGAACAGTACAGGATAAAGTTCAGAGAGACCAAAAAGGAGTCTTCACAAGACTGGGTTGATTTCATTGACCAGGCAGTGAAGGCCTTGGAGGGGTGGTTACATGGCAGTAAAGTTACTGATTATGAAAGCCTGTATAACACAATCCTGAGAGAGCATGTACTTAATAATTGTGTGTCTGATTTGTTGCACCAGTACCTGGTAGACTCTGATCTGACCTCTCCCCAAGAATTGGGAAAGAAGGCAGACAAATGGGTCAGAACAAGGGTGAACAGAAAAGTTCATACAGGGGGTGACAAAGATGGCAATAAGAAGAAAGATGGTGAAAAATCTCAAGATAAGCATGGGGATAAGGGTAAAACCAAAGATCCCACTTCAAATCTTAAACACTCTTCAGAGGGTGGGGATAAAACAAATTCTTCCTCTTCTTCCCAACCTGCACACATTAAAAAGCCTTGGTGCTTTGTGTGTAAAAACAGAGGCCATAGGCCAGGGGATAAGTCCTGTCCAGGTAAACCCCCTGAGCCTACCACCACTAATACATCAAGCTCTAGTGCCCCTAGCAGTAGTGGTACTAGTGGTGGGACTGCTGGCAACAGTCAAGCAAAGGGTGTAGTTGGGTTCACTTATGGGTCCATAGTGGAAACTGATGTAATCAGTCCCAAGACAGTTTCTGTCACACCTAGTGGCATTGGCCTTGCCACACTGGCTGCTTGTCCCCTACCAATGGATAAGTACAGGCAGACCGTTTCAATAAATGGTGTTGAGTCCTTGGCCTACAGGGACACAGGTGCCAGTAGCACTTTGGTGACTGAAAACCTAGTGCCTCCTGAACAACACATCATTGGACAACAGTATAAGATTATTGATGCCATAACTCCACTAAGTTTCTTCCCTTAGCTATAATTCAGTTTAGTTGGGGTGGAGTTACTGGCCTTAAGCAGGTGGTGGTATCACCTAGCTTACCTGTAGACTGTCTCTTAGGTAATGACCTAGAGGCCTCAGGTTGGGCTGATGTAGAGTTTTATGCCCATGCAGCCATGCTGGGCATCCCTGAGGAATTGTTCCCTCTCATTTCAAGTGAAATGAAAAAGCAAAGGAGAGAAGGCCTGGAAACTCAGGATCCCTCTCCATCAACAGGTAAAAAGGGTATCACAGTATCCCCTAACCACCCTACCATTCAGGATACCATTCCTGTGGTGGGAGAAACCTCTCCTGGGGTGGCACCTGTTCCAAGGGAATCATCAGCTGGCATAGCTGGACTCCCTGAGGTAGAAGTACCTCTCTGTGGGATAACTAACATTGGTGACAAAAAGAGCACCATTTTAGTTAACATGGAGCATCCCTCCAACCCTCCCAGAGAAACTTTAGTGCAGAAACCCTGTACTGCCTCACAACACTTAGGACAGCATCCCTGCCCTAGTGTGGAGCTCATAGGACAGCATCCCTGCCCTGCTCCAACTCAAGAGAAACAGCATCCCTGTTCTCTCTTCCAGCCAAATGGACAAAGTTTTTGCCCAGCTATGGCTTTACTGAGACAGCATCCCTGTCTGGCATTTCCATCATTACAAAAAGGTTCAGTGGATAATTCCCACTGCTCTAAACTAAAACTTACTGATAGAAACTCTGAAAATACATCTTCACATTGTTGGTTAGCTAAAAAACTTCAAACAGGGTGGTTTACATCCCCACAGGGAAGTAACCATATAGTGGATGATAAAGGGAGTAACCAGTCTATTGCAGAGCTACTCTCTACTTATCACCACTTAGACAATAAAGTCTCAACTGGCCAAGGTTAGCCTTATTGTCCTTCGTTTGGGGGGGGGTTGTGTGAGAAGGTAGCCTCTTTCTAGCCTTGTTACCCCCACTTTTGGCCTGTTTGTGAGTGTATGTCAGGGTGTTTGTCACTGTTTTCACTGTCTCACTGGGATCCTGATAGCCAGGCCTCAGTGCTCATAGTGAAAACACTATGTTTTCAGTATGTTTGTTATGTGTCACTGGGATCCTGCTGGTCAGGACCCCAGTGCTCATAAGTTTGTGGCCTATATGTATGTGTCACTGGGACCCTGTCACACAGGGCCCCAGTGCTCATAGGTGTGCATGTATATGTTCCCTGTGTGGTGCCTAACTGTCTCACTGAGGCTCTGCTAACCAGAACCTCAGTGGTTATGCTCTCTCATTACTTTCAAATTGTCACTAACAGGCTAGTGACCAATTTTACCAATTTACATTGGCTTACTGGAACACCCTTATAATTCCCTAGTATATGGTACTGAGGTACCCAGGGTATTGGGGTTCCAGGAGATCCCTATGGGCTGCAGCATTTCTTTTGCCACCCATAGGGAGCTCTGACAATTCTTACACAGGCCTGCCACTGCAGCCTTTGTGAAATAACGTCCACGTTATTTCACACCCATTTTACACTGCACTTAAGTAACTTATAAGTCACCTATATGTCTAACATTTACCTGGTAAAGGTTAGGTGCAAAGTTACTTAGTGTGAGGGCACCCTGGCACTAGCCAAGGTGCCCCCACATTGTTCAGAGCCAATTCACTGAACTTTGTGAGTGCGGGGACACCATTACACGCGTGCACTACATATAGGTCACTACCTATATGTAGCTTCACCATGGTAACTCCGAATATGGCCATGTAACATGTCTATGATCATGGAATTGCCCCCTCTATGCCATCCTGGCATTGTTGGTACAATTCCATGATCCCAGTGGTCTGTAGCACAGACCCTGGTACTGCCAGACTGCCCTTCCTGGGGTTTCTCTGCAGCTGCTGCTGCTGCCAACCCCTCAGACAGGCAGCTGCCCTCCTGGGGTCCAGCCAGGCCTGGCCCAGGATGGCAGAACAAAGAACTTCCTCTGAGAGAGGGTGTGACACCCTCTCCCTTTGGAAAATGGTGTGAAGGCAGGGGAGGAGTAGCCTCCCCCAGCCTCTGGAAATGCTTTGTTGGGCACAGATGTGCCCAATTCTGCATAAGCCAGTCTACACCGGTTCAGGGACCCCTTAGCCCCTGCTCTGGCGTGAAACTGGACAAAGGAAAGGGGAGTGACCACTCCCCTGACCTGCACCTCCCCTGGGAGGTGTCCAGAGCTCCTCCAGTGTGCTCCAGACCTCTGCCATCTTGGAAACAGAGGTGCTGCTGGCACACTGGACTGCTCTGAGTGGCCAGTGCCACCAGGTGACGTCAGAGACTCCTTGTGATAGGCTCCTTCAGGTGTTAGTAGCCTATCCTCTCTCCTAGGTAGCCAAACCCTCTTTTCTGGCTATTTAGGGTCTCTGTCTCTGGGGAAACTTTAGATAACGAATGCATGAGCTCAGCCGAGTTCCTCTGCATCTCCCTCTTCACCTTCTGATAAGGAATCGACCGCTGACCACGCTGGAAGCCTGCAAACCTGCAACATAGTAGCAAAGACGACTACTGCAACTCTGTAACGCTGATCCTGCCGCCTTCTCGACTGTTTTCCTGCTTGTGCATGCTGTGGGGGTAGTCTGCCTCCTCTCTGCACCAGAAGCTCCGAAGAAATCTCCCGTGGGTCGACGGAATCTTCCCCCTGCAACCGCAGGCACCAAAAAGCTGCATTACCGGTCCCTTGGGTCTCCTCTCAGCACGACGAGCGAGGTCCCTCGAATCCAGCGACACCGTCCAAGTGACCCCCACAGTCCAGTGACTCTTCAGCCCAAGTTTGGTGGAGGTAAGTCCTTGCCTCACCTCGCTGGGCTGCATTGCTGGGAACCGCGACTTTGCAAGCTTCTCCGGCCCCTGTGCACTTCCGGCGGAAATCCTGTGTGCACAGCCAAGCCTGGGTCCACGGCACTCTAACCTGCATTGCACGACTTTCTAAGTTGGTCTCCGGCGACGTGGGACTCCTTTGTGCAACTTCGGCGAGCACCGTTTCACGCATCCTCGTAGTGCCTGTTTCTGGCACTTCTCCGGGTGCTACCTGCTTCAGTGAGGGCTCTTTGTCTTGCTCGACGTCCCCTCTCTCTGCAGGTCCAATTTGCGACCTTCTGGTCCCTCCTGGGCCCCAGCAGCGTCCAAAAACGCCAAACGCACGATTTGCGTGTAGCAAGGCTTGTTGGCGTCCATCCGGCGGGAAAACACTTCTGCACGACTCTCCAAGGCGTGGGGGATCCATCCTCCAAAGGGGAAGTCTCTAGCCCTTGTCGTTCCTGCAGTATTCACAGTTCTTCAGCCTAGTAAGAGCTTCTTTGCACCAACCGCTGGCATTTCTTGGGCATCTGCCCATCTCCGAGTTGCTTGTGACTTTTGGACTTGGTCCCCTTGTTCCACAGGTACCCTCAGTCAGGAATCCATCGTTGTTGCATTGCTGATTTGTGTTTTCCTTGCATTTTCCCTCTAACACGACTATTTTGTCCTTAGGGGAACTTTGGTGCACTTTGCACTCACTTTTCAGGGTCTTGGGGAGGGTTATTTTGCTAACTCTCACTATTTTCTAATAGTCCCAGCGACCCTCTACAAGGTCACATAGGTTTGGGGTCCATTCGTGGTTCGCATTCCACTTCTGGAGTATATGGTTTGTGTTGCCCCTATCCCTATGTTTCCCCATTGCATCCTATTGTAACTATACATTGTTTGCACTGTTTTCTAAGACTATACTGCATATTTTTGCTATTGTGTATATATATCTTGTGTATATTTCCTATCCTCTCACTGAGGGTACACTCTAAGATACTTTGGCATATTGTCATAAAAATAAAGTACCTTTATTTTTAGTATAACTGTGTATTGTGTTTTCTTATGATATTGTGCATATGACACTAAGTGGTACTGTAGTAGCTTCACACGTCTCCTAGTTCAGCCTGAGCTGCTTTGCTAAGCTACCATTATCTATCAGCCTAAGCTGCTAGACACCCTATACACTAATAAGGGATAACTGGGCCTGGTGCAAGGTGCAAGTACCCCTTGGTACTCACTACAAGCCAGTCCAGCCTCCTACATTGGTTGTGCAGCGGTGGGATAAGTGCTTTGAGACTACTTACCACTCTTGTCATTGTACTTTTCATAAGAGAAAAATATACAAAACAAGGTCAGTGTATATACACATAGCCAAAAAGTTTTGCATTTCCTCTTTTCACTCTTTTCTAAGTGCTGAAAAGTACTTCTAAACTTTCAAAAAGTTCTTAAAAGTTTAAAAAGTTTTTTCTGTCTTTCCAAAAAGTTCTGAAAACTTTTTTCTCTTTGTCTATCACTTTAACTCTCTCTAAAAAATGTCTGGCACAGGCCAAAAAGTTGAACTGTCCAAACTTGCATATGATCACCTTAGCTGGAAAGGAGCAAGGAGTCTCTGCATAGAGAGAGGTTTGAGTGTAGGGAAGAATCCTTCCTTAGAACTGTTAATTAATATGCTTAGAGTACCGGATAAGGCCATAAGTGCCCAATCTGTAGAAAAAGTAGCTAATGGTTCTCAATCTGATCCAGGGACTCCCCCAGGAAAAGGTTCAGGAAAGAAACTTCTCAGCCTGCCCATTACTAGACAGTCTAGCATAGTTGGTACAGAGGTTGAATCACATCATACTGATGATGTGCTCTCACATTATGCTGGTAGCCAAGCTGTTAGGGTGCCCCTTGTAAGGGACAGGTCTCCTTCTGTTCATTCCCATCATACCTCTGTATCTAGAAATGTCCCTCCCACCCACCCTGATGACAGATTGTTAGAAAGGGAGCTCAATAGATTGAGAGTGGAGCAAACCAGACTGAAGCTCAAGAAGCAACAGCTGGATTTGGATAGACAGTCTTTAGAAATAGAGAGGGAAAGACAGAAGTTGGGTTTAGAAACCCATGGTGGCAGCAGCAGTATTCCCCATAGTCATCCTGCAAAAGAGCATGATTCCAGGAATCTGCACAAAATAGTTCCCCCTTATAAGGAGGGGGATGACATTAACAAGTGGTTTGCTGCACTTGAGAGGGCCTGTGTTGTACAGGATGTCCCTCAAAGGCAGTGGGCTGCTATCCTATGGCTATCATTTACTGGAAAAGGTAGGGATAGGCTCCTTACTGTAAAAGAAAATGATGCCAATAATTTTACAGTTCTTAAGAATGCACTCCTGGATGGTTATGGCTTAACCACTGAACAGTACAGGATAAAGTTCAGAGAGACCAAAAAGGAGTCTTCACAAGACTGGGTTGATTTCATTGACCAGGCAGTGAAGGCCTTGGAGGGGTGGTTACATGGCAGTAAAGTTACTGATTATGAAAGCCTGTATAACACAATCCTGAGAGAGCATGTACTTAATAATTGTGTGTCTGATTTGTTGCACCAGTACCTGGTAGACTCTGATCTGACCTCTCCCCAAGAATTGGGAAAGAAGGCAGACAAATGGGTCAGAACAAGGGTGAACAGAAAAGTTCATACAGGGGGTGACAAAGATGGCAATAAGAAGAAAGATGGTGAAAAATCTCAAGATAAGCATGGGGATAAGGGTAAAACCAAAGATCCCACTTCAAATCTTAAACACTCTTCAGAGGGTGGGGATAAAACAAATTCTTCCTCTTCTTCCCAACCTGCACACATTAAAAAGCCTTGGTGCTTTGTGTGTAAAAACAGAGGCCATAGGCCAGGGGATAAGTCCTGTCCAGGTAAACCCCCTGAGCCTACCACCACTAATACATCAAGCTCTAGTGCCCCTAGCAGTAGTGGTACTAGTGGTGGGACTGCTGGCAACAGTCAAGCAAAGGGTGTAGTTGGGTTCACTTATGGGTCCATAGTGGAAACTGATGTAATCAGTCCCAAGACAGTTTCTGTCACACCTAGTGGCATTGGCCTTGCCACACTGGCTGCTTGTCCCCTACCAATGGATAAGTACAGGCAGACCGTTTCAATAAATGGTGTTGAGTCCTTGGCCTACAGGGACACAGGTGCCAGTAGCACTTTGGTGACTGAAAACCTAGTGCCTCCTGAACAACACATCATTGGACAACAGTATAAGATTATTGATGCCATAACTCCACTAAGTTTCTTCCCTTAGCTATAATTCAGTTTAGTTGGGGTGGAGTTACTAGCCCGAAGCAGGTGGTGGTATCACCTAGCTTACCTGTAGACTGTCTCTTAGGTAATGACCTAGAGGCCTCAGGTTGGGCTGATGTAGAGTTTTATGCCCATGCAGCCATGCTGGGCATCCCTGAGGAATTGTTCCCTCTCATTTCAAGTGAAATGAAAAAGCAAAGGAGAGAAGGCCTGAAAACTCAGGATCCCTCTCCATCAACAGGTAAAAAGGGTATCACAGTATCCCCTAACCACCCTACCATTCAGGATACCATTCCTGTGGTGGGAGAAACCTCTCCTGGGGTGGCACCTGTTCCAAGGGAATCATCAGCTGGCATAGCTGGACTCCCTGAGGTAGAAGTACCTCTCTGTGGGATAACTAACATTGGTGACAAAAAGAGCACCATTTTAGTTAACATGGAGCATCCCTCCAACCCTCCCAGAGAAACTTTAGTGCAGAAACCCTGTACTGCCTCACAACACTTAGGACAGCATCCCTGCCCTAGTGTGGAGCTCATAGGACAGCATCCCTGCCCTGCTCCAACTCAAGAGAAACAGCATCCCTGTTCTCTCTTCCAGCCAAATGGACAAAGTTTTTGCCCAGCTATGGCTTTACTGAGACAGCATCCCTGTCTGGCATTTCCATCATTACAAAAAGGTTCAGTGGATAATTCCCACTGCTCTAAACTAAAACTTACTGATAGAAACTCTGAAAATACATCTTCACATTGTTGGTTAGCTAAAAAACTTCAAACAGGGTGGTTTACATCCCCACAGGGAAGTAACCATATAGTGGATGATAAAGGGAGTAACCAGTCTATTGCAGAGCTACTCTCTACTTATCACCACTTAGACAATAAAGTCTCAACTGGCCAAGGTTAGCCTTATTGTCCTTCGTTTGGGGGGGGGGTTGTGTGAGAAGGTAGCCTCTTTCTAGCCTTGTTACCCCCACTTTTGGCCTGTTTGTGAGTGTATGTCAGGGTGTTTGTCACTGTTTTCACTGTCTCACTGGGATCCTGATAGCCAGGCCTCAGTGCTCATAGTGAAAACACTATGTTTTCAGTATGTTTGTTATGTGTCACTGGGATCCTGCTGGTCAGGACCCCAGTGCTCATAAGTTTGTGGCCTATATGTATGTGTCACTGGGACCCTGTCACACAGGGCCCCAGTGCTCATAGGTGTGCATGTATATGTTCCCTGTGTGGTGCCTAACTGTCTCACTGAGGCTCTGCTAACCAGAACCTCAGTGGTTATGCTCTCTCATTACTTTCAAATTGTCACTAACAGGCTAGTGACCAATTTTACCAATTTACATTGGCTTACTGGAACACCCTTATAATTCCCTAGTATATGGTACTGAGGTACCCAGGGTATTGGGGTTCCAGGAGATCCCTATGGGCTGCAGCATTTCTTTTGCCACCCATAGGGAGCTCTGACAATTCTTACACAGGCCTGCCACTGCAGCCTTTGTGAAATAACGTCCACGTTATTTCACACCCATTTTACACTGCACTTAAGTAACTTATAAGTCACCTATATGTCTAACATTTACCTGGTAAAGGTTAGGTGCAAAGTTACTTAGTGTGAGGGCACCCTGGCACTAGCCAAGGTGCCCCCACATTGTTCAGAGCCAATTCACTGAACTTTGTGAGTGCGGGGACACCATTACACGCGTGCACTACATATAGGTCACTACCTATATGTAGCTTCACCATGGTAACTCCGAATATGGCCATGTAACATGTCTATGATCATGGAATTGCCCCCTCTATGCCATCCTGGCATTGTTGGTACAATTCCATGATCCCAGTGGTCTGTAGCACAGACCCTGGTACTGCCAGACTGCCCTTCCTGGGGTTTCTCTGCAGCTGCTGCTGCTGCCAACCCCTCAGACAGGCAGCTGCCCTCCTGGGGTCCAGCCAGGCCTGGCCCAGGATGGCAGAACAAAGAACTTCCTCTGAGAGAGGGTGTGACACCCTCTCCCTTTGGAAAATGGTGTGAAGGCAGGGGAGGAGTAGCCTCCCCCAGCCTCTGGAAATGCTTTGTTGGGCACAGATGTGCCCAATTCTGCATAAGCCAGTCTACACCGGTTCAGGGACCCCTTAGCCCCTGCTCTGGCGTGAAACTGGACAAAGGAAAGGGGAGTGACCACTCCCCTGACCTGCACCTCCCCTGGGAGGTGTCCAGAGCTCCTCCAGTGTGCTCCAGACCTCTGCCATCTTGGAAACAGAGGTGCTGCTGGCACACTGGACTGCTCTGAGTGGCCAGTGCCACCAGGTGACGTCAGAGACTCCTTGTGATAGGCTCCTTCAGGTGTTAGTAGCCTATCCTCTCTCCTAGGTAGCCAAACCCTCTTTTCTGGCTATTTAGGGTCTCTGTCTCTGGGGAAACTTTAGATAACGAATGCATGAGCTCAGCCGAGTTCCTCTGCATCTCCCTCTTCACCTTCTGATAAGGAATCGACCGCTGACCACGCTGGAAGCCTGCAAACCTGCAACATAGTAGCAAAGACGACTACTGCAACTCTGTAACGCTGATCCTGCCGCCTTCTCGACTGTTTTCCTGCTTGTGCATGCTGTGGGGGTAGTCTGCCTCCTCTCTGCACCAGAAGCTCCGAAGAAATCTCCCGTGGGTCGACGGAATCTTCCCCCTGCAACCGCAGGCACCAAAAAGCTGCATTACCGGTCCCTTGGGTCTCCTCTCAGCACGACGAGCGAGGTCCCTCGAATCCAGCGACACCGTCCAAGTGACCCCCACAGTCCAGTGACTCTTCAGCCCAAGTTTGGTGGAGGTAAGTCCTTGCCTCACCTCGCTGGGCTGCATTGCTGGGAACCGCGACTTTGCAAGCTTCTCCGGCCCCTGTGCACTTCCGGCGGAAATCCTGTGTGCACAGCCAAGCCTGGGTCCACGGCACTCTAACCTGCATTGCACGACTTTCTAAGTTGGTCTCCGGCGACGTGGGACTCCTTTGTGCAACTTCGGCGAGCACCGTTTCACGCATCCTCATAGTGCCTGTTTCTGGCACTTCTCCGGGTGCTACCTGCTTCAGTGAGGGCTCTTTGTCTTGCTCGACGTCCCCTCTCTCTGCAGGTCCAATTTGCGACCTTCTGGTCCCTCCTGGGCCCCAGCAGCGTCCAAAAACGCCAAACGCACGATTTGCGTGTAGCAAGGCTTGTTGGCGTCCATTCGGCGGGAAAACACTTCTGCACGACTCTCCAAGGCGTGGGGGATCCATCCTCCAAAGGGGAAGTCTCTAGCCCTTGTCGTTCCTGCAGTATTCACAGTTCTTCAGCCTAGTAAGAGCTTCTTTGCACCAACCGCTGGCATTTCTTGGGCATCTGCCCATCTCCGAGTTGCTTGTGACTTTTGGACTTGGTCCCCTTGTTCCACAGGTACCCTCAGTCAGGAATCCATCGTTGTTGCATTGCTGATTTGTGTTTTCCTTGCATTTTCCCTCTAACACGACTATTTTGTCCTTAGGGGAACTTTGGTGCACTTTGCACTCACTTTTCAGGGTCTTGGGGAGGGTTATTTTGCTAACTCTCACTATTTTCTAATAGTCCCAGCGACCCTCTACAAGGTCACATAGGTTTGGGGTCCATTCGTGGTTCGCATTCCACTTCTGGAGTATATGGTTTGTGTTGCCCCTATCCCTATGTTTCCCCATTGCATCCTATTGTAACTATACATTGTTTGCACTGTTTTCTAAGACTATACTGCATATTTTTGCTATTGTGTATATATATCTTGTGTATATTTCCTATCCTCTCACTGAGGGTACACTCTAAGATACTTTGGCATATTGTCATAAAAATAAAGTACCTTTATTTTTAGTATAACTGTGTATTGTGTTTTCTTATGATATTGTGCATATGACACTAAGTGGTACTGTAGTAGCTTCACACGTCTCCTAGTTCAGCCTGAGCTGCTTTGCTAAGCTACCATTATCTATCAGCCTAAGCTGCTAGACACCCTATACACTAATAAGGGATAACTGGGCCTGGTGCAAGGTGCAAGTACCCCTTGGTACTCACTACAAGCCAGTCCAGCCTCCTACATTGGTTGTGCAGCGGTGGGATAAGTGCTTTGAGACTACTTACCACTCTTGTCATTGTACTTTTCATAAGAGAAAAATATACAAAACAAGGTCAGTGTATATACACATAGCCAAAAAGTTTTGCATTTCCTCTTTTCACTCTTTTCTAAGTGCTGAAAAGTACTTCTAAACTTTCAAAAAGTTCTTAAAAGTTTAAAAAGTTTTTTTTCTGTCTTTCCAAAAAGTTCTGAAAACTTTTTTCTCTTTGTCTATCACTTTAACTCTCTCTAAAAAATGTCTGGCACAGGCCAAAAAGTTGAACTGTCCAAACTTGCATATGATCACCTTAGCTGGAAAGGAGCAAGGAGTCTCTGCATAGAGAGAGGTTTGAGTGTAGGGAAGAATCCTTCCTTAGAACTGTTAATTAATATGCTTAGAGTACCGGATAAGGCCATAAGTGCCCAATCTGTAGAAAAAGTAGCTAATGGTTCTCAATCTGATCCAGGGACTCCCCCAGGAAAAGGTTCAGGAAAGAAACTTCTCAGCCTGCCCATTACTAGACAGTCTAGCATAGTTGGTACAGAGGTTGAATCACATCATACTGATGATGTGCTCTCACATTATGCTGGTAGCCAAGCTGTTAGGGTGCCCCTTGTAAGGGACAGGTCTCCTTCTGTTCATTCCCATCATACCTCTGTATCTAGAAATGTCCCTCCCACCCACCCTGATGACAGATTGTTAGAAAGGGAGCTCAATAGATTGAGAGTGGAGCAAACCAGACTGAAGCTCAAGAAGCAACAGCTGGATTTGGATAGACAGTCTTTAGAAATAGAGAGGGAAAGACAGAAGTTGGGTTTAGAAACCCATGGTGGCAGCAGCAGTATTCCCCATAGTCATCCTGCAAAAGAGCATGATTCCAGGAATCTGCACAAAATAGTTCCCCCTTATAAGGAGGGGGATGACATTAACAAGTGGTTTGCTGCACTTGAGAGGGCCTGTGTTGTACAGGATGTCCCTCAAAGGCAGTGGGCTGCTATCCTATGGCTATCATTTACTGGAAAAGGTAGGGATAGGCTCCTTACTGTAAAAGAAAATGATGCCAATAATTTTACAGTTCTTAAGAATGCACTCCTGGATGGTTATGGCTTAACCACTGAACAGTACAGGATAAAGTTCAGAGAGACCAAAAAGGAGTCTTCACAAGACTGGGTTGATTTCATTGACCAGGCAGTGAAGGCCTTGGAGGGGTGGTTACATGGCAGTAAAGTTACTGATTATGAAAGCCTGTATAACACAATCCTGAGAGAGCATGTACTTAATAATTGTGTGTCTGATTTGTTGCACCAGTACCTGGTAGACTCTGATCTGACCTCTCCCCAAGAATTGGGAAAGAAGGCAGACAAATGGGTCAGAACAAGGGTGAACAGAAAAGTTCATACAGGGGGTGACAAAGATGGCAATAAGAAGAAAGATGGTGAAAAATCTCAAGATAAGCATGGGGATAAGGGTAAAACCAAAGATCCCACTTCAAATCTTAAACACTCTTCAGAGGGTGGGGATAAAACAAATTCTTCCTCTTCTTCCCAACCTGCACACATTAAAAAGCCTTGGTGCTTTGTGTGTAAAAACAGAGGCCATAGGCCAGGGGATAAGTCCTGTCCAGGTAAACCCCCTGAGCCTACCACCACTAATACATCAAGCTCTAGTGCCCCTAGCAGTAGTGGTACTAGTGGTGGGACTGCTGGCAACAGTCAAGCAAAGGGTGTAGTTGGGTTCACTTATGGGTCCATAGTGGAAACTGATGTAATCAGTCCCAAGACAGTTTCTGTCACACCTAGTGGCATTGGCCTTGCCACACTGGCTGCTTGTCCCCTACCAATGGATAAGTACAGGCAGACCGTTTCAATAAATGGTGTTGAGTCCTTGGCCTACAGGGACACAGGTGCCAGTAGCACTTTGGTGACTGAAAACCTAGTGCCTCCTGAACAACACATCATTGGACAACAGTATAAGATTATTGATGCCATAACTCCACTAAGTTTCTTCCCTTAGCTATAATTCAGTTTAGTTGGGGTGGAGTTACTGGCCCTAAGCAGGTGGTGGTATCACCTAGCTTTCCTGTAGACTGTCTCTTAGGTAATGACCTAGAGGCCTCAGGTTGGGCTGATGTAGAGTTTTATGCCCATGCAGCCATGCTGGGCATCCCTGAGGAATTGTTCCCTCTCATTTCAAGTGAAATGAAAAAGCAAAGGAGAGAAGGCCTGAAAACTCAGGATCCCTCTCCATCAACAGGTAAAAAGGGTATCACAGTATCCCCTAACCACCCTACCATTCAGGATACCATTCCTGTGGTGGGAGAAACCTCTCCTGGGGTGGCACCTGTTCCAAGGGAATCATCCGCTGGCATAGCTGGACTCCCTGAGGTAGAAGTACCTCTCTGTGGGATAACTAACATTGGTGACAAAAAGAGCACCATTTTAGTTAACATGGAGCATCCCTCCAACCCTCCCAGAGAAACTTTAGTGCAGAAACCCTGTACTGCCTCACAACACTTAGGACAGCATCCCTGCCCTAGTGTGGAGCTCATAGGACAGCATCCCTGCCCTGCTCCAACTCAAGAGAAACAGCATCCCTGTTCTCTCTTCCAGCCAAATGGACAAAGTTTTTGCCCAGCTATGGCTTTACTGAGACAGCATCCCTGTCTGGCATTTCCATCATTACAAAAAGGTTCAGTGGATAATTCCCACTGCTCTAAACTAAAACTTACTGATAGAAACTCTGAAAATACATCTTCACATTGTTGGTTAGCTAAAAAACTTCAAACAGGGTGGTTTACATCCCCACAGGGAAGTAACCATATAGTGGATGATAAAGGGAGTAACCAGTCTATTGCAGAGCTACTCTCTACTTATCACCACTTAGACAATAAAGTCTCAACTGGCCAAGGTTAGCCTTATTGTCCTTCGTTTGGGGGGGGTTGTGTGAGAAGGTAGCCTCTTTCTAGCCTTGTTACCCCCACTTTTGGCCTGTTTGTGAGTGTATGTCAGGGTGTTTGTCACTGTTTTCACTGTCTCACTGGGATCCTGATAGCCAGGCCTCAGTGCTCATAGTGAAAACACTATGTTTTCAGTATGTTTGTTATGTGTCACTGGGATCCTGCTGGTCAGGACCCCAGTGCTCATAAGTTTGTGGCCTATATGTATGTGTCACTGGGACCCTGTCACACAGGGCCCCAGTGCTCATAGGTGTGCATGTATATGTTCCCTGTGTGGTGCCTAACTGTCTCACTGAGGCTCTGCTAACCAGAACCTCAGTGGTTATGCTCTCTCATTACTTTCAAATTGTCACTAACAGGCTAGTGACCAATTTTACCAATTTACATTGGCTTACTGGAACACCCTTATAATTCCCTAGTATATGGTACTGAGGTACCCAGGGTATTGGGGTTCCAGGAGATCCCTATGGGCTGCAGCATTTCTTTTGCCACCCATAGGGAGCTCTGACAATTCTTACACAGGCCTGCCACTGCAGCCTTTGTGAAATAACGTCCACGTTATTTCACACCCATTTTACACTGCACTTAAGTAACTTATAAGTCACCTATATGTCTAACATTTACCTGGTAAAGGTTAGGTGCAAAGTTACTTAGTGTGAGGGCACCCTGGCACTAGCCAAGGTGCCCCCACATTGTTCAGAGCCAATTCACTGAACTTTGTGAGTGCGGGGACACCATTACACGCGTGCACTACATATAGGTCACTACCTATATGTAGCTTCACCATGGTAACTCCGAATATGGCCATGTAACATGTCTATGATCATGGAATTGCCCCCTCTATGCCATCCTGGCATTGTTGGTACAATTCCATGATCCCAGTGGTCTGTAGCACAGACCCTGGTACTGCCAGACTGCCCTTCCTGGGGTTTCTCTGCAGCTGCTGCTGCTGCCAACCCCTCAGACAGGCAGCTGCCCTCCTGGGGTCCAGCCAGGCCTGGCCCAGGATGGCAGAACAAAGAACTTCCTCTGAGAGAGGGTGTGACACCCTCTCCCTTTGGAAAATGGTGTGAAGGCAGGGGAGGAGTAGCCTCCCCCAGCCTCTGGAAATGCTTTGTTGGGCACAGATGTGCCCAATTCTGCATAAGCCAGTCTACACCGGTTCAGGGACCCCTTAGCCCCTGCTCTGGCGTGAAACTGGACAAAGGAAAGGGGAGTGACCACTCCCCTGACCTGCACCTCCCCTGGGAGGTGTCCAGAGCTCCTCCAGTGTGCTCCAGACCTCTGCCATCTTGGAAACAGAGGTGCTGCTGGCACACTGGACTGCTCTGAGTGGCCAGTGCCACCAGGTGACGTCAGAGACTCCTTGTGATAGGCTCCTTCAGGTGTTAGTAGCCTATCCTCTCTCCTAGGTAGCCAAACCCTCTTTTCTGGCTATTTAGGGTCTCTGTCTCTGGGGAAACTTTAGATAACGAATGCATGAGCTCAGCCGAGTTCCTCTGCATCTCCCTCTTCACCTTCTGATAAGGAATCGACCGCTGACCACGCTGGAAGCCTGCAAACCTGCAACATAGTAGCAAAGACGACTACTGCAACTCTGTAACGCTGATCCTGCCGCCTTCTCGACTGTTTTCCTGCTTGTGCATGCTGTGGGGGTAGTCTGCCTCCTCTCTGCACCAGAAGCTCCGAAGAAATCTCCCGTGGGTCGACGGAATCTTCCCCCTGCAACCGCAGGCACCAAAAAGCTGCATTACCGGTCCCTTGGGTCTCCTCTCAGCACGACGAGCGAGGTCCCTCGAATCCAGCGACACCGTCCAAGTGACCCCCACAGTCCAGTGACTCTTCAGCCCAAGTTTGGTGGAGGTAAGTCCTTGCCTCACCTCGCTGGGCTGCATTGCTGGGAACCGCGACTTTGCAAGCTTCTCCGGCCCCTGTGCACTTCCGGCGGAAATCCTGTGTGCACAGCCAAGCCTGGGTCCACGGCACTCTAACCTGCATTGCACGACTTTCTAAGTTGGTCTCCGGCGACGTGGGACTCCTTTGTGCAACTTCGGCGAGCACCGTTTCACGCATCCTCATAGTGCCTGTTTCTGGCACTTCTCCGGGTGCTACCTGCTTCAGTGAGAGCTCTTTGTCTTGCTCGACGTCCCCTCTCTCTGCAGGTCCAATTTGCGACCTTCTGGTCCCTCCTGGGCCCCAGCAGCGTCCAAAAACGCCAAACGCACGATTTGCGTGTAGCAAGGCTTGTTGGCGTCCATTCGGCGGGAAAACACTTCTGCACGACTCTCCAAGGCGTGGGGGATCCATCCTCCAAAGGGGAAGTCTCTAGCCCTTGTCGTTCCTGCAGTATTCACAGTT
Source organism: Pleurodeles waltl (assembly GCF_031143425.1). NCBI lineage: Eukaryota > Metazoa > Chordata > Amphibia > Caudata > Salamandridae > Pleurodeles > Pleurodeles waltl. Next base: position 11,534,945 of record NC_090448.1, on the reverse strand, counting down.
CTTCAGCCTAGTAAGAGCTTCTTTGCACCAACCGCTGGCATTTCTTGGGCATCTGCCCATCTCCGAGTTGCTTGTGACTTTTGGACTTGGTCCCCTTGTTCCACAGGTACCCTCAGTCAGGAATCCATCGTTGTTGCATTGCTGATTTGTGTTTTCCTTGCATTTTCCCTCTAACACGACTATTTTGTCCTTAGGGGAACTTTGGTGCACTTTGCACTCACTTTTCAGGGTCTTGGGGAGGGTTATTTTGCTAACTCTCACTATTTTCTAATAGTCCCAGCGACCCTCTACAAGGTCACATAGGTTTGGGGTCCATTCGTGGTTCGCATTCCACTTCTGGAGTATATGGTTTGTGTTGCCCCTATCCCTATGTTTCCCCATTGCATCCTATTGTAACTATACATTGTTTGCACTGTTTTCTAAGACTATACTGCATATTTTTGCTATTGTGTATATATATCTTGTGTATATTTCCTATCCTCTCACTGAGGGTACACTCTAAGATACTTTGGCATATTGTCATAAAAATAAAGTACCTTTATTTTTAGTATAACTGTGTATTGTGTTTTCTTATGATATTGTGCATATGACACTAAGTGGTACTGTAGTAGCTTCACACGTCTCCTAGTTCAGCCTGAGCTGCTTTGCTAAGCTACCATTATCTATCAGCCTAAGCTGCTAGACACCCTATACACTAATAAGGGATAACTGGGCCTGGTGCAAGGTGCAAGTACCCCTTGGTACTCACTACAAGCCAGTCCAGCCTCCTACATTGGTTGTGCAGCGGTGGGATAAGTGCTTTGAGACTACTTACCACTCTTGTCATTGTACTTTTCATAAGAGAAAAATATACAAAACAAGGTCAGTGTATATACACATAGCCAAAAAGTTTTGCATTTCCTCTTTTCACTCTTTTCTAAGTGCTGAAAAGTACTTCTAAACTTTCAAAAAGTTCTTAAAAGTTTAAAAAGTTTTTTTTCTGTCTTTCCAAAAAGTTCTGAAAACTTTTTTCTCTTTGTCTATCACTTTAACTCTCTCTAAAAAATGTCTGGCACAGGCCAAAAAGTTGAACTGTCCAAACTTGCATATGATCACCTTAGCTGGAAAGGAGCAAGGAGTCTCTGCATAGAGAGAGGTTTGAGTGTAGGGAAGAATCCTTCCTTAGAACTGTTAATTAATATGCTTAGAGTACCGGATAAGGCCATAAGTGCCCAATCTGTAGAAAAAGTAGCTAATGGTTCTCAATCTGATCCAGGGACTCCCCCAGGAAAAGGTTCAGGAAAGAAACTTCTCAGCCTGCCCATTACTAGACAGTCTAGCATAGTTGGTACAGAGGTTGAATCACATCATACTGATGATGTGCTCTCACATTATGCTGGTAGCCAAGCTGTTAGGGTGCCCCTTGTAAGGGACAGGTCTCCTTCTGTTCATTCCCATCATACCTCTGTATCTAGAAATGTCCCTCCCACCCACCCTGATGACAGATTGTTAGAAAGGGAGCTCAATAGATTGAGAGTGGAGCAAACCAGACTGAAGCTCAAGAAGCAACAGCTGGATTTGGATAGACAGTCTTTAGAAATAGAGAGGGAAAGACAGAAGTTGGGTTTAGAAACCCATGGTGGCAGCAGCAGTATTCCCCATAGTCATCCTGCAAAAGAGCATGATTCCAGGAATCTGCACAAAATAGTTCCCCCTTATAAGGAGGGGGATGACATTAACAAGTGGTTTGCTGCACTTGAGAGGGCCTGTGTTGTACAGGATGTCCCTCAAAGGCAGTGGGCTGCTATCCTATGGCTATCATTTACTGGAAAAGGTAGGGATAGGCTCCTTACTGTAAAAGAAAATGATGCCAATAATTTTACAGTTCTTAAGAATGCACTCCTGGATGGTTATGGCTTAACCACTGAACAGTACAGGATAAAGTTCAGAGAGACCAAAAAGGAGTCTTCACAAGACTGGGTTGATTTCATTGACCAGGCAGTGAAGGCCTTGGAGGGGTGGTTACATGGCAGTAAAGTTACTGATTATGAAAGCCTGTATAACACAATCCTGAGAGAGCATGTACTTAATAATTGTGTGTCTGATTTGTTGCACCAGTACCTGGTAGACTCTGATCTGACCTCTCCCCAAGAATTGGGAAAGAAGGCAGACAAATGGGTCAGAACAAGGGTGAACAGAAAAGTTCATACAGGGGGTGACAAAGATGGCAATAAGAAGAAAGATGGTGAAAAATCTCAAGATAAGCATGGGGATAAGGGTAAAACCAAAGATCCCACTTCAAATCTTAAACACTCTTCAGAGGGTGGGGATAAAACAAATTCTTCCTCTTCTTCCCAACCTGCACACATTAAAAAGCCTTGGTGCTTTGTGTGTAAAAACAGAGGCCATAGGCCAGGGGATAAGTCCTGTCCAGGTAAACCCCCTGAGCCTACCACCACTAATACATCAAGCTCTAGTGCCCCTAGCAGTAGTGGTACTAGTGGTGGGACTGCTGGCAACAGTCAAGCAAAGGGTGTAGTTGGGTTCACTTATGGGTCCATAGTGGAAACTGATGTAATCAGTCCCAAGACAGTTTCTGTCACACCTAGTGGCATTGGCCTTGCCACACTGGCTGCTTGTCCCCTACCAATGGATAAGTACAGGCAGACCGTTTCAATAAATGGTGTTGAGTCCTTGGCCTACAGGGACACAGGTGCCAGTAGCACTTTGGTGACTGAAAACCTAGTGCCTCCTGAACAACACATCATTGGACAACAGTATAAGATTATTGATGCCATAACTCCACTAAGTTTCTTCCCTTAGCTATAATTCAGTTTAGTTGGGGTGGAGTTACTGGCCTTAAGCAGGTGGTGGTATCACCTAGCTTACCTGTAGACTGTCTCTTAGGTAATGACCTAGAGGCCTCAGGTTGGGCTGATGTAGAGTTTTATGCCCATGCAGCCATGCTGGGCATCCCTGAGGAATTGTTCCCTCTCATTTCAAGTGAAATGAAAAAGCAAAGGAGAGAAGGCCTGGAAACTCAGGATCCCTCTCCATCAACAGGTAAAAAGGGTATCACAGTATCCCCTAACCACCCTACCATTCAGGATACCATTCCTGTGGTGGGAGAAACCTCTCCTGGGGTGGCACCTGTTCCAAGGGAATCATCAGCTGGCATAGCTGGACTCCCTGAGGTAGAAGTACCTCTCTGTGGGATAACTAACATTGGTGACAAAAAGAGCACCATTTTAGTTAACATGGAGCATCCCTCCAACCCTCCCAGAGAAACTTTAGTGCAGAAACCCTGTACTGCCTCACAACACTTAGGACAGCATCCCTGCCCTAGTGTGGAGCTCATAGGACAGCATCCCTGCCCTGCTCCAACTCAAGAGAAACAGCATCCCTGTTCTCTCTTCCAGCCAAATGGACAAAGTTTTTGCCCAGCTATGGCTTTACTGAGACAGCATCCCTGTCTGGCATTTCCATCATTACAAAAAGGTTCAGTGGATAATTCCCACTGCTCTAAACTAAAACTTACTGATAGAAACTCTGAAAATACATCTTCACATTGTTGGTTAGCTAAAAAACTTCAAACAGGGTGGTTTACATCCCCACAGGGAAGTAACCATATAGTGGATGATAAAGGGAGTAACCAGTCTATTGCAGAGCTACTCTCTACTTATCACCACTTAGACAATAAAGTCTCAACTGGCCAAGGTTAGCCTTATTGTCCTTCGTTTGGGGGGGGGTTGTGTGAGAAGGTAGCCTCTTTCTAGCCTTGTTACCCCCACTTTTGGCCTGTTTGTGAGTGTATGTCAGGGTGTTTGTCACTGTTTTCACTGTCTCACTGGGATCCTGATAGCCAGGCCTCAGTGCTCATAGTGAAAACACTATGTTTTCAGTATGTTTGTTATGTGTCACTGGGATCCTGCTGGTCAGGACCCCAGTGCTCATAAGTTTGTGGCCTATATGTATGTGTCACTGGGACCCTGTCACACAGGGCCCCAGTGCTCATAGGTGTGCATGTATATGTTCCCTGTGTGGTGCCTAACTGTCTCACTGAGGCTCTGCTAACCAGAACCTCAGTGGTTATGCTCTCTCATTACTTTCAAATTGTCACTAACAGGCTAGTGACCAATTTTACCAATTTACATTGGCTTACTGGAACACCCTTATAATTCCCTAGTATATGGTACTGAGGTACCCAGGGTATTGGGGTTCCAGGAGATCCCTATGGGCTGCAGCATTTCTTTTGCCACCCATAGGGAGCTCTGACAATTCTTACACAGGCCTGCCACTGCAGCCTTTGTGAAATAACGTCCACGTTATTTCACACCCATTTTACACTGCACTTAAGTAACTTATAAGTCACCTATATGTCTAACATTTACCTGGTAAAGGTTAGGTGCAAAGTTACTTAGTGTGAGGGCACCCTGGCACTAGCCAAGGTGCCCCCACATTGTTCAGAGCCAATTCACTGAACTTTGTGAGTGCGGGGACACCATTACACGCGTGCACTACATATAGGTCACTACCTATATGTAGCTTCACCATGGTAACTCCGAATATGGCCATGTAACATGTCTATGATCATGGAATTGCCCCCTCTATGCCATCCTGGCATTGTTGGTACAATTCCATGATCCCAGTGGTCTGTAGCACAGACCCTGGTACTGCCAGACTGCCCTTCCTGGGGTTTCTCTGCAGCTGCTGCTGCTGCCAACCCCTCAGACAGGCAGCTGCCCTCCTGGGGTCCAGCCAGGCCTGGCCCAGGATGGCAGAACAAAGAACTTCCTCTGAGAGAGGGTGTGACACCCTCTCCCTTTGGAAAATGGTGTGAAGGCAGGGGAGGAGTAGCCTCCCCCAGCCTCTGGAAATGCTTTGTTGGGCACAGATGTGCCCAATTCTGCATAAGCCAGTCTACACCGGTTCAGGGACCCCTTAGCCCCTGCTCTGGCGTGAAACTGGACAAAGGAAAGGGGAGTGACCACTCCCCTGACCTGCACCTCCCCTGGGAGGTGTCCAGAGCTCCTCCAGTGTGCTCCAGACCTCTGCCATCTTGGAAACAGAGGTGCTGCTGGCACACTGGACTGCTCTGAGTGGCCAGTGCCACCAGGTGACGTCAGAGACTCCTTGTGATAGGCTCCTTCAGGTGTTAGTAGCCTATCCTCTCTCCTAGGTAGCCAAACCCTCTTTTCTGGCTATTTAGGGTCTCTGTCTCTGGGGAAACTTTAGATAACGAATGCATGAGCTCAGCCGAGTTCCTCTGCATCTCCCTCTTCACCTTCTGATAAGGAATCGACCGCTGACCACGCTGGAAGCCTGCAAACCTGCAACATAGTAGCAAAGACGACTACTGCAACTCTGTAACGCTGATCCTGCCGCCTTCTCGACTGTTTTCCTGCTTGTGCATGCTGTGGGGGTAGTCTGCCTCCTCTCTGCACCAGAAGCTCCGAAGAAATCTCCCGTGGGTCGACGGAATCTTCCCCCTGCAACCGCAGGCACCAAAAAGCTGCATTACCGGTCCCTTGGGTCTCCTCTCAGCACGACGAGCGAGGTCCCTCGAATCCAGCGACACCGTCCAAGTGACCCCCACAGTCCAGTGACTCTTCAGCCCAAGTTTGGTGGAGGTAAGTCCTTGCCTCACCTCGCTGGGCTGCATTGCTGGGAACCGCGACTTTGCAAGCTTCTCCGGCCCCTGTGCACTTCCGGCGGAAATCCTGTGTGCACAGCCAAGCCTGGGTCCACGGCACTCTAACCTGCATTGCACGACTTTCTAAGTTGGTCTCCGGCGACGTGGGACTCCTTTGTGCAACTTCGGCGAGCACCGTTTCACGCATCCTCGTAGTGCCTGTTTCTGGCACTTCTCCGGGTGCTACCTGCTTCAGTGAGGGCTCTTTGTCTTGCTCGACGTCCCCTCTCTCTGCAGGTCCAATTTGCGACCTTCTGGTCCCTCCTGGGCCCCAGCAGCGTCCAAAAACGCCAAACGCACGATTTGCGTGTAGCAAGGCTTGTTGGCGTCCATCCGGCGGGAAAACACTTCTGCACGACTCTCCAAGGCGTGGGGGATCCATCCTCCAAAGGGGAAGTCTCTAGCCCTTGTCGTTCCTGCAGTATTCACAGTTCTTCAGCCTAGTAAGAGCTTCTTTGCACCAACCGCTGGCATTTCTTGGGCATCTGCCCATCTCCGAGTTGCTTGTGACTTTTGGACTTGGTCCCCTTGTTCCACAGGTACCCTCAGTCAGGAATCCATCGTTGTTGCATTGCTGATTTGTGTTTTCCTTGCATTTTCCCTCTAACACGACTATTTTGTCCTTAGGGGAACTTTGGTGCACTTTGCACTCACTTTTCAGGGTCTTGGGGAGGGTTATTTTGCTAACTCTCACTATTTTCTAATAGTCCCAGCGACCCTCTACAAGGTCACATAGGTTTGGGGTCCATTCGTGGTTCGCATTCCACTTCTGGAGTATATGGTTTGTGTTGCCCCTATCCCTATGTTTCCCCATTGCATCCTATTGTAACTATACATTGTTTGCACTGTTTTCTAAGACTATACTGCATATTTTTGCTATTGTGTATATATATCTTGTGTATATTTCCTATCCTCTCACTGAGGGTACACTCTAAGATACTTTGGCATATTGTCATAAAAATAAAGTACCTTTATTTTTAGTATAACTGTGTATTGTGTTTTCTTATGATATTGTGCATATGACACTAAGTGGTACTGTAGTAGCTTCACACGTCTCCTAGTTCAGCCTGAGCTGCTTTGCTAAGCTACCATTATCTATCAGCCTAAGCTGCTAGACACCCTATACACTAATAAGGGATAACTGGGCCTGGTGCAAGGTGCAAGTACCCCTTGGTACTCACTACAAGCCAGTCCAGCCTCCTACATTGGTTGTGCAGCGGTGGGATAAGTGCTTTGAGACTACTTACCACTCTTGTCATTGTACTTTTCATAAGAGAAAAATATACAAAACAAGGTCAGTGTATATACACATAGCCAAAAAGTTTTGCATTTCCTCTTTTCACTCTTTTCTAAGTGCTGAAAAGTACTTCTAAACTTTCAAAAAGTTCTTAAAAGTTTAAAAAGTTTTTTCTGTCTTTCCAAAAAGTTCTGAAAACTTTTTTCTCTTTGTCTATCACTTTAACTCTCTCTAAAAAATGTCTGGCACAGGCCAAAAAGTTGAACTGTCCAAACTTGCATATGATCACCTTAGCTGGAAAGGAGCAAGGAGTCTCTGCATAGAGAGAGGTTTGAGTGTAGGGAAGAATCCTTCCTTAGAACTGTTAATTAATATGCTTAGAGTACCGGATAAGGCCATAAGTGCCCAATCTGTAGAAAAAGTAGCTAATGGTTCTCAATCTGATCCAGGGACTCCCCCAGGAAAAGGTTCAGGAAAGAAACTTCTCAGCCTGCCCATTACTAGACAGTCTAGCATAGTTGGTACAGAGGTTGAATCACATCATACTGATGATGTGCTCTCACATTATGCTGGTAGCCAAGCTGTTAGGGTGCCCCTTGTAAGGGACAGGTCTCCTTCTGTTCATTCCCATCATACCTCTGTATCTAGAAATGTCCCTCCCACCCACCCTGATGACAGATTGTTAGAAAGGGAGCTCAATAGATTGAGAGTGGAGCAAACCAGACTGAAGCTCAAGAAGCAACAGCTGGATTTGGATAGACAGTCTTTAGAAATAGAGAGGGAAAGACAGAAGTTGGGTTTAGAAACCCATGGTGGCAGCAGCAGTATTCCCCATAGTCATCCTGCAAAAGAGCATGATTCCAGGAATCTGCACAAAATAGTTCCCCCTTATAAGGAGGGGGATGACATTAACAAGTGGTTTGCTGCACTTGAGAGGGCCTGTGTTGTACAGGATGTCCCTCAAAGGCAGTGGGCTGCTATCCTATGGCTATCATTTACTGGAAAAGGTAGGGATAGGCTCCTTACTGTAAAAGAAAATGATGCCAATAATTTTACAGTTCTTAAGAATGCACTCCTGGATGGTTATGGCTTAACCACTGAACAGTACAGGATAAAGTTCAGAGAGACCAAAAAGGAGTCTTCACAAGACTGGGTTGATTTCATTGACCAGGCAGTGAAGGCCTTGGAGGGGTGGTTACATGGCAGTAAAGTTACTGATTATGAAAGCCTGTATAACACAATCCTGAGAGAGCATGTACTTAATAATTGTGTGTCTGATTTGTTGCACCAGTACCTGGTAGACTCTGATCTGACCTCTCCCCAAGAATTGGGAAAGAAGGCAGACAAATGGGTCAGAACAAGGGTGAACAGAAAAGTTCATACAGGGGGTGACAAAGATGGCAATAAGAAGAAAGATGGTGAAAAATCTCAAGATAAGCATGGGGATAAGGGTAAAACCAAAGATCCCACTTCAAATCTTAAACACTCTTCAGAGGGTGGGGATAAAACAAATTCTTCCTCTTCTTCCCAACCTGCACACATTAAAAAGCCTTGGTGCTTTGTGTGTAAAAACAGAGGCCATAGGCCAGGGGATAAGTCCTGTCCAGGTAAACCCCCTGAGCCTACCACCACTAATACATCAAGCTCTAGTGCCCCTAGCAGTAGTGGTACTAGTGGTGGGACTGCTGGCAACAGTCAAGCAAAGGGTGTAGTTGGGTTCACTTATGGGTCCATAGTGGAAACTGATGTAATCAGTCCCAAGACAGTTTCTGTCACACCTAGTGGCATTGGCCTTGCCACACTGGCTGCTTGTCCCCTACCAATGGATAAGTACAGGCAGACCGTTTCAATAAATGGTGTTGAGTCCTTGGCCTACAGGGACACAGGTGCCAGTAGCACTTTGGTGACTGAAAACCTAGTGCCTCCTGAACAACACATCATTGGACAACAGTATAAGATTATTGATGCCATAACTCCACTAAGTTTCTTCCCTTAGCTATAATTCAGTTTAGTTGGGGTGGAGTTACTAGCCCGAAGCAGGTGGTGGTATCACCTAGCTTACCTGTAGACTGTCTCTTAGGTAATGACCTAGAGGCCTCAGGTTGGGCTGATGTAGAGTTTTATGCCCATGCAGCCATGCTGGGCATCCCTGAGGAATTGTTCCCTCTCATTTCAAGTGAAATGAAAAAGCAAAGGAGAGAAGGCCTGAAAACTCAGGATCCCTCTCCATCAACAGGTAAAAAGGGTATCACAGTATCCCCTAACCACCCTACCATTCAGGATACCATTCCTGTGGTGGGAGAAACCTCTCCTGGGGTGGCACCTGTTCCAAGGGAATCATCAGCTGGCATAGCTGGACTCCCTGAGGTAGAAGTACCTCTCTGTGGGATAACTAACATTGGTGACAAAAAGAGCACCATTTTAGTTAACATGGAGCATCCCTCCAACCCTCCCAGAGAAACTTTAGTGCAGAAACCCTGTACTGCCTCACAACACTTAGGACAGCATCCCTGCCCTAGTGTGGAGCTCATAGGACAGCATCCCTGCCCTGCTCCAACTCAAGAGAAACAGCATCCCTGTTCTCTCTTCCAGCCAAATGGACAAAGTTTTTGCCCAGCTATGGCTTTACTGAGACAGCATCCCTGTCTGGCATTTCCATCATTACAAAAAGGTTCAGTGGATAATTCCCACTGCTCTAAACTAAAACTTACTGATAGAAACTCTGAAAATACATCTTCACATTGTTGGTTAGCTAAAAAACTTCAAACAGGGTGGTTTACATCCCCACAGGGAAGTAACCATATAGTGGATGATAAAGGGAGTAACCAGTCTATTGCAGAGCTACTCTCTACTTATCACCACTTAGACAATAAAGTCTCAACTGGCCAAGGTTAGCCTTATTGTCCTTCGTTTGGGGGGGGGTTGTGTGAGAAGGTAGCCTCTTTCTAGCCTTGTTACCCCCACTTTTGGCCTGTTTGTGAGTGTATGTCAGGGTGTTTGTCACTGTTTTCACTGTCTCACTGGGATCCTGATAGCCAGGCCTCAGTGCTCATAGTGAAAACACTATGTTTTCAGTATGTTTGTTATGTGTCACTGGGATCCTGCTGGTCAGGACCCCAGTGCTCATAAGTTTGTGGCCTATATGTATGTGTCACTGGGACCCTGTCACACAGGGCCCCAGTGCTCATAGGTGTGCATGTATATGTTCCCTGTGTGGTGCCTAACTGTCTCACTGAGGCTCTGCTAACCAGAACCTCAGTGGTTATGCTCTCTCATTACTTTCAAATTGTCACTAACAGGCTAGTGACCAATTTTACCAATTTACATTGGCTTACTGGAACACCCTTATAATTCCCTAGTATATGGTACTGAGGTACCCAGGGTATTGGGGTTCCAGGAGATCCCTATGGGCTGCAGCATTTCTTTTGCCACCCATAGGGAGCTCTGACAATTCTTACACAGGCCTGCCACTGCAGCCTTTGTGAAATAACGTCCACGTTATTTCACACCCATTTTACACTGCACTTAAGTAACTTATAAGTCACCTATATGTCTAACATTTACCTGGTAAAGGTTAGGTGCAAAGTTACTTAGTGTGAGGGCACCCTGGCACTAGCCAAGGTGCCCCCACATTGTTCAGAGCCAATTCACTGAACTTTGTGAGTGCGGGGACACCATTACACGCGTGCACTACATATAGGTCACTACCTATATGTAGCTTCACCATGGTAACTCCGAATATGGCCATGTAACATGTCTATGATCATGGAATTGCCCCCTCTATGCCATCCTGGCATTGTTGGTACAATTCCATGATCCCAGTGGTCTGTAGCACAGACCCTGGTACTGCCAGACTGCCCTTCCTGGGGTTTCTCTGCAGCTGCTGCTGCTGCCAACCCCTCAGACAGGCAGCTGCCCTCCTGGGGTCCAGCCAGGCCTGGCCCAGGATGGCAGAACAAAGAACTTCCTCTGAGAGAGGGTGTGACACCCTCTCCCTTTGGAAAATGGTGTGAAGGCAGGGGAGGAGTAGCCTCCCCCAGCCTCTGGAAATGCTTTGTTGGGCACAGATGTGCCCAATTCTGCATAAGCCAGTCTACACCGGTTCAGGGACCCCTTAGCCCCTGCTCTGGCGTGAAACTGGACAAAGGAAAGGGGAGTGACCACTCCCCTGACCTGCACCTCCCCTGGGAGGTGTCCAGAGCTCCTCCAGTGTGCTCCAGACCTCTGCCATCTTGGAAACAGAGGTGCTGCTGGCACACTGGACTGCTCTGAGTGGCCAGTGCCACCAGGTGACGTCAGAGACTCCTTGTGATAGGCTCCTTCAGGTGTTAGTAGCCTATCCTCTCTCCTAGGTAGCCAAACCCTCTTTTCTGGCTATTTAGGGTCTCTGTCTCTGGGGAAACTTTAGATAACGAATGCATGAGCTCAGCCGAGTTCCTCTGCATCTCCCTCTTCACCTTCTGATAAGGAATCGACCGCTGACCACGCTGGAAGCCTGCAAACCTGCAACATAGTAGCAAAGACGACTACTGCAACTCTGTAACGCTGATCCTGCCGCCTTCTCGACTGTTTTCCTGCTTGTGCATGCTGTGGGGGTAGTCTGCCTCCTCTCTGCACCAGAAGCTCCGAAGAAATCTCCCGTGGGTCGACGGAATCTTCCCCCTGCAACCGCAGGCACCAAAAAGCTGCATTACCGGTCCCTTGGGTCTCCTCTCAGCACGACGAGCGAGGTCCCTCGAATCCAGCGACACCGTCCAAGTGACCCCCACAGTCCAGTGACTCTTCAGCCCAAGTTTGGTGGAGGTAAGTCCTTGCCTCACCTCGCTGGGCTGCATTGCTGGGAACCGCGACTTTGCAAGCTTCTCCGGCCCCTGTGCACTTCCGGCGGAAATCCTGTGTGCACAGCCAAGCCTGGGTCCACGGCACTCTAACCTGCATTGCACGACTTTCTAAGTTGGTCTCCGGCGACGTGGGACTCCTTTGTGCAACTTCGGCGAGCACCGTTTCACGCATCCTCATAGTGCCTGTTTCTGGCACTTCTCCGGGTGCTACCTGCTTCAGTGAGGGCTCTTTGTCTTGCTCGACGTCCCCTCTCTCTGCAGGTCCAATTTGCGACCTTCTGGTCCCTCCTGGGCCCCAGCAGCGTCCAAAAACGCCAAACGCACGATTTGCGTGTAGCAAGGCTTGTTGGCGTCCATTCGGCGGGAAAACACTTCTGCACGACTCTCCAAGGCGTGGGGGATCCATCCTCCAAAGGGGAAGTCTCTAGCCCTTGTCGTTCCTGCAGTATTCACAGTTCTTCAGCCTAGTAAGAGCTTCTTTGCACCAACCGCTGGCATTTCTTGGGCATCTGCCCATCTCCGAGTTGCTTGTGACTTTTGGACTTGGTCCCCTTGTTCCACAGGTACCCTCAGTCAGGAATCCATCGTTGTTGCATTGCTGATTTGTGTTTTCCTTGCATTTTCCCTCTAACACGACTATTTTGTCCTTAGGGGAACTTTGGTGCACTTTGCACTCACTTTTCAGGGTCTTGGGGAGGGTTATTTTGCTAACTCTCACTATTTTCTAATAGTCCCAGCGACCCTCTACAAGGTCACATAGGTTTGGGGTCCATTCGTGGTTCGCATTCCACTTCTGGAGTATATGGTTTGTGTTGCCCCTATCCCTATGTTTCCCCATTGCATCCTATTGTAACTATACATTGTTTGCACTGTTTTCTAAGACTATACTGCATATTTTTGCTATTGTGTATATATATCTTGTGTATATTTCCTATCCTCTCACTGAGGGTACACTCTAAGATACTTTGGCATATTGTCATAAAAATAAAGTACCTTTATTTTTAGTATAACTGTGTATTGTGTTTTCTTATGATATTGTGCATATGACACTAAGTGGTACTGTAGTAGCTTCACACGTCTCCTAGTTCAGCCTGAGCTGCTTTGCTAAGCTACCATTATCTATCAGCCTAAGCTGCTAGACACCCTATACACTAATAAGGGATAACTGGGCCTGGTGCAAGGTGCAAGTACCCCTTGGTACTCACTACAAGCCAGTCCAGCCTCCTACATTGGTTGTGCAGCGGTGGGATAAGTGCTTTGAGACTACTTACCACTCTTGTCATTGTACTTTTCATAAGAGAAAAATATACAAAACAAGGTCAGTGTATATACACATAGCCAAAAAGTTTTGCATTTCCTCTTTTCACTCTTTTCTAAGTGCTGAAAAGTACTTCTAAACTTTCAAAAAGTTCTTAAAAGTTTAAAAAGTTTTTTTTCTGTCTTTCCAAAAAGTTCTGAAAACTTTTTTCTCTTTGTCTATCACTTTAACTCTCTCTAAAAAATGTCTGGCACAGGCCAAAAAGTTGAACTGTCCAAACTTGCATATGATCACCTTAGCTGGAAAGGAGCAAGGAGTCTCTGCATAGAGAGAGGTTTGAGTGTAGGGAAGAATCCTTCCTTAGAACTGTTAATTAATATGCTTAGAGTACCGGATAAGGCCATAAGTGCCCAATCTGTAGAAAAAGTAGCTAATGGTTCTCAATCTGATCCAGGGACTCCCCCAGGAAAAGGTTCAGGAAAGAAACTTCTCAGCCTGCCCATTACTAGACAGTCTAGCATAGTTGGTACAGAGGTTGAATCACATCATACTGATGATGTGCTCTCACATTATGCTGGTAGCCAAGCTGTTAGGGTGCCCCTTGTAAGGGACAGGTCTCCTTCTGTTCATTCCCATCATACCTCTGTATCTAGAAATGTCCCTCCCACCCACCCTGATGACAGATTGTTAGAAAGGGAGCTCAATAGATTGAGAGTGGAGCAAACCAGACTGAAGCTCAAGAAGCAACAGCTGGATTTGGATAGACAGTCTTTAGAAATAGAGAGGGAAAGACAGAAGTTGGGTTTAGAAACCCATGGTGGCAGCAGCAGTATTCCCCATAGTCATCCTGCAAAAGAGCATGATTCCAGGAATCTGCACAAAATAGTTCCCCCTTATAAGGAGGGGGATGACATTAACAAGTGGTTTGCTGCACTTGAGAGGGCCTGTGTTGTACAGGATGTCCCTCAAAGGCAGTGGGCTGCTATCCTATGGCTATCATTTACTGGAAAAGGTAGGGATAGGCTCCTTACTGTAAAAGAAAATGATGCCAATAATTTTACAGTTCTTAAGAATGCACTCCTGGATGGTTATGGCTTAACCACTGAACAGTACAGGATAAAGTTCAGAGAGACCAAAAAGGAGTCTTCACAAGACTGGGTTGATTTCATTGACCAGGCAGTGAAGGCCTTGGAGGGGTGGTTACATGGCAGTAAAGTTACTGATTATGAAAGCCTGTATAACACAATCCTGAGAGAGCATGTACTTAATAATTGTGTGTCTGATTTGTTGCACCAGTACCTGGTAGACTCTGATCTGACCTCTCCCCAAGAATTGGGAAAGAAGGCAGACAAATGGGTCAGAACAAGGGTGAACAGAAAAGTTCATACAGGGGGTGACAAAGATGGCAATAAGAAGAAAGATGGTGAAAAATCTCAAGATAAGCATGGGGATAAGGGTAAAACCAAAGATCCCACTTCAAATCTTAAACACTCTTCAGAGGGTGGGGATAAAACAAATTCTTCCTCTTCTTCCCAACCTGCACACATTAAAAAGCCTTGGTGCTTTGTGTGTAAAAACAGAGGCCATAGGCCAGGGGATAAGTCCTGTCCAGGTAAACCCCCTGAGCCTACCACCACTAATACATCAAGCTCTAGTGCCCCTAGCAGTAGTGGTACTAGTGGTGGGACTGCTGGCAACAGTCAAGCAAAGGGTGTAGTTGGGTTCACTTATGGGTCCATAGTGGAAACTGATGTAATCAGTCCCAAGACAGTTTCTGTCACACCTAGTGGCATTGGCCTTGCCACACTGGCTGCTTGTCCCCTACCAATGGATAAGTACAGGCAGACCGTTTCAATAAATGGTGTTGAGTCCTTGGCCTACAGGGACACAGGTGCCAGTAGCACTTTGGTGACTGAAAACCTAGTGCCTCCTGAACAACACATCATTGGACAACAGTATAAGATTATTGATGCCATAACTCCACTAAGTTTCTTCCCTTAGCTATAATTCAGTTTAGTTGGGGTGGAGTTACTGGCCTTAAGCAGGTGGTGGTATCACCTAGCTTACCTGTAGACTGTCTCTTAGGTAATGACCTAGAGGCCTCAGGTTGGGCTGATGTAGAGTTTTATGCCCATGCAGCCATGCTGGGCATCCCTGAGGAATTGTTCCCTCTCATTTCAAGTGAAATGAAAAAGCAAAGGAGAGAAGGCCTGGAAACTCAGGATCCCTCTCCATCAACAGGTAAAAAGGGTATCACAGTATCCCCTAACCACCCTACCATTCAGGATACCATTCCTGTGGTGGGAGAAACCTCTCCTGGGGTGGCACCTGTTCCAAGGGAATCATCAGCTGGCATAGCTGGACTCCCTGAGGTAGAAGTACCTCTCTGTGGGATAACTAACATTGGTGACAAAAAGAGCACCATTTTAGTTAACATGGAGCATCCCTCCAACCCTCCCAGAGAAACTTTAGTGCAGAAACCCTGTACTGCCTCACAACACTTAGGACAGCATCCCTGCCCTAGTGTGGAGCTCATAGGACAGCATCCCTGCCCTGCTCCAACTCAAGAGAAACAGCATCCCTGTTCTCTCTTCCAGCCAAATGGACAAAGTTTTTGCCCAGCTATGGCTTTACTGAGACAGCATCCCTGTCTGGCATTTCCATCATTACAAAAAGGTTCAGTGGATAATTCCCACTGCTCTAAACTAAAACTTACTGATAGAAACTCTGAAAATACATCTTCACATTGTTGGTTAGCTAAAAAACTTCAAACAGGGTGGTTTACATCCCCACAGGGAAGTAACCATATAGTGGATGATAAAGGGAGTAACCAGTCTATTGCAGAGCTACTCTCTACTTATCACCACTTAGACAATAAAGTCTCAACTGGCCAAGGTTAGCCTTATTGTCCTTCGTTTGGGGGGGGGGTTGTGTGAGAAGGTAGCCTCTTTCTAGCCTTGTTACCCCCACTTTTGGCCTGTTTGTGAGTGTATGTCAGGGTGTTTGTCACTGTTTTCACTGTCTCACTGGGATCCTGATAGCCAGGCCTCAGTGCTCATAGTGAAAACACTATGTTTTCAGTATGTTTGTTATGTGTCACTGGGATCCTGCTGGTCAGGACCCCAGTGCTCATAAGTTTGTGGCCTATATGTATGTGTCACTGGGACCCTGTCACACAGGGCCCCAGTGCTCATAGGTGTGCATGTATATGTTCCCTGTGTGGTGCCTAACTGTCTCACTGAGGCTCTGCTAACCAGAACCTCAGTGGTTATGCTCTCTCATTACTTTCAAATTGTCACTAACAGGCTAGTGACCAATTTTACCAATTTACATTGGCTTACTGGAACACCCTTATAATTCCCTAGTATATGGTACTGAGGTACCCAGGGTATTGGGGTTCCAGGAGATCCCTATGGGCTGCAGCATTTCTTTTGCCACCCATAGGGAGCTCTGACAATTCTTACACAGGCCTGCCACTGCAGCCTGAGTGAAATAACGTCCACGTTATTTCACAGCCATTTTACACTGCACTTAAGTAACTTATAAGTCACCTATATGTCTAACATTTACCTGGTAAAGGTTAGGTGCAAAGTTACTTAGTGTGAGGGCACCCTGGCACTAGCCAAGGTGCCCCCACATTGTTCAGAGCCAATTCACTGAACTTTGTGAGTGCGGGGACACCATTACACGCGTGCACTACATATAGGTCACTACCTATATGTAGCTTCACCATGGTAACTCCGAATATGGCCATGTAACATGTCTATGATCATGGAATTGCCCCCTCTATGCCATCCTGGCATTGTTGGTACAATTCCATGATCCCAGTGGTCTGTAGCACAGACCCTGGTACTGCCAGACTGCCCTTCCTGGGGTTTCTCTGCAGCTGCTGCTGCTGCCAACCCCTCAGACAGGCAGCTGCCCTCCTGGGGTCCAGCCAGGCCTGGCCCAGGATGGCAGAACAAAGAACTTCCTCTGAGAGAGGGTGTGACACCCTCTCCCTTTGGAAAATGGTGTGAAGGCAGGGGAGGAGTAGCCTCCCCCAGCCTCTGGAAATGCTTTGTTGGGCACAGATGTGCCCAATTCTGCATAAGCCAGTCTACACCGGTTCAGGGACCCCTTAGCCCCTGCTCTGGCGCGAAACTGGACAAAGGAAAGGGGAGTGACCACTCCCCTGACCTGCACCTCCCCTGGGAGGTGTCCAGAGCTCCTCCAGTGTGCTCCAGACCTCTGCCATCTTGGAAACAGAGGTGCTGCTGGCACACTGGACTGCTCTGAGTGGCCAGTGCCACCAGGTGACGTCAGAGACTCCTTGTGATAGGCTCCTTCAGGTGTTAGTAGCCTATCCTCTCTCCTAGGTAGCCAAACCCTCTTTTCTGGCTATTTAGGGTCTCTGTCTCTGGGGAAACTTTAGATAACGAATGCATGAGCTCAGCCGAGTTCCTCTGCATCTCCCTCTTCACCTTCTGATAAGGAATCGACCGCTGACCACGCTGGAAGCCTGCAAACCTGCAACATAGTAGCAAAGACGACTACTGCAACTCTGTAACGCTGATCCTGCCGCCTTCTCGACTGTTTTCCTGCTTGTGCATGCTGTGGGGGTAGTCTGCCTCCTCTCTGCACCAGAAGCTCCGAAGAAATCTCCCGTGGGTCGACGGAATCTTCCCCCTGCAACCGCAGGCACCAAAAAGCTGCATTACCGGTCCCTTGGGTCACCTCTCAGCACGACGAGCGAGGTCCCTCGAATCCAGCGACACCGTCCAAGTGACCCCCACAGTCCAGTGACTCTTCAGCCCAAGTTTGGTGGAGGTAAGTCCTTGCCTCACCTCGCTGGGCTGCATTGCTGGGAACCGCGACTTTGCAAGCTTCTCCGGCCCCTGTGCACTTCCGGCGGAAATCCTGTGTGCACAGCCAAGCCTGGGTCCACGGCACTCTAACCTGCATTGCACGACTTTCTAAGTTGGTCTCCGGCGACGTGGGACTCCTTTGTGCAACTTCGGCGAGCACCGTTTCACGCATCCTCGTAGTGCCTGTTTCTGGCACTTCTCCGGGTGCTACCTGCTTCAGTGAGGGCTCTTTGTCTTGCTCGACGTCCCCTCTCTCTGCAGGTCCAATTTGCGACCTTCTGGTCCCTCCTGGGCCCCAGCAGCGTCCAAAAACGCCAAGCGCACGATTTGCGTGTAGCAAGGCTTGTTGGCGTCCATCCGGCGGGAAAACACTTCTGCACGACTCTCCAAGGCGTGGGGGATCCATCCTCCAAAGGGGAAGTCTCTAGCCCTTGTCGTTCCTGCAGTATTCACAGTTCTTCAGCCTAGTAAGAGCTTCTTTGCACCAACCGCTGGCATTTCTTGGGCATCTGCCCATCTCCGAGTTGCTTGTGACTTTTGGACTTGGTCCCCTTGTTCCACAGGTACCCTCAGTCAGGAATCCATCGTTGTTGCATTGCTGATTTGTGTTTTCCTTGCATTTTCCCTCTAACACGACTATTTTGTCCTTAGGGGAACTTTGGTGCACTTTGCACTCACTTTTCAGGGTCTTGGGGAGGGTTATTTTGCTAACTCTCACTATTTTCTAATAGTCCCAGCGACCCTCTACAAGGTCACATAGGTTTGGGGTCCATTCGTGGTTCGCATTCCACTTCTGGAGTATATGGTTTGTGTTGCCCCTATCCCTATGTTTCCCCATTGCATCCTATTGTAACTATACATTGTTTGCACTGTTTTCTAAGACTATACTGCATATTTTTGCTATTGTGTATATATATCTTGTGTATATTTCCTATCCTCTCACTGAGGGTACACTCTAAGATACTTTGGCATATTGTCATAAAAATAAAGTACCTTTATTTTTAGTATAACTGTGTATTGTGTTTTCTTATGATATTGTGCATATGACACTAAGTGGTACTGTAGTAGCTTCACACGTCTCCTAGTTCAGCCTGAGCTGCTTTGCTAAGCTACCATTATCTATCAGCCTAAGCTGCTAGACACCCTATACACTAATAAGGGATAACTGGGCCTGGTGCAAGGTGCAAGTACCCCTTGGTACTCACTACAAGCCAGTCCAGCCTCCTACACCCCGCACTCACAAAGTTCAGGGAATTGGCTCTGAACAATGTGAGGGCACCTTGGCTAGTGCCAGGGTGCCCTCACACTAAGTAACTTTGCACCTAACCTTTACCAGGTAAAGGTTAGACATATAGGTGACTTATAAGTTACTTAAGTGCAGTGTAAAATGGCTGTGAAATAACGTGGACGTTATTTCACTCAGGCTGCAGTGGCAGGCCTGTGTAAGAATTGTCAGAGCTCCCTATGGGTGGCAAAAGAAATGCTGCAGCCCATAGGGATCTCCTGGAACCCCAATACCCTGGGTACCTCAGTACCATATACTAGGGAATTATAAGGGTGTTCCAGTAAGCCAATGTAAATTGGTAAAAATGGTCACTAGCCTGTCAGTGACAATTTGGAAAGAAATGAGAGAGCATAACCACTGAGGTTCTGGTTAGCAGAGCCTCAGTGAGACAGTTAGTCACTACACAGGTAACACATTCAGGCACACTTATGAGCACTGGGGCCCTGGGTTACCATGGTCCCAGTGACACATACAACTAAAACAACATATATACAGTGAAAAAATGGGGGTAACATGCCAGGCAAGATGGTACTTTCCTACACAACCCCCCCCCAAACGAAGGACAATAAGACTAGCCATGACCTGATGAGTCTTCATTGTCTAAGTGGAAATATCTGGAGAGTCCATCTGCATTGGAGTGGCTACTCCCAGGTCTATGTTCCACTGTATAGTCCATTCCCTGTAGGGATATGGACCACCTCAACAATTTAGGATTTTCACCTTTCATTTGTTTTAGCCAAAGTAGAGGTTTGTGGTCTGTCTGAACAATGAAGTGAGTGCCAAACAGGTATGGCCTCATCTTCTTCAGAGCCCAGACCACAGCAAAGGCCTCCCCCTCAATGGCAGACCAACGCTTTTCTCTAGGGGTCAACCTTCTACTAATAAAAGCAACAGGTTGATCCTGGCCCTCAGAATTAAGTTGTGATAGGACTGCCCCTACTCCTAATTCAGATGCATCAGTTTGGACATAGAATTTTTTAGAGTAACAAGGGCTTTTCAGGACAGGTGCAGAGCACATGGCCTGCTTCAGCTCCTCAAAAGCTTTCTGACAGTTTGC
This sequence comes from Pleurodeles waltl, assembly GCF_031143425.1. Classification (NCBI taxonomy): domain Eukaryota; kingdom Metazoa; phylum Chordata; class Amphibia; order Caudata; family Salamandridae; genus Pleurodeles; species Pleurodeles waltl. The sequence goes on along the minus strand of NC_090448.1, from coordinate 11,514,749 downwards.
TGTCCATAATACCTTTTTAGGCATTTTCTTGGATGTGAGGTCATTAAGAGGGGCTGCAATGGAGCCATAGTTCTTAATGAACCTCCTGTAATACCCAGTGAGGCCTAGGAAGGCTCTCACCTGAGTCTGAGTGGTAGGGGGAACCCAATCAAAAATAGTTTGGATTTTCCCCTGAAGTGGTGCAATCTGTTCCCCACCAACAAGGTGTCCCAGATAAACCACCTTACCCTGCCCTATCTGGCACTTTGAAGCCTTGATAGTGAGGCCTGCCTTTTGCAGAGCCTCCAAAACTTTCCATAGGTGGACCAGGTGATCATCCCAGCTGGAGCTAAAGACAGCTATATCGTCCAAATATGCTGCACTGAAAGCTTCCAGCCCTTGCAGGACTGTGTTCACCAACCTCTGAAAAGTGGCAGGTGCATTTTTCAAACCAAAAGGCATTACAGTAAACTGGTAATGTCCTCCAATGGTAGAAAATGCAGTCTTAGGTTTAGCATCTTCTGACAATTTGATCTGCCAATACCCTGCAGTCAAATCAAAAGTGCTTAGATACTTGGCGGATGCCAGTGTATCTATGAGCTCATCTGCCCTGGGTATAGGGTGAGCATCAGTTTTGGTTACCAAGTTGAGACCTCTATAGTCTACACAAAACCGCATTTCCTTCTTTCCATCTTTAGAATTGGGTTTTGGTACCAGTACCACAGGAGAAGCCCATGGACTGTCAGAGTGCTCAACCACTCCTAGTTCCAACATTTTCTGAACTTCTTGCTTTATGCAGTCCCTGACATGGTCAGGCTGCCTATAGATCTTACTTTTGACAGGTAAACTGTCTCCAGTATCTATAGTGTGCTCACACCAAGAAGTGGTGCCTGGCACAGTAGAGAAGAGTTCTGAAAATTGTCCTAGGAGATTTATGCAATTATCTTTCTGCTCAGCAGTAAGACAATCAGCCAAAACTACACCTTCCACAAGAGCATCTTGTTCTGTGGAAGAGAAGAGATCAGGTAGAGGATCACTGTCTTCTTCCTGTCCCTCATCAGTTGCCATGAGCAGGGTGAGATCAGCCCTGTCATAGTAGGGTTTCAGGCGGTTGACATGGAGCACCCTAAGGGGACTCCTGGCAGTGCCTAAGTCAACTAAATAGGTGACTTCTCCCTTCTTTTCAACAATTGTGTGGGGACCACTCCATTTATCTTGGAGTGCTCTTGGGGCCACAGGCTCCAAGACCCACACTTTCTGCCCTGGTTGGTACTGAACCAAAACAGCCTTCTGATCATGCCATTGCTTCTGGAGCTCTTGGCTGGCCTGAAGGTTTTTACTGGCCTTTTTCATGTACTCAGCCATCCTTGATCTGCGGCCAAGTACATAATCCACAATATCCTGCTTAGGAGCTTTTAAAGGTTGTTCCCAACCCTCCTTTACAAGTGTGAGTGGACCCCTAACAGGGTGTCCAAAAAGAAGTTCAAAGGGGCTGAAGCCCACTCCTTTCTGGGGTACCTCCCTGTAGGCAAAAAGGAGGCATGGTAGAAGGATATCCCATCTCCTGCGGAGTTTTTCAGGGAGACCCATAATCATGCCTTTGAGAGTTTTATTAAATCTCTCCACCAGTCCATTTGTTTGTGGATGATAGGGTGTTGTGAACTTGTACGTTACACCACACTCCTTCCACATGGCCTTTAAGTATGCAGACATGAAATTGCTTCCTCTGTCTGATACTACTTCCTTTGGGAAGCCCACCCTGGAAAATATTCCCAGGAGGGCCTTTGCCACTGCAGGTGCTGTAGTGGTCCTTAAAGGAATAGCTTCAGGATATCTTGTGGCATGGTCCACTACCACCAAGATAAACCTATTGCCTGAAGCAGTAGGAGGGTCAAGGGGGCCAACTATGTCAACCCCTACCCTTTCAAAGGGAACCCCAACCACAGGCAGTGGGATAAGGGGTGCCTTTGGGGTGCCACCTGTCTTGCCACTGGCTTGACAGGTTTCACAGGACTTACAAAATTCCTTTGTGTCCTCAGACATCCTAGGCCAATGAAACAGGGGAACAAGCCTGTCCCAATTTTTCATTTGTCCTAGATGCCCAGCTAAGGGAATGTCATGTGCCAGTGTTAGGAGGAACTTTCTGTACTCCTGAGGAATCACTAATCTCCTGGCAGCTCCAGGTTTAGGATCCCTATGCTCAGTGTACAAGAGGTTGTCCTCCCAGTAAACTCTGTGAGAGTCACTGACATCCCCATTAGCCTGTTTGACAGCTTGCTGTCTGAGACCCTCTAATGTGGGACAGGTTTGCTGTGCCACACTCAGCTCCTCTCTGGCAGGCCCCCCTTCACCCAAAAGCTCAGCAGTGTCTGCTTCCAGCTCCTCTGGTGTAGGTTCTGCACAGGGAGGGAATTCTTCTTCCTCAGAAGTTGAATCCACTGTAGAGGGAGGGATAGTAGGAAGTGGTTTGCTTCTACTAGCCCTAGCTTTAGGGAGTACTTGGTCCATTGTTCCAGGATCCAAGCTTCCCTGTCCTTTTTGCTTTTTGGCCTGAGCCCTTGTCAAAGCAAAAATATGCCCTGGGATGCCCAGCATTGCTGCATGGGCCTCCAACTCCACATCTGACCAAGCTGATGTCTCCAAATCATTCCCTAATAGACAGTCTACAGGTAAATCTGAAGCTACCACAACTTTCTTTGGACCAGTTACCCCCCCCCCAGTTGAGATTTACAACAGCCATGGGGTGGCTTTGTGTTATGTTGTGAGCATCGGTTACTTGGTACTGGTGTCCAAGTATGTGTTGTTCAGGGTGCACCAGTTTCTCAATCACCATTGTGACACTGGCACCTGTGTCCCTGTAGGCCTGGACCTCAACACCATTTATTAGGGTTAGTTGCTTGTACTTCTCCAAGTTATGGGGGCAAGCAACCAAAGTGGCTAAATCAATAGCCCCTTCAGAGACTAAAGTAGCCTCTGTGGTCTCCCTAATCAGACCAACCCCAACTAAATTACCAAAAGTGAGCCCAGCTACTCCCTTGGATTGGCTATTAGTAGGTTTGCTCCCACCACTACTGCTATTAGTAGGGACACTAGGTGTAGCAGTAGGGGTTGTAGTGGTAGGAGCTGTGGTGCCTTTCTTTGGACAACTGGGATCTGTTGTCCAATGGCCTTTTATTTTACATAAATAGCACCATGGTTTCTTTTCCTTCTTCTGATTAAAAGAGGATTTGGGCCCACCACCCCCACCAGAGTGTTTTTGTGGGCCTGATGAAGACTCATTTTTAGATTTGTCCCCACCCTTGTCAGAAGACTTACCATCCTTCTTTTTGTTGCCATCTTTGTCACCCCCTGTATGAACTTTTCTGTTCACTCTTGTTCTGACCCATTTGTCTGCCTTCTTTCCCAATTCTTGGGGAGAGGTCAGATCAGAGTCCACCAAGTACTGGTGCAACAAATCAGACACACAATTATTAAGAATATGCTCTCTCAGGATCAAGTTATACAGGCTGTCATAATCAGTAACTTTACTGCCATGTAACCACCCCTCCAAGGCCTTCACTGAATGGTCAATGAAATCAACCCAGTCTTGTGAAGACTCCTTTTTGGTCTCTCTGAACTTTATCCTGTACTGTTCAGTGGTTAAGCCATAACCATCCAGGAGTGCATTCTTAAGAACTTGGAAATTATTAGCATCATTTTCTTTCACAGTAAGGAGCCTATCCCTACGTTTTCCACTAAATGATAGCCATAGGATAGCAGCCCACTGCCTTTGAGGGACATCCTGTACAACACAGGCCCTCTCAAGTGCAGCAAACCACTTGTTAATGTCATCCCCCTCCTTATAAGGGGGAACTATCTTGTGCAGATTCCTGGAATCATGCTCTTTTGCAGGATGACTATGGGGAATACTGCTGCTGCCACCATGGGTATCTAAACCCAACTTCTGTCTTTCCTTCTCTAATTCAAAAGACTGTCTATCCAAATCCAGCTGTTGCTTTTTAAGCTTCAGTCTGGTTTGTTCCACCCTCAACTTATTGAGTTCCCTCTCTAACATTCTGTCATCAGGGTTGGTGGGAGGGACATTCCTAGATACAGAGGTATGATGGGAATGAACAGAAGGGGACCTGTCCCTTACAGAAGCCACCCTAACAGCTTGGTTAACAGAAACATTACTACCAGTATGGTGAGAATAAATGCTTTTGCTATGATGTGAGACAACACTATTTGTATGGTGTGGCTCATCATCATTCCCAACTATGCTAGACTGTCTAGTAATGGGCAGGCTAGGGAGTTTCTTTCCTGAATATTTTCCTGGGGGAGTCCCTGAATCAGATTGAGAACTATTAGGTACTTTTTCAACAGATGGGGCACCTATGGCCTTATCCTGTTCTCTAAGCATGTTAAGTAACAGTTCCAAGGAAGGATTCTTCCCTACACTCAAACCTCTCTCTATACAGAGACTCCTTGCTCTTTTCCAGCTAAGGTTGTCATATGCCAGTTTGGACAGATCAACACTTTGGCCTGTGCCAGACATTTGTTTTAGAGAGAGTTAAAGTGATAGAAAAAGAGAAAAAAGTTTTCAGAACTTTTTGGAAAGACAGAAAAAAAACGTTTTAAACTTTTAAGAACTTTTTGAAAGTTTAGAGGTACTTTTCAGCACTTAGAAAAGAGTGAAAATAGGAAATGCAAAACTTTTTGGCTATGTGTATATACACTGACCTTGTTTTGTATATTTTTCTCTTATGAAAAGTACAATGACAAGAGTGGTAAGTAGTCTCAAGCACTTATCCCACCACTGCACAACCAATGTAGGAGGCTGGACTGGTTTGTAGTGAGTACCAAGGGGTACTTGCACCTTGCACCAGGCCCAGTTATCCCTTATTAGTGTATAGGGTGTCTAGCAGCTTAGGGTGATAGATAATGGCAGCTTAGCAGAGCAGCTTAGGCTGAACTAGGAGACGTGTGAAGCTACTACAGTACCACTTAGTGTCATATGCACAATATCACAAGAAAACACAATACACAGTTATACTAAAAATAAAGGTACTTTATTTTTATGACAATATGCCAAAGTATCTTAGAGTGTACCCTCAGTGAGAGGACAGGAAATATACACAAGATATATATACACAATAGCAAAAATATGCAGTATAGTCTTAGAAAACAGTGCAAACAATGTATAGTTACAATAGGATGCAATGGGGAAACATAGGGATAGGGGCAACACAACCCATATACTCCAAAAGTGGAATGCGAACCACGAATGGACCCCAAACCTATGTGACCTTGTAGAGGGTCGCTGGGACTATTAGAAAATAGTGAGAGTTAGAAAAATAACCCTCCCCAAGACCCTGAAAAGTGAGTGCAAAGTGCACTAAAGTTCCCCTAAGGACAAAGTAGTCGTGTTAGAGGAATAATGCAGGAAAGACACAAACCAGCAATGCAACAACTGTGGATTTCCAATCTAGGGTACCTGTGGAACAAGGGGATTAAGTCCAAAAGTCACAAGCAAGTCGGAGATGGGCAGATGCCCAGGAAATACCAGCTGCAGGTGCAAAGAAGCTTCTTCTAGACAGAAGAAGCTGAGGTTTCTGCAGGAACGAAAAGGGCTAGAGACTTCCCCTTTGGTGGACGGATCCCTCTCGCCGTGGAGAGTTGTGCAGAAGTGTTTTCCCGCCGAAAGAACGCCAACAAGCCTTGCTAGCTGCAAATCGTGCGTTTGGCGTTTTTGGACGCTGCTGGGGCCCAGGAGGGACCAGGAGGTCGCAAATCGGACCTGAAGAGAGAAGGGACGTCGGGCAAGACAAAGAGCCCTCACTGAAGCAGGTAGCACCCGGAGAAGTGCCAGAAACAGGCACTACAAGGATGCGTGAAACGGTGCTCGCCGAAGTTGCACAAAGGAGTCCCACGTCGCCGGAGACCAACTTAGAAAGTCGTGCAATGCAGGTTAGAGTGCCGTGGACCCAGGCTTGGCTGTGCACAAAGGATTTCCACCGGAAGTGCACAGGGGCCGGAGTAGCTGCAAAGTCGCGGTTCCCAGCAATGCAGCCCAGCGAGGTGAGGCAAGGACTTACCTCCACCAAACTTGGGCTGAAGAGTCACTGGACTGTGGGGGTCACTTGGACAGAGTCGCTGGATTCGAGGGACCTCGCTCGTCGTGCTGAGAGGAGACCCAAGGGACCAGTAATGCAGCTTTTTGGTGCCTGCGGTTGTAGGGGGAAGATTCCGTCGACCCACGGGAGATTTCTTCGGAGCTTCTGGTGCAGAGAGGAGGCAGACTACCCCCACAGCATGCACAAGCAGGAAAACAGTCGAGAAGGCGGCAGGATCAGCGTTACAGAGTTGCAGTAGTCGTCTTTGCTACTATGTTGCAGGTTTGCAGGCTTCCAGCGCGGTCAGCAGTCGATTCCTTATCAGAAGGTGAAGAGAGAGATGCAGAGGAACTCGGATGAGCTCTTGCATTCGTTATCTAAAGTTTCCCCAGAGACAGAGACCCTAAATAGCCAGAAAAGAGGGTTTGGCTACCTAGGAGAGAGGATAGGCTACTAACACCTGAAGGAGCCTATCAGCAGGAGTCTCTGACGTCACCTGGTGGCACTGGCCACTCAGAGCAGTCCAGTGTGCCAGCAGCACCTCTGTTTCCAAGATGGCAGAGGTCTGGAGCACACTGGAGGAGCTCTGGACACCTCCCAGGGGAGGTGCAGGTCAGGGGAGTGGTCACTCCCCTTTCCTTTGTCCAGTTTCGCGCCAGAGCAGGGGCTAAGGGGTCCCTGAACCGGTGTAGACTGGCTTATGCAGAATTGGGCACATCTGTGCCCAAGAAAGCATTTCCAGAGGCTGGGGGAGGCTACTCCTCCCCTGCCTTCACACCATTTTCCAAAGGGAGAGGGTGTCACACCCTCTCTCAGAGGAAGTTCTTTGTTCTGCCATCCTGGGCCAGGCCTGGCTGGACCCCAGGAGGGCAGATGCCTGTCTGAGGGGTTGGCAGCAGCAGCAGCTGCAGTGAAACCCCAGGAAGGGCAGTTTGGCAGTACCAGGGTCTGTGCTACAGACCACTGGGATCATGGGATTGTGCCAACTATGCCAGGATGGCATAGAGGGGGCAATTCCATGATCATAGACATGTTACATGGCCATATTCGGAGTTACCATTGTGAAGCTACATATAGGTAGTGACCTATATGTAGTGCACGCGTGTAATGGTGTCCCCGCACTCACAAAGTTCAGGGAATTGGCTCTGAACAATGTGGGGGCACCTTGGCTAGTGCCAGGGTGCCCTCACACTAAGTAACTTTGCACCTAACCTTTACCAGGTAAAGGTTAGACATATAGGTGACTTATAAGTTACTTAAGTGCAGTGTAAAATGGCTGTGAAATAACGTGGACGTTATTTCACTCAGGCTGCAGTGGCAGGCCTGTGTAAGAATTGTCAGAGCTCCCTATGGGTGGCAAAAGAAATGCTGCAGCCCATAGGGATCTCCTGGAACCCCAATACCCTGGGTACCTCAGTACCATATACTAGGGAATTATAAGGGTGTTCCAGTAAGCCAATGTAAATTGGTAAAAATGGTCACTAGCCTGTCAGTGACAATTTGGAAAGAAATGAGAGAGCATAACCACTGAGGTTCTGGTTAGCAGAGCCTCAGTGAGACAGTTAGTCACTACACAGGTAACACATTCAGGCACACTTATGAGCACTGGGGCCCTGGGTTACCAGGGTCCCAGTGACACATACAACTAAAACAACATATATACAGTGAAAAAATGGGGGTAACATGCCAGGCAAGATGGTACTTTCCTACACCCCCCACTTTTTGCGTGATATTGATGCTGACTTGACTGAGAAGTGTGCTGGGACCCTGCTAACCAGGCCCCAGCACCAGTGTTCTTTCACAAAAAAATGTACCATTGTTTCCTCATTTGGCACACCCCTGGCACACAGATAAGTACCTTGTAAAAGGTACCAGTGGTACCAACAGCCCTGTGACCAGGGAAGGCCTCTAAGTGTTGCAGCATATGTTGTGCCACCCTAAGGGACCCTCACCTAACACATGCACACTGCCATTGTAGATTGTGTGTGTTGGTGGGGAGAAAAAGGAAAAGTCGACATGGCATTCCCCTCAGGATGCCATGCACACAACATACTGCCGGTGGTATAGGTAAGTCAACCCTCTAGCAAGTCTGACAGCCCTAAGGCAGGGTGCACTATACCACAGGTGAGGGCATAGCTGTATGAGCAATATGCCCCTACGGTGTCTAAGTCCATTCTTAAACATTGCAAGTACACGGTGGCCATATTAAGTATATGGTCTGGGAGTTTGTCAAAACGAGCTCCACAGCTCCATAATGGCTACATTGAATACTGGGAAGTTTGGTATCAAACGTCTCAGAATACTAAACCCACACTGATGCCAGTGCTGGATTTATTAAAACAATGCACACAGAGGGCATCTTAGAGATGCCCCCTGTATTTTCCCCAATCCTTCAGTGCAGGACTGACTGGTCTGTGCCAGTCTGCCACTAAGACGAGTTTCTGACCCCCTGGGATGAGAGCCTTTGTGCTCTCAGAGGCCAGAAACAAAGCCTGCACTTTGTGGAGGTGCTTCACAACTCCCCCCTGCAGGAACTGTAACACCTAGCAGTGAGCCTCAAAGGCTCAGGCTTCGTGTTACAATGCCCTAGGGCACTCGTGTGGAGATGCCCGCCCCCTGGACACAGCCCCCACTTTTAGCGGCAAGTCCATAGGAGTTAATGAGAAAAACAATGAGGAGTCACCCTCCAGCCATGACAGCCCCTAAGGTGTCCTGAGCTGAGGTGACCGCTGCCTTAGGAAATCCTCAATCTTGCTTTGGAGGATTCCCCCCAATAGGATTAGGGATGTGCCCCCCCCACAGGGAGGAGGCACAAAGAGGGTGCAGCCACACATTGGCTACTGTTCCCCAGACCTAAACACCCCCCTAACTTGAGTATTTAGGGGTGACACTGAACACAGGAAACCAGATTCCTGCAACCTGAAGAAAGAAGAAGGACTGCTGACCTGAAAGCCCCGCAGAGACGACGGAGACAACAACTGACTTGGCTCCAGCCCTACCGGCCTATCTCCAGACTCAGAGAACCTGAACTGTGACGCAACCAGCGGGACCAGCAACCTCTGAGGACTCAGAGGACTAACCTGCACCTAAAGGACCAAGAAACTCCTGTGGACAGCGGCTCGGTCTGAACATCCAAGAAGAAACCATCTTTAAAGGGACTCCAGCCTCACTTAGGAAGTGTGTGTCCTCAACACTCCGCGCCCGACGCCCCCGGCTCGTGTCCAGAAGAACCAAAACTGCATAGAGGAACCCCAGGCGACTCCCACGATGTGGACACCCTGAGATCACCTCCCTGCACCCCACAGCAACGCCTGCAGAGAGAATCCGAAGGCTCCCCCTGACCGTGACTGCCTGGTAATAAAGGAACCCGACGCCTGGAAGAAGCACTGCACCCACAGCCCCCAGGCCTGAGAGGAACCAACTCCTGGTGCAGGAGTGACCAGCAGGCGGCCCTCATCCTAGTCCAGTCAGTGGCTGACCCAAGAAGCCCCTCCTGTGTCGTGCCTGCATCGCCGGTGTGACCCCTGGGTATCTCCATTGTTTTCTATCTGAAACCCGACACCTGCTTCACACACTGCACCCGGCCGCCCCTGTGCGGCTGAGGGTGTATTTTGTGTGTCTGTTTGGGATACCCCCCCAGTGCTCTACAAAACCCCCCTGGTCTGCTCCCAGAGGATGCAGGTATTTACCTGCTAGCAGACTGGAACCGGAGCACCCCTGTTCTCCATAGGCGCCTATGCTATTTGGACCCTACTTTAACCTCTGCACCTGACCGGCCCTGTGTTGCTGGTGCTGGGTGTTTGGGGTTGACTTGAACCCCCAACGGTGGGCTGCCTATGCCCAGGAGACTGAACTTGTGAGTGCTTTACTTACCTGAGAAACTAGCCAATACTTACCTCCCCCAGGAACTGTTGATTTTTGCACTGTGTCCACTTTTAAAATAGCTTATTGCCATTTTAACCAAAACTGTGTGTACTACTGTTTTAAATCAAAGATCCATACTTACCTGTGTCAAGTACCTTACAATTTATGTACTTCCCTAAATTCTGAATCTTGTGATTCTAAAATAAATTAAGAAAATAATATTTTTCTATATAAAAATCTATTGGCCTGGAGTTAAGTCTTTGAGTGTGTGTTCACATTTATTGCCTGTGTGTGTACAACAAATGCTTAACACTACCCTCTGATAAGCCTACTGCTCAAGCACACTACCACAAAATAGAGCATTAGTGTTATCTAATTTTGCCACTATCATCCTCTGAGGGGAACCCTTGGACTCTGTGCACACTATCTCTCACTTTGAGATAGTATATACAGAGCCAGCTTCCTACACTCACTACCTATGGTCCAGTTACATAATGATAACTCTTAACCTAGGCATGTTTGGTATCAAACATGTCGGAATCATACCTCAATACTGATGCCAGTATTGGTGGCATGATTCCATGTGCTCTCGGGGCTCCTTAGAGAACCCCCCAGTACTGCTCCTACCAGCCTTCCCGGACCGGGCTCTGCCCGTCTGCTGCTTCACCAGCTCAAGCAGAGGAAGGCAGAACAAAGGATACCATTTGAGAGAGGGATGCAACCATCGCTCCCTTGGAAATAGGTGTAATAAGTCTGGGGGGTAGCCTCCCCATGCCACCGATTTTCTTTAGGTGCACATTTGGTGCCCTCCTTGCATAATCCAGTTTGCACCAGTACAGGGACCTCTGGTCCCTGCTCTGGCATGAAACTGCACAAAGGAAAGAGGAGTGACCACTCCCCTGTCCATCCCCACCCCAGGGGTGGTGCCCAGAGCTCCTCCACGTGGCCACTTGATTCTGCCATCTTGAAATCAAGATGAGCAGAGGCCCATGGGAGCATCTGACTGGTCAGATTAGGCAGATGATGACAGGGACTCCCTCTGAGAGAAGGTCACCTTGGAAAGTGACCAAGCCCCTTTTTGGGCTATTTAGGGACTCCCTTGTCGGTGGGTTCCCAGATTCAGAATTCAAGACTCCACCAGGACTCCTCTACAATGACCTCTTCTGCTCCTGGACACCAGAACCGCTGCTGAACTTCACAGGAACCGAACAAAACTGCAACAACCGAGATGACCTCCCCTTGCAACATTGTTTCCGTGGCTCCTGTCAGCACTTTGCAACATTTCCACGACTGTGCACCTTCTGGCTTCGGCAAGACTTCAGCTGCACCAAAGAAGCAAGAAGGAATCTCCCTTGGATTGAAGGAGTTACTCCCCTGCATCTGTAGGCACCTAAGGCAACAATGTCCGGCTGCTGAGATCAACTGTCTTCTGGATTTGAGAAGATTCTCCAACACAGATGGTGATTCTGAGGGGTCCTCTGGGTCCTGTTTGTCTTCTGTCCTACTTGGGAGACGGTGAGCCTTTGACTCCCTGTTCACCGCGACTGTTGAAGCAACCAAGGCTTGTTGACTCTCACTCTGAGGAGTCTTCAGGCTCCAAGTAGCCCCGGTCTTCAGCACTCTACCTCTGCAAGGACAGACCCTTCTCTGCTGCTCCAGCGACGTGGGACTCCTCTCCACATGTGCTTTCTGGGTCTCACTGCGACTTACTTTGCCTACTGCCAGTGGGAGGCCCGTGGGGGCTTTGACTGCTTCTGCTGTCTCTTCTGAGGGTCAGGCCCGACTCCCCTCCAAGGGTCAAGCCCCCAGGATCTTGCTGGTCCTCTCCAGCCCTGCAAATCTTCCTCAGCTCCAACTTGCATTTGCTTGTGCATGTTGGTGGTCCTCCTGACCACTGACCCATCTGCAATCCGGTGACCGACCAAGGACAGCTCCTGGGTGACTTTAGGGGCTCCTCTGCAGCTCCTGGACTCCGCAGCTGGACTTCATCCACCACCGTCGATCACCCACAGAAGGTTGGGCATTGCCTCCTGTTCCACCTGGACACTCCTGGGTGGACTGGACTCTGTCCCTTTCTTTTACAGGTCCTCTTCTTCCATAATCCATCATTGGGTTCCACCAGCCCGGTCCTGTTCTTGCACGGTTCCAATTACAAGTCACCATATTGGAATATGGGACGGCCAGGTAACTTACCTCTGCTCTCCTGGTCGCTGGGGTCTTCTAGATACTCAACTCTTGGGGTCCCATACTCTCCTAGCCCTTGGCTAACTACTTCATGTCCTCTGATGGGGGACTAATTCTCGCATTCCACTATTTTAGTATATGGTTTGGCCCCCCTATAGGGCCCTTGCTATTTTTTGCTATTTCTAATGGTTTTATGCTAATTCCTAGTACTTGCATGTAAATATATTGTGTGGACTTACCTCCAGAAAGGGAGGATTGCCTGTAGTATTCTGGTTCAGTGTTCCTATATTAAAGTACCTTTATTTTTGCCACACTGTGTGGTTCCTTTCATATGTAATAAGTGTCTGTGTGACTGCTGTGGCATTGAAAGTACTCCACACTCCTAGGTAAGTATCGGCTGCTCATCCACAGCTGACTCTAGAGTGCCCTGGCTTCCTAGACACTGTAACACTAACTAATAAGGGTTACCCGGACCTGGTATAAGGTACCAACGCCATAGGTGTCCACTACACATCAGGCCAGCCTCCTACAGTAAATAAACATTATTTACTATTAGTGTAATAAAAAATGAGAGAAAACAATAAGAAAGGAGCCTCCCCCGACGTCCTTAAGAGCGCACTGCCATTGTGTCTTGGTACTGATTTTGCCACCTCTGAAGCCAGGGGTCACAAAGACAGTGCCAGGGGTCACAAGGGGCAAGCCAGGGGTTGCAGCTGTGATCCCTGGCAACCCCTAAATGACGTCCATGCCCATGCAAACTTGCCCCCACCGCCCCTTCATTAAAGAACTACCAATCAACAAAGCACTAACACCCATCCTCAGTGCCTTCAAGTACTCAGCCACATTTCTGGACACTTGGAAACATGCCACCGTCATGCCCCTGCTCAAGAAACCATCCGCTGACCCAGCCATGCTTTTCAAGTAAAGACCCATCTCCCTCCTACCATAACCGGCCAAGGTCTTAGAGAAATTAAGCAACCAACGCCTCATGACCACCTCAGCAATGACCAGCTCCTTGATGTAGCTCAGTCCGGCTTCAGGCCCAAATGCAGTACAGAAACAGCACTCATTGCTGCCAAAGAAGACATCCGCATGACCCTCGACAGAGGAGGCATGGCATCCCTTGTTCTCTGTAGCATTTGACACGGTTCCACACCCCATCCTCGTTAGGTGCCTGCATGAGATTGGTATCCAAACACTTGTTCTCCAATGGATCTGCTCCTTCTTAACGAATAGAACACAAGCTGTCAGCTTGGCACCCCTCTCCTCGGAAGTCCACAAACTCTGGAGCTCTTGGCCGTTGGGTAGGCAGGCAGTCCTCTGGGGGTTTGTAGAGGTTGCTGGTCCTTCAGGACGAGTTGTCTTCTGGTAGCAAGAGTCTTGAAGATGCAGACCGTCAGGTAGGGCTATAGCCAAGTCAGTTGTTGTCTGGAGTCTTTTCTGCTACTCTGGCTCATTGGTCCTTCTTCTTCTTTTCAGGTCACCAGGAATCCGAGGAGCAAGGTTCAGGGGTGCCCCTAAATAGTACATTTAGGGATGTTACAGGGGTCAGAGGGCAGTAGCCAAAGGCTACTGTCCCTGATGGGTGGCTACACCCTTCTTGTGCACACTAGTTTTGGGGAGGGGGGCACATTCCAAACCCAATTGGCTAACACTCTCCAAAGCAGATGGAGGATTCTGTCAGGGTTCACCTCAGCTCTGGGCACCCTAGGGGTGGTCCCAGCTAGGGTGGACACTCCTCCTGGTGTTTACAAATTTTCCCACCAGACCTGCTGCCAAAAGTAGGGCCTAGTCAGTGTGCGGGCATTTCCACCAGTGGAGTGCCCTGGGGCAGTAGAACAAAAGGCAGGAGTCTTTGAGGCTCACCACCAAGTGTTGCAGTTCCTGCAAGTGGGAGGTGTGAAGCACCTCCACCCAGAGCAGGCTTTGTCTCTGACCCCAGAGAGCACAAAGGCTCTCACCCCATGGGATCAGAAACTTGTCTGTTAGTGGCAGGCTGGCACAGACCGGTCAGCCCTACACCTGAGAACTGGGTGAAATACATGGGGCATCTCTAAGATGCCCTCTGTGTGCATTTTTCAATAAATCCAACACTGGCATCAGTGTGGGTTTATTGAGCTGAGAAGTTTGATACCAAACTTCCCAGTCTTCAGTGAAGCTATCACGGAGCTGTGGAGCTCGTAATGACAAACTCCCAGCCCATATACTCAGCATGGCCGCACTGCACTTACAATGTCTAAGAATTGACTCACCTGTGGTACATTGCACCCTGCCTCAGGGCTGTAAGGCCTGCTTGAGGGGTGACTTACCTATGCCACAGGCAGTGGTTTGTGGGCATGGCACCTTGGTGTGGGGTCCCTTAGGGTGGTATAATTCATGCTGCAACCCTTGGGGACCTTTCCTGGCCACAGGCCCCTGGTACCACTGGTACCTTTTACAGAGGACCTATCTGTGTGCCAGGGTTGAGCCAATTGTCGAAGCAACGGTACCGCTTAGGGAAAGAACATTAGTGCTGGGGCCTGGTTAGAAGGGTCCCAGCACACACTCGGTCAAGTCAGCATCAATGTCAGGCAAGAAGAGGGCGGGTACTGCAACAATAGGCCAGTTTCCTACCACGATAGATTGAAAGTTGAAGCAGCGGAAAGGCTCACTTGGAGTTTAGTTCTTCTAGTTGTGTACCTCAATGCTCTTCTCTCAGCCCTACATTATTTAACGTATGTTTGCCCCTCTGGCTGAGATCATAAAATCATCCAGTTTTATGGCAGTAGCCAGTTGATAATACACTAATCATTCTAAGTATCTCACAGTAAATGCGAACAAAACTGAAGTGATGATAGGAGGAAACAACCTCACAAGGTGGTTAGATTTGAACTGACTTACGTGTATGGTTAACCAGCCTACGCCTAAGGAAGAGGTCAAAAGCCTCGGAACTTGGGTTGACAGCAAACTGGTCACGGGAACGCAAGCTAAGGAACTGGCTGCCCCTTGTTTTGCCCGCCTCAGGATGCTAAGAAGAGCACTGCAATGGTTGCCAGAGTCATCATGGAGAGTTCGCCCAAGGTTTAATTAACTCCTGTCTAGAATATGGGAATTCTCCATATTTAGGAAGTTCAAAGATAGTCATAAACAGACTACAGATCATACAAAACGCGACTATCCGGACAGTACTGAGAATTCCTAAATCCCAGGCAGTGACTGCTGCTAGAATGTCCTTACTCTGGCTACCTATTCATAAAGAATTCAATTCAAAGCATTTTGCTTCGCGCGTACAGCTGTCCATCACAAAGGGTCCAGACCTTTTCAGAGGCTAGTGACACTTCATCACCTGGCCGGCGGGCCTTCATTTTCTTACACCGTTTCCAAACTCTGGAATGCGCTTCTCCTTCAAATTAGGAGAATTTAATCCGAAATTAATTTAAAGAAAAAAATAAAACCATTTATTTTTTAATAGGGCCAGTTAGAGGCGCACCTAACCACAGGTCTAGCGCTGGGATGCCCGCTGGGTAGCTATGTGCTTTATTAATCTCTGAGACTAGACTGGACTAGACTCTCTATCTTCTGTGGCTTGGATTTTAGAGGAGGACAGCGAGTTTCGTGAACTCTCCCAGTGGTCTTGAGATATTGAGGAGGGTACTGTCCTCTGGTATGGGTAGGGTGGTTAGATCTCTTGAATGTCCTTGAAGGGCAGAAAGTAACTCTTCCCTTTTTCTGCTGCCCTAGATGTGTGAAATGGGAAGCAAGAGCATCTCTCTAACCCAGTGCTAGAAGGCGAGATAATCTAAAGCTCAGGGGTAGAGGAAGGCGAGAGGATCTGCCCAGCTCAGGGCTAGGGGAAGGTGAGAGGATCAGTCCACTCCAGCACTTGGGGAAGGTGAGAGGATCTGTCCAGCCCAGTTCTAGGGGAAGGGTAAAGGAGCTGTCCAGTTCAGGGCTAGTTAAGGAAAGAGGACCTGTCCATCCCAGGGCTAGGGGAAGGCGACAGGATCTGTCCAGCCCAATATTTGGGGATGGCGAGAGGATCTGTTCACTCCAGCACTAAGGGAAGGTTATAGGATCTGTCCAGCTCAGGGCTAGAGAAGAATAAAGGACCTGTCCACCCCAGGGCTATGGGAAGTGTAGGAAGTTGGCTCTGTATATACTATCTCAAAGTGAGAGATAGTGTGCACAGAGTCCAAGGGTTCCCCTTAGAGTTAAGATAGTGGCAACATTTGATAATACTAATGCTCTATTTTGTGGTAGTGTGGTCGAGCAGTAGGCTTATCAGAGGGTAGTGTTAAGCATTTGTTGTACACATACAGGCAATAAATGAGGAACACACACTCAAAGACTTAACTCCAGGCCAATAGTTTTATATAGAAAAATATATTTTCTTAATTTGTTTTGGAACCACAAGATTCAAGAATTGCGGCAAGTACATAAAATGCAAGGTACTTCATACAGGTAAGTATAGAACTTTGATTCAAAGCGGTAGTACACACAGCTTTAGTTAAAATGGCAATAAGCTATTTTAAAATAGTTCCTGGGGAGGTAAGTTTGGTTAAGTTTCTCAGGTAAGTAAAGCACTTACACAGTCAGTCTCCTGGGCATAGGCAGCCCACCGTTGGGTGTTCAAGTCAACCCCAAACACCCAGCACCAGCAACACAGGGCCCGTCAGGTGCAGAGGTCAAAGGAGGGCCCAAAACACATAGGAGCCTATGGAGAACAGGGGTGCCCCGGTTCCAGTCCGCCAGCAGGCAAGTACCTGTGTCCTCGGGGAGCAGAGCAGGGGGATTTTGTAGCGTACTGGGTGGGGACACAAACAGGCACACAAAACACACCCTCAGTGGCACAGGGGCGGCTGGGTGCAGTGTGCAAAGTAGGCGTCTGATTTGCTATTGAATTCAATGGAGGGACCCGGGGATCACTTAGGCGATGCAGGCAGGGTACAGGGGAGCTTCTCGGGCAAGCCACCGACTGGGCTAGGAAGAGGGCCACCTGCTGGTCACCCCTGCACTGGTGAGTGGTTCCTCTCGGTCCTTGGGGCTGCGGGTACAGTGCTTGGTCCAGGCGTCGGGTTCCTTGTTACCAGGCAGTCGTGGTCAGGGGGAGCCTCTGGATCCTCTCTGCAGGCGTTGCTGTGGGGGTGCAGGGGGGTCGACTCAGGTTACCCACGTCGTCCTAGTCGCTTGGGAGTCTTCTCTGCGGTGTTAGTTCTCTGGAGCTTGAGCCGGGGCGTCGGATGCAGAGTGTGAAGTCTCACGCTTCCGGCGGGAAGAGAGAGTTCTTTAAAAGTTGCTTCTTTGTTGCAAAGTTGTTGCAGGTTCTGAACAGTGCTGCTGTTCTCAGGAGTTTCTTGGTCCTTTGGGTTCAGGGCAGTCCTCTGAGTCCTCAGAGGTCGCTGGTCCCTGTCGGATGAGTCGCTGTGCAGGTTCTTTGAGTCTGGAGACAGGCCGGTAGGGCTGGGGCCAAGTCAGTTGTCGTCTCCGTCGTCTCTGCGGGGCTTTCAGGTCAGCAGTCCTTCTTCTTTCTTCAGGTTGCAGGAATCTGATTTCCTGGGTTCAGGGTCACCCCTGAATACTCAATTTAGGGGTGTGTTTAGGTCCGGGGGGCAGTAGCCAATGGCTAATGTCCTTGAGGGTGGCTACACCCTCCTTGTGCCTCCTCCCAGAGGGGAGGGGGGCACATCCCTATTCCTATTGGGTAAATCCTCCAAACACAAGATGGAGGATTTCTAAAGGCAGGGGTCACCTCAGCTCAGGGTACCTTAGGGGCTGTCCTGACTTGCCAGTGACTCCTCCTTGTTTTTCTGATTATCTCCCCTGGACTTGCTGCCAAAAGTGGGGGCTGTGTCCAGGGGGCGGGCACCTCCACTAGCTGGAGTGCCCTGGGGTATTGTAACACGAAGCCTGAGCCTTTGAGGCTCACTGCTAGGTGTTACAGTTCCTGCAGGAGGGAGGTGCGAAGCATCTCCACCCAGTGCAGGCTTTGTTTCTGGCCTCAGAGAGCACAAAGGCTCTCACCCCAGGGGGTCAGAAACTCGTCTCTCAGCAGCAGGCTGGCACAGACCAGTCAGTCCTGCACTGAAGGATTGGGTAAAATACAGGGGGGATCTCTAAGATGCCCTCTGTGTGTATTTTGTAATAAATCCAGCACTGGTATCAGTGTGAGTTTATTATTCTGAGAAGTTTGATACCAAACTTCCCAGTATTCAGTGTAGCCATTATGGGACTGTGGAGTTTGTTTTGACGAACTCCCAGACCATATACTTAGTATGGCCACACTGTACTTACAATTTCTAAGAATGGACTTGGACACTGTAGGGGCATATTGCTCATGCAGTTATGCCCTCACCTGTGGTATAGTGCACCCTGCCTTAGGGCTACAAGGCCTGCTAGAGGGGTGCATTACCTATGCCACCGTCAGTATTTTGTGTTCATGGCATCCTGCAGGGGATGCCATGTCGACTTTGCCTTTTTCTCCCCAGCAACACACACAATCTGCAACAGCAGTGTGCATGTGTTAGGTGAGGGGTCCCTTAGGGTGGCACAACACATGCTGCAGCCCTTAGGCACCTTCCCTGGGCACAGGCCCCTTGGTACTACTGGTACCTTTTACAAGGGACTTATCTGTGCGCCAGGGGTGTGCCAATTGAGGAAACAATGGTACATTTTTAAGTGAAAGAACACTGGTTCTGGGGCCTGGTTAGCAGGGTCCCAGCACACTTCTCAGTCAAGTCAGCATCAATATCAGGCAAAAAGTGGGGGGTAACTGCAACAAGGGCCATTTTCCTATAGGAAGGTTATAGGATCTGCCCAGCTCAGGGCTAGGGGAAGGCAAGAGCATCTGTCCAGCTCAGGCATAGGGAAGGCGAGAGGATCTGTCCAGCTCAGGGATAGGGAAGGCGAGAGGATCTGTCCAGTGTAGAACTAGGGGAAGTTGACAGGATATGTCCATCCCAGGACTAGAAGAAGTGGAGAAGATCTGTCCAGCCTGGTGCTAGGGGAAGACGAGAGGATCTGTCCAGCTCAGGGCTAGGAGAAGGTTAGACGATCTGTCAGGAGAGTAGCACCTGTACAGGTGCACAGGTACATCACCTGTAGAAGTACACAACAGCAGCACCTGTAGAGGTGCACAGGTACATCAACTGTAGACATGCACAGATACAGCACATGTAGAGGAGCACAGGCACAGCGCCTGTAGAGGTGCACAGGTATAGCGCCTGTGAAAATGCACAGGTACAGGCCCTGTAGAGGAGCACAGATAAGGCGCCCGTAGAAGTGCACAGGTACAGCACCTGTAGAAGTGCATAAGAGCAGCACCTGTAGAGGAGTACAGGTACAGCGCCTGTGGAAGTGCACGAGAGCAGCACCTGTAGAGGAGTACAGGCACAGCGCCTGTGGAAGTGCACGAGAGCAGCACCTGTAGAGGTGCACAGGTACAGCGCCTTTGGTGTAAGTGCACGAGAGCAGCACCTGTAGAGGAGTACAGGTACAGCGCATATGGAAGTGCATGTGGAAGTGCACAAGAGTAGCACCTGTAGAGATGTACATGTACAGCGCCTGTGGAAGTGTACGAAAGCAGCAATTGTAGAGGGGCACAGGTACAGCTCCTGTAGCGGTGTATAGGTATAGCGTCTGTGGTGTAAGTGCATGAGAGCAGCCCCTGTAGAGGTGCACAGGTACAGCACCTGTAGGGGTGTACAGAACCTGTGGAAGTGCTAGACAGCAGCACCAGTAAAGGTGCATAGATACGGCACCTGTTGAGGTGTACAGCACCTGTGGAAGTGCTAGAGAGCAGCACCAGGAATTGCACAGGCACAGCACCTGTGGGAGTGCACTAGAGCAGCGCCTGTAGAGGAACACAGGCACAGCACCTGTAGAGATATACAGGTACAGCGCCTGTGTTGTAAGTGCATGAGAGCAGCACCTGTAGAGGTGCACGGGTACAGCGCTTGTAAAGGTTCACAGGTACAGCACCTGTGGTGGAAGTGGATGAGAGCAGCAGCTGTAGAGGTGCACAGGTACAGCACCTGTAGAAGTGCACAGACACAGCGCCTGTAAATGTGTACAGGTACAGCGCCTGTGTTGTAAGTGGATGAGAGAAGCAGCTGTAGAGGTGCACAGGTACAGTGCCTGTGGAAGTGTATGAGAGCAGCAACTGTAGAGGTGCACAGGTACAGTGCCTGTGGAAGTGTACAAGAGCAGCACCTGTAGAGGAGTACACGTGCAGCGCATGTGGAAGTGCACGAGAGCAGCATCTGTAGAGGTGCACAGGTACAGCGCCTGTAAAGGTGTACTGGTACAGCGCCTGTGGTGTAAGTGCATGAGAGCAGCACGTGTAGAGGTGCACAGGTACAGCACCTGTAGGGGTGTACAGCGCCTGTGGAAGTGCTAGACAGCAGCACCAGTAAAGGTGCACAGGTACAGCACCTGTAGAGGTGTACAGGTACAGCACCTTTAGAGGTGCACATGAGCAGCACTTGTAGAGGTGCACAGGTACAGTGCCTGTGGAAGTGTATGAGAGCAGCAACTGTAAAGGTGCACAGGTACAGCACCTGTGGAAGTGTACGAGAGAAGCACCTGTAGAGGAGTACAGGCACAGCTCCTGTAGAGGTGCACGAGAGCAGCACCTGTAGAGGAGTACAAGTGCAGCGCATGTGGAAGTGCACAAGAGCAGCACCTGTAGAGGAGCACAGGTACAGTGCCTGTAAAGGTGTACTGGTACAGCGCCTGTGGTGTAAGTGCATGAGAGCAGCACCTGTAGAGGTGCAGAGGCACAGCACCTGTAGAGGTGTATAGCACCTGTGGAATTCCCGGACAGCAGCACAAGTAAAGGTGAACTGGTGCAGCACCTGTGGAAGTGCTGGAGAGCAGCACCTGTAGAGGAGAAAAGGTACATCGCATGTGGAAGTGCACCAGGGTAGCACCTGTAGAGAAGTACAGGCACAGTGCCTGTGGAAGTGCACGAGAGCAGCACCTGTAGAGGAGTACAGGCACAGCGCCTGTGGAAGTGCACGAGAGCAGCACCTGTAGAGGTGCACAGGTACAGCGCCTATGGAAGAGTACAGGGCCTGTGGAAGTGTACGAGAGCAGCAACGGTAGAGGTGCACAGGCACAGCGCCTGTGGAAGTGCACGAGAGCAGCACCTGTAGAGGTGCACAGGTACAGCGCCTATGGAAGAGTACAGGTACAGGGCCTGTGGAAGTGTACGAGAGCAGCAACGGTAGAGGTGCACAGGTACAGCGCATGTGGAAGTGCATTAGATGGGCACCGGTAGAGGTGCACAGCTACAGTGCATGTGGAAGTGCACAAGAGCATCACCTGTAGAGGAGTACAGGGACAGCGCATGTGGAAGTGTACGAGAGCAGCACCTGTAGAGGAGCACAGGTACAGCGCCTATGGAAGTGCACGAGGGTAGCACCTGTAGAGGAGTACAGGTACAGCGCCTGTGGAAGTGCACGAGAGCAGCACCTGTAGAGGTGCACAGGTACAGCGCCCGTGGAAGTGCACAAGAGTAGCACCTGTAGAGGTGCACAAGTACAGCACCTGTAGAGGAGTATAGGTACATCGCCTGTGGAAGTGTACGAGAGCAGCGCCTGTAGAGGTGCACAGGTACAGCGCCTGTAGAGGTGCACAGGTACAGCACCTGTGGAAGTGCATGAGAGCAGCACCTGTAGAGGTGCACAGGGACAGTGCCTGTGGAAGTGCACGAGAGCAGCACCTGTAGAGGAGTACAGGTACAGCGCCTGTGGAAGCGCACAAGAGCAGCACCTGTAGAGGAGTACAGGTACAGCGCCTGTGGAAGCGCACGAGAGCCGCACCTGCAGAGGAGTACAGGTACAGCGCCTGTAGAGGAGCACAGGTACAGCACCTGTAGAGGAGTAAAGGTAAAGCGCCTGTGGAAGTGTACAAGAGCAGCACCTGTAGAGGTGCACAGGTACAGCACATGTGGAAGTGCATGAGAGCAGCACCTGTAGAGGAGTACAGGTTCAGCTCGTGTGGACGTACACAGGTACAGAACATGTAGAAGTGTACAAGAGTACCACCTGTAGAGCTGCACAGGTACAGCACATGTAGAAGTGCACGAGAGCAGCACCTGTAGAGGTGCACAGGTACAGCACCTGTGGAAGTGTACGAGAGCAGCACCTGTGGAGGAGTACAGTTACAGTGCATGGGGAGGTGCACGAGAGCAGCACCTGTAGAGGAGCACAGGTAAGGCGCCTGTAGAACTGTACAGGTACAGCACCTGTAGACGTGCATGAGAGCAGCACCTGTATAGGTGCACAGGTACAGCGCATGTGGAAGTGCACGAAAGCAGCACCTGTAGAGGAGTACAGGTACAGCACCTGTGGAAGTGTACGAGAGCAGCACCTGTAGAAGTGCACAGGTACAGCGCCTGTGGCAGTGCATAAGAGCACCCACTGTAGAGGTGCACAGTTACAGCGCATGTGGAAGTGTAGGAGACCAGCACCTGCAGAGGAGTACAGGTAGAGCGCATGTGGAAGAGTACGAGAGCAACACCTGTAGAGGTGCACAGGTACAGCGCCTGTGGAAGTGCACGAGAGTAGCACATGTAGAGGAGTACAGGTACAGTGCATGTGGAAGTGCATGAGATTGGCACCGGTAGAGGTGTACAGGTATAGCGCATGTGGAAGTGCACAAGAGTAGCACCTGTAGAGGTGCACAGGTACAGCGCATGTGGAAGAGTACGAGAGCAGCACCTGTAGAGGTGCGCAGGTACAGCGCATGTGGAAGTGTACAAGAGCAGCACCTGTAGAGGTGCACAGGTACAGCGCATGTGGAAGTGCACAGGTAGGGTGCCTGTGGAAGTGTACAAGAGCAGCACCTGTAGAGGAGTACAGGGACAGCGCCTGTGGAAGTGTGCGAGAGCAGCACCTGTAGAGGTGCACAGGTACAGCACCTGTGGAAGTGTACGAGAGCAGCACCTGTAGAGGTTCACAGGTACAGTGCATGTGGAAGTGCACAGGTAGGGCGCCTGTGGAAGTGTACGAGAGCAGCACCTGTAGAGGAGTACAGGTACAGCACCTGTAGAGGTGCACAGGTGCAGCGCCTGTGGAAGGGCTGGAGAGCAGCAGCTGCAGAGGAGTACAGGTACAGTAGTTGTGGAAGTGCACGAGAGCAGCACCTGTAGAGGAGCACAGGCACAGCACCTGTAGATGTGTACAGGTACAGCGCCTGTGTTGTAAGTGCATGAGAGCAGCACCTGTAGAGGTGCACTGGTACAGCGCCTGTAGAGATGTATAGCACCTGTGGAAGTGCCGGACAGCAGCACTAGTGAAGGTGAACTGGTACAGCGCCTGTGGAAGTGCACAAGAACAGCACCTGTAGAGGTGCACTGGTACAGCGCCTGTGAAAGTGTATGAGAGCATCACCTGTAGAGGAATACAGGTACAGCGCATGTGGAAGTGCACAAGAGTAGCACCTGTAGAGGCGTACAGGTACAGCGCCTGTGGAAGTGCACGAGAATAGCACCTGTAGAGGAGTACAGGTACAGTGCATGTGGAAGTGCATGAGATTGGCACCGGTAGAGGTGTACAGGTACAGCGCATGTGGAAGTGCACAAGAGTAGCACCTGTAGAGGTGCACAGGTACAGCACCTGTGGAAGTGTATGAGAGCAGAACCTGTAGAGGAGTACAGGTACAGCGCCTGTGGAAGTGCACGAGAGCAGCACCTGTAGAGGTGCACAGGTACAGCGCCTGTGAAAGTGTATGAGAGCATCACCTGTAGAGGAGTACAGGTACAGCGCATGTGGAAGTGCACAAGAGTAGCACCTGTAGAGGTGACCAGGTACAGCGCCTGTGAAAGTGTATGAAAGCAGCACCTGTACAGGAGTACAGGTACAGTGCCTGTGGAAGTGCACGAGAGTAGCACATGTAGAGGAGTACAGGTACAGTGCATGTGGAAGTGCATGAGATTGGCACCGGTAGAGGTGTACAGGTACAGCGCATGTGGAAGTGCACAAGAGTAGCACCTGTAGAGGTGCACAGATACAGCGCATGTGGAAGAGTACGAGAGCAGCACCTGTAGAGGTGCGCAGGTACAGCGCATGTGGAAGTGTACAAGAGCAGCACCTGTAGAGGTGCACAGGTACAGCGCATGTGGAAGTGCACAGGTAGGGTGCCTGTGGAAGTGTACAAGAGCAGCACCTGTAGAGGAGTACAGGGACAGCGCCTGTGGAAGTGTGCGAGAGCAGCACCTGTAGAGGTGCACAGGTACAGCGCATCTGGAAGAGTACGAGAGCAGCTCCTGTAGAGGTGCACAGGTACAGCACCTGTGGAAGTGTACGAGAGCAGCACCTGTAGAGGAGTACAGGTACAGCGCCTGTAGAGGCGCACAAGTACCGCGCCTGTGGAAGTGTACGAGAGCAGCACCTGTAGAGAAGTACAGGCACAGCACCTGTGGAAGTGTACGAGAGCAGCACCTGTAGATGTGCACTGGTACAGCGTCTGTGGAAGGGCTGGAGAGCAGCAGCTGCAGAGGAGTACAGGTACAGCAGTTGTGGAAGTGCACGAGAGCAGCACCTGTAGAGGAGCACAGGCACAGCACCTGTAGATGTGTACAGGTACAGCGCCTGTGTTGTAAGTGCATGAGAGCAGCACCTGTAGAGGAGTACAGGTACAGCGCATGTGGAAGTGCACAAGAGTAGCACCTGTAGAGGAGTACAGGTACAGCGCCTGTGGAAGTGCATGAGAATAGCACCTGTAGAGGAGTACAGGTACAGTGCATGTGGAAGTGCATGAGATTGGCACTGGTAGAGGTGTACAGGTACAGCGCATGTGGAAGTGCACAAGAGTAGCACCTGTAGAGGTGCACAGGTACAGCACCTGTGGAAGTGTATGAGAGCAGAACCTGTAGAGGAGTACAGGTACAGCGCCTGTGGAAGTGCACGAGAGCAGCACCTGTAGAGGTGCACAGGTACAGCGCCTGTGAAAGTGTATGAGAGCATCACCTGTAGAGGAGTACAGGTACAGCGCATGTGGAAGTGCACAAGAGTAGCACCTGTAGAGGAGTACAGGTACAGCGCCTGTGGAAGTGCACGAGAATAGCACTTGTAGAGGAGTACAGGTACAGTGCATGTGGAAGTGCATGAGATTGGCACCGGTAGAGGTGTACAGGTACAGCGCATGTGGAAGTGCACAAGAGTAGCACCAGTAGAGGTGCACAGGTACAGCACCTGTGGAAGTGTACGAGAGCAGCACCTGTAGAGGTGCACAGGTACAGCGCATGTGGAAGTGCACAAGAGCAGCACCTGTAAAGGTGCACAGGTACTGCGCATGTGGAAGTGCACAGGTAGGGCGCCTGTGGAAGTGTACGAGAGCAGCACCTGTAGAGGAGTACAGTGACAGCACCTGTAGAAGTGTACGAGAGCAGCACCTGTAGAGGTGCACAGGTACAGCGCATCTGGAAGAGTACGAGAGCAACACCTGTAGAGGTGCACAGGTACAGCACATGTGGAAGTGTACGGGAGCAGTACCTGTAGAGGAGTACAGGTACAGCGTCTGTAGAGGTGCACAGGTACAGTGCCTGTGGAAGTGCTGAAGAGCAGCACCTGTAGAGGAGTACAGGTACAGAGCCTGTGAAAGTGTATGAGAGCAGCACCTGTAGAGGAGTACAGGTACAGCGCATGTGGAAGTGCACAAGAGTAGCACCTGTAGAGGAGTACAGGTACAGCGCCTGTGAAAGTGCACGAGAGTAGCACCTGTAGAGGAGTAGTGGTACAGTGCATGTGGAAGTGCATGAGATTGGCAGCGGTAGAGGTGTACAGGTACAGCGCATGTGGAAGTGCACAAGAGTAGCACCTGTAGAGGTGCACAGGTACAGTGCCTGTGGAAGTGCACGAGAGCAGCACCTGTAGAGGTGCACAGTTACAGCGCCTGAAGAGGTGCACAGGTACAGTGCCTGTGGAAGTGTGTGAGACGAGCACCTGTAGAGGAGTACAGAGACAGTGCATGTGGAAGAGTACGAGAGCAGCACCTGTAGAAGTGCACAGGTACAGCGCATGTGGAAGTGCACAAGAGTAGTACCTGTAGAGGTGCACAGGTACAGCGCATGTGGAAGAGTACGAGAGCAGCACCTGTAGAGGTGCGCAGGTACAGCACCTGTGGAAGTGTACAAGAGCAGCACCTGTAGAGGTGCACAGGTACAGCGCATGTGGAAGTGCACAGGTAGGGCGCCTGTGGAAGTGTACGAGAGCAGCACCTGTAGAGGAGTACAGGGACAGCACCTGTGGAAGTGTACGAGAGCAGCACCTGTAGAGGTGCACAGATACAGCACATCTGGAAGAGTACGAGAGCAGCACCTGTAGAGGTGCACAGGTACAGCACCTGTGGAAGTGTACGAGAGCAGCACCTGTAGAGCTGCACAGGTACAGCGCATGTGGAAGTGTACAAGAGCAGCACATGTAGAGGTGCACAGGTACAGCGCATGTGGAAGTGCACAGTTAGGGAGCCTGTGGAAGTGTACGAGAGCAGCACCTGTAGAGGAGTACAGGGACTGCGCCTGTGGAAGTGTTCGAGAGCAGCACCTGTAGAGGTGCACAGGTACAGCACCTGTGGAAGTGTACGAATGCAGCACCTGTAGAGCTGCACAGGTACAGCACATGTGGAAGTGTACAAGAGCAGCACCTGTAGAGGTGCACATGTACAGCGCATTTGGAAGTGCACAGTTAGGGAGCCTGTGGAAGTGTACGAGAGCAGCACCTGTAGATGAGTACAGGTACAGCACCTGTAGAGGTGCACAGGTGCAGCGCCTGTGGAAGGGCTGGAGAGCAGCACCTGCAGAGGAGTACAGGTACAGCAGTTGTGGAAGTGCACGAGAGCAGCACCTGTAGAGTAGCACAGGCACAGCACCTGTAGATGTGTACAGGTACAGCGCCTGTGTTGTAAGTGCATGAGAGCAGCACCTGTAGAGGTGCACAGGTACAGCCCCTGTAGAGGTGTATAGCACCTGTAGAAGTGCCGGACAGCAGCACTAGTGAAGGTGAACTGGTACAGCACCTGTGGAAGTGCACAAGAACAGCACCTGTAGAGGTGCACAGGTACAGCGCCTGTGGAAGTGTATGAGAGCAGCACCTGTAGAGGAGTACAGGTACAGCGCCTGTGGAAGTGCACGAGAGCAGCACCTGTACAGGTGCACAGGTACAGCGCCTGTGAAAGTGTATGAGAGCATCACCTGTAGAGGAGTACAGGTACAGCGCATGTGGAAGTGCACAAGAGTAGCACCTTTAGAGGAGTACAGGTACAGTGCATGTGGAAGTGCATGAGATTGGCACCGGTAGAGGTGTACAGGTACAGCGCATGTGGAAGTGCACAAGAGTAGCACCTGTAGAGGTGCACAGGTACAGCACCTGTGGAAGTGTACGAGAGCAGCACCTGTAGAGGTGCACAGGTACAGCGCATGTGGAAGTGTACGAGAGCAGCACCTTAGAGGTGCACAGGTACAGCGCATGTGGAAGCGCACAGGTAGGGCGCCTGTGGAAGTGTACGAGAGCAGCACCTGTAGAGGAGTACAGGGACAGCGCCTGTGGAAGTGTACGAGAGCAGCACCAGTAGAGGTGCACAGGTACAGCGCATCTGGAAGAGTACGAGAGTAGCACCTGTAGAGGTGCACAGGTACAGCACCTGTGGAAGTGTACGAGAGCAGCACCTGTAGAGGAGTACAGGTACACCGTCTGTAGAGGTGCACAGGTGCAGCACCTGTGGAAGTGCTGGAGAGCAGCACCTGTAGAGGAGTACAGGTACAGGGCCTGTGAAAGTGTATGAGAGCAGCACCTGTAGAGGAGTACAGGTACAGCGCATGTGGAAGTGCACAAGAGTAGCACCTGTAGAGGAGTACAGGTACAGCGCCTGTGGAAGTGCACAAGAGTAGCACCTGTGGAGGAGTACAGGTACAGTGCATGTGGAAGTGCATGAGATTGGCACCGGTAGAGGTGTACAGGTACAGTGCATGTGGAAGTGCACAAGAGTAGCACCTGTAGAGGTGCACAGGTACAGTGCCTGTGGAAGTGCACGAGAGCAGCACCTGTAGAGGTGCACAGGTACAGCGCCTGAAGAGGTGCACAGGTACAGCGCCTGTGGAAGTGTATTTGAGGAGCACCTGTAGAGGAGTACAGGGACAGTGCATGTGGAAGAGTACGAGAGCAGCACCTGTAGAGGTGCACAGGTACAGCGCATGTGGGAGTGTACAAGAGGATCACCTGTAGTGAAGTACAGGTACAGTGCCTGTAGAGGTGCACAGGTACAGTGCCTGTGGAAGTGCTGGAGAGCAGCACCTGTAGAGGAGTACAAGTACAGCAGTTGTGGAAGTGCACAAGAGCAGCACCTGTAGAGGAGCACAGGCACAGCACCTGTAGATTTGTACAGGTACAGCGCCTGTAAAGGTGTATAGCACCTGTGGAAGTGTCGGACAGCATCACTAGTGAAGGTGAACTGGTACAGCGCCTGTGGAAGTGCACAAGAACAACACCTGTAGAGGTGCACAAGTACAGCGCCTGTGGAAGTGTATGAGAGCAGCAACTGTAGAAGAGTACAGGTACAGCGCATGTAGAAGTGCACGAGAGTAGCACCTGTAGAGGAGTACAGGTACAGCGTCTGTGGAAGTGCTGGAGAGCAGCACCTATAGAGGAGCACAGGTGAAGCGCATGTGGAAGTGCACGAAAGCAGCACCTGTAGAGGAGTACAGGTACAGCGTCTGTGGAAGTGCATGTGGAAGTGCACGAGAGCAGCACCTGTAGAGGAGTACAGGTACAGCGCATGTGGAAGTGCATGTGGAAGTGCACGAGAGTAGCACCTGTAGAGGTGCACAGGTACAGCGCATGTGGAAGAGTATGAGAGCAACACCTGTAGAGGTGCATAGGTACAGCACCTGTGGAAGTGCACGAGAGCAGCACCTGTAGAGGAGTACAGGTACAGCGCCTGTAGAGGCGCACAAGTACAGCGCCTGTGGAAGTGTACGAGAGCAGCACCTGGAGAGGTGCACAGGTACAGCGCATGTGGAAGTGTACAAGAGCAGCACCTGTAGTGAAGTACAGGTACAGCGCCTGTAGAGGTGCACAGGTACAGTGCCTGTGGAAGTGCTGGAGAGCAGCACCTAAAGAGGAGAACAAGTACAGCAGTTGTGGAAGTGCACGAGAGCAGCACCTGTAGAGGAGCACAGGCACAGCACCTGTAGATTTGTACAGGTACAGCGCCTGTGTTGTAAGTGCATGAGAGCACCACCTGTAGAGGTGCACAGGTACAGCGCCTGTAAAGGTGTATAGCACCTGTGGAATTGTCGGACAGCATCACTAGTGAAGGTGAACTGGTACAGCGCCTGTGGAAGTGCACAAGAACAACACCTGTAGAGGTGCACAAGTACAGCGCCTGTGGAAGTGTATGAGAGCAGCACCTGTAGAGGAGTACAGGTACAGCGCCTGTGGAAGTGCACAAGAGCAGCACCTGTAGAGGTGCACAGGTACAGCGCCTGTGGAAGTGTACGAGAGGCGCACCTGTAGAGGAGTACAGGTACAGCGCATGTGGAAGTGCACGAGAGTAGAACCTGTAGAGGAGTACAGGTACAGTGCATGTGGAAGTGCATGGGATTGGCACCAGTAGAGGTGTACAGGTGCAGCGCCTGTAGAGGTGCACAGCTACAGCGCCTGTGGAAGTGTACGAGAGGCGCACCTGTAGAGGAGTACAGGGACAGCGCATGTGGAAGAGTACGAGAGCAGCACCTGCAGAGGTGCACAGGTACAGCGCATGTGGAAGAGTACCAGAGCAGCACCTGTAGAGGTGCACAGGTACAGCGCCTGTGGAAGTGTACGAGGGCAGCACCTGTAGAGGTGCACAGGTACAGCGCCTGTAGAGGTGCACAGGTGCAGCGCCTGTGGAAGTGCTGGAGAGCAGCACCTGTAGAGGAGTACAAGTACAGCAGTTGTGGAAGTGCACAAGAACAGCACCTGTAGAGGAGCACAGGTACAGCGCATGTGGAAGTGCACGAGAGCAGCACCTGTAGAGGAGCACAGGCACAGCATCTGTAGATGTGTACAGGTACAGCGCCTGTGTTGTAAGTGCATGAGAGCAGCACCTGTAGAGGTGCACAGGTACAGCGCCTGTAAAGGTGTATAGCACCTGTTGAAGTGCCGGACAGCAGCACTAGTGAAGGTGAACTGGTACAGCACCTGTGGAAGTGCACAAGAACAGCACCTGTAGAGTTGCACACGTACAGCATCTGTGGAAGTGTATGAGAGCAGCACCTGTAGAGGAGTACAGGTACAGCACCTGTGGAAGTGCACGAGAGTAGCACCTGTAGAGGAGTACAGGTACAGCGCATGTGGAAGTGGACGAGGGTAGCACCTGTAGAGGTGCACAGATACATCGCCTGTAGAGGCGCACCGGTACAGCGCCTGTGGAAGTGCACGCGAGCAGCACCTGTAGAGGTGCACAGGTACAGCGTCTGTGAAAGTGTATGAGAGCATCACCTGTAGAGGAGTACAGGTACAGCGCATGTGGAAGTGCACAAGTGTAGCACCTGTAGAGGAGTACAGGTACAGCGCCTGTGGAAGTGCACGAGAATAGCACTTGTAGAGGTGCACAGGTACAGCGCCTGTGAAAGTGTATGAGAGCATCACCTGTAGAGGAGTACAGGTACAGCGCATGTGGAAGTGCACAAGAGCAGCACCTGTAGAGGAGTACAGGTACAGCGCATGTGGAAGTGCACAAGAGTAGCACCAGTAGAGGTGCACAGGTACAGCACCTGTGGAAGTGTACTAAAGCAGCACCTGTAGGGGTGCACAGGTACAGCGCATGTGGAAGTGCACAGGTAGGGCGCCTGTGGAAGTGTACGAGAGCAGCACCTGTAGAGGAGTACAGGGACAGCGCATGTGGAAGTATACGAGAGCAGCACCTGTAGAGGAGTACAGGTACAGCGCATCTGAAAGAGTACAAGAGCAGCACCTGTAGAGGTGCACTGGTACAGCGTCTGTGGAAGGGTACAAGAGCAGCACCTGTAGAGGAGTACAGGTACAGTGCATGTGGAAGAGTACGAGAGCAGCACCTGTAGAGGAGTACAGGTGCAGCGCATCTGGAAGAGTACGAGAGCAGCACCTGTAGAGGTGCACAGTTATAGCGCCTGTGGAAGTAAACGAGAGCAGCACCTGTAGAGGTGCACAGATACAGCGGCAGTGGAAGTGCAGAAGAGCAGCACCTGTAGAGGTGCACAGGTACAGTGCCTGTGGAAGTGCATGAGAGCAGCACCTGTAGATGTGTACAGGTGCAGCGCATGTGGAAGTGTACAAGAGCAGCACCTGTAGAGGTGCACAGGTACAGCGCATGTGGAAGTGCTCGAGAGTAGCACCTGTAGATGTGTACAGGTACAGTGCCTGTAGAGGAGCACAGTTACAGCGTCTGCAGAGGTGCACAGGTACAGCGCATGTAAAGGTGTACAGGTACAGCGCCTGTAGAGGAGTACAGGTACAGCGTCTGTAGAGGTGCACAGGTACAGCACCTGTAGAGATGCACAGGTACAGTGACTGTGGAAGTGTACGAGAGCAGCACCTGTAGAGGAGTACAGGTACAGCACCTCTGGTGTAACTGCATGAGAGCAGCACCTGTAGAGGTGCACAGGTACAGCGCCTATGGAAGTGCACGAGAGCAGCACCTGTAGAGGTGCACAGGTACAGCACCTGTAGAGATGCACAGGTACAGTGACTGTGGAAGTGCACGAGAGCAGCACCTGTAGAGGTGTACAGGTACAGCACCTCTGGTGTAACTGCATGAGAGCAGCACCTGTAGAGGTGCACAGGTACAGCGCCTATGGAAGTGCACGAGAGCAGCACCTGTAGAGGTGCACAGGTACAGCGCCTATGGAAGTGCACGAGAGCAGCACCTGTAGAGGTGCACAGATACAGCGCCTGTAGAGGTGCACAGGTACAGCGCCAGTGGAAGTGCAGAAGAGCAGCACCTGTAGAGGTGTACAGGTACAGCGCCTGTAGAGGTGCACAGGTACAGTGCCTGTGGAAGTGCACAAGAGCAGCACCTGTAGAGGAGTACAGGTACAGCGCCTGTGGAAGTGCACGAGAGCAGCACCTGTAGAGGAGTACAGGTACAGTGCCTGTGGAAGTGCATGAGAGCAGCACCTGTAGAGGAGTACAGGTACAACGCATGTGGAAGTGCACAGGTACAGCGCATGTGGAAGTGCACAAGAGTAGCACCTGTAGATGTGTACAGGTACAGCACCTGTAGAGGTGCACAGGTACAGCGCATGTAAAGGTGCACAGGTACAGCGCCTGTAGAGATGCACAGGTACAGCGCCTGTGGAACTGCACGACAGCAGCACCTGTAGAGGTGCACAGGTACAGCACCTGTGGAAGTGCACGAGAGCAACACCTGTAGACGTGTAGAGGTACAGCGCCTGCAGAGGCGCACAAGTACAGCGCCTGTGGAAGTGCACGAGATCAGCACCTGTAGAGGTGCACAGGGACAGCGCATGTGGAAGAGTACGAGAGCAGCACCTGCAGAAGTGCACAGGTACAGCGCCTGTGAAGTGCACGAGAGCAGCACCTGTAGAGGTGCACAGGGACAGCGCATGTGGAAGAGTACGAGAGCAGCACCTGCAGAGGTGCACAGGTACAGCGCATGTGGAAGAGTACCAGAGCAGCACCTGTAGAGGTGCACAGGTACAGCGCCTGTGGAAGTGCACGAGAGCAGCACCTGTAGAGGTGCACAGGTACAGAGCCTGTAGAGATGCACAGGTACAGCGCCTGTGGAACTGTACGACAGCAGCACCTGTAGAGGTGCACAGGTACAGCACCTGTGGAAGTGCACGAGAGCAGCACCTGTAGAGGTGTACAGGTACAGCACCTCTGGTGTAACTGCATGAGAGCAGCACCTGTCGAGGTGCACAGGTGCAGCGCCTGTGGAAGTGCACGAGAGCAGCACCTGTAGAGGTGCACAGGTACAGCGCCTGTAGAGGTGCACAGGTACAGCGCCTGTGGAAGTGCATGAGAGCAGCACCTGTAGAGGTGTACAGGTACAGCGCATGTGGAAGTGCACGAGAGCAGCACCTGTAGAGGTGCACAGGTACAGCGCCTGTAGAGATGCACAGGTACAGCGCCTGTGGAAGTGCATGAGAGCAGCGCCTGTAGATGTGCACAGGTACAGCGCCTGTAGAGGTGCACAGGTACAGCGCTTGTGGAAGTGCACGAGAGCAGCGCCTGTAGAGGTGCACAGGTACAGCGCCTGTAGAGGTGCACAGGTACAGCGCTTGTGGAAGTGCACGAGAGCAGCACCTGTAGAGGTGTACAGGTACAGCGCATGTGGAAGTGCACGAGATCAGCACCTATAGAGGTGCACAGGTACAGCGCCTGTAGAGGTGCACAGGTACAGCGCTTGTGGAAGTGCACGAGAGCAGCGCCTGTAGAGGTGCACAGGTACAGGGCCTGTAGAGGTGCACAGGTACAGCGCTTGTGGAAGTGCACAAGAGCAGCTCCTGTAGAGGTGCACAGGTACAGCGCCTGTAGAGGTGCACAGGTACAGCGCCTGTAGAGGTGCACAGGTACAGCGCCTGTGGAAGTGCACAAGAGCAGCTCCTGTAGAGGTGCACAGGTACAGCGCCTGTAGAGGTGCACAGGTACAGCGCCTGTGGAAGTGCTGGAGAGCAGCACCTGTAGAGGTGCACAGATACAGCGCCTGCAGAGGTGTATAGCACCTGTGGAAGTGCCGGACAGCAGCACTACTGAAGGTGAACTGGTACAGCGCCTGTGGAAGTGCACAAGAACAGCACCTGTAGAGGTTCACAGGTACAGCCCCGGTTGAAGTGCACGAGAGCAGCACCTGTAGAGGTGCACAGATACAGCGCCTGTAGAGGTGCACAGGTACTGCGCCTGTGGAAGTGCTGGAGAGCAGTACCAATAAGTCTGCGCAGGATCAGCCTTTTGCCTACTGAAACCCCACAATAACCACATTAAAGCTCCCGTCTGCTGGGGGGGGGGGGGAGCACGCGGATGCAGGTCTCTCGCTTTTCTCCGTTGCTAGGCAACCAGCATCAGTTGTGGTTAGGGAGGCAGCCAAGCTTAGACTGAGGACACTTCCTGACAGATGCAGATTTAATGGCATCTTCTTTGTGTTCCCGGGCTCAAAACCTTCAGCATCGGTGGAAGCGGCGGCAGAGGGCAGGCACGTGAGTGCACGCTGCACACTGCTTAGTGTACACTGCTCTCTGCACACTGAACCTCATACTGCGCACTGCACACTGCTTAGTTTATACTGCTCTCTGCACACTGCACACTGCGCACGCTCACAGCGCACTGCACACTGCTCTCTGCACACTGCACACTGCTCCCTGTGCAATGCATACAACACAGTGCACACTGCTCTTTGCACACTGCACTGCATACTGTGCACTGCACACTGCGCATGTTCACTGTGCACTGCACACTGCTTAGAGCACACTGCTCTCTGCGCACTGCACACTGCATGCTGCACACTGCTCTCTGTGCAATGCACACTGCACACTGCACATTGCCCTCTGCACACTGCTCTCTGTGCAGTGCACACTGCACTCCACTCACTGTGCACTGCACACTGCACTGCACACTGCACGCTACACACTACGCACTGCACAACCCGCACTGCACATTGCTCACTGCACATGGCACACTATCCACTGCGCACAGCACAGTGCACTCAACGGTCCAGATTTACAAGAATCTGGCACATCAGTACTGATGCACCAGTTTTCTTGCGCCACCTAACGACACAATGGGTGCTTTGTATTTACAATACGGCGCACCATGGCACAGGTTAGGCCAATAGTGTTAACATTTTTACACCATTCTGGAGCTTTGCTGCACTAGAGTTAAAACTTTTTACGCTAATGTAGCAAAGTGCAAGAGGCCCATTGACTTCAATGGGTGTGTCCTTTTAACACCTGCTGTGAGCGGGCATTAAAAATGCTGCCAAAAATGGCGCAATGAAATCTTGTAGATTTTATTGCACCATTTTTGCGGGCCTCCTAATGCCTGGCACAGGCACAATGTGGTGAAAGGGGGTTACAAAGTGGCCCAATGCATGCATTGCGCCGCTTTGTAAATATGGCTCATCTATTTCTGCCTCGCTAAGCAAAATTAGCATAAAAAATTACACTAATTTGCTGCAAGGAGGTGCTACGGCCTTGTAAATCTGGCCCAGTGTCTTCTTTCTTCCTGTGTTTCCAGAGTGCACACATAGCGCCGCTCCCCCCTGATGTGCTACTCTAGAGCACACTGCTCTGTGGGAATGCTTGCATGGAGCAGTGCAGGTGTCCGGGGCGGTACACGTGCTGAACGATTCAATCTTGTGCGTAAAACCAGAGCTGTGGTTTTGTCAGGTTTTTGTTGCTGCACTCATGGTGTGTAAGGATCGAGGGATGCTTGTCATGGATAAGGCACTTCTGTGCGGTAGGAAAGGTGGTGGTTGCAGTGAGGCCTACCTGAGAAGTGCTTTGCTTCCTCATGCAGGGTTCAGAG
The DNA here is from genome assembly GCF_031143425.1 of Pleurodeles waltl. Taxonomy (NCBI): domain Eukaryota; kingdom Metazoa; phylum Chordata; class Amphibia; order Caudata; family Salamandridae; genus Pleurodeles; species Pleurodeles waltl. Next base: position 11,479,147 of record NC_090448.1, on the reverse strand, counting down.
GGGCTTTACCCACCAAGTCCGCAGTTCTGACAACAGAGACTCTCTGAGTGTCTCACTTGAGGTCCCTGACCCACAGGTCCATCCACTACAGACCCCTGGGTCACTGGTCCATCCATCACAGGCCCCTTGACCCACTCGTCCATCCACCACAGGCCGTTGGGTCACTAGTCCATTCACTACAGGCCCCTGACCCACTGCTCCATCCACCGCAGGTCCCTGGGTCACTAATCCATTCATCACAGGCCCCTGACTGACCACTCCATCCACCACAGGCCCAGGACCCACCCATCTATCCACCACAGGCCCCCTGACCCACCCGTCCATCCACTACAGACCCCTGGGTCACTGGTCCATCCACCACAGGCCGAGGACCCACCGTCCATCCACCATAGGCCCCCTGACCCACCTGTCCATCCACCACAGGCCCTTGGGTCACTAGTCCATTCACTACAGACCCCTGACCCACTGCTCCATCCACTGCAGGTCCCTAGGTCACTAGTCCATCCACCACAGGCCCCTAACCCACCCACCCATCCATCCACCCACCACAGGCCCTGAGTTCACTAGTGCCCCACCACAGGCCCCTGGGTCACGTACCTGAAGCCCCACCTCTGATGCTTCCTGCATGTGACTGCACATGAGGTGCAGTAATCTCAGGCACTACAACAGACAATGTCCTTGTCACGCAGCAGAACATCCACTGCGCTTCAGGGCCTTCTTTGTTATGCTGTAAGGCAGACCACTAAACATATATAACACAAAGGTCCTCCATACCTGAAGGGCTGGGGGAAGGAGAGCAGGGCATATTTACAAGGAGCTCATGCCGCGCTGCGTCATTTTTTTTGATGCAGTGGTGGCTCATTCAGTGTTCCATATTTATAAAGTGCCGCATTTGGCAAAGTGCGCCACTTTTCTCTTGTGTGCATCATTCTTTACCTGCTATACAACCAGACGCACCAGGTTGTTAGTCATATGCAAAGTAGACGTTCCCTCTGAAAATCCCACACAGAACTGCACACATTCATATTTACACGTTTTTAGCAAAGTGACGCATCATTGGCAAATGACCAAAATGCGTTGAAATTCCTATGCATGCTTAACCTAGGCATAAAAATGATGCGGATGCTTTTGAATGGAAATCTGACCAGCTGAAGTCACTTAACACACGGGAATAGGTCTATATTTCACTTTCCCTCTGCTAGTAGTGGGTCTGCACATGTGACAATCAAATAGTAGGTCCCCTTGACCAAGCGGGGACCGCGGCAACTATAAGAACACCATCCCCTGCAGAAAGACCATGACGTTGTGTACATTTTGTAAGGGGCAGGCCAGGATTGTCACTTCTCCCTGGAGAAAGTGCTCACTAAGTCCAGGCCTTTGTACTCCAAAGAACAACAGGCAAGTACACACACAAGGTAGCTAATACATGTGTTTCTGCTTCACATTCCAACATATACTTGTGTTCACTTACATCACACTGTCACACACACTCAGGTCTCCACATACACATATGTACACTATGCTCACTGTAATGTGACACATAGACATAGTGCATGCATACCCTCTTACATACAGGACCAATGTAAACGTGTAGAAGGTGACATTCCACCATTTAACAGACTTTTACATTGATCCTAACACATGACGTTACTTGCGTCATTTCAAACTGACGCATCACCTCTAAAATGTGACGCATTGCTGAAGTTGCATTACTTCTGAGGCGAACTTCAGCAATGCACCACTTTTGGGGTGGAATCGTTACAGCAAAGTTTCCACATATGCCTCAGAATTTCTGATGCACCTTGAGGCCTTGTGCATCCATTGCTTCGTAACAGATTCCTGCACATTGTAAATAATTTTTACGCAATGCTGCCAAAAGGCAGCAATGCGTAATTTCTTGTAAATATAGCCCAGAGTTTTTTGGGTAAGGGTACATGCTTGTGTTCTCCCTATAGAGACTTCTCACCCAGAATAGAGGAATCACTCTGTACTATAGGTGAGTTGCTCCCTAATTGGAGAGCACATTGCAAGGACACTTTTGTTTTTTCGGTGTAAGGCCCATAAACATGCCTGCCCCGTGTTCGGTTTCATGGCCAGTGCTTCCACTGCACAGGAGACTGTACTTTGAACACAACCATCCTCACCAGGCACACAGAAGTCTTCAAACTCCTAGTGATCCTCCGCCAGGCTGGCAGAGGTGAGGGCATCACGTCACTTGTCAGAAACCAGCCTTGTCATGAAATTCATGTGGAAAAAAAAATAATAAACTGACCGTGAAACTATTGTAAAAAATACATACCGCATCTTTCATTTATCAGTCATTTTACATATGTAATATAGGTTTGAACAAACAGATCCATGTCCACAAAACTGATGGAAACTGATTTTCACTTAATTTTTTCTGTTTTCGGCTTAATAAAAGAAGCGTGCTGATTTTGCCTTACAGCAGAGGTTGAAGTGGGACCCGACCTACCCATACCTTTCTAATGTAACAAAAACAGTTCCCCTGCTTTTCAGGTCTCACCTAAGACAGCACATGCACTGGCTCTTGTGAGTTCTCTTGCTACCCTATAGGTGGCTTTGAGGGTGCCCGTTGTTAGCCATTGGTTGGCCTCATTGTCACTCTCATTTGCTTGCCTCTTATTCGTCAACTTCCATACACTTCCTTCCTCTTTGTTTGTCCCTCCCCTGGAGCATGGACACAGCACTTGTGTTCATCCACTGCTCATTTTTTCAGGCACATTTTTAGGCACCCTAGAAGAGTGTGTGTTTATCAGCTGCCTCCCTCATGTACCTTCGAGTTTCTCTCCCAGTCCTGTCTGTTTTCTGTGTCATTGGACCTGGCCCCTCCCACCCACCCTCTGTGCCATGCTCTGGTATAAGTAATAAACAATAAAGTGCTTTGATGCAGTTACTATTGGCCATGTGATAATCCGTCTTTAAAAAGTCTGCCATGTAGTCTCCAGAGGCCACACAGCGGGAGGGAGAGAAGGACAGGCGAGAGGGTAATGGGGGAGCACAGATGGTCAGTGGCCGGGATTAGGGGCAACAACATGGACAAAGGAGAGTGGGTGGGAGGGACGGAATAGCCACAGAGTGCTGCTGCGAAGCATGGCTGTAAACCACTGACAAAGCCAATAACTCTCGTAAGCTAGACCTACTGGCTTTGCCAGTGCTTGTTGTTACAAGCTAACTGCCTGGACTATTAGTTCCGACAGTTGAGATGCCTCATCTGGAGTGGGAGGGAGTCTCCTGTGATGCGAAGGAAATGGAGGGGCAGACAGATATACAAGCCTCCCTGCGGGGTGCTGCTGCCTGAATGAAATGTTAATCTGCACCACTGGTTTGTCTGCAAAAGTAAAGGCTGCTTGGAAGCAGTAGTAGCTTAAATTGATGGAGTAACTTGAAGCTTCCTGATGACACAGATTTACATTTTGTTAGAGGTATTCTAAGGGCGTTACTAGCTGAGCTTTAAGTGGACACTTATAAATATGTCTGCCCTTCGCACTGTCTGTTTATTGCTAAAATCTATATTTTGGAAAGTCCTTTTTCAAACTTATACCTAAATCTTTTTGGACATTTTGTGGCTGCCTACCTCATTCCGTGTGAAATGCACATTTAAATAATATTATTCACAGTGCTTTTTGTCACAGACTGGGGCCTTGTAGCACTAAAAATGCACAACTTACTCTTGCCAACTGCACCAATCAGGATTCAGTTTTTTGGCTCAGTGGTCACACACACACACATCTGGAGTGATGGCATTAACCAATGAAGCTTTTATAAGATAAAATACCATATTCGCCCCCGAAACTTTAACTTGCATTTTTCCCATCTAAATTGTGCATTATTTTATATGCATTTACCTGAAGGTAAAAGAGAACAGAATAGTTTCTGAATATTGTGTTCTTTTTGGCCACAACTTTGCCCCATTTCCAAGCTGACTGTTCCGCCCCCACACTCACTGACCCCGCCCCCGCGCTCGCTGACCCCACCCCCACGCTCGCTGACCCCGCCCCACGCTCGCTGACCCAGCCCCCTTTGCACTCTGAGTCACACTACCTATACTTTTTCACGCACTTACCTGTTGTTTCAAAGTAAACCCTTTCCCATCTGACAACTGAATGTTTGTTTGATGCATTTCCTATTTTGTAAACCCAGTAACAGTATTGAAAAATTACCTTTTCCGTTATTTTTGAAGGTACCAAGGTGTTATGTGGTGTACTTGTTTTTGTTTCGATTTCCTAGCAGGCCACCACAGGGGATAGTACAAAATAAATCTGCTCCACGCATGTGCGTTTTCCACTAGTGCAAAAGATTCTATAGCAAAGCCTCAGCCCTGACTATAGTTCTGGTGTGTTTTGATTTTTTTTGCAGAAGGATACCTTCTTTGAGTGATTGGCACTAAATCAGGCCCAATACCAGGGCCTTGAGACCCTCCCGGGTGAGTAGTGCGCTTTACAAATTCCTGATTGATTGATTAATACCAGCGTACCCGAGGACCAGGGGCGGGTGGAGTTGTGCAATTGGGTGACTTTAGCGGAGAGGGTATTCTCAGCACAGTCCTCATTTCTGAACATCTTTTCATGGAATGTTTTCCCCTCTTTGTAACAGGTATGGTCACTTGTCTTGGAATCCTCGACCGTTTTTAAAATTACATCCATGTATAGACACCACAGCCTGACTCTCCTAGAGTTTGCTGTCGCCTACCCATGCAGTACTCCTGCAGTACTCCTGCATACTTCACATCTCCTGGAGTAAGCCCTGAGTATTCCTGGCTTACTCCTGGAATTCAGCAGCGAGACCAGAACAATCACACATACTCACAGCTACAGCAGTGAATCGGGCCCTATTTCCACCTCCCCTTACGAAGGAGAAAACAAAAAGACAACATTTTTGAGGTCTCAGATTTAAAGGAAGGAACCATATTCTAGAGGGTGGGTTGGGTGCTGGGGGCAGGTGTGCCCGGATTTGGCACCCTGGGGTACTCTTTCATCGCTGAAGGGGCAGCATCTCTGTAGTAGAGCGCACTGGTCCTGCGTGGCACAGGATCTCAAGAGGGCGTCCCCTCATGTGCATGGGTGTGCGACTCCCAGAATCCTTTGCAGTTGCCCTCACACCTGCATTTACCAGGATGCAAAGGGGCGAACTGTGCTGGGATGTGAGGCAGTGTGCTCCCAACCCCCCGCCCTGACAGCAGATAACAGAGGCAGTCAGGAGGCCATAGCTGAAACCCCACTGCACCTGCTGTCGGCTGATAACATCACAGGGTCTGTGAGGTCTGTGAGGCTCATGCCACATCCATCCTTTCTGTAAACCCCTCATGCCTACAGTTCACCTAGAATGGCAACCACTCATTCACAGCTGCCAAGGTATCCAGTGTGATGTGCTGCTCCAGTCCAGGTTTTTTCCTCTGAATTCTGGGACTTGTTCTGTAATGGAATAAAGAAAACTACAAGTCCCAGAATTCAAAGACTAAACCTGGACTGGAGCAACACGTCACGCATGGACCTGGGAAACGTGGCAGGGCTGCTGATGGTCTCATGCTGCCCACCTCTCTGGTGCTGCTTATACCACAGCACACTGCTGTGGTCTCCTGTCACAGGGAGACACCGGGACCCTTGTGTAACATCTCTGTGAGGAGAACCTTTCCAGCCAAGCTCGGTGCGTGCTCCCCACCCTGGAGGGAGCCAGCAAGAAGCGTCCCAACCTTGGTTGGTACCCTAAAGCCCTCTTGCTGATGCAGTGAGTGCTATTGTACAAGCTGGGGGAGGGGCCACAGCCTGGTGTTGTGTAACCTGTGACATGTGAGTGTTGTGTGTCTTCCTTTTGTCAGGTCTTTGCTTGTGCGGATCAGCCTGGCCTGGTCCTTTGTTGCCCCCAGAGGGCCTGCTCTGTGGTTACTCCTCACCTGTGCACACCCAGGGGTGCCCCACTGGACAGATTGCCTAATTAATTCTTCTTAAAGGCTGCCTGTGCCACAGCAGGTCATGGGGTGCCCCTAAACACTCCCTGTAGGTTATGTACATGTTTGTGCCCCCAAACCAGCCTATGATCATGCTGGAGGTGGAAGGGGGGGAGGGATCTAGAGAAACCAACTAGGGCCACCTGTACCCTAGTGCACGCGCATGTGTGTATGACGGCACCACTCACAAGTGGCCTCCAGCGAGCACTCTCTTGTGCAGCATCTGTCCTACGCCAGGACCCCAGAGGGTCACTCCTGGGTATGGCTGGATTGACCCTTATCATCTACCACTGCAGTGGCGGCCCGTCTTTTAGGACGGAGGGGCCACGCCCCCCTACTTTTTGCCCCTCATGAAGAGTGTCTGTCAGGCTGAACAAAGGTCAGCCTGACAGACACTCTCCATGTTCAGCTCAGGCAGCCAGGAGTAGACATGCGCGATTTGCGCACACTCTTGGCTGCCTGAGCTGAACTTTGCTGGGCTGAGGAGGTCACATCTCCTATGGACGTATCCTCCTCGGCTCAGCAAAGGTGCCTCGAGGCCCTCCCATGGGTGATGAGGAAAGCATCACCCATTGACACTCGCCCTGGGCGCTTCCGTTTTAAGCCCTGAAGTGCCCAGGGCGAGTGTCAATCAGTGACACTTCGTCACAGAGTGGGGTGGGGTCAGCAGTCTCACTGACCCAATCCCACTCTGTGACGAGGCTGGGACTGATGCCTTCCCTCATTGGCTGAATGAGGGAAGGCAGCAGTCCCAACCCTCCTGGGACCTGGAGGCTGAAGGTAAGTGTGTGTGTGTATGTGTGTGATGTTTTAAAATGAATGTTTGGTGCGTGCGTGCATGTTGAATGGTATGACTGTTGTTAATGGATGTGCATGCGTGCGTGTCTGTGTGTGAAAGAATGAGTGTGTGTGTGTCCCACCTGCCCCCCTCCCTCCTAAACCTGCCGGCCGCCACTGTACCACTGATGGCTGCACACAGCCCACCCCTTCCCGGTGCTCCGGTGGGACACACAGACCTTGTTCCCTGGCTGCCTGACATCACCCCCCACGAGTGGCTGTACTCTTCTCACTGGGGGTGGACCCCTTCATCCCCGCGTGGGGGGGTTGGGAGGGGGGCGGGGGATGTTTCAATACAGACCTGGCATAAAAGCCGCTATGCTCTGCACGCCACCCACTCTCACCGAAGGAGAAACCCACAGAGACAGGCATAGTCAGGCACAATGAGGCATAGTCAGGCACAGTCGGGCACAGACAGACATAGTGAGACACATTCAGGCACAGTCAGGCATAGTGAGACACATTCAGGCACAATGAGGCATAGTCAGGCTCAATCGGGCATAGACAGGCATAGTCACGCACCGTCAAGCATAGCCAGGTACACTCAGGTATAGTGAGACACATTCAGGCGCAGTCAGGCATCTTGAGACACATTCAGGCACAGTCTGTCACAGTGAGGCACAGTGAGGCACAGTGAGGCATAGTCAGGCACAGTTACGTACAGTCAGTAGCATTGAGGCACATTGAGGAACAGACAGCTATAGTCAGGCACAGTCAGGCAGTCTCAACACTCCTACAGCCAGCCTCTCTCCTATGGTGTATATTGGAGCACCATCCCTCTTAAACACTGTGGGGCATATCTACAAGCCCCTAGCACCACCCTGCGCCATCATACCGCCAATGTTTTTTTTACGCTAAGGTGGCTATTCTCCCACGCAGTATTTACAAAGTAGCGCCATGCTTGAATTGTGCCAGTTTGCAACCCTTGCACCACATAATGCCTGTGTCAGGTATAATGTATGCAAGAGGGGCGTTCTGGCACAGGGAGGACCAAACAAATGGCGCAGTGAATTTTACAACACCTTACTGCACCATTTTTTTCCGTCATGCTCAGAGCAGGTGTTAAAATGCCGCACCCATTTCACTCAATAACCTTTTTGAAGCTATTGTCCTAACGAATGCCATGCTGTGCCATATTGTAAATATGGCGCAACCGTAGTGCCGTAGGTGGGGCAGGAGCGATGCAAGAAAAGTGGCGCATCAGGACCGATGCACCACTTCATTGTAAACATGCCCCTGTGTCCTAAAAACCGTTTAAACAAGTATCACCTCATTGGGTGCAGATGGATGTTACCCTCTCCCATGGGGATGTTATTTGTAAGTGACATTTAGGGCATAATATTCATGTCAGACGAGAAACTAAAAAAACAAAAGCCGTGTGCTAGTGCTCCACTAACACGCTAGGGTCCTGAAGCACTATATACATGTGCAAGAGACGTGCGCACTGGACATGCTCTGTCTGACACTAGTGCAAGGGCCTCGTGGTCTCCACTCCTGAGGTATCGACTTCTGGCTTCCAGAGTCAACACTTTCAGCCTGACAGGCTGGCATGGTAACGGATCATCATAGCATGACAGGCTGGCATGGTAACAGGTGATCACAGCCTGACAGGCTGGCATAGGACCAGATGATCACAACCTGACAGGCTGGCATGGTAACGGATCATCATATAATGACAGGCTGGCATGGTAACGGATCATCATAGCATGACAGGCTGGCATGGTAACAGGTGATCACAGCCTGACAGGCTGGCATAGGACCAGATGATCACAACCTGACAGGCTGGCATGGTAACGGATCATCATATCATGACAGGCTGGCATGGTAACGGATCATCATAGCATGACAGGCTGGCATGGTAACGGATCATCATAGCATGACAGGCTGGCATGGTAACAGATGATCATAGCATGACAGGCTGGCATGGTAACTGATCATCATAGCATGACAGGCTGGCATGGTAACAGGTGATCACAGCCTGACAGGCTGGCACGGTAACAGATGATCACAGCCTGACAGGCTGGCATGGTAACGGATCATCATAGCATGACAGGCTGGCATGGTAACGGATCATCATAGCATGACAAGCTGGCATGGTAACTGATCATCATAGCATGACAGGCTGGCATGGTAACAGGTGATCACAGCCTGACAGGCTGGCATGGTAACGGATCATCAGAGCCTGACAGGTTGGCATGATAACAGATCATTACAGCTTGACAGGTTGGCATGGTAACAGATCATCACAGGCTGGCATTAGAACATCATCACAACCTGACAGGTTGGCATTATGACAGATCATCACAGCTTGACAGGTTGGCATGGTAACATATTATCATAGCCTGACAGGTTGGCATTATGACAGATCATCACAGCCTGACAGGTTGGCATGGCAACATATCATCACAGCCTGACAGGCTGGCATGGTAACAGATCATCACAGCCTGACAGGTTGGCATGGTAGCAGATGATCACAGCCTGACAGGTTGGCATGGTAACAGATCATCACAACCTGACAGGTTAGTATGGCAACAGATCATCACAGCCTGACAGGTTGGCGTGGTAACCGATCATCACAGCATGATAGGCTGGCATTATGACAGATCATCACAGCTTGACAGGTTGGCATGGTAACATATTATCATAGCCTGACAGGTTGGCATTATGACAGATCATCACAGCCTGACAGGTTGGCATGGCAACATATCATCACAGCCTGACAGGCTGGCATGGTAACAGATCATCAGAGCCTGACAGGTTGGCATGATAACAGATCATTACAGCTTGACAGGTTGGCATGGTAACAGATCATCACAGGCTGGCATTAGAACATCATCACAACCTGACTGGTTGGCATTATGACAGATCATCACAGGTTGCCATGGTAATAGATCGTCACAGCGTGACACAAATGTCGCATCCTACATATCCTTTACAGAAATATTGTACGATTGGAGTTAATATTAAAACGCTACACCTGAAGGGACGATATCTGATTGGACGAATCAACTCTGACGAATGCAAACAATGTAAACAGAATGTTTGGCTCGGCCAGGCGCTCTATGGAACTCTTGACACAGGAAACGTTCCTTCCAATACATGGCAAACATTTAGAATTTTCAATTCTTGTCTTGCTGGGGGTTTGACCATTCACAACAGTGACTTTATCCGCCACCTAATGACGTCGTTTCCTTCCCCTTTCTGTCTTTTACTTTTTCTGTCTTCATGGGGGAGAGCATATGGCTTTCCCTCCTACTCCCTCCACTCACAAACTGAATGGAGAGCCCCCTTCACTCCCTTCCCCTTGTCCTTACACTTAAGGCCTCATGCCGACTTTTGTGAAAATCCAGGCAAGGGCTCACAAAGCAACGCGAGGGCTTAAATGAACTTTACTAAAGCCACCGGCTCTGCGTGGCTTAGTAAATCCCGAGTAATGCAAGGAGCGCACATCTCTGCCTTGTGATACTGTTAGAAATGGGGTCTCTAGTTGGCAGTTGGTTTGCACCCTGTCCAAGTAGGGACCCTCACTCTAGTCAGGATAAGGGAGATACCCGCTCAGATAACCCCTGCTCACCCCCTTGGTAGCTTGGCACGAGCAGTCATGCTTATCTCAGAAGCAATGTGTAAAGCATTTCCACATAACACACAGTAATAAATGAAAACACTACAAAAGGACACCACACCAGTTTCAGAAAAATAGCCAATATCTATGTAAAACAAGACCAAAACAATAAAAATTCAACATACAGATATTAATTTTGTAAGATTTATCTTAAAATTACAGTTCCTTGAAGTCAATAGCTCCACCTGGGGATATCACGGCACCTTGAGCAATAAAACCAACAGTTCAGGCTGGCTGCAGCGTTGCGGGCCAGCTAAGGTGTGGGGAAGACCCACAAACAGTACCTTGGATTTGTAGGGCATAGTGATCCTTGCTGGTCTCGCGGCGTCATTTCCAGAGTCGTGCGGGAGTCGTCGGGCCCTTGCAGTCACGCACCTCGGGGATCGAACTCCAGGCTGATGAAATTAGGTGCGCTGGCGGGGATGGCATCTGGGCTGCGGTGCGAAGCAAGACAATGTGACGTGCGGTGCCGATAGGTCACGGTGCAGGCAGCGGCTTGGTGACGGTGTCCAGCGGCATCAGTGAGACCAGGGCTGCGGTGTGAAGCAGGCGGTGCGACGTGCGGTGTCACCAGGTCACAGTGCAGGCAGTGGTGTCGTCATTGCTGAAGCGCTGCCGTTGGTAGGCCCAAGCCAGTGGTGCGGGATGGGACGGGACGGTACTGCGTGGCCCTCAAGAGTGGTGTCCACAGGCCACGGTGCAGGCAGGGATCCCTGGTAACACTGGAGTCAATGGTGCTGGCGTCGGTGGACCGGGGCTGCGGTGCGGGATGGGACGGTGCTTCGTGTACCTCACAAGCGGTGTCCACAGGCCACGGTGCAGGCAGCGGCGCCGGTGTCAGCAGGAGCGTTGTCGTCGGGGATGCCCAGGCTGCGGTGTGAGCAGGCGATGCCGGAGTGCGGGCCCACAGGTCGCGGTGCAAGCAGCGGCTTGGTGAAGTCATCCGATGGCGGTGTCTGTGGGACCAGGGTCACGGTGCGAAGCGGGGCAATGCAACTCCGTGTGGCGTCGGCAGGTCACAGTGCAGGCCAGCAGCTTTGTTGGTGGCGTTGCAGTGGTTTTTCCTCTTGAACAGCACAAAACACACAGTTCCCAGTGCTGCAGGTCAAGGAAACTGAAGTCTTTGGTGTCACTGAAACTTTCAACAGGAGGCAAGCTCTACTCCAATCCCTTGGAGAACTTTCTCACGCAAAACACACAGCAAAGTTCACCCTTTGCACCCTTGTTAGGCAGAAGCAGCAACTGCTGGCCAGTCCAGCAAAGCAACACAGCAAAGGGACAGTACTCCTCCTCCAGCTCTTCTCATGGGCCGATGTTCCTCTTGATTCCCAAAAGATTCTAAAAGTCTGGGGTTTTGGGTCTTCTTCTTATACCCCTTTCTGCTTTTGAAGTTGGCAAACTTCAAAGCAAAGTCGCAAGTGTTTGTGAGATCCTTCCTTGCCCAGGCCAGGCCCCAGACACTCACCAGGGGGTCGGAGACTGCATTGTGTGAGGGCAGGCACAGTCCTTTCAGGTGTGAGTGACAACTCCCCCTTCCCTCCTAGCACAGATGGCTCATCAGGATATGCAGGCTACACCCCAGCTCCCTGTGTGTCACTGTCTAGAGAAAGGTGCAAACAGCCCAACTGTCAAACTGACCCAGACATGGAATCCACAAACAAGCAGAGTCATAGAATGGTTTAAGCAAGAAAATGGCTACTTTCTAAAAGTGTCATTTTCAAACTAACAATCTAAAAACCAACTTAACTGAAAGATGTATTTTTATACTGTGAGTTCAGAGACACTAAACTCCACATTTCTATCTGCTCCCAGAGGAAATCTGCGCTTTAAAGTTATTTAAAGGCTGCCCCCATGTTAACCTATGAGAGAGATAGGCATTGCAACAGTGAAAAACACATTTCTCAGTATTTTACTGTTAGGACATGCAAAACACACCAGTACATGTCCTACCATAAACCTACACAGCACGCTGCCCATGGGGCTACCTAGGGCCTACCTTAGGGGTACCTTACATGTATAAAAAGGGAAGGTTCATGCCTGGCAAGTGGGCACACTTGTCAAAGTCGAGTTGGCAGTTCAAAACTGCTCACACAGACACTGCAGTGGCAGGTCTGAGCCATGGTTACAGGGCTACGTATGTGGGTGGCACAATCAGTGCTGCAGGCCCACTAGTAGCATTTGATTTAGAGGCTCTGGGCACCTCTGGGCACCTCTAGTGCACTTTACTAGGGACTTACTAGTAAATCAAAGATGCCAATCGGGAATAAACCAATCAACAATACCATTTTACCCAGAGAGCATATGCACTTTAGCACTGGTTAGCAGTGGTAAAGTGCCCAGAGTCCTAAAGCCAACAAAAACAGGCCAGAAAAAATAGGAGGAAGGAGGCAAAACGTTTAGTGAGGACCCTGCAAAAAGCCCATTTCCAAGAGATACTCTGCATTAAAAGGGCATCCATGGGTGGAGCGTGGATGACGCATTCCCAGATTTACTAAGACTAGTAATGCGTGAAAATTATACACCTTCTGAACGGAGCCATAACAAAAAGAAAGTGTTTATTTTTCCTTGATACTAAATAAAAGTAGTACATTGCAGTGCGGGGGATGAGGGAAGGGTGTAGGGTGCAAAATGAACATCAGATGGTTGGAAAGAGAGCAGGTGCAAGACGCTGGGTCTGACTCCAACCCGCCCACTAAGTACTGGTGCAGCACGTGGGGCCAAGTTTATCAAACTGCCGCGCAATGAAATGCAGCCAGACAACTTGGTGCGCTGCGTGGCAGGGAGAGAGCGGGAATGTGCCGTTACCCCAGGTTCCTCCAGGCCTCGTCTCATTCATTACTAATGGAGATAACCACTATCTCAACGACAGAAAAAAGAGCACAAGGAAAGGTGCAAACCCCTGCCCCACCCCCTTCCACCTGGAGCAGTTGATACGTTCTTATCCATCATTCGTCCTGTTCTTTTTTATGTCCATGAGAGAATGGAACAAGGAGTGGAAAGGCTCCTCCGGCGGGGATGGGGTGGCGTCAGTGATGTTGTTGGCTATCCTCTGGCTTGGTGGTGAGGTTGGTGGTTCTCGGCGAGTGTCCATGACCCCCGGGGCTTGCAGGGAATTGCGTGTTGGTGAAGGGCCAGGCGGCCGATGGACAGGCCTGTGTTCCGGGCTGCGGGAGCACTTCTGGGGTCATGTTCTTGTCTGTGCTTCTCCCGGGCTGTGGACTGCCTGGGAGTAGCACATCCTTGATGTCTCCGTTTGGCACCAGTGAGCGGTGGCTAGGCCCCGCTTCCCGTGCTTGCCTCACTTCCTGTGAGACATCCTGTTTCTGCACCGGGGCGAGGTGGGCTGGGCCCGTGCTGGGGCTGCAGTTGCGGCATTCCTTGGTCTCTGAGTGGTTAGGACGCCTCCTTAAGGGCGCTTCAGTGGTAAGTACTTCATTTCTACAAAGTTATGATGCATTCCTGCTCTCTGCCCGTGCTGATGCACACACTGCAGCCTACCACCGACGCAGGCACCATGATGCGATGAGTGGTTTATAGGGTATATTTATGCAACCACTTCTCAACAAGGGAAATATGAGGTACTTTCTAACCAAAGTTACTGAAATCCAAACTTCTAGGAGATGCAAGCACATGTACCACTCGTGGCCACCTTAGCTGAAGGTAAGGTGCAAAGGTCATACGCTTTCTCAAATTCATCTTTTATCCCATCACAGAAAACAATGACTCTTATGGAGATCTCACGTCCAGCAGACTTCTGGCTTCATGCTCCCTTTTATCGGTTGCAAATAGAGACGGTCTGGGCCCGTTAGGTGTAAAATATATTACTAATGCCCAGGATCTCTCTTTTCTCACCCAAGTACTAAAGAAAGCTACTCTGCAGTATTTAACAATTTCCCACCGACTGCAGGTTTACTCTGATTGGCCAATGTGCCAGAAGAGGGGGCACGTGAGAATCTTCAATAGTTTGTTGAGTAAATCCGGGTTTCAGTGCTTAATTTGTGCTGGTGTTTTCCAGCACTCAGCACCAGCACTTACTCCCAACAATCCACCACATGGTGGCGCTGTGAGTCTATTCTTGAGGAAAGCACATGCATTGGTTATTTACAATTTCAATATTAACGTAAATTAAACTAAAAATACCTCATCCAGTCTGTTCTAACACACAAAGGGCCAGATGTAGGTACGAAAAAAATTGCGAGTCAGAAATAGCGACTCCATGCGAATCGCTATTTCCGACTCGCAAAAGGATATTCCAGTAAAAATCGATATTCCAAATAGCGAGTTGCAGCGGAGTCGCACCGCATTTTGCGACCTCGCTTTTAGTGAGGTTGCAATTTGCGACCTCGCAAAAAGCGAAGTCGCAAATTGCACGAATGGTGTGGTCCGGTGTCGCAAATTGCGACTGACTCGCAAATTGCCTGCAGGTGGAAGAAAACCTTTTGAAATACCCACTTCCTGGTTCTGTGTGATGACATCAGAACCAGGAAGTAACCACATGAAACAGGGAGGAGGGAGGAGCCCACCAAGCCCAAACCGCAGAGCCACACCCAGGTGAGAGGAGCAGCAGCAACAATGGCTACACAGGGGAAGGAGACACCCAGTGGAGGCAGAAAACGCAAAATCAAGTTTTCTGACAAGGAGTTGGAAGTGCTGACTGAGGAGTGCTGCCTGCACCATGAACAATTATTTAGCAAAGCAGCAATGAGTGTCCCTGACACCCAAAAAAAGAAGATCTGTCAGGACATCCAGGACAAGATCAATGCCATTGGGGTAAGCCACCGCACCCTGGATGAAATACGCAAAAGGTGGTATGACCCTCGCTCCAGGACCAAGGAGAGGGTGGCGGAGCGCATAAGGGAGATGCATGGCACTGGAGGAGGGCCATCTACTGTTCCACCCCCTACAGCACTAGAAAGCATGGTGGAGACAACTCTGGAGCAGGAGGCTGTACTGGGCATTGGAGATGTAGACAGTTCTGCACCAGGAACATCAAAAGGTAAGTACCAAAATATATGCATTCACACCCGCATATGCACTATGCACACAATCCCAGTACACATCAGCAGGCACCTCCAGACTAGCTCCATTCATAGTTTAGCAATCCATAGAATAGTGTATTATGGGCAATGTAGTACAGTAGTCCAAATATAGGCAAATGTTTATTTTGAGGCATCAAACATATGTGCAAGACTGACAGTGTATCCCCTATGTCCCACAGGTCTCCCACAAGGCCCCCCCATCAGTGCCACTGTGAAGGGAGAGGAACATGGCACAGACACACAGGAGGAGGCTGCCACAGACACCGCAGGGGAGTGCAGGACAACACCACCTGTGGAATTGGCACAGAAGACCTTGGACGATCCTAGCTGGGTATGGAGGCAGCCATTGGAACACCAGGGCCAATGCCTACGGAAAGGCAAACACATGCATCATGAGGTGCAGTGCATAGACGACGACGCACAATGCAGTCTGTCCGCAGTAAGGATGTGTCAGCTGTAGATTTTGTGGGACTTGAGACTTCCTTATTGCAGAGTCAGCGACTGCAAAATAGACAGATGAGGTTAATGAACCGGAACCTCTCAAGACTGCAGACCACTATCACGTATGGGCTGGCAAATGTGGACAACCATTTCACTACAATGAACGCTCATTTGGGTAACCTGACTACCTCCATTGACAATTTGGTAAGGGGACTGGTGGCTGACAGAACACAGGCACCGCGCAGGGAGTGCAACACTGCTGCCCGTTTAGACAGGCTAGGTGTGTCCATAGGGTGCCTGGCAACAAACACAACCTGCCTGTCAAGGCGCACTGTCAGCCTGCAAGTGGAACTAGGGCATTTTGCAGCAGATGTGGCTCAAGGACTTGGCCGCATCAGCCATGCGGTGGACCTGCTGGAGACCAGACAGGCAGCAAGGGGCATTGGGGATACCCCACAGGACAGTGAGGAGGTCTCCAGTGTGAGTGGTATGTCTGCCACTGATGCACGTGTGTTGCGGAGCAGCTGTGCACGGCAGGGCTCAGGGGACCAACCTGGAGTGAGCCATAGTGGCCGCAGGTGCAGGAGGCTGTGAGCTACTAATATGTGGTGTTACAGAGGCACATGCACGTAATGTGTCAGACTACACTTTTGTTTTTCAATATGTAGTAGAGTTGACTATTGTTTCCACATTATAATCCTGCAATAAAAGGTATAATTTGTTGAACTACACAACTGGACTTTGTGTGTCTTACATTAGTGAGTGTGGTCACGGTTGCCACGTACCTGCCAAAGTATTGGGTTGCAATGTGGTTCCGTCTCTGTCTGCCTTCATTTGCGATGCTTCTTTCCCCAGGCTCTCGGTGTGGTAGCTCTTGCTCCTCATCCTCCGAATCTGTGTCTTCAGGGGTGAGATGTAGCCCAAGTCTGGTGGCAATGTTGTGTAGGATGGCACAGGTGGCAACTATCTTGCATGCTGTTTCAGGGGCATACTGAAGTGCTCCTCCACTTTTGTGCAGGCACCTGAATCGTGACTTTAACAAGCCAAACGTCCTCTCGACTATAGTTCTGGTCCGCCGATGTGCACTGTTATATTGCCTCTCGTGCTGGTTGCCAGGTGTTAGGTACGGGGTGAGTATCCATGGTCTCAGGGCATATGCACTGCCACCTGTGTGACAAAAGAGCCAAAATTAGCAGGGCATCACAGGGTTACACAGTGACATATATTTAAGGCATCAGAGTGTACTCGACAGTACCTAATAAATATCCTTCTCCAAACTTCCCACGTTCTAGGCGATGGTGTATCCCACTGTGCCTGAATATGCGTGAGTCATGTGTACTCCCTGGATATTTAGCCACAATGTCAGTAATGACATTATGGGCGTCACATACCACCTGGATGTTTGGTGAGTGGGTACATTTCCTATTGCGGAACACATATTCCAGATTTGCAGGTGGGCAAATTGGTGTATGTGTCCCATCCACACATCCTATTACATGGGGGAAGTTGGCAATTCTGTAGAAGTCCAACTTGGTGCTGTTTATTTCTGCCTCATATCTGGGAAGGTATATGTATCTGGACATGTGTGTGAGTATGGCATCTAGGAAACGTCTGAAGAATCGTGAGTGTGCACTTTGGGATACCCCACCTGCCACAGCAATCACCTCGTGATAACTACCCGAGGCCAAGAGGTGCAGTGAGCTGAGCACTTGCACATGTGTGGGGATGGCGCTGCCGCGCACAGTCTGGCGTTCAAGCTGAGGTTTCAGCAGTTCAATGATCTCTACGATAACTGCTCTGCTCAGTCTGTATTTATCATAAATCTACTCCTCAGTTTGTTGGAATAGTTTCTGCCTGGTTCGGTATATCTTCTCCTGTCTCTGCCTCCTCCTCCTCTGCTGGGCGGCCTAGACTCTCCTCCTCCATGCTATCACGTACAGTTTGGCCATTATGAGAAACCCAGATGCCTTCTGGGTCTCCTTTGATACTTTGGTTCCGGTTACCACCTGTTCGGTATCAGTGCTAATCTGGGTGTGCAAAACGGGCTTTTTGCGACTGGCTTCGGCATACTGTTTGCAACTCGCATTTTGTGACTTCCTAATTGCGGGTCGCAAAATCAGGTCGCAAATTTTGCGAGTTGGTAATGGGTCGCATCGCTATTTGGTGATCCAAAATGGGATTTGTACATCCCATTTCATATTTTGCGTGGTCGCAAATAGCGCTGCGAGCCGTTTGCGACTCGCAATCCTTTGCTACATCTGGCCCTAAGTGACATGGAATAATCCGAATGGTGACATGAATACGAATGTTATGGTTATAAGATAACAATGGCACTGATATTTGCAGCAGCGCTGGCAGATTGCACAAGCTGCAATGATGTGACTTTGGGCCCCGGCACTTATGTTTTTACAAGTTAAGCACTGCAGGGTTTCGCCCCAGACAAGCTACACGCAGCTTTACCAGAAGCTCTGAAACCGTGGCTGGCCTCTCATTGCTTCCCATCGCCCCCCCCCCCAACACACGCCGGACCTGGATCGATGGCACCCACCCCTCCCCCTGCTAGATGGATGGTCCGGTCTGCCGGTCCCTCGCTTGTGATTGGCTGTTTATGGGCCTGTCCTGTCCGCCACAGCAGCAGCTCTTAAGTAACTCAGTGAATGAATCACTCTCATGGCCGAGCGCAGGGGGCTGTTAAAGCAGCTGTGTGTTGTGAAGCGTTTCTATAGCGCTTTCTAACCCCGGCGATGCTGCGAAGCGCTTTGTTCCTCCGCATGTTTACATTAGAGACCTGAGCGTGCAGGTCAGGTTACAATTATCCTGTTGTGTCGTATTGTTTGTAAACAGTTTGCCATGAACCTGTCATTCAGTCTGTCACTCAGTCTCACAGCTGCCATGACATCTGTCATACAACTCTGTGGAAGGCATCACACAAAGGGCTTGCAGAAGCCATTCAAGATGTGAAACACGCACACAACACTAACATGTGCAGGGGCTGTAGACGAGCAAGGGATCATGACTAAGGTCATGTAATCATACATGCAATGTCCATGCAAGTATAGACGTCATGGAGTCTGTCATACAACTCTATGGAAGACATCATACAAAGGGCGTGCAGAAGCCATTCAAGATGTGAAACATGCACAAAACACCAACGTGCAGGGAGCTGTAGACGAGCAAGGGATCATGACTAAGGTCATGTAATCATACATGCAATGTCCATGCAAGTATACACGTCATGCAGTCTGTCATACAACTCTATGGAAGACATCATACAAAGGGCGTGCAGAAGCCATTCAAGATGTGTAACATGCACAAAACACTAACATGTGCAGGGGCTGTAGACGAGCAAGGGATCATGACTAAGGTCATGTAATCATACATGCAATGGCCATGCAAGTATACACGTCATGCAGTCTGTCATACAACCCTGTGGAAGACATCGTGCAAAGGGCGTGCAGAAGCCATTCAAGATGTGTAACATGCACAAAACACTAACATGTGCAGGGGCTGTAGACGAGCAAGGGATCATGACTAAGGTCATGTAATCATACAAGTATACATATCTCATGGAGTGTGTCATACAGCCCTGTGGAAGACATCGTGCAAAGGGCGTGCAGAAGCCACGCCTGAAGTCATGTAATCAGACATGCAGTGGCCATGCGAATGCACATAGTACGTGTAATAATAATTCACGATATGCACAAAACGGAGAAATTAGCAAAATGCAAAGAAAAAGACACTTCAAAGACAGAGAACGAGAGAGTGAAATGTAGACAAAAGTAAGGACGAGACAAAGAAAGAAACAAACCAAAGGAAGGAAGCAAGGTGTCAAAAGAAGTGAAGGAAGAAGAGAAGAGCAAAATAAGTAAGAAAGAAAGAATACACATAAAAGAAAATGAAGGTGAAAGAGGGATATGAGAAAAGAAAACATGAAACGGGGAAATGAAAGAAAACAAGGCATGATCAGAAAGATGAAGAAAGGAGAGAAGAAAAACTGAAATAAGAAAGACAGATGAAAATGGAGGGAGGAAGCGAGGGAAGAGAGAAAAGAAGCAAATAGAGGGAAAATAAAAAAATGAGAATAAAAACGAAAGAAGTGGAGGAAAGAAAATGGCAGAAGGGAGAATGGGGAAAAAGAAAATAGAAGCATAAAAAATATTAAAGAATAATTGTAGAGAGACTGTTAAAGGGCAGGGTGGGATATTTTTAAAAAGGTTGCTGCGGTGCGCAGTTGACACCCCCCAGCCCCTCTATGATGCACCTGTGTTCGGGTTCACCTGGGGTGCCGGGGGGCAGTCCTGAAAGGGAGGGTCTGGCAGTGGCCTCGCTCCAGCAGGGGTCTGCATGGGCGTCATTTAGGGGCTGCCAGGGGTCGCAGCTGTGACCCCTCCCTTGACCCCTGACACTGGCCTCAGAAGTGCCAAGATCATGTATGTTAAGCGGGGCTCGACTTTGTTTTTTGCCAGTTTCGGAGTACAACGTTACAGTATCCACCATTAGGGCAATACAAATCCGGAGTCCAGTTATCTGGAACATGACCGTCCCTGGTTGTTGGGGTAAATAACACATGCTTTTACGTGCACGTTGTGCGTGCTTACGGACGAGAGCGAGACGGAGAGAGTGTGTATTGTTGTGTGTGTATGTGTAAGTGTGAGAGTCAAAGTAAAGGTGAGATGCTGTGTGATGTCACTTCAGCGACCCCTGGCTCTTTGGTGCCTACATGGTCTGGAGTCATCATGTCCTCTGCCGGGTCCTGCTTCTGAGGGGTTCTGAGCATGACGCAGCCCCTCAGCCCCCCTAGGGGACATCAGACTCAGCGGTGAGTAATTGATGGTGTAGGAGGAATATGGGCAATACTATGAAGAGAATTCACAAGGTCATCTTTTAGGGGATGGTCTGTCTGAAGCAATTGATGCATTAGTGCAGCAATCCGTCAGCAGAGCACTAGAGGCTGCTGTTCCTCATACGATCAATCAAGCCTTATTTGCAGCATTGAAACCTATCACTAACCAGCTGGAGATGTTCACCAAACGGCAAGGGTATAACTAATCTGGAACCGGTGGAAGGGGTCCAGCTCAACCTCGAAAGGCAAAGGCCAAATCACCTGCTTGGTATCACGCTGACACTATGTCGTCCCTAACCCAGGGTCCTATGGGAGACCATCAGTACTGTTCGCCTCTTCCACTTCTAAAGAGGCCTCCTCAGGAGGCAAGGCTTCTTTAGAATCAGATCTATCTGAGTCGGATTCTTCACATTAGGACCAGGAGGTCCTTCCCAAATGCAAAAGAACAAAGAAGTCCTCCTCTCCCAAGCTATCTGGCCCTTCCTGATCTCCGTCCAATCCCTTCCAATTCGACCTTGAGGACAGTGTACACCCCAGATCTGCCAACAGGGCACCTACGCAGGCTCTGGCAAGCTATCTCCATGACAAGCTGCGCAAATGTTTTGATAAGGAAGTGCGCAACAGACTCCTAGCCAAGTGCCGCAGACTAGATATTCCCGACAAGGTTGCTGAAACACCAGAAATTGACTCTAGCATGTTGACATTTTTAAAACGGTTTGCCAAGGACCCAAAAAAAGGGTTTGACTGTGCGTGGTGATCCTGTCAGGACAAATTGCTAGATTTATCGGGTTCATTGTCAAAGATTCTGGAGATGACCCTTGCGGCCAAGGAGACGGATGCCCCTATTGTTCCTGCCGTACTGGCCGAATGGACCCAGCGGGCTATATGCCTATTGGGGAACGCCGATTGCGCCATGTTATCGGGAAGGCGCAAGTCCCTTTAATGCGAATTGATTCCAACCTGACGGAGTTGGCGGCTACGGATGCAGACCCTCTGGCAGATGGACGTCTCTTTGGAGACAAATTTGTGAAAGACATAGTTAAGTATGTCCTTACCTTCACTACCTTAGACAAAGCGCAGGCCAACCTAAAGAAGGTGTTTCATTCAGGCCATTTTGGACGGGCCGGATGAGGTAGGGGTCACTCGTCAGACCACCAATATTTCCAAGGCCCTCAAAGAGGATCCTATGGTTGTGGTAGGGGAGACTGGCATGACTCCACCAGAGGAGGAGCCTTCTTTCCCTCTCGGTCCGCTGCCCAGATGACAAACACAGGGTGGAGGCTCCAGGAACCAGTCAGCATTTTCCTCAGCTAAGGATCTTTGATCCATCTCAGGTTCAGTTGGGAGGTTGAGTTCAATATTTCCTTCCCAATTGGAGTCAGCTGACTCAAGATGCATGGGTATTGCAAACGGTTCAGGGATTCCTCTGGAATTTGATCAGAGTCCTCAACACCAGAGCCCCCCCCCCTTCTCTGCATTTTTCCCTACAAGCATGCAACTTTATAGACATAAATATCCAAGAGCTGCTGCAGTAACGTGCCATAGCATTATGCTAACCTCGTCCCACAGGTTTTTGCAGCAACATCTTTCAAGTTCAGAAACGAGGAAGAGGGCACAGTTTGGTTCTAAATCTGAGAGATTTCAATTCCTACATGGTATATCCACACTTCAAGATGGAGGGTCTGTATCTGCTATCAGATTTGCTTCGGGCAGGGGACTGGATGGTCCGCCTAGACCTGAAGGATGCATACCTCACTATTCCCATTTTACGTCCTCACACAAGCGGTTCCTCCAGTTGAGGTTGAGGGACAGATGGCTAGAGTATTTGTTCCTGCCTTTCTGGCTTTCTTCAGCACCTTGATGTTTCACGAAGATGCTCAAAACCATGGTAGCTCACCTGCGAGAGAAAGGGGTTCGCATGATCATATATCTCGATGATGTGTTGATCATGGCTCAGTCCCAAAAATTGGTTCTCCTTCATCTCCAGATGACTCGCTCTCTTCTACAGGATCTAGGATTTATTGTCAACAAGAGCAAATCGAGTCTTTGCCCATCCCAGACCTTGGAGTTCTTGGGGTTTGTGATCAATTTGGAGACGTCCCAGGTGTTGCTTCCTAAGACCAAACTACGGGGCATCAAGAAGGAACTGAAGCAGTCCTGTCTCACAACTCGGCGTCACTGAGAATGATTGCTCGCATTATGGGCCTCTTAGACTCCTCGATACAATTGATATTCCCAGGTCCCCTCCACTACAGAGCCTTACAGAGGCTGAAGGTTCAACATTTGAGGAATGGCCTTGCTTACTCCGATCAGGCCCCTCTGACCGAAGAGGTAAGAGCAGAGATCAGATGGTGGCTGAGGCACGTGGATGCCTGGAATGGTAGGGCCATATTCAGTTCACATCCAGAGACGATAGTAGAGTACGACGCCAGTCGTTGGGGAGCTCGTTGTGGGAATATCTCGATGGGAGGGAGATGGTCTCATCGGGAGCTTTGATTACACATCAATTGCTTGGAATTGTTAGCAGGGTTGTTTGCCATCAAGAACATACCTCCCAAGAAAGTATCTTGTTGCATTCTGCTCAGAATGGACATTATATCGGCGGTCCGGTACATCAGCAAACTGGGGGGTAGCAGATCGCCTCTTCTTGCGGAGATAGCCAAGATTTCTGGATTATTGCCTGACCCACAATCTGTCAGTCAGAGTAGAATAAATTCTGGGACAAACCAATGTGGTGGCGGACTGGTACTCCAGGTACCTGGTGGACCACAGCGACTGGAAGCTCCGTCTGCAGATATTCCAGTTGATCCAGAATGTGTGGGGACCATGCAAGATAGACCTGTTTGCTTCCAGACTGAATCATCAGTTGGGCAAGTTCTTCAGGTGGAGGCCGGATCCCCTAGTGAAAGAGAGGGATGCTTTCTCTCAGGATTGGTCAAGAGATCTGAATTACGCTTTCCCCCCATTCTCCATGATACCCAGAGTGGCGACCCTGATCAAGAGGCAAGTAGCGGAAGTGTTGTTGGTCACATCGGTCTGGAAAGCGCAACTTTCTTTCCTGCTTCTCCTGGAACTAGCATGCGAGCCTCCCCTGCTCTTTCCATGGTCGCAGGAGATGCTCTTGGGACCCCAAAGGGAGTTACATCCTCTGGTGGGATCAGGACAACTGCCTCTGATGGCCTGGAGGCTTTCAGGCAACAGTGGTGTTTGCCAGGCATTTTGGAGGCAGCTTCAAGTTTCATTAGTAAGGCCTGGGCCCGTTCAACTCGAAAAAGATACTCCTCGGCATGGCGATGCTGGCAGAGTTGGTGCTTGGAAAGGCACGGGGGTCCCATGGCAGTGGAAGTGTTTGTAATAGTAAATTTCCTGTCCCAAAAGGCATCGGAAGGTCGTTCTTACAGGTCGGTAAATAACTTTTGATCCGCTATTTCAGCGGGCATGCACAAGTCAATAATAACCCAGTGGGAATGCATTCTGTCATGTGCACACTTCTTAAAGGCATTTGAGTGTCTAACCCTCCCAAACTAAAATATACCTTTTTGTGGGATGTCAACATGGTTCTCAATTTATTTGAGAGATGGTTGATGATGTGCTTTTGACTAGAAGGCAATTGTCTGCCAAGTTAGCCTTGTCATTATGTCTCACTTCCTGTAGATGGACATTGGATGTGAAGATCTGAAGAGTGGTGTGAAGAGTGTTTATGCCTGAGGGTGCTTCTTTTAATATCACAAAAAGAACGAAAACATTGTCAAGATGCATTGATTATTATGCATTTTATTCAATGTAAAATTGTGTGTGGTTCATGAATGGAGCAACCCTGCTGGAATTCTTCGGGAGTCAGTTTATTTTGTGGGTTAACCATTTGAGGAAGATCTCAGATGAGCAAAGAAAGAGGATTTCAAGATGGTGCTCAGATCACTAATACAATCTATGGTGTTGTGATTGGTGGACATATTGGACTAAGCATGTTGGGATATGTAGTTGATGTTTTCTGTTTTTGATTGTTTGCTCTATTTTGAGTAGTAAAGAAAGAGAAGCATAATCCTCGCCTCCGTGTCCTTAATAGAATGAAAAATTCTTGGAGCGAATGCTAGCAATTTTTTCATTCCTGACAGGTTACCAGAAAACAGGTCACTGAGCTACTTTGAATAATGTTCTAATAATAACAAATTGCTTATTCAATTACTGTTATTTACTTTCTGCTCCTACTTTATATTTTAAGTATCTTTGAATAAGGTTATTATTACTTTTCAGTATGGATATTTGTTTCACCAGGTTATTTATAGTGTATTTAATTTGGGAGCACAATTTCTACCCTTTTCCCACGTTTTCATTCTGTTTGTACCCTGTCATATAAAATTGTAATATTCATCAGTATATTAATTGATTCAATTGTAGTTTTCTTTATAAGTGATCATTTTATTTGAAAGGTTTTGTCATATTTCAATTTATTGGTATTGTGCATTAATGTTTATTTTGTTCAATGCTTGACAGATCGTATTGTTGCGTACATTTATTCAATACAAATGTAAAATTAAACATTAATCAGGGTAGATTCTTCGGGCTTGCCAACAAACATAAGTCTGAAACAGTTGGAGAATTGAAGCTTTCAACTTTCCTTCGTTCCCCCTAGTTCCTTCTTTCTTTCTGGACCTGACTTCTCTAAACACCAATTTAGGGCATTGGTGGAAGGGGGAACTCCCCTGTTCTCAACGTGATGCTTCTTTTACTCAGGTGTGTGGCGGCGGAGAGGTTAAAGTGGCAGAGAACTGTTTGTCTGTCTTATGACTGCTCGGATCATATGATTACTTCCTGACTGCTTTCATCTCGGACAACACCTCCTTCAATTTCTGGATATTTCCTTGATCTACATAGAAATCATCTACTTCGGTCTCTCAATACCTGCTATATAGTACGACGTAACTTTTGGAACCTCTACAGATTTATCTTTTTGGTTACTCTTTTATGGGGAAGACACACTCTTTAAGGTTTAACTCCACACGTTCAATATCGTGGTCTATGTCTCTGTCACAGGGTCACAGAAATGGAGACTCGCAGGCAAATATTATAGTTTATATGGTTTATTAGGTTTTGTGTGATAAATAACAGTTCTGTTGTAATTTAGCAGTGATTAGATTAAGCATTAGCAGAAGACATCTTGTATTTAGTAACTATTGTGAACATTTTGCGGAATCCATTTTGTATTCATGGCAGCCATTTTCTCTGCTACATGCTGCCATGTGCTCACCATGTGCTCTGTCCTACCTTTCTGTTAACTGCTCTTGAAATCTGCCTAGTGACAAGTTATATTTAGCATCTCTTACTTTCGCACATGCTCAGTAAGGTCTGCAGCTGTTAGTCCTTGGAAACTGTTAGCTCCTCCTACCTGTCGACTGTGCATTTTCCACATGACCTTACATGTATACAAGTCTTGTTTCCATAATTGTACCATCTCCTTGTCTCCATAATTGTACCAGCCCCTGTGTGGGTATAAAAGGACCATGCTCTCTCAGTTCAGTGTGCTACTTCAGACATTACCCAAGGGTGCTGTCTGAACTGTAGTACCACCTCATGAGGTTAATAAACTTTTGTCTTTTATTCCAGTTTCTGTGCCAACTTCTTCCTACATGGTCTGAGGACTTTGTGCAGAGAAAGGTGAACCCCTTGCACTAGTAGGCCTTGCTGAGGCTTACTTCAACAAATTGGCGCCCGAACAGGGACTCATCGGCGACTCGGATGCCCAACGGATTGGTCGCGACGAAGGATTGGGATCTCGCTGCGGACGATCAATGCCTGAGGAGACCCGAGTCTTGGCAACCACAGCGTTTTTCCCTTCCTTCTGACTTGACCATCCAGGTGGCGCCGGTCCTCGACTGAGATCCTTTTTGTTCATTCGTCATGCAGTGACCATTTGGTCGATTTTAGAACTTGGCGGTTGGAACCTGGACACCCTGTGATTGGTAAGAGCTGTTTTACGGCACTTGCTCTGGGTTTTGATGCCAATGTTTGGTAATGTAGTTTAGCACTACTTACTGTGGCTCTCGTGATTTGGGTGACTAGTCAATTTTTATTCTTTGGATTTGATATATAAATTGCAATTTATATAGGCAGGTAATGAGGAGAATTTTCTCCAATTTAATTTTGATTTGAACGGCACCTTAAGTGCTACTTTGATTATAATATTGCATATTCTGCACTATTTTTGGCATGCCTGTTTTTAGCGCACTTCGTAGGATGTGTTGCTTTTGTAGTGGTACCAATTTGAGACTGGAAGAATCGCAACCGGCACCCCCAGAGGGGACGCCAAATAGAGATATGTATGTTAAACATGGTCTTTCTTCTATAATGTACAGCACATTATGGAATAAATACACCCGCGCGGATCCTGAGTTACGTTGGCCTATGCATGGGTCATTTGATTTGCGAAAGATTGAGTATGTGGAACAATGTATGTGTAAGCGAAAGTCTAGGCAAGATATGTTTGACTGTGTATGAATGTGGGAGAAAGAAGCGCGTGGACGAGTGAAGCGTGAGCAAGCCTTGCTTGAGAAAGAGCAGCAGAAGAATGTATATGTGAAAGCATTGGAAATGAGAAAGAAAGAAATAAATGACTTAAAGGAGCTAGAAGAGAAAGAACGTAAGCTACAGGTAACTGGCCAATACACTGTTAGGCAACCTCTCTATCCTATCCTTAATAAACCACATGATGATTTATTGTTACTAGATCGCCCTCCACCTCCGTATGTCGTCCCTTCTGCCCCTCATGAGTTACCTAAAGTCTCCAGTTCGGAGCAACAGAAGATGCAGGACAGTCGCTCTATGCTGCCTGCTGACCGTGCGTCTGAGCTTAGATCTATTGCTCGTAAAACAATTCGTAGCATTGTTTCTGCTTCTGAATTTTTAGACAACATGAAAGGGTAGACGGAAAAGGAGCAGCTATATTTTACTGAGGCATTTGGCTCAGAAGTTATTGAACTATATCGGAAATATTCTGATGAGTTAGAGCCCGATGATGTAGCAGCTGATCATAAGCAAATGTGTGATGGTCTTTTTGTTTTCTCCCAGGTGGCTGATGCAATCAGGCTTTTAATGAAATTACGTATTGTGGCAGTCCGTTTGCAGGAGGAGAAAAGGGCCGTGGACGTAGTTGCACGGACATCTCAGACCGGCGGGGTGCAAGCTTCCATCTTTGAAACAGATAAGATTATGATAGTTCACGCGAAACCAATGCGGGAGGCCGCGCCTTTGTATGTTCCTCCTAAAGGATTGGGTACAAGTGATGATAAAACTTCAGTTGATGCTAAGGGTTACTTTATTTATAATTGGGTGTATACTCCTTGGAATAGGGCAGATGTAATGGCCCTTAAAACAGCATTACCTGACCCGCGGAAAAATCCAGCCGCCTTTTATGAGGAAGTTGAGGGAGCAATTAGTTCTTGTACTATGACTTTGGACATCTTGATTCTTTTGTTTTGCCTGAAGGTGTGGCTCTCATACAATATGTCGATGATATTTTGTTGGCAGCTGAGACCCCGGAGCAATGTGAAAAGTGCACTTTGTCCTTACTTTCTTTTCTTGCTTCACACCATCATAAAGTGTCACGAAAGAAATTGCAATATTGTAGACCAAAGGTAACATATTTAGGTCACCTTTTTTCTAAGGAGGGCCGTGCACTTACATCAGATCGTATTCAAGCAATTTTAGACACACCAGTACCCTCTACTCAGAAAGATTTTTGTGCATTCCTTGGTCTTACTTCTTTTTGTAGGCAATGGATATTAGGGTTTTCACACATTGCCAAACCTTTGCTAGCACTTTTTACTAAAGATACTCCAATGCCCCTCCCATGGACAGATGAATGTGAGACTGCTTTCCAGCAGCTGCGACAAGCCCTTTGTTCTGCACCAGTGTTAGGTACTCCAGATTACATGAAGCCTTTTGCACTTTACGTACACGAGAAAGATGGATGTGCATTGTCAGTTTTAGTACAGACACATGGCGATAAGCAGCGTCCCTGTGCATATTTTTCAGCAGTACTTGATCCTGTCGCTCGAGCGTTGCCTGGGTGTTTTCGTTCAGTTGCCGCAACAGCTGTCTCAATACGTCAGAGTGAAGGGATAGTTTTGTCACATAAGCTGTTGGTGCTAGTACCCCATGCGGTTGATGCTCTTTTAAATCAAACAAAGACACAACATTTAACTAGCGCCCGTATGACAGGTTATGAGTTGACATTGTTGGCTCCTCACATTACACTGAAGAGATGTGCGACACTAAATCCAGCTACTTTGTTGCCATATCCGGTGACTCAGCCTCAGTCACAAGAAACACATGATTGTATATTCCTTACCGAAGAACAGACAAAGGGTCGTGTTGATTTACAAGATACGCCCCTTTTAAATGTAGACGGGGAACTGTGGGTTGATGGGTCTTGTTTGAAATTGCCAGATGGTACGACCTCAGCTGCATATGCAATCACCACAATACACACAGTAGTGGAGACAGCTCGTATACCACAGAAGTCAGCTCAAGCAGCTGAACTAATAGCTTTGACACGAGCATGTGAGCTTAGTACTGATTTAAGTGTGAACATTTACACAGACAGCCGCTATGCTTTTGGAGTGGCTCATGATTTTGGTTTGCTTTGGAAGGAGAGAGGTTTTCTCACATCCCACGGGATGCAGATAATGCACGGAGAATTAGTGCATAACCTCTTGACTGCATTGACATATCCAAATAAACTAGCTATTGTGAAATGTAGTGCACATAAGAAAGTGACCGATAAGATAGGGCAAGGTAATGCTCTTGCAGACCATGTAGCACGTGAGACTGTGATGCAGCGAAGTACTACTTTTATGTATGAAGTCACAAGCTGAACGTTGGCATAATGCTAGACAAGACGTATTAGATATACAGAAATCTGCTTCTGTGAAAGAACGTGAGCAATGGTCTAAAGATGGAGAATTGGATGATGAGGGCTGTTGGCGGAATAAGCAGATGGATAAATGGAAATTGCCTATAGCTTTTGTACAACCTATGGTTCAGATGGCACATGGGCTGGCACATGTTGGAGCTTCAACAATAACGAAGTTGCTTACGCAAGTTTGGGAGCATCCAGAAATTTCCAGTACAGCTAAGAGAGTAGTACAGTCTTGTTTGATCTGCTTACAATACAATCCTGGAAAAGGGACACGTACTCCTGCAGGAGGGTTTGCTACACCAACTGCACCTTCTGAAGTTCTACAAATGGATTATATTCAGCTTGAACGCTGCAACAATTTAAAGTATGTCTTGGTGGTGGTTTGTGCCTTCAGTAAATGGATAGAGGGGTACCCCACAAAGGATAATACTGCCATTACCACAGCAAAGGTGCTTTTGAAAGAATTTTTCCCTAGGTTTGGTGTTTGCAGACTTTTATGGAGTGATAACGGACCTAATTTTGTTGGGGAAGTTATTAAGTATGTCCTGAAAGGATTAGGGATCAAACAGAAGTTCCATGCGGTTTTCCACCCACAATCAGCAGGGTTGGTGGAAAGGTATAATGCTACATTGAAGCTGAAATTAGCGAAGATACAGGCTTCCACATCCTTAACTTGGCCGGATGCATTACCATTGGCATTATTGTCTAATAGGTCAGTGCCACACTCCCGACTTGGCCTTAGCCCCTATGAAGTAGTATTTGGGAGACCAATGAATATTTGGGGAGTTCCTAAACCAAAATCTGTATATGATGTACCTTGTGTCCTGATGAATGATTATTTGGCACAGTTAACCGACAATTTGGTTTCTATTAATCAACAGGTTTGAGAAGCACTTCCTGACAGATCTACAGGTGAACGCCATGAACTCCGACCTGGTGATCAGGTGATGATTAAGTCTTTTGAAAGATCAAGCAGCTTGGAACCAAGGTGGCGAGGCCCAGAACAGGTGCTCCTTGCGACAAGGACAGCAGTTCGAGTGACGAACCGAAAGAATTGGGTCCATAGTACTCACTGCAAGAGAGTGCTACCTACCTTGGTGGAACCTGCTGTGCTGACCAATCATCGAGAGATTTTGACTACGGAGAAAGGCCGTGCTATATCACCTGACGAATCTGCAGAGGTCTTCCCGGACCATACGACTTCTGAAGTGTCGCGATATAATTTGAGACCAAGGAAAGAATCTGAAAATTGTTTTGAAAAGACTGGTTGAGCTACTGCCCTGGGTTAGTGAAACGGAGAGCCAATGTGGCAAGGGGGGTGGATCAGCCGTGCATTAGAGTAGTGACACTCGTCTTGGTCCGTGGTGAAGAAATCAGCGGCTGCCCAGGGGTAAGAGCTCCAACGATTGTTTTTTAATTCATTTCTGAAAGGGTCGATTATCACTGTTGCTAAAATGAATAACAAATTGATTATTAGTATTATGGGGTTTGTTGTTTTTTTGGTGGTTACAGCAACAATCACCTGGTTTGTTGAAAAGAAGGCTCCTGTTCGTGAGTTTTTTGTTGCCACTACTCCAGTACCAGAGGATCACCATTACTTTACGCTTCCCTATCAGGAGCAGAAGCACCGTCAATCGTACTTCAATAATACTTTCATTCAGATGTTGCATCATACTCATAATGCTACAAATACTACTAACTGTTGGGTATGTGGAATGATACCTGTGCATCAAAAGAAAGGAGGAACACCTTTCATTCCTCTTCCTTTTTCACACAATGGTTCTTGTTAAGCTTGGTATACGCTTTTGTTTGCATCTGGAAAACGTACAGAGGGCGGACTACTTTTTCGCCTTAATAAAGTGTGATACCAAGACAAAGATGGGTATCCCCAAGCTAAAGGAACTAAATGGGAATCGGAAGAGTATCAACCGGACAATGTTTCAATACCATGTGTCTTCACAAATATACGAGACTCTGACGAGAAAGAACAATTTGTGATTTCTGTTACAAAAACTAAAGCAGATTTATGTATACGAAGCATTGGACGAACTCCAGTAGGGATAAGCGATTGTACCTTGATTTTAACTATTGAGGGTGTAAATAATAGTAGTTTTACAGCTTCACATAATACATATTTTGTTTGTGGTAACTACGGATATTACCAACTACCTGTTGGAAGGTCCTGTGTGTAATAATTGCAATATTTTTTACATGCTGTATCTGTATTCAGTGTGGTCCAATGTTCTGCTCCATGTGTATTACTGCTTGTATGCCTACCAAAAGAAATATTACAGAAATGAAGGCACAACATATGTTAGATAAGGAAATAGCTGAAATGATGAGCATAAATATACAGGATGAATATTTAGATTATCCCAGAAAGACGAATGTCTTCAGCTAATGCTGAAAGGGTCGTCTGTTGTAATTTAGCAGTGATTAGATTAAGCATTAGCAGAAGACATCTTGTATTTAGTAACTATTGTGAACATTTTGCGGAATCCATTTTGTATTCATGGCAGCCATTTTCTCTGCTACATGCTGCCATGTGCTCACCATGTGCTCTGTCCTACCTTTCTGTTAACTGCTCTTGAAATCTGCCTAGTGACAAGTTATATTTAGCATCTCTTACTTTCGCACATGCTCAGTAAGGTCTGCAGCTGTTAGTCCTTGGAAACTGTTAGCTCCTCCTACCTGTCGACTGTGCATTTTCCACATGACCTTACATGTATACAAGTCTTGTTTCCATAATTGTACCATCTCCTTTTAGCCCCTGTGTGGGTATAAAAGGACCATGCTCTCTCAGTTCAGTGTGCTACTTCAGACATTACCCAAGGGTGCTGTCTGAACTGTAGTACCACCTCATGAGGTTAATAAACTTTTGTCTTTTATTCCAGTTTCTGTGCCAACTTCTTCCTACATGGTCTGAGGACTTTGTGCAGAGAAAGGTGAACCCCTTGCACTAGTAGGCCTTGCTGAGGCTTACTTCAACAGTTCTATAGTTCTTTTCCTTCTCTTTGGTTTTAATTCTCTTTGTTTTTCTTTCTTCTCTGTGGTCTTATGTGGGCTTCATCCTTTTCATTCTTCTTTTCCCAGATGGTGACTCAGGAGGCGCATGGGGAAAAAGAAGAACACAGGACCGTTGGTGGACAGGTAAGTATTGCTAATGTTTTTACTCTTACTTTCCCTGGTCTGTCTGGCTCGCCTCTCTTCTCTTTTCTTTCCTTTCTTATCTTCTTTTATTTTTCTTGCTGCTTTCTTTTCTTTTTTTGTGCTTCATTTCCCTTTTTCAGGGTTCCTTCCTTTCTGTCTCCCTTCAT
This sequence comes from Pleurodeles waltl, assembly GCF_031143425.1. Classification (NCBI taxonomy): domain Eukaryota; kingdom Metazoa; phylum Chordata; class Amphibia; order Caudata; family Salamandridae; genus Pleurodeles; species Pleurodeles waltl. Next base: position 11,446,166 of record NC_090448.1, on the reverse strand, counting down.
TTTCTTTGCTGTCTCTTTTTCTCCTTTGCTGTCCCTTTTCTCTTTTATTTAGATTGAACGAGGCTACCCTCTATTTGATATTGTTTTTCTACTCCCCTGGTATCCCTTAGATAATATACATCGAAAGTCAAAACAGAAAAAACTAAAGAAATCCTTAACCCGTTTCTCCTATCCATACATGGGGGCCCAGACAGCTAGGGTGTTACTACTCCTTTTTGCCCAGCACAATAAACGAAACAAATCAAAACCAAAAAAAATAAAAAACAAGACAACCGCCTTTAAGTAATCGATTTTCCCTCCTCCCACCGTTCCCGATTGTCTTTCTCCCCGTCCTGTTATAACACCGTAACTGGCGGGGCCACGCTCTCCCCAGAGCGTGGCCGGTCTGCTTGTCTTGCCGCCTCCTGCTCCTCCACTTGGATGTCGGGCAGTCGCCTTCGGTTTTCCCCTTGTTCTGGCGTCTTCTTCTCTGCTCCGCTTCGTCCTGTGATCCGCCTGCCGGTGCTATCACTGCTGATGTTCCACTTCCTGGAGAGTAATGAGGTGGGTTTAACAACCCCTCCTTTTACTGCAGTCGTCACCTGATTAGCTGTTGGGTGATGTACATCTGGGTCACCCTCTTCGGGCCCAGTGGTGCTCCCGGGGTACTGCTGGGCCAGAGCTCCGATGGTCGGTCTGGCACAGTCTCCTATTTTTATGGATCCTAATCCCTTTTCTGTTCTACTGGATTCCACGGAGGACTCAGATCCCAACAACCAGTCCTTCCAATCCTCAGCAACTGCGTCAAGTATGCCGGTTTCTGTTAATAAATCTACATCAAAGCCCATTGGTACCTCTATTCTCTCATTAAATAAAAGGGGTGAAGATATCCTACTTTGCCAGCTAAGTCTCATCCTCCTATATCAATGGAACTGCTTCTAGAGGAAACTAGAGCAGTTGCACCATGTGTGGAGGAAACAAATAGGTGTATTCGGAGGCTGGATGATAAATAGTCAATGATTGTCAACAGTCACTCACATGGAACACAAAATCATTATAGGTTTCCACCCAACAAATCACTCTTCTACAAACTGAAGTTTGTCATCTCAAGAAGCAAGTGGAAGACCTTGAAAATCTCAGCTGATGGAATAATCTTTACATTTACGGCTTGGCGGAAGGTTTGGAAGGACTTAACCCTATTTCCTTTTTTTCAGACATTCCTCTCTAGAGTCCTTGGAAACATCCTTATTAAATGTTCAATGCACACATACACTAGGACATAGTTCTCATAGTGCATTATCTTCTCAAAAACCCAGAAGTTTCATCCTATATTTTCTGGAATACACTGTTTTATTGAAAGTTTTTCAAGTGCGCAGATTAAAGGGCGAATCTCCTGGTTAGGTTTTTACTAGTTCTTCTCCGAAGTCTTGGCCAAAAATACGACAGAGAGAAGAAAGACATTTCTGGATATGTGGACAGCTGTTCAAAAACTCATTGTCAGATTTCGATTATGTCACCCTTGTCGTTTTCAAGTCACTTACAAAAACAAGACTGTGACCTATGAAGACCCAGCTCTTCTATAGGATTTTTGGACAACTGCAGAGAAGAAGCAATGGATGTGAGTAGAGGTTCTGCTACTTGATTTTTCTCCTGGATTCGTGACATGAAGTTTCTACATTGTTAGCTTGTTGACTTGTATAATGTTTTGCTTTTTATTAATGACCGAGCTGAAATAATCATGCATTGACATACAATCTCTGGAATGCACTTCTTAGTCCAAAGAAGACATTTATTATTTCACTACGCAAGGTTCCTAAAAGGAGATTAGCATGCTGAAAGCACACGTTTAAAAATAGTCACAAAAATGAAATGAAAACATGCACAAATAATTCTCCACTGCAATATACACAGCAAATATATGCATCTATAGTACAATGCAAAGCAAATAATGAATTAAAAATGCATCACTGAAGGGCCTTTCAGGTGCTTCATCTTTCTCCTGCCAGCAAGCCGATGACCCGATTCGACTGTGAAAGAGAAAGAGAGATCTCTACCCTCATGGGAAATCTACATCAGGCATCCGACGTCTGAATCCTGATTGAGGTCTCTGAATCTCCTACTGTCGAACTGGGTCTGTTTTATATCTTAAAAAAACAAAGAAGGAGCTTTATGGAAAAACTCCTCCTGTTGCACAAGAAGTATTCAAACATGCTGGCTAGTTTAGGTATGCTTTAAAAATAACACGTTGGGATTTGGCCACAATCCCAAGATGTCAAGTCAAATCAAGGCCGTTCCCTGCTGCCTGAGTACATGCTTATCAGCCAAAGCCCTTGGTGAGAAAAGAGCACGAAAACAGACAGACAACGTGGAAAATCACTGGCAGCTTTTAACATGGCAGTGTCTAATGCTACGAGAAAGTCAATAGGCAGAATGAAGCTAAGGCTAAACTGAATACAAAATGGAGTCTGTAACTGGTGAACACTGGACAGCTAGGCCAGGTGCAAAGTGGTGCAACACAAAGTCAGTGGTCAAAACACATATTTCACTACATTCTCCCCTTTGACCAACAACTCATGTAAACTACAGATTTAAAATCAAGTTCTCTCTTATTTTTTTTCTTTGAAGAAAAAGCATTACAAGCAAATCAGGTATGTATTGTACACAGCAACATAATGAAATGACAAAAGCAATCACTATAAGGCAATGGAAGTGGGATTAGCGTATTGATCTCATAAACAGTTAAACCAGGCACACCTACAATGCAAAGATTAAAGCTTATATATTCTGATTGGGATAACAACTGTTTGAATAGTGTCTCTAGGATAGCAAGTTGGTATAGAATTACATGGAAACATCATGAGTCCTAATCATGTAAAGGTACACGGTCCCACTGTAATGTTTGCTGGAATGTAGGTAAAAGTGAGGTTCCCATACAAGAATAGTCAACCAGCTGGCAACTTAAACATGCATAACGAGATGGGCAGCAGTCATCAGGTGATAACAAGCCATGGGTTAGGTCCAGTGGGAATGTAATCAAACAGGTTGACAGAACATCCATGGTACTCTGCATTGATCCCATGCAGAACTTTGATCTGTGAAGCACAATTAGCACTAAATGGATCCATAAGTTTTGTACTTTAAAAGCAGCAGGAGTGTTGCACAATGTTTGATCAATCAGGTTCAGGTTGGGGGTGCTGTCCCTCCACTGACCCCACACGCAAAAGCCCAAAGGGAGACACACAGCACACTCATGGTCAGTGGCAAGTCGTAGTATGATCTGTAAAAGAAGCAAGTATGATTTTTCTTGCAAATAACATTTCTCATCTAAAATGTGCTCCCATTTGTCCTTTCTTTGTTTTATAATCAGCAGGACATTATTGGGGCCCTTGGCTATAATTTCTGCAGGTTCTGGAGGGCCATTTGGGGATTCCATCCACACCTTAGCACTGAGGTTTTTATCTGCTGCACCACAGCTTCCCTTTTCTTGCGCTGTCAGAAGGGCTGGGACAGTCCCGTTCCTCACCAATCCTCCATACACTGCACTTATGACAAGTTGGGCAATTCTGTCTCCAATTTGTATGAATAAATCAGCTTTTTCACTATTTAACAGAATAGCTTTGATTTCTATTTATCCTGGTAACTTTCCTCTCCCCAATTGATATTTTACTGTTTGTGGGACAGATCTCTGTTGTGTGTGCTGATAAACAGGACATTCCAAAATCACAGTTTTTATCAAATCTAAGGGAATGTGCATCCCTCTAATCTCTGCCCACCTGTAAGTGGTTTTTTCTACCAGGTGTCCACATTTCTGGTGCGCCCACTTAGCCATCCCCACCAAGTCAGAATTCTGGATTGCCACTTCTGCCTCTGAAATTTTGGCTTCGTCGTCTGCAAGGGAATTGAACCGGCATTCTAGTGAGTCAATGTGACAATGAGCATCTATGACTTTACTCTGTTCTAACATTTCCTAAATTTCCTGCCCCAACTCTTTGCCCCACCCCTCCTTTGAGTGAATGTACCAGCTGTATGCATGCCATGTGGGAAGTCAAATGGCTAATTCATTGGCAGTGGACCAAGAATCAGTATACAAATTACAAGTCCCAGGCAGCTCTTGCTTTAGAGCCACACACACAGTGTACAACTCTGCATATTGGCTACTTTTTCATTCTCCTGTGGTAGACAACAACTTTTCAGTAACTGGATTGTATGACACTGCTTTCCAATGTCTTTTGGTACCCACGTATTTGAATGAACCATTAGTGAACCAAACATGCTTCCTACCCTCAGGGACAAGAATTCAAATGGCACACACATTTCACTGGTGACTCTTTTACCTGTGGCACCTACAGCACTCGCCCCTCATCCCGTACTGGGGCTTGTGACATCTGTTCATGGTGGGCTGCAGTGCCTGCTGGTCCTACTTAAGCCCTGACTTGTATGTACCAGATCCAGTGTATGATGCTAGCCTCTTGTGCATGTCCTATACGGTGAGATTTAGGTGAACTCATCACCCACTGCATGGTTGGTATTTCAGGTCTCAGAATTACATTATGACCTAGTGTTAGTTGCTCAGTATCCACTAGAGCCCAATAACAGGCCAAAAGCTGTTTTTTAAAAGGAGTATAGCGCTCCCCAAAGTCAGGTAGTTTTCTAGTCCCAAACCCCAGGGCACCCTCGTCCTCCCCTGTTTTTGCCACATACTCCAATTTGCATATTGTCCCTGAACAGTTACATTTAATTCAATGTCTCCCTCTTGCACTGGCCACAAGTCTAAAGTCTGTTGAATTATTTCATTTGCCAAATCAAAAGCATACTGCTGCTCTTCACCCCATTCAAACGCATGTTTTTTTCTTGTTACTTTGTACCAAAGGGTTAAGATTTTACTAAGATGAGGGCCATGCTGTTTCCAAAAATCAAACAATCCCATGAAACTCTGCATCTCTTGCTTAGTGCGAGGAGTAGGAAACTCCCAAATCTTTTGTTTTACCTGTAACAACATCTCTCTATGTTCTGGATTCCACTGAATTCCTAGAAACTGCACATTTTGTGATAGTCCATGTGTCTTGTCTGAATTAATTGTACACAACGTACTCTGCAAACGTTCTGTGAATATATTGTTAACATCCTCAACTTCTTGCTAGGTGTAATCTTTTAAAGAATGCATTTCAACTCCTGCCAAAAACTGTGGACTACTCTGTATTTTCCGTCGAAATATTGGCTTTGCACGAACTACATTCTCACACTGGCCCCCACCTTTTTTAACCTCATTACTGGAATGTGTAAAGTCAGATTCCCCTGTGACAGCTTGTAATAACTTAATATTTTTTGTCTTAAGTTGTTCCTTCAATTATTGATTTGCATATTCTAACTATTTACATCTCTTATGCATTTTTCTGTAAGCAGACAAAAGTATCCAAACTCTCCTATCATGAACAAAAGGGATATCATTCCATTCAAAAAGCACCTTTAATAAACATGTAAAAACATTCAATAATTTTGTTTTATCCAAGCACCCATCCCAAAATTTAGAAAGTCCTGATAAACAAGAAAATACATTTGCCTAGACATCATAAGGCATTTTAATTCCACGTGCATTTTCAAACATGGTTTGCGGTGCTTCCTTTAACTCTCTGAATAAAAACATATTTACACTTTTAAATCGTGCACTCTCAGCCTCCAACCCCTCTTTTAGACTGTCTGACCTACGCCAAAATGTTTTGCTTTTCACTAATGATTGAGCTGAAATAATCATGCCCTGGCATAAAATCTCTGGAATGCACTTCTTAGTCCAAAGAAGACATTTATTATTTCACTATGCAAGGTTCCTTAAAGGAGATTAGCACGTTGAAAGCACACGTTTAAAAATAGTCACAACAATGAAATGAAAACATGCATGAATAATTCTCCACTGCGATATACACAGCGAATAAATGGATATATATTATAATGCAAAGCAAATACTGAATTAAAAATGCATCACGGTAGGGCCTGTCAGGTGCTTCATCTTTCTCCTGCCAGCAAGCCAATGACCCCGTTCGACTGCCAAAGAGAAAGAAAGATCTCTTCTCTCACGAGAAATCTATATCAGGCATCCGACGTCTGAATCCTGATTGAGGTCTCTGAATCTCCTACCGTCGAACTGGGTCTGTTTTATATCTTTAAAAAACAAAGGAGCTTTATGGAAAAAACCCTCATGTTGCACAAGAAGTATTCAAACATGCTGGCTAGTTTAGGTATGCTTTGAAAATAACACGTTGGGATTTGGCCACAATCAAAAGATGACAAGTCAAAGCATGGCCGTTCCCTGCCGTCTGAGTACATTCTTATCAACCAAAGCCCTTGGTGAGAAAAAAGCATGAAAACACTGGCAGCCTTTAACATGTCAGTGTCTAATGCTACGATAAAGTCAATAGGCAGAACGAAGCTAAGGCTAAACTGAATACAAAATGGAGTCTGTAACCGGTGAACACTGGAAAGCTAAGCCAGGTGCAAAGTGGTGCAACATGAAGTCAGTGGTCAAAACACACATTTCACTACATATATCCATAGTATACCTGCAATGATTTTTGTTTTCTCTACTTTTCCCCATGTTTGGTGTTGTTCATATTTTGGCTGATAACTTCCTATGTCCATCTGGATGGCTGGCCTTCCTTTCCCGACTTGTCTTCCTGGAGTCCAGTAATGTCATATTTCCCCTGGGGTTTCACCACCCTCGATTCTCTCTGTCCCTTAGCTCTGTCACATTCGCTACTTTATATAGGGATTCTGCCGCCTTCTTTTGTCACAATCTTCCTTTTCTTCACTCTCTTATTGCTCCTTTCATCTTTCTCTTACTTCTGATTAGTATTTCTTGTTCTACGTTAGGTGTGTTTTTTCTTATGTTTACGTTTTACATTTTTTCTTCCATTGTGTGGGTTACTCTCATGTTGTTAATTGTTTTTAAATGACTTTGGGAGTTATTTCTTGGAATGTTAAAGGTTTGGATTCACCTATTAAGAGGAAAAGGGTTTGCACGTATTTATCCAAACTAAACGCTTATACAGGAAGTGCAGAATTATTAGGCAAATGAGTATTTTGACCACATCATCCTCTTTATGCATGTTGTCTTACTCCAAGCTGTATAGGCTCGAAAGCCTACTACCAATTAAGCATATTAGGTGATGTGCATCTCTGTAATGAGAAGGGGTGTGGTCTAATGACATCAACACCCTATATCAGGTGTGCATAATTATTAGGCAACTTCCTTTCCTTTGGCAAAATGGGTCAAAAGAAGGACTTGACAGGCTCAGAAAAGTCAAAAATAGTGAGATATCTTGCAGAGGGATGCAGCACTCTTAAAATTGCAAAGCTTCTGAAGCGTGATCATCGAACAATCAAGCGTTTCATTCAAAATAGTCAACAGGGTCGCAAGAAGCGTGTGGAAAAACCAAGGCGCAAAATAACTGCCCATGAACTGAGAAAAGTCAAGCGTGCAGCTGCCACGATGCCACTTGCCACCAGTTTGCCCATATTTCAGAGCTGCAACATCACTGGAGTGCCCAAAAGCACAAGGTGTGCAATACTCAGAGACATGGCCAAGGTAAGAAAGGCTGAAAGACGACCACCATTGAACAAGACACTCAAGCTGAAACGTCAAGACTGGGCCAAGAAATATCTCAAGAATGATTTTTCTAAGGTTTTATGGACTGATGAAATGAGAGTGAGTCTTGATGGGCCAGATGGATGGGCCCGTGGCTGGATTGGTAAAGGGCAGAGAGCTCCAGTCCGACTCAGACGCCAGCAAGGTGGAGGTGGAGTACTGGTTTGGGCTGGTATCATCAAAGATGAGCTTGTGGGGCCTTTTCGGGTTGAGGATGGAGTCAAGCTCAACTCCCAGTCCTACTGCCAGTTCCTGGAAGACACCTTCTTCAAGCAGTGGTACAGGAAGAAGTCTGCATCCTTCAAGAAAAACATGATTTTCATGCAGGACAATGCTCCATCACACGCGTCCAAGTACTCCACACCGTGGCTGGCAAGAAAGGGTATAAAAGAAGGAAATCTAATGACATGGCCTCCTTGTTCACCTGATCTGAACCCCATTGAGAACCTGTGGTCCATCATCAAATGTGAGATTTACAAGGAGGGAAAACAGTACACCTCTCTGAACAGTGTCTGGGAGGCTGTGGTTGCTGCTGCACGCAATGTTGATGGTGAACAGATCAAAACACTGACAGAATCCATGGATGGCAGGCTTTTGAGTGTCCTTGCAAAGAAAGGTGGCTATATTGGTCACTGATTTGTTTTTGTTTTGTTTTTGAATGTCAGAAATGTATATTTGTGAATGTTGAGATGTTATATTGGTTTCACTGGTAATAATAAATAATTGAAATGGGTATATATTTGTTTTTTGTTAAGTTGCCTAATAATTATGCACAGTAATAGTCACCTGCACACACAGATATCCCCCTAACATAGCTAAAACTAAAAACAAACTAAAAACTACTTCCAAAAATATTCAGCTTTGATATTAATGAGTTTTTTGGGTTCATTGAGAACATGGTTGTTGTTCAATAATAAAATTAATCCTCAAAAATACAACTTGCCTAATAATTCTGCACTCCCTGTATTGTATTTTTACAAGAAACTGACGTTGTTGCTTCAGAAGTTCAAAAACCTAAATAACAATGGGTGGGAAATATTTTTTCCTCCCAAGATTCAAGAAAAAAGCATGAAGTTATTGTTCTTTGTCCTAAAACTCTAGATGTTACATTAAGTTCTCAAGATTCTGATATAGACGATTGATGGGTGGAAATTCACCTTCATATTAACAAAATTCCTATCCATTTATTCAACATTTATGCGCAGACCAAACCAGACAAGACTTTTGGCCTGCTATTTTCATAAACTGATGTCCATTTCAGCAGATTACACAATATTTGGAGATTACAATCTAGTTTTGACCCTTCTACAGAGTGTGTTTCTGAAGCCACTTTTTCCCCTTTCACTGAGCATCAACAGTTCACAAGAGCCATTGACCAATGGGCTCTTATTGCACCTGGAGGTTATGTCCTCCATAATCAAGAGGATATACCTTTCTCTCTCCAGCACACTTCTCCCAACCTAGAACTGATTACCTGCGTGCTTCTAAACCCTTAGCACAACATATTATGCACACAGATGTTGGTTCCACACTGATCCCAGACCAGGGCCCTGTCACCATGGACTTCGATTTACTTCCAGTAGCTAGTGCTATCAAAAGATGGGGCTGTGACACTTCTCTGTTGTTGGACAACCTCTTCATTACACATGTTGAATCATTCATGGCCGTATTCTTTACACTCAATTCCTCTTCTGACACCTCAACACGGGTTATATGGGACTCTTTTTAAGCTCCTATCAAAGATTTCATTAATTCCTATTTCTCCAAAAAGAAGAAATTGCACTCCCAAAAATCACTAGAAATGTTCACACATCAAACATTTGCAACCACTTAATTCCAACACTAAAATTAATTTAAATAATGTAATCATGGAAAAATTTATTAGAAAACGTTCTCTACAGAAAATGATGCTTTCTACCTTTTCAAAGCAAGTGGTAACTACTATGGAGGACAAAATAAAGCAGGAAAATTATTAACTAATTATCTTAAAATTTAAAAAGAGAACATATTAAAAAAGACTTTATTTTACAAGCTCATTTCGCTCCTATTTTTAAGGATACAGATATATTTAATGAATTTATGAGATATTATCATACTTTTTACAGTCCTGAGTTAAACCCACATCTGGAGTACGTACAGCACCACCTATCATCCACGTATAAAGAATTTAACACTTCTACTGACGTCTCCTCATAAGAAGCAGATTTAATCGAGGCAATGCCATGAATCAAAATGGGGAAACCCGCTGGAGCGGATGGTCTTGCATTGAATTTTATACACACTTCTCTGAGTCTTTAGTGCTAAGAATTCACCATTTATTCACACACTTTATTACCGCTAAATCAACAAACAGCACTTGCCAAGATGCACGCATTTGCCTCACTCTTAAAGAAGGATGAGATGGAAAGTTATGTAAAAATTATAGACTAATCTCCCCAGGGATTTCTGACTACAACATTTTTGCTAAAATTCATGCCCACTGCCTTAATCGCTTTTTGTCACTTTTTATAGGTAAAGAACAATCAGGCTTTATCAAAGGTTGACACATTTCAGGCAACACTGGAGAATTCTTCAATTTTTTAAGGAAGTCCAAACATTATAAACAATTATTAGCTGTTATATCCCTTGATGTTAAAAAAGCTTTTGAGCGCATGGATTGGAATGTTACATTTCACACTCTTTCCTGGCTCAGCTTGGGTCTCAAGTTTATTTCTTTGGTCTCCCTTTTATATACATCCCCGAAAGCCTCCATTTTTGTAACGGTCTAGTTTCTTCTCCATTTACCTTACATCGAGGTGTCCGATAAGGTTGCCCTCTTTCCCCATGCGTCTTTGTCCTTGCATTGGAAGCCTTTCTTACAAAACTGTGACCAAATTCCAAAATAGAGATAAACAAGGTACATTTTGTGTCTACGCTGATGATGCTCTATTAATTCTCTCTAAACCCGACTCTTCTCTTCCAACGTTCCTCTCAGAAGTAACTCATTTGCTAATTTCTCTGGTTACAAACTGAATCCAGTTAAATGTGGAATTATTCCTCTTAATCCTTTATGCTATAAACATGATTTTATTTAATCGAATTTTGCATGGAATTTCCACAAATTAAATATTCAGGACTTTGGTTTGCAATTTCCTATTAAATAATCACTCGCTTTGAACTTTACTATAGTTAAAGCTGAATTTAAAAAACACTTAAAACGTCTGTGGCGTCCCCTATTTCTCTCTTGGCGGGGAAGGCTTGACTCCATCAAACGCTGCTTGTCCGTGTTATTCTTTTTACTCTCTCTACAACCCCTCTTACCATCTAAGCTCATTTCCTTAAAAAAGGTCTCCCATTCTCTTTACCTTCCTATAGAACATAAACAGCCCTTGCATGTCTCTTTTAAAACCCAAACGGGATACAAATCGAGGGGTGTGAACTTCCCAGATTTTCTCTCTTATCACTCTGCTTTGCTTCTTCAACAGTTTTCCCAATGCTTTTCAGGATCTTCAGAAGATTCCTTCCCCCTTTGGAAAGACATTGAATTATCCTTTCTATCACCTCTCTCTTGTAAGGGATCCCATCCTTTACCCAGAAACCCTCTCCATGTCCCGTCCTCTACTCTTCTCCCACTTCTCACAACACTCCTTCAGTCGTCCATTCACATGACAACTTCCTAACAATTAGAACCAAACCTCTCTTTTGGAAATATTGGAGAGATAGTGCTTTCATTTGAGAACATAAACTCATCTCAAACGAGTCCTTCAGCACTTTTCATCAAGTATAACTACTCGGGGTGCGGTGCACGGTGCAGGCCTTGCTGAATGAGTATTAGCTGCGTGGGGGATTAGAAAGGACACAAACTTCTCTAGTGCTGTGGTACAAGGTAAACTCCATGCTGAGGTAACATTAGCTGCGTGGGGTACTAGAAAGGTATCACACTTCTCTAGTGCTGCGGTGCAAGGTGACCTCCATGCTGAGGCAATATTAGCTGCATGGGGTACTAGGAAGGTAGCACACTTCTCTAGCGCTGTGGTGCAAGGTGAACTCCTCGCTGAGGTAATATTAGCAGCATGGGGTACTAGAAAGGTATCACACTTCTCTAGTGCTGTGGTGCAAGGTGAACTCCTTGTTGAGGGTAATATTAGCTGTGTGGGGTACTAGGAAGGACGCAACCTTCTCTAGTGCTGTGGTACAAGGTAAACTCCAAGCTGAAGTAATATTAGCTGCTTGGGGTACTAGAAAGGTAGCACACTTCTCTAGTGCTGCCGTGCAAGGTGAACTCCATGCTGAGGTAATATTAGCTGCGTGGGGTACTAGAAAGCTAGCACACTTCTCTAGTGCTGCGGTGCAAGGTGAACTCCATGCTGAGGTAATATTAGCTGCTTGGGGTACTAGATAGTAGCACAATTTTCTAGTGCTGCGGTGCAAGGTGACCTCCATGCTGAGGTAATATTAGCTGCATGGGGTACTAGAAGGTAGAACACTTCTCTAGTGCTGTGGTGCAAGGTGACCTCCATGCTGAGGTAATATTAGCTGCATGGGGTACTAGAAGGTAACACACTTCTCTAGTGCTGCGGTGCAAGGTGAACTCCTTGCTGAGGTAATATTATCTGTGTGGGGTACTAGAAAGGGCGCAAACTTCTCTAGTGCTGTGGTGTAAGGTGTCCCTTGCTGAGGTAATATTAGCTGCATGGGGTACTAGATAGTAGCACACTTCTCTAGTGCTGCGGTGCAAGGTGACCTCCATGCTGAGGTAATATTAGCTGTGTGGGGTACTAGAAGGTAGCACACTTCTCTAGTGCTGCAGTGCAAGGTGACCTCCATGCTGAGGTAATATTAGCTGTGTGGGGTACTAGAAAGGGCGCAAACTTCTCTAGTGCTGTAGTGTAAGGTGAACTCCTAGCTGAGGTAACATTAGCTGCATGGGGTACTACATAGTAGCACACTTCTCTAGTGCTGTGGTGCAAGGTGAACTCCATGCTGAGGTAATATTAGCTGCATCGGGTACTAGAAGGTAGCACACTTCTCTAGTACTGCGGTGCAAGGTGACACCCATGCTGAGGTAATATTAGCTGCGTGGGGTATTAGGAAGGTAGCACACCTCTCTAGTGCTGCGGTGCAAGGTGAACTCCTCGCTGAGGTAATATTAGCTGCATGGGGTACTAGAAAGGTATCACACTTCTCTAGTGCTGCAGTGCAAGGTGAACTCCATGCTGAGGTAATATTAGCTGCATGGGGTAATACAAAGGTATCACACTTCTCTAGTGCTGCGGTGCAAGGTGAACTCCATGCTGAGGTAATATTAGCTGTGTGGGATACTAGAAAGGTAGCACACTTCTCTAGTGCTGTGGTGCAAGGTGAACTCCTTGCTGAGGTAATATTAGCTGTGTGGGGTACTAGATAGGTAGCACACTTCTCTAGTGCTGCGGTGCAAGGTGAGCTCCATGCTGAGGTAATATTAGCTGCATGGGGTACTAGAAGGTAGCACACTTCTCTAGTGCTGCGGTGCAAGGTGACCTCCATGCTGAGGTAATATTAGCTGCGTGGGGTACTTGAAGGTAGCACACTTCTCTAGTGCTGCGGTGCAAGGTGACCTCCATGCTGAGGTAATATTAGCTGCTTGGGGTGCTAGGAAGGTAGCACACTTCTCTAGTGCTGCGGTGCAAGGTGACCTCCATGCTGAGGTAATATTAGCTGCTTGGGGTACTAGGAAGGTATCACACTTGTCTTGTGCTGTGGTGCAAGGTGAACTCCTTGCTGAGGTAATATTAGCTGCATGGGGTACTAGATAGGTAGCACACTTCTCTAGTGCTGCGTTGCAAGGTGACCTCCATGCTGAGGTAATATTAGCTGCGTGGGGTACTAGAAGGTAGCACACTTCTCTAGTGCAAGGTGACCTCCATGCTGAGGTAATATTAGCTGCGTGGGGTACTTGAAGGTAGCACACTTCTCTAGTGCTGCGGTGCAAGGTGACCTCCATGCTGAGGTAATATTAGCTGCTTGGGGTACTAGGAAGGTAGCACACTTCTCTAGTGCTGCGGTGCAAGGTGACCTCCATGCTGAGGTAATATTAGCTGCTTGGGGTACTAGGAAGGTATCACACTTGTCTTGTGCTTTGGTGCAAGGTGAACTCTTTGCTGAGGTAATATTAGCTGCATAGGGTAATACAAAGGTAGCACACTTCTCTAGTGCTGCAGTGCAAGGTGACCTCCATGCTGAGGTAATATTAGCTGCGTGGGGTACTAGGAAGGTAGCACACCACTCTAGTGCAGTGGTGTAAGGTGACCTCCATGCTGAGGTAATATTAGATGCGTGGGGTACTAGGAAGGTAGCACACCTCTCTAGTGCTGCAGTGCAAGGTGACCTCCATGCTGAGGTAATATTAACTGCATGGGGTACTAGAAAGGTATCACACTTCTCTAGTGCAGTGGTGCAAGGTGAACTCCTCACTGAGGTAATATTAGCTGCATGGGGTACTAGATAGTAGCACACTTCTCTTGTGCTGCGGTGCAAGGTGAACTCCTTGCTGAGGTAATATTAGCTGTGTGGGGTACTAGAAAGGTAGCACACTTCTCTAGTGCAGTGGTGCAAGGTGAACTCCTCACTGAGGTAATATTAGCTGCATGGGGTACTAGATAGTAGCACACTTCTCTTGTGCTGCGGTGCAAGGTGAACTCCATGCTGAGGTAATATTAGCCGCCTGGGGTACTAGAAGGTAGCACACTTCTCTAGTGCTTCGGTGCAAGGTGACCTCCATGCTGAGATAATACTATCTGCGTGGGGTACTAGAAGGTAGCACACTTCTCTAGTGCTGCGGTGCAAGGTGAACTCCTTGCTGAGTTAATATTAGCTGTGTGGGGTACTAGAAAGGGCACAAACTTCTCTAGTGCTGTGGTGTAAGGTGAACTCCTAGCTGAGGTAATATTAGCTGCATGGGGTACTAGATAGTAGCACACTTCTCCAGTGCTATGGTGCAAGGTGAACTCCATGCTGAGGTAATATTAGCTGCATCGGGTACTAGAAAGGTATCACACTTCTCTAGTGCTGCGGTGTAAGGTGGCCTCCATGCTGAGGTATTATTAGCTGTGTGGGGTACTAGGAAGGTAGCACACCTCTCTAGTGCTGCGGTGCAAGGTGACCTCCATGCTGAGGTAATATTAGCTGCATGGGGTACTAGAAAGGTAGCACACTTCTCTTGTGCTGCGGTGCAAGGTGACCTCCATGCTGAGGTAATATTAGCTGCGTGGGGTACTAGGAAGGTAGCACATTTCTCTATCGCTGCTGTGCAAGGTGAACTCCTTGCTGAGGTAATATTAGCTGCATGGGGTACTAGATAGGTAGCACACTTCTCTAGTGCTTCGGTGCAAGGTGACCTCCATGCTGAGATAATATTATCTGCGTGGGGTACTAGAAAGGTATCACACTTCTCTTGTGCTGTGGTGCAAGGTGAACTCCTTGCTGAGGTAATATTAGCTGTGTGAGGTACTATAAAGGTAGCACACTTCTCTAGTGCTGCGGTGTAAGGTGAACTCCATGCTGAGGTAATATTAGCCGCCTGGGGTACTACAACGGTAGCCCACTTCTCTAGTGCTGCGGTGTAAGTTGAGCTCCATGCTGAGGTAATATTAGCTGCATGGGGTACTAGAAAGGTAGCAAACTTCTCTAGTGCTGCGGTGCAAGGTGAACTCCATGCTGAGGTAATATTAGCTGCATGGGGTAATACAAAGGTAGCACACTTCTCTAGTGCTGCGGTACAAGGTGAACTCCTCGCTGAGGTAATATTAGCTGCATGCACAGTTAGCCGGTCGTACGTCACTTTGGGGCTGCGACACATATTGCAGCCTTACTATAATAAACATTAGCTCAAGGGTAGTAGTTAATAGCATGTCACTCTGAGGCTGCAGTTCACAGTGCACGCCTCATAGAAGTAATATTAGTTGCATGCATGACTGCCCAGTAGCATGTCACTCTCCGTGCTGAAGTGCATTGAGACACCCTTGGTAAAATGCATATTTTACCATGCATTGTTGGTCAGGAGGACATCATTTCATTGCTGCACTATATGTTGCAGAAATCAATAAAGTAAATATTTGTTCCATGCATGGATGGTCTGCAGCATATCACTCCGGGGCTGCTGTGTGCAGTGGAGGCCTCGCTAAAATACATTGGTTGTCAGAAGCACATCTCACCAAGGCTGCAGTGCACTGTGTAGTCGGTAGCACATCATTCCAGACCTGCAAATATGGCGAGCAAGTCTTAGCTGAATGCATTGCTGCTCAGTAGCACATACTTCCACAGCTTCAGTGGTTAGATGCAGACCTCACTAAAGTAAATATTAGTGCCTGCATCGTTGCTTGGTAGCATAAACTTTCACAGCTGCAGTGCATGAGTGCAATCCTCAGTAAAGTAAATATTAGCTGCATGCCTTCCTGCTCAGTAGCAGAAAACTCCACAGCTGCAGTGCATGGGTGCAAGCCTCACTAAAGTGAATATTAGATGCATGCATCTCTCTGTAGCACATAAGTCCAAAGCTGCAATGATAGGGTGCAGGCCTCACTAAAGTATCTGCGTGCATCGCGGCTCAGTAGTACAAAACTCCAAACCTACAGTACATAGGTGCAGGCCCCACTAAAGTGAATTTTAGCTGCATTCATCACTGCTTGGTGTACATAACTCCTCAGCTACAGTGCACGGCGCAAGCCTAAATAAAGTAAATATTAGCTGCATGCATCTTTGATTCATAGCACATAACTCATAACTCCACATCTGCACTGCAACGGTGCATGCCTCACTAAAGTAAATATTAGCTGCATGCATCGCTTGGTAGCACATAGCTCCAAAGCTGCAATGCAAGGGTGTATACCTCACTAAAGTAAATAATAGCTGTATGCATCGCTCCTCAGTAGTACATAACTCCACGGCTGCAGTGCACAGGTGCAGTCCTCACTAAAGTAAATATTAGCTGCATGCATCACTCTGTAGCACATCTCTCCAAAGCTGCAGTACCTGCTCTGTACCACATAACTTCATAGCTGCAGTGAACCATGCTTGCTTCACTAAAGTAAATATTAGCTGTATGCATTGCTGTTCGGTAGCACATAACTCCCAGACTCTATGCATGGGTGCAGGTCTCACTAACGTATCATTAGCTGCATGCATTGCAGCTCAGTAGCACATAACTTGAAAGCAGCAGTGCACTGATGCAGGCCTCACTAAAGTAAATATTAGCTGCATGCATCACTTGGTAGCACATAACTATAAATCTGCAATGCACATGTGCAGAACTCACTGAAGTAGATAGTAGTTGCATACATCGCTGCTCTGTAGCACATAACCCCACAGCTGCAGTGCATGGGTGAAGACCTGACTAAAGAAAATATTACATGCATGCATTGCTCTGTGGCACATAGCTCCAAAGCTGAACTGCTCTGGTGCAGACCTCACTCAAGTAAGCATTAGCTCCATGCATCACTCTGCAGCACATAATGCCACAGCTGCAGTTCACCGGTGCAGGCATCTCTAAAGTAAATATTAGCTGCTCTGTAGCACATAACTCCCGAACAGCAGTGCATGGATGCAGGCTCCACTAAAGTAAATATTACCTGCATGCATCACTGCTCTGCAGCACATAACTCCACAGCTGCAGTTCTTGGGTGCAGTCCTCAATAGAGTAAATATGCACTGCATACGTTGCACAGTAGCACATAACACAAAAAATACAGTGCATGGGTGAAGATCTGACTAAAGAAAATATTAGATGCATGCATTGATCTGTAGAACATAACTCCAAAACTGAAGTGCATGGGTGCAGACCTCACGCAAGTAAGCAGTAGCTGCATGCGTCACTCTGTAGCACATAACTCCAAAGCTGAAGTACACTGGTGCAGACTTTATGCAAGTAAGCATTAGCTCCATGCATCACTCTTCAGCACGTAACTGCACAGCTCCACTGCACAGCTGCAGGCGTCTCTGAAGTAAAAATTAGCTGCTTCATAACACATAACTCCTGAGCTGCAGCGCATGGATGCAGACTTCACTAAAGTAAATATTCGCAGCATGCATTGGCGCTCAGTAGCATATAACTCCAAAGCTGCAGTATACAGGTGCATACCTCACTAAAGTGAATATTAGATGCATGCATCACTTAGTAGCACATAACTCCACTGCTGAGTGCACTGGTGCAGGCCTTACTAAAGTAACTTTAACTGCATGCATTGCTGCTCACTAGCACAAACCCCCACAGCTGCGGTGCACGTGTGCAAGTCTCACTAAAGTAAATATTAGTGCACATAGCTCCAAAGCTGCAGTGCAAGGTGCAGACGCCTCTAAAGTAGATATTATGTGCAAACATCACTCGGTAGCACATAACCCCACAGCTGCGGTGCACATGTGCAAGTCTCACTAAAGTAAATATTAGATGCAAGCATCACTCGCTAGCACATGACTCCACAGTTGCAGTGCACTATGCAGGCCTCACTGAAGTAAACATTAGCTGCATGCATCACTGGTCGTAGCACACAATAATTGCTTCCTTACTGCAGAGCCTGGAAGCGAGCTGCGTCCCTGGAGTCAGGAGGCAGCATGTGGTTCTCATTTTCACAAATATGTCTGGAGAGAAATGTTTAGAGATGCTTGCCAGGCCCATCCTCAAAAGCTAAAACTCTACAGTGATCTGAGCCCAGAGATGGAACATGGGAACTCTCCCAGTGCAGGAAGGTCTAAGGACACCAGTGAGGGGGAGAGGGGAGCTCTGAAGACACCAGTGAGGGGGGGGTGCACTGAAGACACCAGTGAGGGGAGAGGGGAGCTCTGAGGACACCAGTGAGGGGGAGAGGGGAGCACTGAAGACACCAGTGAGGGGATAGGTGAGCTCTGAAGACACCAGTAAGGGGGGGGGGGGTGCACTGAAGACACCAGTGAGGGGGAGAGGTGAGCTCTGAAGGCACCAGTGGGTGGGGGGTGGGGGGAGCTGGTGTTACTGATCGAAGAGCCAGGTCTTGAGGAGTCTTCTGAAGGTGAGTAGGTCTTGGGTCTGTTGCAGGTTGGTAGGTAGCGTGTTCCAGGTTTTGGCGGCGAGGTATGAGATGGATCCTCCAAACCCACACTGTGCACAGTCCTTTCGCCGTGCGCGGCGGGAGTTAGCTGCAGCTTCTCTAAGTGTGAGAATAAGTGTGAGAGAGTGTATGAGGGGGTAAGAGTGGCTGTCAGGTTGTGTGTCTGGGTGTGAGAGTGCGTACATCAGTGTTTGAGTGGGTGCATCAGTCTGTGCGTGGGTCTGTGAGTGGCTGCATGAGGGTGTCAGTGGGTCTGTGAGTGGGAGCGTAAGTGTCTGAGTGGGTCTGTGAGTGGGAGCGTCAGTGTCTGAGTGGGTCTGTGAGCGGGAGCGTCAGTGTCTGGGTGGGTCTGTGAGTGGGAGCGTCAGTGTCTGAGTGGGTCTGTGAGTGGGAGTGTCAGTGTCTGAGTGGGTCTGTGAGTGGGAGCGTCAGTGTCTGAGTGGGTCTGGGAGTGGAAGTGTCTGAGTGGTTCTGGGAGTGGGAGCGTCAGTGTCTGAGTGGGTCTGTGAGTGGGAGCGTCAGTGTCTGGGTGGGTCTGTGAGTGGGAGCGTCAGTGTCTGAGTGGGTCTGTGAGTGGGAGCGTCAGTGTCTGGGTGGGTCTGTGAGTGGGAGCGTCAGTGTCTGAGTGGGTCTGTGAGTGGGAGTGTCAGTGTCTGAGTGGGTCTGTGAGTGGGAGCGTCAGTGTCTGAGTGGGTCTGGGAGTGGGAGTGTCTGAGTGGTTCTGTGAGTAGGAGCGTCAGTGTCTGAGTGGGTCTGTGAGTGGGAGCATCAGTGTCTGAGTGGGTCTGTGAGTGGGAGCGTCAGTGTCTGAGTGGGTCTGTGAGTGGGAGCGTCAGTGTCTGAGTGGGTCTGTGAGTGGGAGCGTCAGTGTCTGAGTGGGTCTGTGAGTGGGAGTGTCAGTGTCTGAGTGGGTCTGTGAGTGGGAGCGTCAGTGTCTGAGTGGGTCTGGGAGTGGGAGTGTCTGAGTGGTTCTGTGAGTAGGAGCGTTAGTGTCTGAGTGGGTCTGTGTGTGGGAGCATCAGTGTCTGAGTGGGTCTGTGAGTGGGAGCGTCAGTGTCTGAGTGGGTCTGTGAGTGGGTGCATCAGTGTCTGAGTGGGTCTGTGAGTGGGAGTGTCTGAGTAGGTCTGTGAGTAGGAGCGTCAGTGTCTGAGTGGGTCTGTGAGTGGGAGTGTCTGAGTAGGTCTGTGAGTGGGAGCGTCAGTGTCTGAGTGGGTCTGCGAGTGGGAGCGTCAGTGTCTGGGTGGGTCTGTGAGAGGGAGCGTCAGTGTCTGAGTGGGTCTGTGAGTGGGAGTGTCAGTGTCTGAGTGGGTCTGTGAGTGGGAGCGTCAGTGTCTGAGTGGGTCTGGGAGTGGGAGTGTCTGAGTGGTTCTGTGAGTGGGAGCGTCAGTGTCTGAGTGGGTCTGTGAGTGGGAGCATCAGTGTCTGAGTGGGTCTGTGAGTGGGAGTGTCTGAGTGGGTCTGTGAGTGGGAGCGTCAGTGTCTGAGTGGGTCTGTGAGTGGGAGTGTCTGAGTAGGTCTGTGAGTGGGAGCGTCAGTGTCTGAGTGGGTCTGTGAGTGGGAGCATCAGTGTCTGAGTGGGTCTGTGAGTGGGAGAAATTGATTGAACGAGAGACAGAGAGGAAGAAAGAAAGAATTTTTTTAGGCTTTAAAATCTCATATACTTAGAATGATACATATTTTGTTGCATTTAACAATAAAAAAAAAATTATTTTGTTTTTTATATATTAAAAAAAGTATATATTTTTTTAATTTGAAAAAAAAAGAACTGAGTCCAGTTGGACTTTAACCCCCATCGCGACCTTGAGACTGAGCTATAGGGGTTTTCTTTGTTTTCTTTTTCTTTTAGCCCTTTGTGGGCTAAAGTAGGGACTGCGAAGGAAGCCCTCAAGGGCTCTCCTGCGGTCCCTACTTTTTAATTTAATTTCTTTCTTTTTTTTGTTAGAATTTTAATAATAGAGCCCTTTATGGGCTACCTGGGATCGCAAGGGAGCCCTTAAGGACTCCCAGGTGGCCCCTCCTTCTTTCTTTATTATTATTTTATTTTTATTTTTTTTAATTAAAATGCCCTTATGGGCCACGTAGCACCGAAGGGGAAGCGCAGTGCCATTGCTTCAGCAAGCATGGAGCTGCCTTGACAGCAGCTTCATCTCTGTCCCCTCGATGCATGCAGAGGACAGAGGTGAAGCTTCGGATTTTGTCAGGGGGACCTGCTTTAAAGGTCCCGCTGTCAAAACGCGAAGTGTTTGCTGTGGCTTGGTTGCAGCGATGCGTGCAGTGCCGCAGCCAAGCCACAGCAAACAGCTGTGTCCCAGGGTGGGCACCCCGGGACATAGCAGGAGCCGGCCCTCCAATGTGAAGATAGCCCCGGGGGTTGTAGTCCCCAGGGCGTTGGGGTCTGAAAGGGGTCCCCTTTAAATTTTTTACTGTTTGCCCCAGGGGGTTGTGGTCCATGGGGTAAAGGGGGGCCATGGCCCCCCGGACATATGTATATATATGCCCCAGTGGGAGGTGGTCCCTGGGGCGTGGGAGTCCCATAGGGACCTCCTTTGCTTTTTTTTTAAAGAATTGCCAATGGGGTGCTGGTCCCTGGAGTGCGGGGGCCGTGAGCCCCCTCGCTCATAATTAAGTGATGCCCCGGGGAGTGGTGGTTCCCGGGGCCAATGTTTTTTTTTTTCTATATATATTTGCCCCAGACTGTGGTGGTCCCTGGGGCAGCGAGAGGGGCCAGATGGCACCTCGCATTTCTAAACAAATGCCCCCTGGACTTGGCCCACCCGGGGGCTTCATTATGACAAAGCGCGGGAGTCCGCACATAGTTTTTAAAATTTATTTTATTGTACCACAGAAAGGTGGGTCCACCTTTGATCCATCCGTAAAATTAAAAAAATGTTTTTTAGCCCTGTGGGGGTTCCTTTGGGACCCCACCACCAGACCTAAGGGGTCAGGGTGTTCATATGCCGGCCCCTTTTGTATTTTTTAATATTATTTTCTGGGGATTAGCTTCAGTAGAGTCCCAAGATGGCTGACAACACTTCTGTTGTAGAAGTGTTGTCAGTCAATCAAATCTCTGGACGAGATTGTTAGGGGTCGCAAATCCTTTGTGTCCCTATCTATACAAAATTAGATTTCTTCCAATTACTCAAAAACTACTGAACGGAATTACACCATATAACAAAAAGGGCTCTTTCTGGACCAAGAGCTACCTTACTGCAAAATGTGGTGTAATTCCATCCAATGGTTTTTGCGCTATCGCTGTTCAACTTTTCCAATGAAAATTAACATTGGAAACGCTCTAAATTTCACCCCCTTTTTATCTTGGCCCCCACTTGACGCATCACCCCGAAATTTTCCAAACAGCAGCTCACATGACTGTGAAATTTTGGGGGGAAATTTTGTGAAGATTCGTCAAGCGGCACAAAGAATACAGGCAAGCAAAAATCAGCTTTTTCTATAGAAACGTGGTCCTACCTATAACTACCTAGGTCCATGTTCTCTCCCTGATGGTGAAATATGCATTTCCTCAAGTCATCTGGGGAATAAAATGATGACATTTTCTCTTTGTGGGTGATCTTGAACATGCATAGCTGTATTAGACCAGAACAAGCTTTCAAAGATCTTAGAACAGGACAAAGCAATAGAAATCCCTTTCTTCTAGCATTGGCCATATCATGTGAAAAGAAAACTTTCTGACTCGGCCATAACATTTGTTTCCTCTGCTTGGCTGCTGATAAAACCGTCATCAGGTCATTGTACTGGGAACATGAAACTATAATGCCTCTTCAACAGGCTGATGAAGGTGACCCGGAGGTTTTAGGACCAATTTGGCGTGCTCTCTGTAAATTATGATTTTCTTTCTTCTTTAAGGCAGACAATCTCCAGAGTAGGAGTGTTAAGAAAAAGAAGCATGTCTGAGCTCTCTGCACCCTCTGGAATTCCATACATTCTAAGTTTTTTGTATCTATTGCAATTTTCCAAATCTTCTGTTAGTTGCTTTAATATGGAATTTCCTTAGGCATTGTTTCAACCTTGGTGACCATATCCTGGACGTCACTTAATCTTTGTTCTACCTCAGTCACTCGGGATTCAATATTTGACCACTTCTCATTCCTTCTCTGTAACGTGGCATTGGTTTCTATTATGAAGGCTTTGAAAAGCCTAATTTCATCCACTAAATCCTCTAGTGTTAGAGACAAGAGTGACAGAGGAGCTGGGTCCTTCTTTTGTCGTTTGTTTCTTCTGCTATTAGATTCCTTATGAGATATGGGCATTATCGGAGAAGACGAGGCACCTTTTGAGTGGATAAGGAAGCAGAGACCATTTCTGAGGACGTAAAGAGGTATTGTCACAGTGCCAAAGGGAAGGAGATGCAAAGCGTAACTCCTCAATTTATCGATGAAAGCAGCAACAAAGAAATATGCATATTATAATGAGCATATGTAGCCCACCTTTCTTCGCAGGCATATCAGGGGTTGATCAGACTGGAAAGGAAACAAGTCCTTATTATAGTAAGGGTAATGCAGTCTTTACATGTTCCCCTATATGGTTTATAGGTGAACCCGGCGAGTGTCAGACTCAGGGGCTCATTGCCAGTCCAGTTGCTCCCAAAATGGCAGCTGCTGCAGCGTGGTGTGTGGACTAAACTGTAAAGTGAATAGACCATGGAATGGTCTAAAAATAATAGTAATCGGCGTCCCCCATGTTCCACCGCCATTCAGCGCTTCAGGAAGAAAATTCCCTGGTCGTGCAAGGCTCCTGAAGACGGGAGGGAGGGCAGGAGACTCAGAAGCTGGCCGCTGTGTTGGCGCACTTGGGGGCCACTGCGCGTCCCCTGTGTGGGCCGTAGAGAGGACAGTGGCAGTAATAACACGGGACACCAGTGTGCTTCCAGCAGCCAGGCGCAACTAACTGTAGCCACACCCAGCACTCTTTTATTGATGGGCCTGCGGGAGCAAACCATTATTCACTGTAATAGCGGGGGTCTCGCTAGAGGCCACCCCGCTCTATCATGCAAATGGAATATTAAAGCGGCCATCTTACGCTGTTCGGCCACGCCATCCTACCAAACTAACTTTAAGAAAGAGCTACAGGCTCTTCTGTCCCACAGATGCCTTCTCTATACTGGAATATAGTCACACCTCTCTCTCTCTCTCTTCCAGCCCTTGTCTCGCTGTCAGGTTCCTAGGTGAACCTTCACGCCAGTGGTTTACCTTCTAATTATAGCCACATTGAATATAATTGAGTCCCCATTACTGTTTCTTAGATTCCAAGTTGATACTGAACTGACGGCATTCTTGCTGTTGTCTGCTTTTTCGTGACATTTCCCCTCCGCCCTCAATTTTATTTATAACGTCTTCGCTTTGTCTATTTAAAGCGCTTTAAAGCCTCTGGGTAATGTATGCATTGTACGAAACTCCATAAATAAATACAAAACACGTTTTCCCTTTACAGATGCTTGTAAGGACAGATGTGAACACCTGCAGAGGGGCACCCATGGACAGCCATAGGGTGCCAGCCTCAAGGTCTTTAGTGCTGCATGACCTCCTCTCACCGCCTTCCTCCCTCTCACCTGAAGGCAGGTGTGACCCTGGCCTGTTCCCAGGCCTTGCCCATGTTGCCATTGTTGTCTCGGCTTCCTCGCACCTCCCAGGCGCCAAACGATTTAGCATTTCTTAACGGGACGAATAGCAATGCCGGTCTGTTAAGAAATGCTAAATTGCCTTCGCATATGAACAAAGGCAGAAACGGAATCGCAAAATGCTGTCTCTACCCGGTAGAAATCCCATTTTGGGATTCCCTAAAAAGGAAATCACAAATTGTGGTTTCCTATTTTCGATTTCCTAAGCAGATGTATAAATCATTTCTGGAATGCAAAGTGTGAATTTAGGAAGTGCTACCACCATCAACTCCAAGTCTATAGTAACCATGTGCAATTTAAAAAGAAATGACCCAAAATGCATTTTTTACAGTGTCATATAGAGCGCACATGTCCCTAGGGCATTTGTACACTGTAGTTTGAACCACTTTTCTTTGGGGTGCCTCAAGAGGGGGGCGTAGGGCCATGGGTGTTTAGATCCGTAGGAACACATTGTGCAGCATTTCCTAAATAGTGATGTCCTAATAGCAATTCCTACGCCATAGGAATCGCTATTAGGACATTTTTATTTTTGTATATTCCATTCCCTAAATAGCGATTTCTTCGGATTTGGTTTTTAGGAAATGCAAAAATGGAATTTCGTACATATGACCTTCAGAGCCTGTCAGGAGATATTGGGCCAGATGTACGCAAATTTAGCATTTCCTACATTGCATTTCTTATTAAGAAATTGCTATTTAGAAAATGCAAAACCAGGGATGGCAATGGGAAAAAGGCCCTCCTTGGTGCACCTGGTTACCACTGACTTCAAGTTGGTGGCAATTGCATCTCCAAAATGCCGAAATCGCATTTAGGAAATGCATGATACATCAGAATAGGAAATGCAAATAAAGGGCAAGATGTATTAAAGAAGCATTTTGCGAGTTGCAAATAGCGAGTCTTAGCAACTCGCTATTTGCAACTCGCAAAATGTTATGCAGAACGGTGTCTCAGACACCGTCTGCGAGTCGGTATGGGGTCGCAATGACCCACCTCATTAATATTAATGAGGTGGGTCGCAAATTGCGGCCCCATACCGACTATGGGCACTCGCAAACATGGACGCCTGCTGTAGTCAGCAGACCTCCGTGTTCGTGACTGCTTTAAATAAAGCAGTTTATTTTTTTTTAAGTGTAGCCCGTTTTCCTTAAAGGAAAACGAGCTGCACTTAAAAAAAAACCCGAAACCTTTAGTTTCGGTATTTTTTTAGGGCAGGGAGTGGTCCCTTGGACCACTCCCTGCCCTGAAAAAATGTTTTTGGGTCCAGTCACAAACTGGAAGGGGTCCCATGGGGACCCCTTCCAATTTGCGAGTGGGTTACCATCCACTTGAAGTGGATGGTAACTGCAACACCATTTGCGACCGCATATGCGGTCGCAAATGGTATTGCATACCACTAGGAATCGCAAATAGGAAGGGAACACCCCTTCCTATTTGCGATTCTGAAATGCATTTTGCGAGTCGGTCCGACTCGCAGAATGCATTTCTGCATAGGAAAATGCGATTTGCAACTCGCAAACGGCAGTTTTTGCCGTTTGCGAGTTGCAAATCCTTTCCTACATCTGGCCCAAAATTCCTATTTGCACTTCGTATTCTGGTAATTTGAGATTTCCTAAATGCCTTTGTACATCAGAAAAGGCAGTTTTGCATTTCTTAAAAGCAGAAAATACCGATTCTGAGCGTTAAGGAATGCAAAAAGGCTTTGTACATCTTGACCATTATGTCATACATTTTAGTAGTCTGTGTTTTTGGCGTCTCTGTTTTCAAGAGGAGTGTTGCGTCATGCTGCTCGGAGATGTCCACACACCACAGAAGGAGAATATGGTGGCATGGTGTGCGTAAGGATACAGACAGACCACAGGGGGTCTGTGATCACATCCATCAGGACTGAATCAGCTTTCATCTTTCATGCACGGATAGAAACGGGACCAAGCTAAGGTCAGATCATGAAGATGAGGGATGAAGGGTTGGCGACTGGATCGACATAAAATGCTGCTTTGAGATGTGAAATTAAGACTCCCATTTTTCTGTTTTTACTGATTGGTACAGATAAATGCAAACAGAAAACAGTGTGTTTCCTGTCTTTATTTATTTTAAAAAGCGGAAAAAAACTGCAAATTGTGCTTCTTGTGAGCACTCGGCATGCTGTCTTTCATGAATTCCAGGCAATAGCTGAGCAGTAGTTACACAACAGGATCAGATTTCCCTAAATACAGGCACATTTAAACATATGTTTATAGTATAAAGCTAATATGCAGCTGCGGGTGTAGTGCTGAATTTGCTTCAACAGGCTTCCATGTGTGAGTGCACATCTGAGAGTTAAATAAATGTGGAACGTACCACTTTATGACTCCATTTATTCTCAATACACAAAATAAATATGAATAAATACCAATAGGATGGCCAAAAAATATGGATAAATACAGACGGATAAGGTAAAAAAATTAAAGACCATAAAACCAGGGACCCAAGATGTAATACAGCCTGTGCACGTGGCATTTCCAAGGTGTCTCAGCCCAGCCCCAGTTTAAGGAAGCCTACAACCCAGAAGGTGTGAGAGTAAATGCGTGGGCAAGCAGAGGCAACTAGGAGGCGTTGAAGATGGCCCTTGGATCAGAGAGTGAACTTATAATGACACAGAGAGCACAGTGCTGTCGCTCTAGAAGGGGCCAACCTTGGGAAAGCAGCTGTGGATGCCTTACACAGAGAGGTCCTGGGGTCCTGGCCCATGGGTTCAAACAATATGAACGTAGAGTTTCAAACAAAGCTTCTGATTCTCACTCTAAAATACCACCCTCCTGGAAGAGTTGAATGGATGTGGTTGCTGGCACAATGGAGCACTGATGGGGACCAAACCACCATCTTACACTGGCATGAATGAGCGATGTGCATGGAACAGCAATCGACCAGAGGAAAGCATTGTGGTGGTGGACAGGAAGTTGGCAAAATACATAGCAGTTGATTGGGTCTCACAGCAGAATGCCTGCAATGCTGTGGCCTCTATGAGGGGGTGGGGCGGGTCCAAGAGACACTTTGCTATTGCAGGAGGTTACAAGGATATGTATATTTTGTCTGGTGGTGGTGAGATCTTTAGTACGTCAGCTCTGAAATGGAAAACGATGGATTTAGGCCCAGATCTGTAACTGGTTATGAAAGTTTGCATTGTTCAGCATCCTGCCTGTCATCTGTTTTTTTTGCATTTGTCACCCTAAGCAGGAAGGGTGTGCACAGACATGGGTCCTCTACTCACTATGCACTGGATTCAAACAAGCCTGGTCCCGCGATGCTTGTTTCCGGTCCAGGGAGGACCTGGCCAGGCAGAGTCAAGGCTGATTTGCATATGGCTGGGTCCAAACTGGAATGGTGTGCCGAGCAAAGATACAATGGATTTAGGCTCAGATCTCTGACTGGGGGTGAATGTTTTACATTGTTCAGTATTCCATTCTTTTTAGACCTGAACCGGGGTGCAGTAGCTCGAAGGCACCACTCAAACTGAAGGGAGACGTAGGTGGCCCTATGTCCTAGACACTCTTTATGGTGATAGCACTTAATACAAAGCAAGGCAAGGTCCAATCTACTGCTCCGCTCGGAAGAGAACAGTCTGCCCTTGGTCCAGCTGCAGATCCAGTGGGATCTGGAGCTGGACTGACTTCATTCGGCAAAGCCTTCCTCTCCTTCTAAATAATTAATCCATGAAAAACACAAACACTCTGGCACATTCCTCGGCTCCTCATAGCTTTTGTTCCAGGTAACAACGTTCAGGTGTTTGAGCGGTGGTGATGCATGGTACGCCGTGAGCAGCATTAACCAGAAACGCTTGTGATAGCATCACAGGTCAATTTAATACAAGGTGTGCAACAGTTGTTGGCATTAAGCCAAGATGTCTTTTGGCACTCAGGACATGATTTAGATATCGGCGGAAGGATTACTCTGTCCTATGGGATTTAGATTCCTGCAGATGGGATATCAGTCACCGTTGTGATGGAGTAACCCGTCCGCCAATGTCTAACTCAAGCCCTCAGCCTTCATAACCACGGTTGACTGATGGTCCGCCGTGGAGACTTCGTTTTCCGGACTGGCTCCCTGGCCAGTGCATTGATTCAGTAGATTAGTAGTTGTGTCTTCGGTGGATTGGAAGGCCTCTCAGTTATACAAGGAGTCCACTTAAAGGAAGAAAGGATTATAGGAAATAAAGAAAAGCCCACAAATATTCAGAGATTGGTCTCCACAAAAAGTAAATGTGATCATAGAAGTATGTCAAAGACTGAAATTACCTTGAAGGTGGGAATTGTGGCAGGTGTAAACCCATGTACGCCGCAGAGCCCTCCTCCATGAGAGAGATCTCTGCAGCTACAAACCCCTCTGAAGGTGGTCAAAAGTGGGCGTTGCAAGGCATTGTGGCCTTGGAGGTTTGAGAAGTTTTGCAGGTACACATGTGAGTCTTCTCAACCCCCTCTCCATCCCACGTCCACCTGGAAAGCGTCATGTACTCCAGCACAAGGCAGTTTTAAGTTCCCTTGCAGAGTAGTAAGGAAAGCAGATCACCCCCAGACTCGGTGGAGGTGCAGTGGAAGGGGTTTGTCAAGGGGGTAAATATTGTCTCCGAGGAGAAAAAACATCAGGAAACTGGGCATTTCCATTCCAGGCCTGGTGCAGCTTTCCAAGCATAAACCTGGGAATGTTGGCGAATGCCAGAAAGTAGGACATGGATGTTCGAACGGAGGGTCCTGCCCCTGGTCTCCACTCTTTTGTGACTCGGGCCCAGTCTTTGGGTTTCACTAGTACTCGCAGTAAAGCCTGCTACTGCTGCAAGACTGGTTTAAGCTGCTGATTATAAGCATTAGAGGAATGAGCTGTGGAAAAAAATGCTGTTGTTTCCAAAAACTATACAGCCTTCCAAAATCTGAAACCGTGACCTATTCTAGCCTTCCCTTAAGGACATTTGGAATTCATGGTAAATGGTGAACTTCAATGCTAGTTAGTTCATGGCCTCTTCAGACTGGTGACAGGAACTGGAACGTATGTAGATTTGTTGACACGTCTGATTTCTACAACATCTCAACCAATTACGGTAGTCACTATGTTCACCCCAGATGGTTCTCTGTCTCAGTGAAGCATACATGTAGTAAATACTTTTGAGGAAAGTTACTAGCATTACACAGGATATTAAGCCCAACCTTGCAATTATCCACAGAGGCAGACATATTGGTAAGGAGCATGCACTGGTGAAGTGGGCAAGGGATGTGTGTGGTGACACCTGTCAGAAGAGGGTCTGTCCTAGCAGCATGCACTGGTGAAGTGTACAAGGGATGTGTGCGGTGACATCAGGCAGGAGAGGGTCTGTCCTAGCAGAATGCACTGGTGAAGTGTACAAGGGATGTGTGTGGGTACATCAGTCGGGAGAGGGTCTGTCCTAGCAGCATGTCCTGATGAAATGTACAAGGAATGGCTGTGGTGACACCTGTCAGGAGAGGGTCTGTCCTAGCAGCATGTCCTGAAGTGTACAAGGGATGTGTGCGGTGACATCAGTCAGGAGAGGGTCTGTCCTAGCAGAATGCACTGGTGAAGTGTACAAGGGATGTCTGTGGTGACATCAGTCAGGAGAGGGTCTGTCCTAGCAGCATGAACTGGTGAACTGTACAAGGGATGTGTGTGGTGACATGTCAGGTGAAGGACTGTCCTAGCAGCATGTCCTACTGATGTGAGCGAAGGTTGGTTGTAGTGCAGATGAATGACAGTGGTCAGGAGATGGTCTGTCCTAGCAGCACGTCCTGATGAAATGTACAAGGGATGTGTGCGGTGACATCAGTCGGGAGAGGGTCTGTCCTACCAGCATGTCCTGAAGTGTGCAAGGGATGGGTGTGGTGACAGCAGTCAGTAGAGGGTCTATCCTAGCAGCATGCACTGGTGAAGTGTCCAAGGGATGTGTGTGGTTACAGCAGTCAGGAGAGGGTCTGTCCTAGCAGCATGCACTGGTGAAGTGTACAAGGGATGTGTGTGGTGACATCAGTTAGAAGAGGGTCTGTCCTAGCAGCATGCACTGATGAAGTGTGCAAGGGATGTGTGTGGTGACACCTGTCAGGAGAGGGTCTGTCCTAGCAGCATGCACTGGTGAAGTGTGCAAGGGATGTGTGTGGTGACATCAGTCAGGAGAGGGTCTGTCTGAGCAGCATGCACTGGTGAAGTGTACAAGGGATGTGTGTGGTGACATCAGTTAGAAGAGGGTCTGTCCTAGCAGCATGCACTGATGAAGTGTGCAAGGGATGTGTGTGGTGACACCTGTCAGGAGAGGGTCTGTCCTAGCAGCATGCACTGGTGAAGTGTGCAAGGGATGTGTGTGGTGGCATCAGTCAGGAGAGGGTCTGCCAAGCAGCTTGTCCTGATGAAGTGTACAAGGAATGGCTGTGGTGACATCAGTTAGGAGAGGGTCTGTCCTAGCAGCATGCACTGATGAAGTGTGCAAGGGATGTGTATGGTGACATGTCAGGGGAGGGTCTGTCCTAACAGCTTGTCCTGATGAAGTGTACAAGGGATGTGTGTGGTGACATCAGTCGGAGAGGGTCTGTCCTAGCAGCATGCACTGGTAAAGTGTGCAAGGGATGTGTGGTAACATCAGTCAGGAGAGGGTCTGTCCTAGCAGCTTGTCCTGATGAAGTGTACAAGGGATGTGTGTGTTGACATCAGTCAGGAGAGAGTCTGTCCTAGCAGCATGCACTGGTGAAGTGTACAAGGGATGGCTGTGGCGACATCAGTCAGGAGAGGGTCTGTCCTAGCAGCTTGTCATGATGAAGTGAGCGATGCACGATTGTAGTGCAGATGAGTGACAGCAGTCAGGAGAGATTCTGTCCTAGCAGCATGTCCTGATGAAGTGTGCAAGGGATGTGTGTAGCGACACCTGTCAGGAGAGGGTCTGTCTTAGCAGCATGCTCTGGTAAAGTGTACAAGGGATGTGTGTGGTGACATCAGTCAGGGGAGGGTCTGTCCTAGCAGCATGCACTGGTGAAGTGTGCAAGGGATGTGTGCGGTTACATCAGTCAGGAGAGGGTCTGTCCTAGCAGCATGTCCTGATGAAGTGTTCAAGGGATGTGTGTGGTGACAACAGTTAGAAGAGGGTCTGTCCTAGCAGCATGCACTGATGAAGTGTGCAAGGGATGTGTGTGGTGACACCTGTCAGGAGAGGGTCTGTCCTAGCAGCATGCACTGGTGAAGTGTGCAAGGGATGTGTGCGGTGACAGCAGTGAGGACAGGGTTTGTCGTAACAGCTTGTCCTGATGAAGTATGCAACGGATGTGTGTGGTGACACCTGTCAGGAGAGGGTGTGTCCTAGCAGCTTGTCCAGGTGAAGTGTGCAAGGGATGTGTGTGGTGACATCAGTCAGGGGAGGGTCTGTCCTAGCAGCATGCACTGGTGAACTGTACAAGGGATGTGTGTGGTGACATGTCAGATGAAGGACTGTCCTAGAAGCATGTCCTGCTGATGTGAGCGAAGGTTGGTTGTAGTGCAGATGAATGACAGTGGTCAGGAATTGGTCTGTCCTAGCAGCATGTCCTGATGAAATGTACAAGGGATGTGTGCGGTGACATCAGTCGGGAGAGGGTCTGTCCTAGCAGCATGTCCTGAAGTGTGCAAGGGATGGGTGTGGTGGCAGCAGTCAGTAGAGGGTCTATCCTAGCAGCATGCACTGGTGAAGTGTCCAAGGGATGTGTGTGGTTACAGCAGTCAGGAGAGGGTCTGTCCTAGCAGCATGCACTGATGAAGTGTGCAAAGGATGTGTGTGGTGACACCTGTCAGGAGAGGGTCTGTCCTAGCAGCATGCACTGGTGAAGTGGGCAAGGGATGTGTGTGGTGACATCAGTCAGGAGAGGGTCTGTCTTAGCAGCATGCACTGGTGAAGTGTACAAGGGATGTGTGTGGTGACATCAGTTAGAAGAGGGTCTGTCCTAGCAGCATGCACTGATGAAGTGTGCAAGGGATGTGTGTGGTGACACCTGTCAGGAGAGGGTCTGTCCTAGCAGCATGAACTGGTGAAATGTGCAAGGGATGTGTGTGGTGACATCAGTCAGGAGAGGGTCTGTCCAAACAGCTTGTCCTGATGAAGTTTACAAGGAATGGCTGTGGTGACATCAGTTAGGAGAGGGTCTGTCCTAGCAGCATGCACTGATGAAGTGTGCAAGGGATGTGTGTGGTGACACCTGTCAGGAGAGGGTCTGTCCTAGCAGCATCCACTGGTGAAGTGTGCAAGGGATGTGTGAGGTGACATCAGTCAGGAGAGGGTCTATCCTAGCAGCATGCACTGGAGAAGTGTGCAAGGGGTGTGTGTGGTGACATCAGTTAGGAGAGGGTCTGTCCTAGCAGCATGCACTGGCGAAGTGTGCAAGGGATGTGTGTGGTGACATGTCAGGAGAGGGTCTGTCCTAGCAGCTTGTCCTGATGAAGTGTACAAGGGAAATGTGTGGTGACATCAGTCGGAGAGGGTCTGTCCTAGCAGCATGCACTGGTAAAGTGTGCAAGGGATGTGTGGTAACATCAGTCAGGAGAGGGTCTGTCCTAGCAGCTTGTCCTGATGAAGTGTACAAGGGATGTGTGTGTTGACATCAGTCAGGAGAGAGTCTGTCCTAGCAGCATGCACTGGTGAAGTGTACAAGAGATGGCTGTGGCGACATCAGTCAGGAGAGGGTCTGTCCTAGCAGCTTGTCCTGATGAAGTGAGCGATGCACGATTGTAGTGCAGATGAGTGACAGCAGTCAGGAGAGGTTCTGTCCTAGCAGCATGTCCTGATGAAGTGTGCAAGGGATGTGTGTGGCGACACCTGTCAGGATGTCAGGAGAGGGTGTGTCTTAGCAACATGCTCTGGTAAAGTGTACAAGGGATGTGTTTGGTGACATCAGTCAGGGGAGGGTCTGTCCTAGCAGCATGCAGTGGTGAAGTGTGCAAGGGATGTGTGTGGTTACATCAGTCAGGAGAGGGTCTTTCCTAGCAGCATGTCCTGATGAAGTGTGCAAGGGATGTGTGTGGTGACACCTGTCAGGAGAGGGTCTGTCCTAGCAGCATGCACTGGTGAAGTGTGCAAGGGATGTGTACGGTGACAGCAGTGAGGACAGGGTTTGTCGTAGCAGCTTGTCCTGATGAAGTATGCAAGGGATGTGTGTGGTGACACCTGTCAGGAGAGGGTGTGTCCTAGCAGCTTGTCCAGGTGAAGTGTGCAAGGGATGTGTGTGGTGACATCAGTCAGGAGAGGGTCTGTCCTAGCAGCATGCACTGGTGAACTGTACAAGGGATGTGTGTGGTGACATGTCAGATGAAGGACTGTCCTAGCAGCATGTCCTGCTGATGTGAGCGAAGGTTGGTTGTAGTTCAGATGAATGACAGTGGTCAGGAGATGGTCTGTCCTAGCAGCACGTCCTGATGAAATGTACAAGGGATGTGTGCGGTGACATCAGTAGGGAGAGGGTCTGTCCTAGCAGCATGTCCTGAAGTGTGCAAGGGATGGGTGTGGTGACAGCAGTCAGGAGAGGGTCATTCCTAGCAGCATGCACTGGTGAAGTGTCCAAGGGATGTGTGTGCTTACAGCAGTCAGGAGAGGGTCTGTCCTAGCAGCATGCACTGGTGAAGTGTACAAGGGATGTGTGTGGTGACATCAGTTAGAAGAGGGTCTGTCCTAGCAGCATGCACTGATGAAGTGTGCAAGGGATGTGTGTGGTGACACCTGTCAGGAGAGGGTCTGTCCTAGCGGCATGCACTGGTGAAGTGTGCAAGGGATGTGTGTGGTGACATCAGTCAGGAGAGGGTCTGTCCAAGCAGCTTGTCCTGATGAAGTGTACAAGGAATGGCTGTGGTGACATCAGTTAGGAGAGGGTCTGTCCTAGCAGCTTGCACTGGTGAAGTGTACAAGGGATGTGTGTGGTGACAGCAGTCAGGAGAGGGTCTATCCTAGCAGCTTGCACTGGTGAAGTGTACAAGGAATGGCTGTGGTGACATCAGTTAGGAGAGGGTCTGTCCTAGCAGCTTGTCC
Source organism: Pleurodeles waltl (assembly GCF_031143425.1). Classification (NCBI taxonomy): domain Eukaryota; kingdom Metazoa; phylum Chordata; class Amphibia; order Caudata; family Salamandridae; genus Pleurodeles; species Pleurodeles waltl. Next base: position 11,411,867 of record NC_090448.1, on the reverse strand, counting down.
TGATGACGTGCGCAAGTGATGTGTGTGGTGACATCTGTCAGGAGAGGGTCTGTCCTAGCAGCATGCACTGGTGATGTGTGCAAGGGATGTGTGTGGTTACATAAGTCAGGAGAGGGTCTGTCCTAGCAGCATGCACTGGTGAAGTGTGCCAGGGATGTGTGTGGTGACATGTCAGGAGAGGGTCGTCTGTCCTAGCAGCTTGTCCTGATAAAGTGTGCAAGGGATGTGTCTGGTGACATCAGTCAGGGGAGAGTCTGTCCTAGCAGCATGCACTGGTGAAGTGTGCAAGGGATGTGTGTGGTGGCATCAGTCAGGAGAGGGTCTGTCCAAGCAGCATGCACTGGTGAAGTGATTAAGAGATGTGTGTGGTGACATCAGTCAGGAGAGGGTCTGTCCTATCAGCATGCACTGGTGAAGTGTGGAAGGGATGTGTGCGGTGACATCAGTCAGGAGAGGGTCTATCCTAGCAGCATGTTCACGCTGAAGTGTGCAAGGGATGTGTGCGGTGACATCAGGCAGGAGAGGGTCTATCCTAGCAGCATCCACTGGAGAAGTGCGCAAGGGATGTGTGAGGTGACATCAGTCAGGAGAGGGTCTATCCTAGCAGCATGTTCACGCTGAAATGTGCAAGGGATGTGTGTGGTGACATCAGTTAGGAGAGGGTCTGTCCCCGAGGGATGTGTGTGGTGACATCAGGCAGGAGAGGGTCCGTCCTAGCAGCATGCACTGGTGAAGTGTACAAGGGATGTGTGTGGTGACATCAGTTAGGAGAGGGTCTGTCCTAGCAGCATGCACTGGTGATGTGTACAAGGGATGTGTGTGGCGACATCAGTTAGGAGAGGGTCTGTCCTAGCAGCATGCACTGGTGAAGTGTGCAAGGGATGTGTGTGGTGACATGTCAGGAGAGGGTCTGTCCTAGCAGCTTGTCCTGATGAAGTGTACAAGGGATGTGTGTGTTGACATCAGTCAGGAGAGAGTCTGTCCTAGCAGCATGCACTGGTGAAGTGTACAAGGGATGGCTGTGGCGACATCAGTCAGGAGAGGGTCTGTCCTAGCAGCTTGTCCTGATGAAGTGAGCGATGCACGATTGTAGTGCAGATGAGTGACAGCAGTCAGGAGAGGTTCTGTCCTAGCAGCATGTCCTGATGAAGTGCGCAAGGGATGTGGGTGGCGACACCTGTCAGGAGAGGGTCTGTCTTAGCTGCATGTCCTGATGAAGTGTGCAAGGGATGTGTGTGGTGACACCTGTCAGGAGAGGGTCTGTCCTAGCAGCATGCATTGGAGAAGTGTGCAAGGGATGTGTGCGGTGACAGGAGTGAGGTCAGGGTTTGTCGTAGCAGCTTGTCCTGATGAAGTATCCACAGGATGTGTGTGGTGACACCTGTCAGGAGAGAGTCTGTCCTAGCAGCTTGTCCTGGTGAAGTGTGCAAGAGATGTGTGTGGTGACATCAGTCAGGAGAGGGTCTGTCCTAGCAGCATGCACTGGTGAACTGTACAAGGGATGTGTGTGGTGACATCAGTCAGGGGAGGGTCTGTCCTAGCAGCATGCACTGGTGAAGTGTGCAAGGGATGTGTGTGGTTACATCAGTTGGGAGAGGGTCTGTCCTAGCAGCATGTCCTGATGAAATGTACAAGTGATGTGTGCGGTGACATCAGTCGGGAGAGGGTCTGCCCTAGCAGCATGTCCTGATGCAGTGTGCAAGGGATGTGTGTGGTGACACCTGCCAGGAGAGGGTCTGTCCTAGCAGCATGCACTGGTGAAGTGTGCAAGGGATGTGTGTAGTGGCACCTGTCAGGAGAGGGTCTGTCCTAGCAGCATGCACTGGTGAAGTGTGCAAGGGATGTGTGCGGTGACAGCAGTGAGGACAGGGTTTGTCGTAGCAGCATGTCCTGATGAAGTATGAAAGGGATGTGTGTGGTGACACCTGTCAGGAGAGGGTCTGTCCTAGCAGCTTGTCCTGGTGAAGTGTGCAAGGGATGTGTGTGGTGACATCAGTCCGGAGAGGGTCTGTCCTAGCAGCATGCACTGGTGAAGTGTACAAGGGATGTGTGTGGTGACATCAGTTAGAAGAGGGTCTGTCCTAGCAGCATGCACTGATGAAGTGTGCAAGGGATGTGTGTGGTGACACCTGTCAGGAGAGGGTCTGTCCTAGCAGCATTCACTGGTGAAGTGTGCAAGGGATGTGTGTGGTGACATCAGTCAGGAGAGGGTCTGTCCAAGCAGCTTGTCCTGATGAAGTGTACAAGGAATGGCTGTGGTGACATCAGTTAGGAGAGGGTCTGTCCTAGCAGCTTGCACTGGTGAAGTGTGCAAGGGATGTGTGTGGTGACAGCCGTCAGGAGAGGGTCTATCCTAGCAGCTTGCACTGGTGAAATGTACAAGGAATGGCTGTGGTGACATCAGTTAGGAGAGGGTCTGTCCTAGCAGCTTGTCCTCATGACGTGCGCAAGTGATGTGTGTGGTGACATCTGTCAGGAGAGGGTCTGTCCTATCAGCATGCACTGGTGATGTGTGCAAGGGATGTGTGTGGTTACATAAGTCAGGAGAGGGTCTGTCCTAGCAGCATGCACTGGTGAAGTGTGCCAGGGATGTGTGTGGTGACATGTCAGGAGAGGGTCGTCTGTCCTAGCAGCTTGTCCTGATAAAGTGTGCAAGGGATGTGTCTGGTGACATCAGTCAGGGGAGAGTCTGTCCTAGCAGCATGCACTGGTGAAGTGTGCAAGGGATGTGTGTGGTGGCATCAGTCAGGAGAGGGTCTGTCCAAGCAGTATGCACTGGTGAAGGGTGCAAGGGATGTGTGCGGTGACAGCAGTGAGGACAGGGTTTGTCGTAGCAGCTTGTCCTGATGAAGTATGCAAGGGATGTGTGTGGTGACACCTGTCAGGAGAGGGTGTGTCCTAGCAGCTTGTCCAGGTGAAGTGTGCAAGGGATGTGTGTGGTGACATCAGTCAGGAGAGGGTCTGTCCTAGCAGCATGCACTGGTGAACTGTACAAGGGATGTGTGTGGTGACATGTCAGGTGAGGGACTGTCCTAGCAGCATGTCCTGCTGATGTGAGCGAAGGTTGGTTGTAGTGCAGATGAATGACAGTGGTCAGGAGATGGTCTGTCCTAGCAGCATGTCCTGATGAAATGTACAAGGGATGTGTGCGGTGACATCAGTCGGGAGAGGGTCTGTCCTAGCAGCATGTCCTGAAGTGTGCAAGGGATGGGTGTGGTGACAGCAGTCAGGAGAGGGTCATTCCTAGCAGCATGCACTGGTGAAGTGTCCAAGGGATGTGTGTGGTTACAGCAGTCAGGAGAGGGTCTGTCCTAGCAGCATGCACTGGTGAAGTGTACAAGGGATGTGTGTGGTGACATCAGTTAGAAGAGGGTCTGTCCTAGCAGCATGCACTGATGAAGTGTGCAAGGGATGTGTGTGGTGACACCTGTCAGGAGAAGGTCTGTCCTAGCGGCATGCACTGGTGAAGTGTGCAAGGGATGTGTGTGGTGACATCAGTCAGGAGAGGGTCTGTCTTAGCAGCATGCACTGGTGAAGTGTACAAGGGATGTGTGTGGTGACATCAGTTAGAAGAGGGTCTGTCCTAGCAGCATGCACTGATGAAGTGTGCAAGGGATGTGTGTGGTGACACCTGTCAGGAGAGGGTCTGTCCTAGCAGCATGCACTGGTGAAGTGTGCAAGGGATGTGTGTTGTGACATCAGTCAGGAGAGGGTCTGTCCAAGCAGCTTGTCCTGATGAAGTGTACAAGGAATGGCTGTGGTGACATCAGTTAGGAGAGGGTCTGTCCTAGCAGCTTGCACTGGTGAAGTGTGCAAGGGATGTGTGTGGTGACAGCAGTCAGGAGAGGGTCTATCCTAGCAGCTTGCACTGGTGAAGTGTACAAGGAATGGCTGTGGTGACATCAGTTAGGAGGGTCTGTCCTAGCAGCTTGTCCTGATGACGTGCGCAAGTGATGTGTGTGGTGACATCTGTCAGGAGAGGGTCTGTCCTAGCAGCATGCACTGGTGATGTGTGCAAGGGATGTGTGTTGTTACATAAGTCAGGAGAGGGTCTGTCCTAGCAGCATGCACTGGTGAAGTGTGCCAGGGATGTGTGTGGTGACATGTCAGGAGAGGGTCGTCTGTCCTAGCAGCTTGTCCTGATAAAGTGTGCAAGGGATGTGTCTGGTGACATCAGTCAGGGGAGAGTCTGTCCTAGCAGCATGCACTGGTGAAGTGTGCAAGGGATGTGTGTGGTGGCATCAGTCAGGAGAGGGTCTGTCCAAGCAGCATGCACTGGTGAAGTGTATAAGAGATGTGTGTGGTGACATCAGTGAGGAGAGGGTCTGTCCTAGCAGCATGCACTGGTGAAGTGTGGAAGGGATGTGTGCGGTGACATCAGTCAGGAGAGGGTCTATCCTAGCAGCATGTTCACGCTGAAGTGTGCAAGGGATGTGTGCGGTGACATCAGGCAGGAGAGGGTCTATCCTAGCAGCATCCACTGGAGAAGTGTGCAAGGGATGTGTGAGGTGACATCAGTCAGGAGAGGGTCTATCCTAGCAGCATGTTCACGCTGAAATGTGCAAGGGATGTGTGTGGTGACATCAGTTGGGAGAGGGTCTGTCCCCGAAGGATGTGTGTGGTGACATCAGACAGGAGAGGGTCCGTCCTAGCAGCATGCACTGGTGAAGTGTACAAGGGATGTGTGTGGTGACATCAGTTAGGAGAGGGTCTGTCCTAGCAGCATGCACTGGTGAAGTGTGCAAGGGATGTGTGTGGTGACATTTCAGGAGAGGGTCTGTCCTAGCAGCTTGTCCTGATGAAGTGTACAAGAGATGTGTGTGTTGACATCAGTCAGGAGAGAGTCTGTCCTAGCAGCATGCACTGGTGAAGTGTACAAGGGATGGCTGTGGCGACATCAGTCAGGAGAGGGTCTGTCCTAGCAGCTTGTCCTGATGAAGTGAGCGATGCACGATTGTAGTGCAGATGAGTGACAGCAGTCAGGAGAGGTTCTGTCCTAGCAGCATGTCCTGATGAAGTGCGCAAGGGATGTGTGAGGCGACACCTGTCAGGAGAGGGTCTGTCTTAGCAGCATGCTCTGGTAAAGTGTACAAGGGATGTGTGTGGTGACATCAGTCAGGGGAGGGTCTGTCCTAGCAGCATGCACTGGTGAAGTGTACAAGGGATGTGTGTGGTGACATCAGTCAGGAGAGGGTCTATCCTAGCAGCATCTCCTGATGAAGTGTGCAAGGGATGTGTGTGGTGACACCTGTCAGGAGAGGGTCTGTCCTAGCAGCATGCATTGGAGAAGTGTGCAAGGGATGTGTGCGGTGACAGGAGTGAGGACAGGGTTTGTCGTAGAAGCTTGTCCTGATGAAGTATCCAAAGGATGTGTGTGGTGACACCTGTCAGGAGAGGGTCTGTCCTAGCAGCTTGTCCTGGTGAAGTGTGCAAGAGATGTGTGTGGTGACATCAGTCAGGAGAGGGTCTGTCCTAGCAGCATGCACTGGTGAACTGTACAAGGGATGTGTGTGGTGACATCAGTCAGGGGAGGGTCTGTCCTAGCAGCATGCACTGGTGAAGTGTGCAAGGGATGTGTGTGGTTACATCAGTCGGGAGAGGGTCTGTCCTAGCAGCATGTCCTGATGAAATGTACAAGGGATGTGTGCGGTGACATCAGTCGGGAGAGGGTCTGTCCTAGCAGCATGTCCTGATGAAGTGTGCAAGGGATGTGTGTGGTGACACCTGCCAGGAGAGGGTCTGTCCTAGCAGCATGCACTGGTGAAGTGTGCAAGGGATGTGTGCGGTGACAGCAGTGAGGACAGGGTTTGTCGTAGCAGCTTGTCCTGATGAAGTATGCAAGGGATGTGTGTGGTGACACCTGTCAGGAGAGGGTGTGTCCTAGCAGCTTGTCCAGGTGAAGTGTGCAAGGGATGTTTGTGGTGACATCAGTCAGGAGAGGGTCTGTCCTAGCAGCATGCACTGGTGAACTGTACAAGGGATGTGTGTGGTGACATGTCAGGTGAAGGACTGTCCTAGCAGCATGTCCTGCTGATGTGAGCGAAGGTTGGTTGTAGTGCAGATGAATGACAGTGGTCAGGAGATGGTCTGTCCCAGCAGCATGTCCTGATGAAATGTACAAGGGATGTGTGCGGTGACATCAGTCGGGAGAGGGTCTGTCCTAGCAGCATGTCCTGAAGTGTGCAAGGGATGGGTGTGGTGGCAGCAGTCAGGAGAGGGTCATTCCTAGCAGCATGCACTGGTGAAGTGTCCAAGGGATGTGTGTGGTTACAGCAGTCAGGAGAGGGTCTGTCCTAGCAGCATGCACTGGGAAAGTGTACAAGGGATGTGTGTGGTGACATCAGTTAGAAGAGGGTCTGTCCTAGCAGCATGCACTGATGAAGTGTGAAAGGGATGTGTGTGCTGACACCTGTCAGGAGAGGGTCTGTCTTAGCAGCATGCACTGGTGAAGTGTGCAAGGGATGTGTGTGGTGACATCAGTCAGGAGAGGGTCTGTCTTAGCAGCGTGCACTGATGAAGTGTGCAAGGGATGTGTGTGGTGACACCTGTCAGGAGAGGGTCTGTCCTAGCAGCATGCACTGGTGAAGTGTGCAAGGGATGTGTGTGGGACATCAGTTAGGAGAGGGTCTGTCCTAGCAGCTTGCACTGGTGAAGTGTACAAGGAATGGCTGTGGTGACATCAGTTAGGAGAGGGTCTGTCCTAGCAGCTTGTCCTGATGACGTGCCCAAGGGATGTGTGTGGTGACATCTGTCAGGAGAGGGTCTGTCCTAGCAGCATGCACTGGTGATGTGTGCAAGGGATGTGTGTGGTTACATAAGTCAGGAGAGTGTCTGTCCTAGCAGCATGCACTGGTGAAGTGTGCCAGAGATGTGTGTGGTGACATGTCAGGAGAGGGTCGTCTGTCCTAGCAGCTTGTCCTGATAAAGTGTGCAAGGGATGTGTCTGGTGACATCAGTCAGGGGAGAGTCCGTCCTAGCAGCATGCACTGGTGAAGTGTATAAGGGATGTGTGTGGTGACATCAGTCAGGAGAGCGTCTGTCCAAGCAGCATGCACTGGTGAAGTGCACAAGGGATGTGTGTGATGACATCAGTCAGATGAGGGTCTATCCTAGCAGCATGCACTGGTGAAGTGTCCAAGGGATGTGTGCGGTGACATCAGGCAGGAGAGGGTCTGTCCTAGCAGAATGCACTGGTGAAGTGCACAAGGGATGTGTGCGGTGACATCAGTCAGGAGAGGGTCTATCCTAGCAGCATGCACTGGTGAAGTGTCCAAAGGATGTGTGCGGTGACATCAGGCAGGAGAGGGTCTCTCCTAGCAGAATGCACTGGTGAAGTGTACAAGGGATGTGTGCAGTGACATCAGTCAGGAGAGGGGATGTCCTAGCAGCATGCGCTGGTGAAGTGTGCAAGGGATGTGTGCGGTGACCTCAGTCAGGAGAGGGTCTATCCTAGCAGCATCCACTGAAGAAGTGTGTAAGGGATGTGTGCGGTGACATCAGTCGGGAGAGGGTCTGTCCTAGCAGCATGTCCTGAAGTGTGCAAGGGATGGGTGTGGTGACAGCAGTCAGTAGAGGGTCTATCCTAGCAGCATGCACTGGTGAAGTGTGCAAGGGATGTGTGTGGTTACAGCAGTCAGGAGAGGGTCTGTCCTAGCAGCATGCACTGGTGAAGTGTACAAGAGATGTGTGTGGTGACATCAGTTATAAGAGGGTCTGTCCTAGCAGCATGCACTGATGAAGTGTGCAAGGGATGTGTGTGGTGACACCTGTCAGGAGAGGGTCTGTCCTAGCAGCATACACTGGTGAAGTGTGCAAGGGATGTGTGTGGTGACATCAGTCAGGAGAGGGTCTGTCTTAGCAGCATGCACTGGTGAAGTGTACAAGGGATGTGTGTGGTGACATCAGTTAGAAGAGGGTCTGTCCTAGCAGCATGCACTGATGAAGTGTGCAAGGGATGTGTGTGGTGACACCTGTCAGGAGAGGGTCTGTCCTAGCAGCATGCACTGGTGAAGTGTGCAAGGGATGTGTGTGGTGGCATCAGTCAGGAGAGGGTCTGCCAAGCAGCTTGTCCTGATGAAGTGTACAAGGAATGGCTGTGGTGACATCAGTTAGGAGAGGGTCTGTCCTAGCAGCATGCACTGATGAAGTGTGCAAGGGATTTGTGTGGTGACATGTCAGGAGAGGGTCTGTCCTAGCAGCTTGTCCTGATGAAGTGTTCAAGGGATGTGTGTGGTGACATCAGTCGGAGAGGGTCTGTCCTAGCAGTATGCACTGGTAAAGTGTGCAAGGGATGTGTGGTAACATCAGTCAGGAGAGGGTCTGTCCTAGCAGCTTGTCCTGATGAAGTGTACAAGGGATGTGTGTGTTGACATCAGTCAGGAGAGAGTCTGTCCTAGCAGCATGCACTGGTGAAGTGTACAAGGGATGGCTGTGGCGACATCAGTCAGGAGAGGGTCTGTCCTAGCAGCTTGTCATGATGAAGTGAGCGATGCACGATTGTAGTGCAGATGAGTGACAGCAGTCAGGAGAGGTTCTGTCCTAGCAGCATGTCCTGATGAAGTGTGCAAGGGATGTGTGTGGCGACACCTGTCAGGAGAGGGTCTGTCTTAGCAGCATGCTCTGGTAAAGTGTACAAGGGATGTGTGTGGTGACATCAGTCAGGGGAGGGTCTGTCCTACCAGCATGCACTGGTGAAGTGTGCAAGGGATGTGTGTGGTTACATCAGTCAGGAGAGGGTCTGTCCTAGCAGCATGTCCTGATGAAGTGTGCAAGGGATGTGTGTGGTGACAACAGTTAGAAGAGGGTCTGTCCTAGCAGCATGCACTGATGAAGTGTGCAAGGGATGTGTGTGGTGACACCTGTCAGGAGAGGGTCTGTCCTAGCAGCATGCACTGGTGAAGTGTGCAAGGGATGTGTGCGGTGACAGCAGTGAGGACAGGGTTTGTCGTAACAGCTTGTCCAGATGAAGTATGCAACGGATGTGTGTGGTGACACCTGTCAGGAGAGGGTGTGTCCTAGCAGCTTGTCCAGGTGAAGTGTGCAAGGGATGTGTGTGGTGACATCAGTCAGGGGAGGGTCTGTCCTAGCAGCATGCACTGGTGAACTGTACAAGGGATGAGTGTGGTGACATGTCAGGTGAAGGACTGTCCTAGCAGCATGTCCTGCTGATGTGAGCGAAGGTTGGTTGTAGTGCAGATGAATGACAGTGGTCAGGAATTGGTCTGTCCTAGCAGCATGTCCTGATGAAATGTACAAGGGATGTGTGCGGTGACATCAGTCGGGAGAGGGTCTGTCCTAGCAGCATGTCCTGAAGTGTGCAAGGGATGGGTGTGGTGGCAGCAGTCAGTAGAGGGTCTATCCTAGCAGCATGCACTGGTGAAGTGTCCAAGGGATGTGTGTGGTTACAGCAGTCAGGAGAGGGTCCTTCCTAGCAGCATGCACTGGTGAAGTGTACAAGGGATGTGTGTGGTGACATCAGTTAGAAGAGGGTCTGTCCTAGCAGCATGCACTGATGAAGTGTGCAAAGGATGTGTGTGGTGACACCTGTCAGGAGAGGGTCTGTCCTAGCAGCATGCACTGGTGAAGTGGGCAAGGGATGTGTGTGGTGACATCAGTCAGGAGAGGGTCTGTCTTAGCAGCATGCACTGGTGAAGTGTACAAGGGATGTGTGTGGTGACATCAGTTAGAAGAGGGTCTGTCCTAGCAGCATGCACTGATGAAGTGTGCAAGGGATGTGTGTGGTGACACCTGTCAGGAGAGGGTCTGTCCTAGCAGCATGAACTGGTGAAATGTGCAAGGGATGTGTGTGGTGACATCAGTCAGGAGAGGGTCTGTCCAAGCAGCTTGTCCTGATGAAGTGGACAAGGAATGGCTGTGGTGACATCAGTTAGGAGAGGGTCTGTCCTAGCAGCATGCACTGATGAAGTGTGCAAGGGATGTGTGTGGTGACACCTGTCAGGAGAGGGTCTGTCCTAGCAGTATCCACTGGTGAAGTGTGCAAGGGATGTGTGAGGTGACATCAGTCAGGAGAGGGTCTATCCTAGCAGCATGCACTGGAGAAGTGTGCAAGGGGTGTGTGTGGTGACATCAGTTAGGAGAGGGTCTGTCCTAGCAGCATGCACTGGCGAAGTGTGCAAGGGATGTGTGTGGTGACATGTCAGGAGAGGGTCTGTCCTAGCAGCTTGTCCTGATGAAGTGTACAAGGGAAATGTGTGGTGACATCAGTCGGAGAGGGTCTGTCCTAGCAGCATGCACTGGTAAAGTGTGCAAGGGATGTGTGGTAACATCAGTCAGGAGAGGGTCTGTCCTAGCAGCTTGTCCTGATGAAGTGTACAAGGGATGTGTGTGTTGACATCAGTCAGGAGAGAGTCTGTCCTAGCAGCATGCACTGGTGAAGTGTACAAGGGATGGCTGTGGCGACATCAGTCAGGAGAGGGTCTGTCCTAGCAGCTTGTCCTGATGAAGTGAGCGATGCACGATTGTAGTGCAGATGAGTGACAGCAGTCAGGAGAGGTTCTGTCCTAGCAGCATGTCCTGATGAAGTGTGCAAGGGATGTGTGTGGCGACACCTGTCAGGATGTCAGGAGAGGGTGTGTCTTAGCAACATGCTCTGGTAAAGTGTACAAGGGATGTGTGTGGTGACATCAGTCAGGGGAGGGTCTGTCCTAGCAGCATGCACTGGTGAAGTGTGCAAGGGATGTGTGTGGTTACATCAGTCAGGAGAGGGTCTTTCCTAGCAGCATGTCCTGATGAAGTGTGCAAGGGATGTGTGTGGTGACACCTGTCAGGAGAGGGTCTGTCCTAGCAGCATGCACTGGTGAAGTGTGCAAGGGATGTGTGCGGTGACAGCAGTGAGGACAGGGTTTGTCGTAGCAGCTTGTCCTGATGAAGTATGCAAGGGATGTGTGTGGTGACACCTGTCAGGAGAGGGTGTGTCCTAGCAGCTTGTCCAGGTGAAGTGTGCAAGGGATGTGTGTGGTGACATCAGTCAGGAGAGGGTCTGTCCCAGCAGCATGCACTGGTGAACTGTACAAGGGATGTGTGTGGTGACATGTCAGATGAAGGACTGTCCTAGCAGCATGTCCTGCTGATGCGAGCGAAGGTTGGTTGTAGTGCTGATGAATGACAGTGGTCAGGAGATGGTCTGTCCTAGCAGCACGTCCTGATGAAATGTACAAGGGATGTGTGCGGTGACATCAGTAGGGAGAGGGTCTGTCCTAGCAGCATGTCCTGAAGTGTGCAAGGGATGGGTGTGGTGACAGCAGTCAGGAGAGGGTCATTCCTAGCAGCATGCACTGGTGAAGTGTCCAAGGGATGTGTGTGGTTACAGCAGTCAGGAGAGGGTCTGTCCTAGCAGCATGCACTGGTGAAGTGTACAAGGGATGTGTGTGGAGACATCAGTTAGAAGAGGGTCTGTCCTAGCAGCATGCACTGATGAAGTGTGCAAGGGATGTGTGTGGTGACACCTGTCAGGAGAGGGTCTGTCCTAGCAGCATGCACTGGTGAAGTGTGCAAGGGATGTGTGTTGTGACATCAGTCAGGAGAGGGTCTGTCCAAGCAGCTTGTCCTGATGAAGTGTACAAGGAATGGCTGTGGTGACATCAGCTAGGAGAGGGTCTGTCCTAGCAGCTTGCACTGGTGAAGTGTGCAAGGGATGTGTGTGGTGACAGCAGTCAGGAGAGGGTCTATCCTAGCAGCTTGCACTGGTGAAGTGTACAAGGAATGGCTGTGGTGACATCAGTTAGGAGAGGGTCTGTCCTAGCAGCTTGTCCTGATGACGTGCGCAAGTGATGTGTGTGGTGACATCTGTCAGGAGAGGGTCTGTCCTAGCAGCATGCACTGGTGATGTGTGCAAGGGATGTGTGTGGTTACATAAGTCAGGAGAGGGTCTGTCCTAGCAGCATGCACTGGTGAAGTGTGCCAGGGATGTGTGTGGTGACATGTCAGGAGAGGGTCGTCTGTCCTAGCAGCTTGTCCTGATAAAGTGTGCAAGGGATGTGTCTGGTGACATCAGTCAGGGAAGAGTCTGTCCTAGCAGCATGCACTGGTGAAGTGTGCAAGGGATGTGTGTGGTGGCATCAGTCAGGAGAGGGTCTGTCCAAGCAGCATGCACTGGTGAAGTGTATAAAAGATGTGTGTGGTGACATCAGTCAGGAGAGGGTCTGTCCTAGCAGCATGCACTGGTGAAGTGTGGAAGGGATGTGTGCGGTGACATCAGTCAGGAGAGGGTCTATCCTAGCAGCATGTTCACGCTGAAGTGTGCAAGGGATGTGTGCGGTGACATCAGGCAGGAGAGGGTCTATCCTAGCAGCTTGCACTGGTGAAGTGTACAAGGAATGGCTGTGGTGACATCAGTTAGGAGAGGGTCTGTCCTAGCAGCTTGTCCTGATGACGTGCGCAAGTGATGTGTGTGGTGACATCTGTCAGGAGAGGGTCTGTCCTAGCAGCATGCACTGGTGATGTGTGCAAGGGATGTGTGTGGTTACATAAGTCAGGAGAGGGTCTGTCCTAGCAGCATGCACTGGTGAAGTGTGCCAGGGATGTGTGTGTTGACATGTCAGGAGAGGGTCGTCTGTCCTAGCAGCTTGTCCTGATAAAGTGTGCAAGGGATGTGTCTGGTGACATCAGTCAGGGAAGAGTCTGTCCTAGCAGCATGCACTGGTGAAGTGTGCAAGGGATGTGTGTGGTGGCATCAGTCAGGAGAGGGTCTGTCCAAGCAGCATGCACTGGTGAAGTGTATAAAAGATGTGTGTGGTGACATCAGTCAGGAGAGGGTCTGTCCTAGCAGCATGCACTGGTGAAGTGTGGAAGGGATGTCTGCGGTGACATCAGTCAGGAGAGGGTCTATCCTAGCAGCATGTTCACGCTGAAGTGTGCAAGGGATGTGTGCGGTGACATCAGGCAGGAGAGGGTCTATCCTAGCAGCATCCACTGGAGAAGTGTGCAAGGGATGTGTGAGGTGACATCAGTCAGGAGAGGGTCTATCCTAGCAGCATGTTCACGCTGAAATGTGCAAGGGATGTGTGTGGTGACATCAGTTAGGAGAGGGTCTGTCCCCGAGGGATGTGTGTGGTGACATCAGACAGGAGAGGGTCCGTCCTAGCAGCATGCACTGGTGAAGTGTGCAAGGGATGTGTGAGGTGACATCAGTCAGGAGAGGGTCTATCCTAGCAGCATGCACTGGAGAAGTGTGCAAGGGGTGTGTGTGGTGACATCAGTTAGGAGAGGGTCTGTCCTAGCAGCATGCACTGGCGAAGTGTGCAAGGGATGTGTGTGGTGACATGTCAGGAGAGGGTCTGTCCTAGCAGCTTGTCCTGATGAAGTGTACAAGGGAAATGTGTGGTGACATCAGTCGGAGAGGGTCTGTCCTAGCAGCATGCACTGGTAAAGTGTGCAAGGGATGTGTGGTAACATCAGTCAGGAGAGGGTCTGTCCTAGCAGCTTGTCCTGATGAAGTGTACAAGGGATGTGTGTGTTGACATCAGTCAGGAGAGAGTCTGTCCTAGCAGCATGCACTGGTGAAGTGTACAAGGGATGGCTGTGGCGACATCAGTCAGGAGAGGGTCTGTCCTAGCAGCTTGTCCTGATGAAGTGAGCGATGCACGATTGTAGTGCAGATGAGTGACAGCAGTCAGGAGAGGTTCTGTCCTAGCAGCATGTCCTGATGAAGTGCACAAGGGATGTGTGTGGCGACACCTGTCAGGATGTCAGGAGAGGGTGTGTCTTAGCAACATGCTCTGGTAAAGTGTACAAGGGATGTGTGTGGTGACATCAGTCAGGGGAGGGTCTGTCCTAGCAGCATGCACTGGTGAAGTGTGCAAGGGATGTGTGTGGTTACATCAGTCAGGAGAGGGTCTTTCCTAGCAGCATGTCCTGATGAAGTGTGCAAGGGATGTGTGTGGTGACACCTGTCAGGAGAGGGTCTGTCCTAGCAGCATGCACTGGTGAAGTGTGCAAGGGATGTGTGCGTGACAGCAGTGAGGACAAGGTTTGTCGTAGCAGCTTGTCCTGATGAAGTATGCAAGGGATGTGTGTGGTGACACCTGTCAGGAGAGGGTGTGTCCTAGCAGCTTGTCCAGGTGAAGTGTGCAAGGGATGTGTGTGGTGACATCAGTCAGGAGAGGGTCTGTCCTAGCAGCATGCACTGGTGAACTGTACAAGGGAAGTGTGTGGTGACATGTCAGATGAAGGACTGTCCTAGCAGCATGTCCTGCTGATGCGAGCGAAGGTTGGTTGTAGTGCTGATGAATGACAGTGGTCAGGAGATGGTCTGTCCTAGCAGCACGTCCTGATGAAATGTACAAGGGATGGGTGCGGTGACATCAGTAGGGAGACGGTCTGTCCTAGCAGCATGTCCTGAAGTGTGCAAGGGATGGGTGTGGTGACAGCAGTCAGGAGAGGGTCATTCCTAGCAGCATGCACTGGTGAAGTGTCCAAGGGATGTGTGTGGTTACAGCAGTCAGGAGAGGGTCTGTCCTAGCAGCATGCACTGGTGAAGTGTACAAGGGATGTGTGTGGTGACATCAGTTAGAAGAGGGTCTGTCCTAGCAGCATGCACTGATGAAGTGTGCAAGGGATGTGTGTGGTGACACCTGTCAGGAGAGGGTCTGTACTAGCAGCATGCACTGGTGAAGTGTGCAAGGGATGTGTGTTGTGACATCAGTCAGGAGAGGGTCTGTCCAAGCAGCTTGTCCTGATGAAGTGTACAAGGAATGGCTGTGGTGACATCAGCTAGGAGAGGGTCTGTCCTAGCAGCTTGCACTGGTGAAGTGTGCAAGGGATGTGTGTGGTGACAGCAGTCAGGAGAGGGTCTATCCTAGCAGCTTGCACTGGTGAAGTGTACAAGGAATGGCTGTGGTGACATCAGTTAGGAGAGGGTCTGTCCTAGCAGCTTGTCCTGATGACGTGCGCAAGTGATGTGTGTGGTGACATCTGTCAGGAGAGGGTCTGTCCTAGCAGCATGCACTGGTGATGTGTGCAAGGGATGTGTGTGGTTACATAAGTCAGGAGAGGGTCTGTCCTAGCAGCATGCACTGGTGAAGTGTGCCAGGGATGTGTGTGGTGACATGTCAGGAGAGGGTCGTCTGTCCTAGCAGCTTGTCCTGATAAAGTGTGCAAGGGATGTGTCTGGTGACATCAGTCAGGGAAGAGTCTGTCCTAGCAGCATGCACTGGTGAAGTGTGCAAGGGATGTGTGTGGTGGCATCAGTCAGGAGAGGGTCTGTCCAAGCAGCATGCACTGGTGAAGTGTATAAAAGATGTGTGTGGTGACATCAGTCAGGAGAGGGTCTGTCCTAGCAGCATGCACTGGTGAAGTGTGGAAGGGATGTGTGCGGTGACATCAGTCAGGAGAGGGTCTATCCTAGCAGCATGTTCACGCTGAAGTGTGCAAGCAAGTGTGCTTGTCCTGATGAAGTGTGCAAGGGATGTGTGTGGCGACACCTGTCAGGATGTCAGGAGAGGGTGTGTCTTAGCAACATGCTCTGGTAAAGTGTACAAGGGATGTGTGTGGTGACATCAGTCAGGGGAGGGTCTGTCCTAGCAGCATGCACTGGTGAAGTCTGCAAGGGATGTGTGTGGTTACATCAGTCAGGAGAGGGTCTTTCCTAGCAGCATGTCCTGATGAAGTGTGCAAGGGATGTGTGTGGTGACACCTGTCAGGAGAGGGTCTGTCCTAGCAGCATGCACTGGTGAAGTGTGCAAGGGATGTGTGCGGTGACAGCAGTGAGGACAGGGTTTGTCGTAGCAGCTTGTCCTGATGAAGTATGCAAGGGATGTGTGTGGTGACACCTGTCAGGAGAGGGTGTGTCCTAGCAGCTTGTCCAGGTGAAGTGTGCAAGGGATGTGTGTGGTGACATCAGTCAGGAGAGGGTCTGTCCTAGCAGCATGCACTGGTGAACTGTACAAGGGATGTGTGTGGTGACATGTCAGATGAAGGACTGTCCTAGCTGCATGTCCTGCTGATGTGAGCGAAGGTTGGTTGTAGTGCAGATGAATGACAGTGGTCAGGAGATGGTCTGTCCTAGCAGCACGTCCTGATGAAATGTACAAGGGATGTGTGCGGTGACATCAGTAGGGAGAGGGTCTGTCCTAGCAGCATGTCCTGAAGTGTGCAAGGGATGGGTGTGGTGACAGCAGTCAGGAGAGGGTCATTCCTAGCAGCATGCACTGGTGAAGTGTCCAAGGGATGTGTGTGGTTACAGCAGTCAGGAGAGGGTCTGTCCTAGCAGCATGCACTGGTGAAGTGTACAAGGGATGTGTGTGGTGACATCAGTTAGAAGAGGGTCTGTCCTAGCAGCATGCACTGATGAAGTGTGCAAGGGATGTGTGTGGTGACACCTGTCAGGAGAGGGTCTGTCCTAGCAGCATGCACTGGTGAAGTGTGCAAGGGATGTGTGTTGTGACATCAGTCAGGAGAGGGTCTGTCCAAGCAGCTTGTCCAGGTGAAGTGTGCAAGGGATGTGTGTGGTGACATCAGTCAGGAGAGGGTCTGTCCTAGCAGCATGCACTGGTGAACTGTACAAGGGATGTGTGTGGTGACATGTCAGATGAAGGACTGTCCTAGCAGCATGTCCTGCTGATGTGAGCTAAGGTTGGTTGTAGTGCAGATGAATGACAGTGGTCAGGAGATGGTCTGTCCTAGCAGCACGTCCTGATGAAATGTACAAGGGATGTGTGCGGTGACATCAGTAGGGAGAGGGTCTGTCCTAGCAGCATTTCCTGAAGTGTGCAAGGGATGGGTGTGGTGACAGCAGTCAGGAGAGGGTCATTCCTAGCAGAATGCACTGGTGAAGTGTCCAAGGGATGTGTGTGGTTACAGCAGTCAGGAGAGGGTCTGTCCTAGCAGCATGCACTGGTGAAGTGTACAAGGGATGTGTGTGGTGACATCAGTTAGAAGAGGGTCTGTCCTAGCAGCATGCACTGATGAAGTGTGCAAGGGATGTGTGTGGTGACACCTGTCAGGAGAGGGTCTGTCCTAGCAGCATGCACTGGTGAAGTGTGCAAGGGATGTGTATTGTGACATCAGTCAGGAGAGGGTCTGTCCAAGCAGCTTGTCCTGATGAAGTGTACAAGGAATGGCTGTGGTGACATCAGTTAGGAGAGGGTCTATCCTAGCAGCTTGCACTGGTGAAGTGTGCAAGGGATGTGTGTGGTGACAGCAGTCAGGAGAGGGTCTATCCTAGCAGCTTGCACTGGTGAAGTGTACAAGGAATGGCTGTGGTGACATCAGTTAGGAGAGGGTCTGTCCTAGCAGCTTGTCCTGATGACGTGCGCAAGTGATGTGTGTGGTGACATCTGTCAGGAGAGGGTCTGTCCTAGCAGCATGCACTGGTGATGTGTGCAAGGGATGTGTGTGGTTACATAAGTCAGGAGAGGGTCTGTCCTAGCAGCATGCACTGGTGAAGTGTGCCAGGGATGTGTGTGGTGACATGTCAGGAGAGGGTCGTCTGTCCTAGCAGCTTGTCCTGATAAAGTGTGCAAGGGATGTGTCTGGTGACATCAGTCAGGGGAGAGTCTGTCCTAGCAGCAGGCACTGGTGAAGTGTGCAAGGGATGTGTGTGGTGGCATCAGTCAGGAGAGGGTCTGTCCAAGCAGCATGCACTGGTGAAGTGTATAAGAGATGTGTGTGGTGACATCAGTCAGGAGAGGGTCTGTCCTAGCAGCATGCACTGGTGAAGTGTGGAAAGGATGTGTGCGGTGACATCAGTCAGGAGAGGGTTTATCCTAGCAGCATGTTCACGCTGAAGTGTGCAAGGGATGTGTGCGGTGACATCAGGCAGGAGAGGGTCTATCCTAGCAGCATCCACTGGAGAAGTGTGCAAGGGATGTGTGAGGTGACATCAGTCAGGAGAGGGTCTATCCTAGCAGCATGTTCACGCTGAAATGTGCAAGGGATGTGTGTGGTGACATCAGTTAGGAGAGGGTCTGTCCCCGAGGGATGTGTGTGGTGACATCAGGCAGGAGAGGGTCCGTCCTAGCAGCATGCACTGGTGAAGTGTACAAGGGATGTGTGTGGTGACATCAGTTAGGAGAGGGTCTGTCCTAGCAGCATGCGCTGGTGATATGTACAAGGGATTTGTGTGGTGACATCAGTTAGGAGAGGGTCTGTCCTAGCAGCATGCACTGGTGAAGTGTGCAAGGGATGTGTGTGGTGACATGTCAGGAGAGGGTCTGTCCTAGCAGCTTGTCCTGATGAAGTGTACAAGAGATGTGTGTGTTGACATCAGTCAGGAGAGAGTCTGTCCTAGCAGCATGCACTGGTGAAGTGTACAAGGGATGGCTGTGGCGACATCAGTCAGGAGAGGGTCTGTCTTAGCAGCTTGTCCTGATGAAGTGAGCGATGCACGATTGTAGTGCAGATGAGTGACAGCAGTCAGGAGAGGTTCTGTCCTAGCAGCATGTCCTGATGAAGTGCGCAAGGGATGTGTGAGGAGACACCTGTTAGGAGAGGGTCTGTCTTAGCAGCATGCTCTGGTAAAGTGTACAAGGGATGTGTGTGGTGACATCAGTCAGGGGAGGGTCTGTCCTAGCAGCATGCACTGGTGAAGTGTACAAGGGATGTGTGGTGACATCAGTCAGGAGAGGGTCTATCCTAGCAGCATGTCCTGATGAAGTGTGCAAGGGATGTGTGTGGTGACACCTGTCAGGAGAGGGTCTGTCCTAGCAGCATGCATTGGAGAAGTGTGCAAGGGATGTGTGCGATGACAGGAGTGAGGACAGGGTTTGTCGTAGAAGCTTGTCCTGATGAAGTATCCAAAGGATGTGTGTGGTGACACCTGTCAGGAGAGGGTCTGTCCTAGCAGCTTGTCCTGGTGAAGTGTGCAAGAGATGTGTGTGGTGACATCAGTCAGGAGAGGGTCTGTCCTAGCAGCATGCACTGGTGAACTGTACAAGGGATGTGTGTGGTGACATCAGTCAGGGGAGGGTCTGTCCTAGCAGCATGCACTGGTGAAGTGTGCAAGGGATGTGTGTGGTTACATCAGTCGGGAGAGGGTCTGTCCTAGCAGCATGTCCTGATGAAATGTACAAGGGATGTGTGCGGTGACATCAGTCGGGAGAGGGTCTGTCCTAGCAGCATGTCCTGATGAAGTGTGCAACGGATGTGTGTGGTGACACCTGCGAGGAGAGGGTCTGTCCTAGCAGCATGCACTGGTGAAGTGTGCAAGGGATGTGTGCGGTGACAGCAGTGAGGACAGGGTTTGTCGTAGCAGCTTGTCCTGATGAAGTATGCAAGGGATGTGTGTGGTGACACCTGTCAGGAGAGGGTGTGTCCTAGCAGCTTGTCCAGGTGAAGTGTGCAAGGGATGTGTGTGGTGACATCAGTCAGGAGAGGGTCTGTCCTAGCAGCATGCACTGGTGAACTGTACAAGGGATGTGTGTGGTGACATGTCAGGTGAAGGACTGTCCTAGCAGCATGTCCTGCTGATGTGAGCGAAGGTTGGTTGTAGTGCAGATGAATGACAGTGGTCAGGAGATGGTCTGTCCTAGCAGCATGTCCTGATGAAATGTACAAGGGATGTGTGCGGTGACATCAGTCGGGAGAGGGTCTGTCCTAGCAGCATGTCCTGAAGTGTGCAAGGGATGGGTGTGGTGGCAGCAGTCAGGAGAGGGTCATTCCTAGCAGCATGCACTGGTGAAGTGTCCAAGGGATGTGTGTGGTTACAGCAGTCAGGAGAGGGTCTGTCCTAGCAGCATGCACTGGTGAAGTGTACAAGGGATGTGTGTGGTGACATCAGTTAGAAGAGGGTCTGTCCTAGCAGCATGCACTGATGAAGTGTGAAAGGGATGTGTGTGCTGACACCTGTCAGGAGAGGGTCTGTCTTAGCAGCATGCACTGGTGAAGTGTGCAAGGGATGTGTGTAGTGACATCAGTCAGGAGAGGGTCTGTCTTAGCAGCATGCACTGGTGAACTGTACAAGGGATGTGTGTGGTGACATCAGTTAGAAGAGGGTCTGTCCTAGCAGCATGCACTGATGAAGTGTGCAAGGGATGTGTGTGGTGACACCTGTCAGAAGAGGGTCTGTCCTAGCAGCATGCACTGGTGAAGTGTGCAAGGGTTTTGTGTGGTGACATCAGTCAGGAGACGGTCTGTCCAAGCAGCTTGTCCTGATGAAGTGTACAAGGAATGGCTGTGGTGACATCAGTTAGGAGAGGGTCTGTCCTAGCAGCTTGCACTGGTGAAATGTGCAAGGGATGTGTGTGGTGACAGCAGTCAGGAGAGGGTCTATCCTAGCAGCTTGCACTGGTGAAGTGTACAAGGAATGGCTGTGGTGACATCAGTTAGGAGAGGGTCTGTCCTAGCAGCTTCTCCTGATGACGTGCCCAAGGGATGTGTGTGGTGACATCTGTCAGGAGAGGGTCTGTCCTAGCAGCATGCACTGGTGATGTGTGCAAGGGATGTGTGTGGTTACATAAGTCAGGAGAGGGTCTGTCCTAGCAGCATGCACTGGTGAAGTGTGCCAGGGATGTGTGTGGTGACATGTCAGGAGAGGGTCGTCTGTCCTAGCAGCTTGTCCTGATAAAGTGTGCAAGGGATGTGTCTGGTGACATCAGTCAGGGGAGAGTCCGTCCTAGCAGCATGCACTGGTGAAGTGTATAAGGGATGTGTGTGGTGACATCAGTCAGGAGAGCGTCTGTCCAAGCAGCATGCACTGGTGAAGTGCACAAGGGATGTGTGTGATGACATCAGTCAGAAGAGGGTCTATCCTAGCAGCATGCACTGGTGAAGTGTCCAAGGGATGTGTGCGGTGACATCAGGCAAGAGAGGGTCTGTCCTAGCAGAATGCACTGGTGAAGTGCACAAGGGATGTGTGCGGTGACATCAGTCAGGAGAGGGTCTATCCTAGCAGCATGCACTGGTGAAGTGTCCAAGGGATGTGTGCGGTGACATCAGGCAGGAGAGGGTATGTCCTAGCAGAATGCACTGGTGAAGTGTACAAGGGATGTGTGCAGTGACAACAGTCAGGAGAGGGGATTTCCTAGCAGCATGCACTGGTGAAGTGTGCAAGGGATGTGTGCGGTGACCTCAGTCAGGAGAGGGTCTATCCTAGCAGCATCCACTGAAGAAGTGTGTAAGGGATGTGTGAGGTGACATCAGTCAGGAGAGGGTCTATCGTAGCAGCATGTTCACGCTGAAGTGTGCAAGGGATGTGTGCGTGACATCAGGCAGGAGAGGGTCTATCCTACTAGAATGCACTGGAGAAATGTGCAAGGGATGTGTGTGGTGACATCAGTTAGGAGAGGGTCTGTCCCCGAGGGATGTGTGTGGTGACATCAGGCAGGAGAGGGTCCGTCCTAGCAGCATGCACTGGGGAAGTGTACAAGGGATGTGTGTGGTGACA
This sequence comes from Pleurodeles waltl, assembly GCF_031143425.1. Taxonomy (NCBI): domain Eukaryota; kingdom Metazoa; phylum Chordata; class Amphibia; order Caudata; family Salamandridae; genus Pleurodeles; species Pleurodeles waltl. Next base: position 11,390,527 of record NC_090448.1, on the reverse strand, counting down.
TCAGACAGGAGAGGGTCTGTCCTAGCAGCATGCACTGGTGATGTGTACAAGGTATGTGTGTGGTGACATCAGTTAGGAGAGGGTCTGTCCTAGCAGCATGCACTGGTGAAGTGTGCAAGGGATGTGTGTGGTGACATGTCAGGAGAGGGTCTGTCCGAGCAGCTTGCCCTGATGAAGTGAACAAGGGATGTGTGTGTTGACATCAGTCAGGAGAGAGTCTGTCCTAGCAGCATTCACTGGTGAAGTGTACAAGAGATGGCTGTGGCGACATCAGTCAGGAGAGGGTCTGTCCTAGCAGCTTGTCCTGATGAAGTGAGCGATGCACGATTGTAGTGCAGATGAGTGACAGCAGTCAGGAGAGGTTCTGTCCTAGCAGCATGTCCTGATGAAGTGCGCAAGGTATGTGTGTGGTGACATCAGTTAGGAGAGGGTCTGTCCCAGCAGCATGCACTGGTGAAGTGTGCAAGGGATGTGTGTGGTGACATGTCAGGAGAGGGTCTGTCCGAGCAGCTTGCCCTGATGAAGTGTACAAGGGATGTGTGTGTTGACATCAGTCAGGAGAGAGTCTGTCCTAGCAGCATTCACTGGTGAAGTGTACAAGAGATGGCTGTGGCGACATCAGTCAGGAGAGGGTCTGTCCTAGCAGCTTGTCCTGATGAAGTGAGCGATGCACGATTGTAGTGCAGATGAGTGACAGCAGTCAGGAGAGGTTCTGTCCTAGCAGCATGTCCTGATGAAGTGCGCAAGGGATGTGTGTGGTGACACCTGTCAGGAGAGGGTCTGTCCTAGCAGCATGCAGTGGTGAAGTGTGCAAGGGATGTGTGTGGTGACATCAGTCAGGAGAGGGTCTGTCCAAGCAGCTTGTCCTGATAAAGTGTACAAGGAATGGCTGTGGTGACATCAGTTAGGAGAGGGTCTGTCCTAGCAGCTTGCACTGGTGAAATGTGCAAGGGATGTGTGTGGTGACAGCAGTCAGGAGAGGGTCTATCCTAGCAGCTTGCACTGGTGAAGTGTGCAAGGGATGTGTGTGGTTACATCAGTCAGGAGAGGGTCTGTCCTAGCAGCATGTCCTGATGAAGTGTGCAAGGGATGTGTGTGGTGACACCTGTCAGGAGAGGGTCTGTCCTAGCAGCATGCATTGGAGAAGTGTGCAAGGGATGTGTGAGGTGACAGCAGTGAGGACAGGGTTTGTCGTAGCAGCTTGTCCTGATGAAGTATCCAAAGGATGTGTGTGGTGACACCTGTCAGGAGAGGGTGTGTCCTAGCAGCTTGTCCTGGTGAAGTGTGCAAGAGATGTGTGTGGTGACATCAGTCAGGAGAGGGTCTGTCCTAGCAGCATGCACTGGTGAACTGTACAAAGGATGTGTGTGGTGACATCAGTCAGGGGAGGGTCTGTCCTAGCAGCATGCACTGGTGAAGTGTGCAAGGGATGTGTGTGGTTACATCAGTCGGGAGAGGGTCTGTCCTAGCAGCATGTCCTGATGAAATGTACAAGGGATGTGTGCGGTGACATCAGTCAGGGGAAGGTCTGTCCTAGCAGCATGCACTGGTGAAATGTGCAAGGGATGAGTGTGGTTACATCAGTCAGGAGAGGGTCTGTCCTAGCAGCATGCACTGGTGAAGTGTACAAGGGATGTGTGTGGTGACATCAGTCAGGAGAGGGTCTATCCTAGCAGCATCCACTGGAGAAGTGTGCAAGGGATGTGTGAGGTGACATCAGTCAGGGGAGGGTCTGTCCTAGCAGCATGCACTGGTGAAGTGTGCAAGGGATGTGTGTGGTTACATCAGTCGGGAGAGGGTCTGTCCTAGCAGCATGTCCTGATGAAATGTACAAGGGATGTGTGCGGTGACATCAGTCGGGAGAGGGTCTGTCCTAGCAGCATGTCCAGATGAAGTGTGCAAGGGATGTGTGTGGTGACACCTGTCAGGAGAGGGTCTGTCGTAGCAGCATGCACTGGTGAAGTGTGCAAGGGATGTGTGCGGTGACAGCAGTGAGAAAAGGGTTTGTCGTAGCAGCTTGTCCTGATGAAGTATGCAAGGGATGTGTGTGGTGACACCTGTCAGGAGAGGGTGTGTCCTAGCAGCTTGTCCAGGTGAAGTGTGCAAGGGATGTGTGTGGTGACATCAGTCAGGAGAGGGTCTGTCCTAGCAGCATGCACTGGTGAACTGTACAAGGGATGTGTGTGGTGACATGTCAGGTGAAGGACTGTCCTAGCAGCATGTCCTGCTGATGTGAGCGAAGGTTGGTTGTAGTGCAGAGGAATGACAGTGGTCAGGAGACGGTCTGTCCTAGCAGCATGTCCTGATGAAATGTACAAGGGATGTGTGCGGTGACATCAGTCGGGAGAGGGTCTGTCCTAGCAGCATGTCCTGAAGTGTGCAAGGGATGGGTGTGGTGGCAGCAGTCAGGAGAGGGTCATTCCTAGCAGCATGCACTGGTGAAGTGTCCAAGGGATGTGTGTGGTTACAGCAGTCAGGAGAGGGTCTGTCCTAGCAGCATGCACTGGTGAAGTGTCCAAGGGATGTGTGTGGTTACAGCAGTCAGGAGAGGGTCTGTCCTAGCAGCATGCACTGGTGAAGTGTGAAAGGGATGTGTGTGGTGACACCTGTCAGGAGAGGGTCTGTCCTAGCAGCATGCACTGGTGAAGTGTGCAAGGGATGTGTGTGGTGACATCAGTCAGGAGAGGGTCTGTCCAAGCAGCTTGTCCTGATAAAGTGTACAAGGAATGGCTGTGGTGACATCAGTTAGGAGAGGGTCTGTCCTAGCAGCTTGCACTGGTGAAATGTGCAAGGGATGTGTGTGGTGACAGCAGTCAGGAGAGGGTCTATCCTAGCAGCTTGCACTGGTGAAGTGTACAAGGAATGGCTGTGGTGACATCAGTTAGGAGAGGGTCTGTCCTAGCAGCTTGTCCTGATGACGTGCCCAAGGGATGTGTGTGGTGACATCTGTCAGGAGAGGGTCTGTCCTAGCAGCATGCACTGGTGATGTGTGCAAGGGATGTGTGTGGTTACATAAGTCAGGAGAGGGTCTGTCCTAGCAGCATGCACTGGTGAAGTGTGCCAGGGATGTGTGTGGTGACATGTTAGGAGAGGGTCGTCTGTCCTAGCAGCTTGTCCTGATAAAGTGTGCAAGGGATGTGTCTGGTGACATCAGTCAGGGGAGAGTCTGTCCTAGCAGCATGCACTGGTGAAGTGTGCAAGGGATGTGTGTGGTGGCATCAGTCAGGAGAGGGTCTGTCCAAGCAGCATGCACTGGTGAAGTGTATAAGAGATGTGTGTGGTGACATCAGTCAGGAGACGGTCTGTCCTAGCAGCATGCACTGGTGAAGTGTGGAAAGGATGTGTGCGGTGACATCAGTCAGGAGAGGGTCTATCCTAGCAGCATGTTCACGCTGAAGTGTGCAAGGGATGTGTGCGGTGACATCAGGCAGGAGAGGGTCTATCCTAGCAGCATCCACTGGAGAAGTGTGCAAGGGATGTGTGAGGTGACATCAGTCAGGAGAGGGTCTGTCCTAGCAGCATGTTCACGCTGAAATGTGCAAGGGATGTGTGTGGTGACATCAGTTAGGAGAGGGTCTGTCCCCGAGGGATGTGTGTGGTGACATCAGGCAGGAGAGGGTCCGTCCTAGCAGCATGCACTGGTGAAGTGTACAAGGGATGGGTGTGGTGACATCAGTTAGGAGAGGGTCTGTCCTAACAGCATGCGCTGGTGATATGTACAAGGGATTTGTGTGGTGACATCAGTTAGGAGAGGGTCTGTCCTAGCAGCATGCACTGGTGAAGTGTGCAAGGGATGTGTGTGGTGACATGTCAGGATAGGGTCTGTCCTAGCAGCTTGTCCTGATGAAGTGTACAAGAGATGTGTGTGTTGACATCAGTCAGGAGAGAGTCTGTCCTAGCAGCATGCACTGGTGAAGTGTACAAGGGATGGCTGTGGCGACATCAGTCAGGAGAGGGTCTGTCCTAGCAGCTTGTCCTGATGAAGTGAGCGATGCACGATTGTAGTGCAGATGAGTGACAGCAGTCAGGAGAGGTTCTGTCCTAGCAGCATGTCCTGATGAAGTGCGCAAGGGATGTGTGAGGAGACACCTGTTAGGAGAGGGTCTGTCTTAGCAGCATGCTCTGGTAAAGTGTACAAGGGATGTGTGTGGTGACATCAGTCAGGGGAGGGTCTGTCCTAGCAGCATGCACTGGTGAAGTGTACAAGGGATGTGTGTGGTGACATCATTCAGGAGAGGGTCTATCCTAGCAGCATGTCCTGATGAAGTGTGCAAGGGATGTGTGTGGTGACACCTGTCAGGAGAGGGTGTGTCCTAGCAGCATGCATTGGAGAAGTGTGCAAGGGATGTGTGCGGTGACAGGAGTGAGGACAGGGTTTGTCGTAGAAGCTTGTCCTGATGAACTATCCAAAGGATGTGTGTGGTGACACCTGTCAGGAGAGGGTCTGTCCTAGCAGCTTGTCCTGGTGAAGTGTGCAAGAGATGTGTGTGGTGACATCAGTCAGGAGAGGGTCTGTCCTAGCAGCATGCACTGGTGAACTGTACAAGGGATGTGTGTGGTGACATCAGTCAGGGGAGGGTCTGTCCTAGCAGCATGCACTGGTGAAGTGTGCAAGGGATGTGTGTGGTTACATCTGTCAGGAGAGGGTCTGTCCTAGCAGCATGTCCTGATGAAATGTACAAGGGATGTGTGCGGTGACATCAGTCGGGAGAGGGTCTGTCCTAGCAGCATGTCCTGATGAAGTGTGCAACGGATGTGTGTGGTGACACCTGCCAGGAGAGGGTCTGTCCTAGCAGCATGCACTGGTGAAGTGTGCAAGGGATGTGTGCGGTGACAGCAGTGAGGACAGGGTTTGTCGTAGCAGCTTGTCCTGATGAAGTATGCAAGGGATGTGTGTGGTGACACCTGTCAGGAGAGGGTGTGTCCTAGCAGCTTGTCCAGGTGAAGTGTGCAAGGGATGTGTGTGGTGACATCAGTCAGGAGAGGGTCTGTCCTAGCAGCATGCACTGGTGAACTGTACAAGGGATGTGTGTGGTGACATGTCAGGTGAAGGACTGTCCTAGCAGCATGTCCTGCTGATGTGAGCGAAGGTTGGTTGTAGTGCAGATGAATGACAGTGGTCAGGAGATGGTCTGTCCTAGCAGCATGTCCTGATGAAATGTACAAGGGATGTGTGCGGTGAAATCAGTCGGGAGAGGGTCTGTCCTAGCAGCATGTCCTGAAGTGTGCAAGGGATGGGTGTGGTGGCAGCAGTCAGGAGAGGGTCATTCCTAGCAGCATGCACTGGTGAAGTGTCCAAGGGATGTGTGTGGTTACAGCAGTCAGGAGAGGGTCTGTCCTAGCAGCATCCACTGGTGAAGTGTACAAGGGATGTGTGTGGTGACATCAGTTAGAAGAGGGTCTGTCCTAGCAGCATGCACTGATGAAGTGTGAAAGGGATGTGTGTGCTGACACCTGTCAGGAGAGGGTCTGTCTTAGCAGCATGCACTGGTGAAGTGTGCAAGGGATGTGTGTAGTGACATCAGTCAGGAGAGGGTCTGTCTTAGCAGCATGCACTGGTGAACTGTACAAGGGATGTGTGTGGTGACATCAGTTAGAAGAGGGTCTGTCCTAGCAGCATGCACTGATGAAGTGTGCAAGGGATGTGTGTGGTGACACCTGTCAGAAGAGGGTCTGTCCTAGCAGCATGCACTGGTGAAGTGTGCAAGGGTTGTGTGTGGTGACATCAGTCAGGAGACGGTCTGTCCAAGCAGCTTGTCCTGATGAAGTGTACAAGGAATGGCTGTGGTGACATCAGTTAGGAGAGGGTCTGTCCTAGCAGCTTGCACTGGTGAAATGTGCAAGGGATGTGTGTGGTGACAGCAGTCAGGAGAGGGTCTATCCTAGCAGCTTGCACTGGTGAAGTGTACAAGGAATGGCTGTGGTGACATCAGTTAGGAGAGGGTCTGTCCTAGCAGCTTCTCCTGATGACGTGCCCAAGGGATGTGTGTGGTGACATCTGTCAGGAGAGGGTCTGTCCTAGCAGCATGCACTGGTGATGTGTGCAAGGGATGTGTGTGGTTACATAAGTCAGGAGAGGGTCTGTCCTAGCAGCATGCACTGGTGAAGTGTGCCAGGGATGTGTGTGGTGACATGTCAGGAGAGGGTCGTCTGTCCTAGCAGCTTGTCCTGATAAAGTGTGCAAGGGATGTGTCTGGTGACATCAGTCAGGGGAGAGTCCGTCCTAGCAGCATGCACTGGTGAAGTGTATAAGGGATGTGTGTGGTGACATCAGTCAGGAGAGCGTCTGTCCAAGCAGCATGCACTGGTGAAGTGCACAAGGGATGTGTGTGATGACATCAGTCAGAAGAGGGTCTATCCTAGCAGCATGCACTGGTGAAGTGTCCAAGGGATGTGTGCGGTGACATCAGGCAAGAGAGGGTCTGTCCTAGCAGAATGCACTGGTGAAGTGCACAAGGGATGTGTGCGGTGACATCAGTCAGGAGAGGGTCTATCCTAGCAGCATGCACTGGTGAAGTGTCCAAGGGATGTGTGCGGTGACATCAGGCAGGAGAGGGTATGTCCTAGCAGAATGCACTGGTGAAGTGTACAAGGGATGTGTGCAGTGACATCAGTCAGGAGAGGGGATTTCCTAGCAGCATGCACTGGTGAAGTGTGCAAGGGATGTGTGCGGTGACCTCAGTCAGGAGAGGGTCTATCCTAGCAGCATCCACTGAAGAAGTGTGTAAGGGATGTGTGAGGTGACATCAGTCAGGAGAGGGTCTATCGTAGCAGCATGTTCACGCTGAAGTGTGCAAGGGATGTGTGCGTGACATCAGGCAGGAGAGGGTCTATCCTACTAGAATGCACTGGAGAAATGTGCAAGGGATGTGTGTGGTGACATCAGTTAGGAGAGGGTCTGTCCCCGAGGGATGTGTGTGGCGACATCAGGCAGGAGAGGGTCCGTCCTAGCAGCATGCACTGGGGAAGTGTACAAGGGATGTGTGTGGTGACATCAGTGAGGAGAGGGTCTGTCCTAGCAGCATGCACTGGTGATGTGTACAAGGTATGTGTGTGGTGACATCAGTTAGGAGAGGGTCTGTCCTAGCAGCATGCACTGGTGAAGTGTGCAAGGGATGTGTGTGGTGACATGTCAGGAGAGGGTCTGTCCGAGCAGCTTGCCCTGATGAAGTGTACAAGGGATGTGTGTGTTGACATCAGTCAGGAGAGAGTCTGTCCTAGCAGCATTCACTGGTGAAGTGTACAAGAGATGGCTGTGGCGACATCAGTCAGGAGAGGGTCTGTCCTAGCAGCTTGTCCTGATGAAGTGAGCGATGCACGATTGTAGTGCAGATGAGTGACAGCAGTCAGGAGAGGTTCTGTCCTAGCAGCATGTCCTGATGAAGTGCGCAAGGGATGTGTGTGGCGACACCTGTCAGGAGAGGGTCTGTCTTAGCAGCATGCTCTGGTAAAGTGTACAAGGGATGTGTGTGGTGACATCAGTCAGGGGAAGGTCTGTCCTAGCAGCATGCACTGGTGAAATGTGCAAGGGATGTGTGTGGTTACATCAGTCAGGAGAGGGTCTGTCCTAGCAGCATGTCCTGATGAAGTGTGCAAGGGATGTGTGTGGTGACACCTGTCAGGAGAGGGTCTGTCCTAGCAGCATGCATTGGAGAAGTGTGCAAGGGATGTGTGCGGTGACAGCAGTGAGGACAGGGTTTGTCGTAGCAGCTTGTCCTGATGAAGTATCCAAAGGATGTGTGTGGTGACACCTGTCAGGAGAGGGTGTGTCCTAGCAGCTTGTCCTGGTGAAGTGTGCAAGAGATGTGTGTGGTGACATCAGTCAGGAGAGGGTCTGTCCTAGCAGCATGCACTGGTGAACTGTACAAAGGATGTGTGTGGTGACATCAGTCAGGGGAGGGTCTGTCCTAGCAGCATGCACTGGTGAAGTGTGCAAGGGATGTGTGTGGTTACATCAGTCGGGAGAGGGTCTGTCCTAGCAGCATGTCCTGATGAAATGTACAAGGGATGTGTGCGGTGACATCAGTCAGGGGAAGGTCTGTCCTAGCAGCATGCACTTGTGAAATGTGCAAGGGATGTGTGTGGTTACATCAGTCAGGAGAGGGTCTGTCCTAGCAGCATGCACTGGTGAAGTGTACAAGGGATGTGTGTGGTGACATCAGTCAGGAGAGGGTCTATCATAGCAGCATCCACTGGAGAAGTGTGCAAGGGATGTGTGAGGTGACATCAGTCAGGGGAGGGTCTGTCCTAGCAGCATGCACTGGTGAAGTGTGCAAGGGATGTGTGTGGTTACATCAGTCGGGAGAGGGTCTGTCCTAGCAGCATGTCCTGATGAAATGTACAAGGGATGTGTGCGGTGACATCAGTCGGGAGAGGGTCTGTCCTAGCAGCATGTCCAGATGAAGTGTGCAAGGGATGTGTGTGGTGACACCTGTCAGGAGAGGGTCTGTCCTAGCAGCATGCACTGGTGAAGTGTGCAAGGGATGTGTGCGGTGACAGCAGTGAGGAAAGGGTTTGTCGTAGCAGCTTGTCCTGATGAAGTATGCAAGGGATGTGTGTGGTGACACCTGTCAGGAGAGGGTGTGTCCTAGCAGCTTGTCCAGGTGAAGTGTGCAAGGGATGTGTGTGGTGACATCAGTCAGGAGAGGGTCTGTCCTAGCAGCATGCACTGGTGAACTGTACAAGGGATGTGTGTGGTGACATGTCAGGTGAAGGACTGTCCTAGCAGCATGTCCTGCTGATTTGAGCGAAGGTTGGTTGTAGTGCAGAGGAATGACAGTGGTCAGGAGACGGTCTGTCCTAGCAGCATGTCCTGATGAAATGTACAAGGGATGTGTGCGGTGACATCAGTCGGGAGAGGGTCTGTCCTAGCAGCATGTCCTGAAGTGTGCAAGGGATGGGTGTGGTGGCAGCAGTCAGGAGAGGGTCATTCCTAGCAGCATGCACTGGTGAAGTGTCCAAGGGATGTGTGTGGTTACAGCAGTCAGGAGAGGGTCTGTCCTAGCAGCATGCACTGGTGAAGTGTCCAAGGGATGTGTGTGGTTACAGCAGTCAGGAGAGGGTCTGTCCTAGCAGCATGCACTGGTGAAGTGTGAAAGGGATGTGTGTGGTGACACCTGTCAGGAGAGGGTCTGTCCTAGCAGCATGCACTGGTGAAGTGTGCAAGGGATGTGTGTGGTGACATCAGTCAGGAGAGGGTCTGTCCAAGCAGCTTGTCCTGATAAAGTGTACAAGGAATGGCTGTGGTGACATCAGTTAGGAGAGGGTCTGTCCTAGCAGCTTGCACTGGTGAAATGTGCAAGGGATGTGTGTGGTGACAGCAGTCAGGAGAGGGTCTATCCTAGCAGCTTGCACTGGTGAAGTGTACAAGGAATGGCTGTGGTGACATCAGTTAGGAGAGGGTCTGTCCTAGCAGCTTGTCCTGATGACGTGCCCAAGGGATGTGTGTGGTGACATCTGTCAGGAGAGGGTCTGTCCTAGCAGCATGCACTGGTGATGTGTGCAAGGGATGTGTGTGGTTACATAAGTCAGAAGAGGGTCTGTCCTAGCAGCATGCACTGGTGAAGTGTGCCAGGGATGTGTGTGGTGACATGTTAGGAGAGGGTCGTCTGTCCTAGCAGCTTGTCCTGATAAAGTGTGCAAGGGATGTGTCTGGTGACATCAGTCAGGGGAGAGTCCGTCCTAGCAGCATGCACTGGTGAAGTGTATAAGGGATGTGTGTGGTGACATCAGTCAGGAGAGCGTCTGTCCAAGCAGCATGCACTGGTGAAGTGCACAAGGGATGTGTGTGATGACATCAGTCAGAAGAGGGTCTGTCCTAGCAGCATGCACTGGTTAAGTGTCCAAGGGATGTGTGCGGTGACATCGGGCAGGAGAGGTTCTGTCCTAGCAGAATGCACTGGTGAAGTGCACAAGGGATGTGTGCGGTGACATCAGTCAGGAGAGGGTCTATCCTAGCAGCATGCACTGGTGAAGTGTCCAAGGGATGTGTGCGGTGACATCAGGCAGGAGAGGGTCTGTCCTAGCAGAATGCACTGGTGAAGTGTACAAGGGATGTGTGCAGTGACATCAGTCAGGAGAGGGGATGTCCTAGCAGCATGCACTGGTGAAGTGTGCAAGGGATGTGTGCGGTGACCTCAGTCAGGGGAGGGTCTATCCTAGCAGCATCCACTGAAGAAGTGTGTAAGGGATGTGTGAGGTGACATCAGTCAGGAGAGGGTCTATCGTAGCAGCATGTTCACGCTGAAGTGTGCAAGGGATGTGTGCGTGACATCAGGCAGGAGAGGGTCTATCCTACTAGAATGCACTGGAGAAATGTGCAAGGGATGTGTGTGGTGACATCACTTAGGAGAGGGTCTGTCCCCGAGGGATGTGTGTGGTGACATCAGGCAGGAGAGGGTCCGTCCTAGCGGCATGCACTGGGGAAGTGTACAAGGGATGTGTGTGGTGACATCAGTTAGGAGAGTGTCTGTCCTAGCAGCATGCACTGGTGATGTGTACAAGGGATGTGTGTGATGACATCAGTTAGGAGAGGGTCTGTCCTAGCAGCAATCAATCAATCAATCACATTTATAAAGCGCGCTACTCACCCATAAGGGTCTCAAGGCGCTGGGGGGGGAGGGGGTCAGTGCTCGAAGAGCCAGGTCTTGAGCTGCCTTCTGAAGGGGAGGTGTTCGGGTATGGCGCGAAGGGGACTGGGCAGGGAGTTCCAGGTCTTCGCTGCCAGAAAAGAGAAGGATTTTCCTCCGGCGGTGGTTTTGCGGATGCGGGGAACGGCTGCCAAGGCCTGACCGGTGGAGCGCAGAGTGCGCGGAGGGGTGTAGAAGGAGACGCGGGAGTTGATGAGTTTGGGTCCGAGGTTGTAGAGGGCTTTGTGTGCGTGGGTGAGGAGTCTGAAGGTGATCCTCTTGTTGACCGGGAGCCAGTGGAGTTTTCTCAGGTGTCCGGAGATGTGGTGGTGGCGAGGTATGTCCAGGATGAGTCGTGCTGCGGCGTTCTGGATCCGTTGAAGTTTCCTCTGCAGCTTGGTGGTGATGCCGGCGTACAGAGTGTTCCCGTAGTCCAGGCGGCTGGTGACGAGGGCGTGGGTGACGGTCTTCCTGGTGTCGATGGGGATCCAGCGGAAGATCTTGCGGAGCATGCGGAGGGTGTTGAAGCACGCTGAGGTCACCGAGTTGACCTGTCTGGTCATCGAGAGGGAGGAGTCCAGGATGAAACCGAGGTTGCGTGCGTGGTTGGTCGGTTGGGGAGTGCTGCCTAGGGCGGGGGGCCACCAGGAGTCGTCCCATGCGGAGGGGGTAGGGCCGAGGATGAGGACCTCCGTTTTATCTGTGTTCAGTTTCATTCGGCTGTCTGTCATCCAGGTCGCTACTTCCTTCATGCCGTCGTGCAGTCTGGTCCTTGCTGATGTGGGGTTGTTGGTGAGGGATAAGATGAGCTGGGTGTCGTCGGCGTAGGATATGATGTCGAGTCCGTGTTTGCGTGCGATGTTTGCCAGGGGGGTCATGTAGACGTTGAATAGGGTGGGGCTGAGGGAGGATCCTTGGGGTACGCCGCAGATGATCTCCGTGGCTGCGGATCTGAAGGGGGGGAGGCGGACTCTCTGGGTCCTTCCTGAGAGGAAGGAGATGACCCATTCCAGGGCCTTGCCTCTGATGCCGGCGCTGCAGAGGCGGTCTATCAGGGTGCGGTGGCAGACCGTGTCGAAGGCTGCAGAGAGATCCAGGAGAATGAGGGCCACGGTTTCACCCTTGTCGGTCAGGGCTCGGATGTCGTCCGTGGCTGCGATGAGGGCGGTTTCGGTGCTGTGGTTGGCCCTGAATCCGAACTGAGTGGAGTCGAGGGAGTCGGAGGTTTCCAGGGCGGCGGTGAGTTGAGCGTTGACGATTTTCTCAATCACTTTGGCGGGGAACGGTAGGAGGGAGATAGGCCGGAAGTTTTTGAGTTCGGTGGGGTCTGCTGTAGGTTTCTTTAAGAGGGCGTTGAGTTCTGCGTGTTTCCAGCTTTCAGGGAAGGTAGCAGTGGTGAGGGAGGCGTTGATGACGTCTCGGAGGTGGGGTGCGATGATGTTGTCGGCCTTGTTGTAAATGTGGTGAGGACAGGGGTCGGAGGGTGATCCCGAGTGGATCGAGTTCATGACGCGGGTGGTTTCCTCGGTGGTGGTAGGGTTCCAGGCGAGGATGGTGGAGATGTCGTTCGCAGCTTCCGGGGGCGGGTTCATGTTGGTGGTCGTGAAGCTGTTGTAGATGTCGGCAATCTTACGGTGGAAGAAGGTCGCGAGGGAGTCGCAGAGGTCCTGTGAGGGAGGGATGGGGTTGGTTTCTGCGTCCGGGTTGGAGAGCTCTTTGACAATGCCAAATAGTTCCTTGCTGTTGTGGGCGTTGTTGTCAAGTCTGTTCTGGTAGGCTGTTTTTCGTGCGGTGCGGAGGCGTTGGTGGTGTTGGCGGGTGGTGTCCTTGAGAGCTGTCAGGTTTTCCTCTGTCGGGTTGAGGCGCCATGTCTTCTCGCGGAGGCGGCATTCTTTCTTGGAGTTTTTGAGTTCGGTGGTGAACCAGGAGTTTTTCTTGTGGTTGTTGGGGTTGGTTTGGGTCTTCAGAGGGGCCAGGAGGTTGGCGCAGTCGGAGATCCAGTTGGTGAGGTTGTTGGCGGCCTCGTTGGGGTTGCTGGTGCTGGTGGGTTGGTTCAGGGAGAGCGTTGCTGCGAGTTGTTCTGTGGTGATTCGGTTCTAGTATCTTTTTGGTGGTTGCCGGGTGTGGTGATGCACGGTGGTTTTCTTGAAGCTGAAGTGGACGCAGCTGTGGTCCGACCATGTGAGTTCGGTGGTGTGGCTGAAGGTGATGTGTTTGCTTGAGGAGAAGATGGGGTCGAGCGTGTGTCCGGCGTAGTGGGTGGGGGTGTTGACCAGTTGTTTCAGTTCCAGGTTGGCGAGGTTGTCTAGAACGGCGGTGGTGTTGTTGTCGGTGTGGTTCTCCAGGTGAAAGTTGAGGTCTCCTAGGAGGATGTAGTCGGTGGATGAGAGTGCGTGGGGGTTGACGAAGTCTGCGATGTCTTCGCTGAACTTGGTGCGGGGTCCTGGTGGTCTGTACATGAGGGTGCCTCTTAGGGTTGTCTTGGGGTCGATGTGGATCGCGAAGTGGAGGTGTTCGGCGTCGGGAAGTGAGTTGTCGGTGTGGGTCGAGATGCTGATGGAGCTTTTGTGTGCGATGGCGATGCCTCCTCCGGTGCGGTTGAAGCGGTCTCTCCGGATGATTTTGTAGCCGTCGGGGATGGCTATGGCGATGTCGGGTGCCGAGGAGGGGTTCATCCAGGTCTCGGTGAGGAAGGCGATGTCTGGGTTCGTTGAGTTGATGAGGTTCCACAGTTCGATGGCGTGCCTGTGGACGGAGCGGGTGTTGACCAGGATGCATTCGAGGTTGCTTCCAGGGGCGTCGTTCTTGGTGGTGGCGGTGTGGGTCCGTAGGCAGGTGAAGCGGCAGTTGCTGCAGGTGAAGGGTCCGTGGGTACGTTTGGGGGTGGCGCGGTAGCAGCCCGGCGCGCGGCCGGGGTTGAGGTTGGCGAGGGCGGCGGAGTCATAGGTCAAGCGGGGGCGCGGGGGCCAGGGGTTCGGGCACTAGGCGCGGTCCAGGCGCGGACGGGCTTGCCTTAGGCGCGCCTTTGGCGCGCCAGCGGCGCGCCCGCTGCGCGGCCTCGCAGCGGCCGCCATTTAAGGGGTAGGTGGGGAGGCGGGGTCAGCTGGGAGGCGGGAGGTGGGCGGGCAGGGGAGCTGGAAGCGGCAAAAAAGAGCGGCAAAAAAGAGCGGCAAAAAACGGCGGGAAAAGCGCGGTAGGAGCGGCGGGAAAAGCGGCAAGACGGCGAAAGGGAACAAGAGCCTACTAAATCTACTAAAAAGGAGGGGCTGAGAGGGGAGGACGGCGCACGGCACTCGGGGGCACACGCACGGGATACAAGGAGAGAAAAGGGGAATTTCAGTCACTCGGGGGCACACGCATGGGATACAAGGAGAGAAAAGGGATTTCAGTCAGCACCAGCACAAGCTCAAGCACTCGGGGTACACGGGCAAGAAGGGGGGAGCACACTCACAGGAGAGGAAGGCAGTCAGGGACTGGAGGCGCTGCGTGAGCAGGGGAGCGACCTACCCGAGGGTCAGTGGTCGCTACCTCTGCCTCGCAGCGGCCGCCATTTAAGGGGTAGGTGGGGAGGCGGGGTCAGCTGGGAGGCGGGAGGTGGGCGGGCAGGGGAGCTGGAAGCGGCAAAAAAGAGCGGCAAAAAAGAGCGGCAAAAAACGGCGGGAAAAGCGCGGTAGGAGCGGCGGGAAAAGCGGCAAGACGGCGAAAGGGAACAAGAGCCTACTAAATCTACTAAAAAGGAGGGGCTGAGAGGGGAGGACGGCGCACGGCACTCGGGGGCACACGCACGGGATACAAGGAGAGAAAAGGGGAATTTCAGTCACTCGGGGGCACACGCATGGGATACAAGGAGAGAAAAGGGATTTCAGTCAGCACCAGCACAAGCTCAAGCACTCGGGGTACACGGGCAAGAAGGGGGGAGCACACTCACAGGAGAGGAAGGCAGTCAGGGACTGGAGGCGCTGCGTGAGCAGGGGAGCGACCTACCCGAGGGTCAGTGGTCGCTACCTCTGCCTCGCAGCGGCCGCCATTTAAGGGGTAGGTGGGGAGGCGGGGTCAGCTGAGAGGCGGGAGGTGGGCAGGCAGGGGAGCTGGAAGCGGCAAAAAAGAGCGGCAAAAAAGAGCGGCAAAAAATGGCGGGAAAAGCGCGGTAGGAGCGGCGGGAAAAGCGGCAAGACGGCGAAAGGGAACAAGAGCCTACTAAATCTACTACAAAGGAGGGGCTGAGAGGGGAGGACGGCGCACGGCACTCGGGGGCACACGCACGGGATACAAGGAGAGAAAAGGGGAATTTCAGTCACTCGGGGGCACACGCATGGGATACAAGGAGAGAAAAGGGATTTCAGTCAGCACCAGCACAAGCTCAAGCACTCGGGGTACACGGGCAAGAAGGGGGGAGCACACTCACAGGAGAGGAAGGCAGTCAGGGACTGGAGGCGCTGCGTGAGCAGGGGAGCGACCTACCCGAGGGTCAGTGGTCGCTACCTCTGCCTCGCAGCGGCCGCCATTTAAGGGGTAGGTGGGGAGGCGGGGTCAGCTGGGAGGCGGGAGGTGGGCGGGCAGGGGAGCTGGAAGCGGCAAAAAAGAGCGGCAAAAAAGAGCGGCAAAAAACGGCGGGAAAAGCGCGGTAGGAGCGGCGGGAAAAGCGGCAAGACGGCGAAAGGGAACAAGAGCCTACTAAATCTACTAAAAAGGAGGGGCTGAGAGGGGAGGACGGCGCACGGCACTCGGGGGCACACGCACGGGATACAAGGAGAGAAAAGGGGAATTTCAGTCACTCGGGGGCACACGCATGGGATACAAGGAGAGAAAAGGGATTTCAGTCAGCACCAGCACAAGCTCAAGCACTCGGGGTACACGGGCAAGAAGGGGGGAGCACACTCACAGGAGAGGAAGGCAGTCAGGGACTGGAGGCGCTGCGTGAGCAGGGGAGCGACCTACCCGAGGGTCAGTGGTCGCTACCTCTGCCTCGCAGCGGCCGCCATTTAAGGGGTAGGTGGGGAGGCGGGGTCAGCTGGGAGGCGGGAGGGGGGCGGGCAGGGGAGCTGGAAGCGGCAAAAAAGAGCGGCAAAAAAGAGCGGCAAAAAACGGCGGGAAAAGCGCGGTAGGAGCGGCGGGAAAAGCGGCAAGACGGCGAAAGGGAACAAGAGCCTACTAAATCTACTAAAAAGGAGGGGCTGAGAGGGGAGGACGGCGCACGGCACTCGGGGGCACACGCACGGGATACAAGGAGAGAAAAGGGGAATTTCAGTCACTCTGGGGCACACGCATGGGATACAAGGAGAGAAAAGGGATTTCAGTCAGCACCAGCACAAGCTCAAGCACTCGGGGTACACGGGCAAGAAGGGGGGAGCACACTCACAGGAGAGGAAGGCAGTCAGGGACTGGAGGCGCTGCGTGAGCAGGGGAGCGACCTACCCGAGGGTCAGTGGTCGCTACCTCTGCCTCGCAGCGGCCGCCATTTAAGGGGTAGGTGGGGAGGCGGGGTCAGCTGGGAGGCGGGAGGTGGGCGGGCAGGGGAGCTGGAAGCGGCAAAAAAGAGCGGCAAAAAAGAGCGGCAAAAAACGGCGGGAAAAGCGCGGTAGGAGCGGCGGGAAAAGCGGCAAGACGGCGAAAGGGAACAAGAGCCTACTAAATCTACTAAAAAGGAGGGGCTGAGAGGGGAGGACGGCGCACGGCACTCGGGGGCACACGCACGGGATACAAGGAGAGAAAAGGGGACTTTCAGTCACTCGGGGGCACACACATGGGATACAAGGAGAGAAAAGGGATTTCAGTCAGCACCAGCACAAGCTCAAGCACTCGGGGTACACGGGCAAGAAGGGGGGAGCACACTCACAGGAGAGGAAGGCAGTCAGGGACTGGAGGCGCTGCGTGAGCAGGGGAGCGACCTACCCGAGGGTCAGTGGTCGCTACCTCTGCCTCGCAGCGGCCGCCATTTAAGGGGTAGGTGGGGAGGCGGGGTCAGCTGGGAGGCGGGAGGTGGGCGGGCAGGGGAGCTGGAAGCGGCAAAAAAGAGCGGCAAAAAAGAGCGGCAAAAAACGGCGGGAAAAGCGCGGTAGGAGCGGCGGGAAAAGCGGCAAGACGGCGAAAGGGAACAAGAGCCTACTAAATCTACTAAAAAGGAGGGGCTGAGAGGGGAGGCCGGCGCACGGCACTCGGGGGCACACGCACGGGATACAAGGAGAGAAAAGGGGAATTTCAGTCACTCGGGGGCACACGCATGGGATACAAGGAGAGAAAAGGGATTTCAGTCAGCACCAGCACAAGCTCAAGCACTCGGGGTACACGGGCAAGAAGGGGGGAGCACACTCACAGGAGAGGAAGGCAGTCAGGGACTGGAGGCGCTGCGTGAGCAGGGGAGCGACCTACCCGAGGGTCAGTGGTCAGCATGCACTGGTGAAGTGTGCAAGGGATGTGTGTGGTGACATGTCAGGAGAGGGTCTGTCCTAGCAGCATGTCCTGATGAAGTGTGCAAGGGATGGGTGTGATGACAGCAGTCAGGAGAGGGTCTATCCTAGCAGCATGCACTGGTGAAGTGTGCAAGGGATGTGTGAGATGGCATCAGTCAGGAGAGAGTCTATCCTAGCAGCATGCACTGGTGAAGTGCCCAAGGGATGTGATGTGTGTGGTTACATCAGTCAGGAGAGGGTCTGTCCTAGCAGCATGCACTGGTGAAGTGTACAAGGGATGTGTGTGGTGACATCAGTTAGAAGAGGGTCTGTCCTAGCAGCATGCACTGATGAAGTGTGCAAGGGATGTGTGTGGTGACACCTGTCAGGAGAGGGTCCGTCCTAGCAGCATGCACTGGTGAAGTGGGCACGGGATGTGTGTGGTGACATCAGTCAGGAGAGGGTCTATCCTAGCAGCATGCACTGGTGACGTGTACAAGGGATGTGTGTGGTGACATCAGTTAGAAGAGGGTCTGTCCTAGTAGCATTCACTGATGAAGTGTGCAAGGGATGTGTGTGGTGACACCTGTCAGGAGAGGGTCTGTCCTAGCAGCATGCATTGGTGAAGTGTGCAAGGGATGTGTGTTATGACATCAGTTAGGAGAGGGTCTGTCCTAGCAGCTTGTCCTGATGACGTGTGCAAGGGATGTGTGTGGTGACATCTGTCAGGAGAGGGTCTGTCCTAGCAGCATGCACTGGTGAAGTGTGCAAGGGATGTGTGTGGTTACATCATTCAGGAGAGGGTCTCTCCTAGCAGCATGCACTGCTGAAGTGTGCCAGGGATGTGTGTGGTGACATCAGTCAGGAGAGAGTCCGTCCTAGCAGCATGCACTAGTGAAATGTGCAAGGGATGTGTGTGGTGACATCAGTCAGGAGAGGGTCTGTCCAAGCAGCATGCACTAGTGAAGTGTACAAGGGATGTGTGTGGTGACATCAGACAGGAGAGGGTCCATCCTAGCAGCATGAACTGGTGAAGTGTGCAAGAGATGTGTGTGGTGACATCAGTCAGGAAAGGGTCTGTCCAAGCAGCTTGTCCTGATGAAGTGTACAAGGAATGGCTGTGGTGACATCAGTTAGGAGAGGGTCTGTCCTAGCAGCTTGCACTGGTGAAGTGTGGAAGGGATGTGTGGGTTACAGCAGTCAGGAGAGGGTCTATCCTAGCAGCTTGCACTGGTGAAGTGTACAAGGAATGGCTGTGGTGACATCAGTTAGGAGAGGGTCTGTCCTAGCAGCTTGTCCTGATGACGTGTGCAAGGGATGTGTGCGGTGAAATCTGTCAGGAGAGGGTCTGTCCTAGCAGCATGCACTGGTGAAGTGTGCAACGGATGTGTGTGGTTACATCATTCAGGAGAGGGTCTGTCCTAGCAGCAGGCACTGGTGAAGTGTGCCAGGGATGTGTGTGGTGACATCACTCAGGAGAGGGTCTGTCCAAGCAGCATGCACTGGTGAAGTGTACAAGGGATGTGTGTGGTGACATCGGGCAGGAGAGGGTCCGTCCTAGCAGCATGCACTGGTGAAGTGTGCAAGAGATGTGTGTGGTTACATCAGTCAGGAGAGGGTCTGTCCTAGCAGCTTGTCCTGATGAAGTGTACAAGGGATGGCTGTGGTGACATCAGTCAGTAGATGGTCTGTCCTAGCAGCTTGTCCTGCTGAAGTGAGCGATGCACGGTTGTAGTGCAGATGAGTGACAGCGGTCAGGAGAGGGAATGTCCTAGCAGCTTGTCCTAATGAAGTGTACAAGGGATGGCTGTGGTGACATCAGTCAGGAGTGGTTCTGTCCTAGCAGCTTGTCCTGATGATGTGAGTGATGCACAATTATAGTGCAGATGAGTGACAGCAGTCAGGAGAGTTTCTGTCCTAGCAGCATGTCCTGATGAAGTGTACAAGGGATGTGTGCGGTGACATCAGGCAGGAGAGGGTCTATCCTAGCAGAATGCACTGGTGAAGTGTGCAAGGGATGTGTGTGGTGACATCAGTAAGGAGAGGGTCTGTCCTAGCAGCATGCACTGGTGAAGTGTGCAAGGGATGTGTGCGGTGACATCAGTCAGGAGTGGTTCTGTCCTAGCAGCATGCACTGGTGAAGTGAGTGATGCACGATTGTAGTGCAGATGAATGACAGCAGTCAGGAGAGGTTCTGTCCCAGCAGCATGCACTGGTGAAGTGTGCAAGGGATAAGTGTGGTGGCATCTGTCAGGAGAGGGTATGTCCTAACAGCATGCACTGGTGAAGTGTGCAAGGCATGTGTGTGGTGACATCAGTCAGGAGAGGGTCTGTCCTAGCAGCATGCACTAGTGAAGTGTGCAAGGGATGTGTTTGGTTACATCAGTGAGGAGAGGGTCTGTCCCAGCAGCATTTCCTGATGAAGTGTGCAAGGGATGTGTGTAGTGACACCTGCCAGGAGAGGGTCTGTCCTAGCAGCATGCACTGGTGAAGTGTGCAAGGGATGTGTGCGGTGACAGCAGTGAGGACAGGGTTTGTCGTAGCACCTTGTCCTGATGAAGTATGAAAGGGATGTGTGTGGTGACACCTGTCAGGAGAGGGTTTGTCCTAGCAGCTTGTCCTGGTGAAGTGTGCAAGGGATGTGTGTGGTGACATCAGTCCGGAGAGGGTCTGTCCTAGCAGCATGCACTGGTGAACTGTACAAGGGATGTGTGTGGTGACATGTCAGGTGAGGGACTGTCCTAGCAGCATGTCCTGCTGATGTGAGCGAATGTTGGTTGTAGTGCAGATGAATGACAGTGGTCAGGAGATGGTCTCTCCTAGCAGCATGCACTGATGAAGTGTGCAAGGGATGTGTGAGATGGCATCAGTCAGGAGAGAGTCTATCCTAGCAGCATGCACTGGTGAAGTGCCCAAGGGATGTGATGTGTGTGGTTACATCAGTCAGGAGAGGGTCTGTCCTAGCAGCATGCACTGGTGAAGTGTACAAGGGATGTGTGTGGTGACATCAGTTAGAAGAGGGTCTGTCCTAGCAGCATGCACGGATGAAGTGTGCAAGGGATGTGTGTGGTGACACCTGTCAGGAGAGGGTCTGTCCTAGCAGCATGCACTGGTGAAGTGGGCAAGGGATGTGTGTGGTGACATCAGTCAGGAGAGGGTCTGTCCTAGCAGCATGCACTGGTGACGTGTACAAGGGATGTGTGTGGTAACATCAGTTAGAAGAGGGTCAGTCCTAGTAGCATGCACTGATGAAGTGTGCAAGGGATGTTTGTGGTGACACCTGTCAGGAGACGGTCTGTCCTAGCAGCATGCATTGGTGAAGTGTGCAAGGGATGTGTGTGGTTACATCATTCAGGAGAGGGTCTCTCCAAGCAGCATGCACTGGTGAAGTGTCCCAGGGATGAGTGTGGTGACATCAGTCAGGAAAGGGTCTGTCCAAGCAGCTTGTCCTGATGAAGTGTACAAGGAAGGGCTGTGGTGACATCAGTTAGGAGAGGGTCTGTCCCACCAGCTTGTCCTGATGACGTGTGCAAGGGATGTGTGTGGTGACATCTGTCACGGGAGGGTCTGTCCTAGCAGCATGCACTGGTGAAGTGTGCAAGGGATGTGTGTGGTTACATCATTCAGGAGAGGGTCTCTCCAAGCAGCATGCACTGGTGAAGTGTGCCAGGGATGTGTGTGATAACATCAGTCAGGAGAGAGTCCGTCCTAGCAGCATGCACTAGTGAAGTGTGCAAGGGATGTGTGTGGTGACATCAGTCAGGAGAGTATCTGTCCAAGCAGCATGCACTGGTGAAGTGTACAAGGGATGTGTGTGGTGACAACAGGCAGGAGAGGGTCCATCCTAGCAGCATGCACTGGTGAAGTGTGCAAGAGATGTGTGTGGTGACATCAGTCAGGAAAGGGTCTGTCCAAGCAGCTTGTCCTGATGAAGTGTACAAGGAATGGCTGTGGTGACATCAGTTAGGAGAGGTTCTGTCCTAGCAGCTTGCACTGGTGAAGTGTGCAAGGGATGTGTGGGTTACAGCAGTCAGGAGAGGGTCTATCCTAGCAGCTTGCACTGGTGAAGTGTACAAGGAATGGCTGTGGTGACATCAGTTAGGAGAGGGTCTGTCCTAGCAGCTTGACCTGATGACGTGTGCAAGGGATGTGTGCGGTGACATCTGCCAGGAGAGGGTCTGTCCTAGCAGCATGCACTGGTGAAGTGTGCAATGGATGTGTGTGGTTACATCATTCAGGAGAGGGTCTGTCCTAGCAGCAAGCACTGGTGAAGTGTGCCTGAGATGTGTGTGGTGACATCGGGCAAGAGAGGGTCCGTCCTAGCAGCATGCACTGGTGAAGTGTGCAAGAGATGTGTGTGGTTACATCAGTCAGGAGAGGGTCTGTCCTAGCAGCTTGTCCTGATGAAGTGTACAAGGGATGGCTGTGGTGACATCAGTCAGGAGTGGTTCTGTCCTAGCAGCTTGTCCTGATGAAGTGAGTGACGCACGATTGTAGTGCATATGAGGGACAGCAGTCAGGAGAGGTTCTGTCCTAGCAGCATGTCCTGATGAAGTGTGCAAGGGATGTGTGTGGTGACATCATGCAGGAGAGGGTCTATCCTAGCAGAATGCACTGGTGAAGTGTGCAAGGGATGTGTGTGGTGACATCAGTAAGGAGAGGGTCTGTCCTAGCAGCATGCACTGGTGAAGTGTGCAAGGGATGTGTGCGGTGACATCAGTCAGGAGTGGTTCTGTCCTAGCAGCATGCACTGGTGAAGTGAGTGATGCACGATTGTAGTGCAGATGAATGACAGCAGTCAGGAGAGGTTCTGTCCTAGCAGCATGCACTGGTGAAGTGTGCAAGGGATGTGTGTGGTGACATCAGTTAGAAGAGGGTCTGTCCTAGCAGCATGCACTGATGAAGTGTGCAAGGGATGTGTGTGGTGACACCTGTCAGGAGAGGGTCTGTCCTAGCAGCATGCACTGGTGAAGTGGGCACGGGATGTGTGTGGTGACATCAGTCAGGAGAGGGTCTATCCTAGCAGCATGCACTGGTGAAGTGTGCAAGGGATGTGTGCGGTGACATCAGTCAGGAGTGGTTCTGTCCTAGCAGCATGCACTGGTGAAGTGAGAGATGCACGATTGTAGTGCAGATGAATGACAGCAGTCAGCAGAGATTCTGTCCTAGCAGCATGCACTGGTGAAGTGTGCAAGGGATGTGTGTGGTGACATCAGTTAGAAGAGGGTCTGTCCTAGCAGCATGCACTGATGAAGTGTGCAAGGGATGTGTGTGGTGACACCTGTCAGGAGAGGGTCTGTCCTAGCAGTATGCACTGGTGAAGTGGGCACGGGATGTGTGTGGTGACATCAGTCAGGAGAGGGTCTATCCTAGCAGCATGCACTGGTGACGTGTACAAGGGATGTGTGTGGTGACATCAGTTAGAAGAGGGTCTGTCCTAGTAGCATGCACTGATGAAGTGTGCAAGGGATGTGTGTGGTGACACCTGTCAGGAGAGGGTCTGTCCTAGCAGCATGCATTGGTGAAGTGTGCAAGGGATGTGTGTGATGACATCAGTCAGGAAAGGGTCTGTCCAAGCAGCTTGTCCTGATGAAGTGTACAAGAAATGGCTGTGGTGACATCAGTTAGGAGAGGGTCTGTCCTAGCAGCTTGTCCTGATGACGTGTGCAAGGGATGTGTGTGGTGACATCTGTCAGGAGAGGGTCTGTCCTAGCAGCATGGACTGGTGAAGTGTGCAAGGGATGTGTGTGGTTACATCATTCAGGAGAGGGTCTCTCCTAGCAGCATGCACTGCTGAAGTGTGCCAGGGATGTGTGTGGTGACATCAGTCAGGAGAGAGTCCGTCCTAGCAGCATGCACTAGTGAAGTGTGCAAGGGATGTGTGTGGTGACATCAGTCAGGAGAGGGTCTGTCCAAGCAGCATGCACTAGTGAAGTGTACAAGGGATGTGTGTGGTGACATCAGGCAGGAGAGGGTCCATCCTAGCAGCATGCACTGGTGAAGTGTGCAAGAGATGTGTGTGGTGACATCAGTCAGGAAAGGGTCTGTCCAAGCAGCTTGTCCTGATGAAGTGTACAAGGAATGGCTGTGGTGACATCAGTTAGGAGAGGGTCTGTCCTAGCAGCTTGCACTGGTGAAGTGTGCAAGGGATGTGTGGGTTACAGCAGTCAGGAGAGGGTCTATCCTAGCAGCTTGCACTGGTGAAGTGTACAAGGAATGGCTGGGGTGACATCAGTTAGGAGAGGGTCTGTCCTAGCAGCTTGTCCTGATGACGTGTGCAAGGGATGTGTGCGGTGACATCTGTCAGCAGAGGGTCTGTCCTAGCAGCATGCACTGGTGAAGTGTGCAAGGGATGTGTGTGGTTACATCATTCAGGAGAGGGTCTGTCCTAGCAGCATGCACTGGTGAAGTCTGCCAGGGATGTGTGTGGTGACATCACTCAGGAGAGGGTCTGTCCAAGCAGCATGCACTGGTGAAGTGTACAAGGGATGTGTGTGGTGACATCAGTAAGGAGAGGGTCTGTCCTAGCAGCATGCACTGGTGAAGTGTGCAAGGGATGTGTGCGGTGACATCAGTCAGGAGTGGTTCTGTCCTAGCAGCATGCACTGGTGAAGTGAGTGATGCACGATTGTAGTGCAGATGAATGACAGCAGTCAGGAGAGGTTCTGTCCTAGCAGCATGCACTGGTGAAGTGTGCAAGGGATGTGTGTGGTGACATCAGTTAGAAGAGGGTCTGTCCTAGCAGCATGCACTGATGAAGTGTGCAAGGGATGTGTGTGGTGACACCTGTCAGGAGAGGGTCTGTCCTAGCAGCATGCACTGGTGAAGTGGGCACGGGATGTGTGTGGTGACATCAGTCAGGAGAGGGTCTATCCTAGCAGCATGCACTGGTGAAGTGTGCAAGGGATGTGTGCGGTGACATCCGTCAGGAGTGGTTCTGTCCTAGCAGCATGCACTGGTGAAGTGAGTGATGCACGATTGTAGTGCAGATGAATGACAGCAGTCAGGAGAGATTCTGTCCTAGCAGCATGCACTGGTGAAGTGTGCAAGGGATGTGTGTGGTGACATCAGTTAGAAGAGGGTCTGTCCTAGCAGCATGCACTGATGAAGTGTGCAAGGGATGTGTGTGGTGACACCTGTCAGGAGAGGGTCTGTCCTAGCAGTATGCACTGGTGAAGTGGGCACGGGATGTGTGTGGTGACATCAGTCAGGAGAGGGTCTATCCTAGCAGCATGCACTGGTGACGTGTACAAGGGATGTGTGTGGTGACATCAGTTAGAAGAGGGTCTGTCCTAGTAGCATGCACTGATGAAGTGTGCAAGGGATGTGTGTGGTGACACCTGTCAGGAGAGGGTCTGTCCTAGCAGCATGCATTGGTGAAGTGTGCAAGGGATGTGTGTGATGACATCAGTCAGGAAAGGGTCTGTCCAAGCAGCTTGTCCTGATGCAGTGTACAAGAAATGGCTGTGGTGACATCAGTTAGGAGAGGGTCTGTCCTAGCAGCTTGTCCTGATGACGTGTGCAAGGGATGTGTGTGGTGACATCTGTCAGGAGAGGGTCTGTCCTAGCAGCATGGACTGGTGAAGTGTGCAAGGGATGTGTGTGGTTACATCATTCAGGAGAGGGTCTCTCCTAGCAGCATGCACTGCTGAAGTGTGCCAGGGATGTGTGTGGTGACATCAGTCAGGAGAGAGTCCGTCCTAGCAGCATGCACTAGTGAAGTGTGCAAGGGATGTGTGTGGTGACATCAGTCAGGAAAGGGTCTGTCCAAGCAGCATGCACTAGTGAAGTGTACAAGGGATGTGTATGGTGACATCAGGCAGGAGAGGGTCCATCCTAGCAGCATGCACTGGTGAAGTGTGCAAGAGATGTGTGTGGTGACATCAGTCAGGAAAGGGTCTGTCCAAGCAGCTTGTCCTGATGAAGTGTACAAGGAATGGCTGTGGTGACATCAGTTAGGAGAGGGTCTGTCCTAGCAGCTTGCACTGGTGAAGTGTGCAAGGGATGTGTGGGTTACAGCAGTCAGGAGAGGGTCTATCCTAGCAGCTTGCACTGGTGAAGTGTACAAGGAATGGCTGTGGTGACATCAGTTAGGAGAGGGTCTGTCCTAGCAGCTTGTCCTGATGACGTGTGCAAGGGATGTGTGCGGTGACATCTGTCAGCAGAGGGTCTGTCCTAGCAGCATGCACTGGGGAAGTGTGCAAGGGATGTGTGTGGTTACATCATTCAGGAGAGGGTCTGTCCTAGCAGCATGCACTGGTGAAGTCTGCCAGGGATGTGTGTGGTGACATCACTCAGGAGAGGGTCTGTCCAAGCAGCATGCACTGGTGAAGTGTACAAGGGATGTATGTGGTGACATCGGGCAGGAGAGGGTCCGTCCTAGCAGCATGCACTGGTGAAGTGTGCAAGAGACGTGTGTGGTTACATCAGTCAGGAGATGGTCTGTCCTAGCAGCTTGTCCTGATGAAGTGTACAAGGGATGGCTGTGGTGACATCAGTCAGTAGATGGTCTGTCCTAGCAGCTTGTCCTGCTGAAGTGAGCGATGCACGGTTGTAGTGCAGATGAGTGACAGCAGTCAGGAAAGGTTCTGTCCTAGCAGCATGTCCTGATGAAGAGTGCAAGGGATGTGTGCGGTGACATCAGGCAGGAGAGGGTCTATCCTAGCAGAATGCACTGGTGAAGTGTGCAAGGGATGTGTGTGGTGACATCAGTAAGGAGAGGGTCTGTCCTAGCAGCATGCACTGGTGAAGTGTGCAAGGGATGTGTGCGGTGACATCAGTCAGGAGTGGTTCTGTCCTAGCAGCATGCACTGGTGAAGTGAGTGATGCACGATTGTAGTGCAGATGAATGACAGCAGTCAGGAGAGGTTCTGTCCTAGCAGCATGCACTGGTGAAGTGTGCATGGGATGTGTGTGGTGGCATCTGTCAGGAGAGGGTATGTCCTAGCAGCATGCACTGGTGAAGTGTGCAAGGGATGTGTGTGGTGACATCAATCAGGAGAGGGTCTGTCCTAGCAGCATGCACTAGTGAAGTGTGCAAGGGATGTGTTTGGTTACATCAGTGAGGAGAGGATCTGTCCTAGCAGCATGTCCTGATGAAGTGTGCAAGGGATGTGTGTAGTGACACCTGCCAGGAGAGGGTCTGTCCTAGCAGCATGCACTGGTGAAGTGTGCAAGGGATGTGTGCGGTGACAGCAGTGAGGACAGGGTTTGTCGTAGCAGCTTGTCCTGATGAAGTATGAAAGGGATGCGTGTGGTGACACCTGTCAGGAGAGGGTTTGTCCTAGCAGCTTATCCTGGTTAAGTGTGCAAGGGATGTGTGTGGTGACATCAGTCCGGAGAGGGTCTGTCCTAGCAGCATGCACTGGTGAACTGTACAAGGGATGTGTGTGGTGACATGTCAGGTGAGGGACTGTCCTAGCAGCATGTCCTGCTGATGTGAGCGAATGTTGGTTGTAGTGCAGATGAATGACAGTGGTCAGGAGATGGTCTGTCCTAGCAGCATGCACTGGTGAAGTGTACAAGGGATGTGTGTGGTGACATCAGTTAGAAGAGGGTCTGTCCTAGCAGCATGCACTGGTGAAGTGGGCAAGGGATGTGTGTGGTGACATCAGTCAGGAGAGGGTCTGTCCTAGCAGCATGCACTGGTGACGTGTACAAGGGATGTGTGTGGTAACATCAGTTAGAAGAGGGTCTGTCCTAGTAGCATGCACTGATGAAGTGTGCAAGGGATGTTTGTGGTGACACCTGTCAGGAGAGGGTCTGTCCTAGCAGCATGCATTGGTGAAGTGTGCAAGGGATGTGTGTGGTTACATCATTCAGGAGAGGGTCTCTCCAAGCAGCATGCACTGGTGAAGTGTGCCAGGGATGTGTGTGCTGACATCAGTCAGGAAAGGGTCTGTCCAAGCAGCTTGTCCTGATGAAGTGTACAAGGAATGGCTGTGGTGACATCAGTTAGGAGAGGGTCTGTCCCAGCAGCTTGTCCTGATGACGTGTGCAAGGGATGTGTGTGGTGACATCTGTCAGGAGAGGGTCTGTCCTAGCAGCATGCACTAGTGAAGTGTGCAAGGGATGTGTGTGGTTACATCATTCAGGAGAGGGTCTCTCCAAGCAGCATGCACTGGTGATGTGTGCCAGGGATGTGTGTGGGGACATCAGTCAGGAGAGAGTCCGTCCTAGCAGCATGCACTAGTGAAGTGTGCAAGGGATGTGCGTTGTGACATCAGTCAGGAGAGGGTCTGTCCAAGCAGCATGCACTGGTGAAGTGTACAAGGGATGTGTGTGGTGACATCAGGCAGGAAAGGGTCCATCCTAGCAGCATGCACTGGTGAAGTGTGCAAGAGATGTGTGTGGTGACATCAGTCAGGAAAGGGTCTGTCCAAGCAGCTTGTCCTGATGAAGTGTACAAGGAATGGCTGTGGTGACATCAGTTAGGAGAGATTCTGTCCTAGCAGCTTGCACTGGTGAAGTGTGCAAGGGATGTGTGGGTTACAGCAGTCAGGAGAGGGTCTATCCTAGCAGCTTGCACTGGTGAAGTGTACAAGGAATGGCTGTGGTGACATCAGTTAGGAGAGGGTCTGTCCTAGCAGCTTGTCCTGATGACGTGTGCAAGGGATGTGTGCGGTGACATCTGTCAGGAGAGGGTCTGTCCTAGCAGCATGCACTGGTGAAGTGTGCAATGGATGTGTGTGGTTACATCATTCAGGAGAGGGTCTGTCCTAGCAGCATGCACTGGTGAAGTATGCCAGGGATGTGTGTGGTGACATCAGTCAGGAGAGGGTCTGTCCAAGCAGCATGCACTGGTGAAGTGTACAAGGGATGTGTGTGGTGACATCGGGCAGGAGAGGGTCCGTCCTAGCAGCATGCACTGGTGAAGTGTGCAAGAGATGTGTGTGGTTACTTCAGTCAGGAGAGGGTCTGTCCTAGCAGCTTGTCCTAATGAAGTGTACAAGGGATGGCTGTGGTGACATCAGTCAGGAGTGGTTCTGTCCTAGCAGCTTGTCCTGATGAAGTGAGTGACGCACGATTGTAGTGCATATGAGTGACAGCAGTCAGGAGAGGTTCTGT
The DNA here is from genome assembly GCF_031143425.1 of Pleurodeles waltl. NCBI lineage: Eukaryota > Metazoa > Chordata > Amphibia > Caudata > Salamandridae > Pleurodeles > Pleurodeles waltl. Next base: position 11,362,443 of record NC_090448.1, on the reverse strand, counting down.
CCTAGCAGCATGCACTGATGAAGTGTGCAAGGGATGTGTGAGATGGCATCAGTCAGGAGAGAGTCTATCCTAGCAGCATGCACTGGTGAAGTGCCCAAGGGATGTGATGTGTGTGGTTACATCAGTCAGGAGAGGGTCTGTCCTAGCAGCATGCACTGGTGAAGTGTACAAGGGATGTGTGTGGTGACATCAGTTAGAAGAGGGTCTGTCCTAGCAGCATGCACTGGTGAAGTGGGCAAGGGATGTTTGTGGTGACATCAGTCAGGAGAGGGTCTGTCCTAGCAGCATGCACTGGTGACGTGTACAAGGGATGTGTGTGGTAACATCAGTTAGAAGAGGGTCTGTCCTAGTAGCATGCACTGATGAAGTGTGCAAGGGATGTTTGTGGTGACACCTGTCAGGAGAGGGTCTGTCCTAGCAGCATGCATTGGTGAAGTGTGCAAGGGATGTGTGTGGTTACATCATTCAGGAGAGGGTCTCTCCAAGCAGCATGCACTGGTGAAGTGTGCCAGGGATGTGTGTGGTGACATCAGTCAGGAAAGGGTCTGTCCAAGCAGCTTGTCCTGATGAAGTGTACAAGGAATGGCTGTGGTGACATCAGTTAGGAGAGGGTCTGTCCCAGCAGCTTGTCCTGATGACGTGTGCAAGGGATGTGTGTGGTGACATCTGTCAGGAGAGGGTCTGTCCTAGCAGCATGCACTAGTGAAGTGTGCAAGGGATGTGTGTGGTTACATCATTCAGGAGAGGGTCTCTCCAAGCAGCATGCACTGGTGATGTGTGCCAGGGATGTGTGTGGTGACATCAGTCAGGAGAGAGTCCGTCCTAGCAGCATGCACTAGTGAAGTGTGCAAGGGATGTGCGTGGTGACATCAGTCAGGAGAGGGTCTGTCCAAGCAGCATGCACTGGTGAAGTGTACAAGGGATGTGTGTGGTGACATCAGGCAGGAAAGGGTCCATCCTAGCAGCATGCACTGGTGAAGTGTGCAAGAGATGTGTGTGGTGACATCAGTCAGGAAAGGGTCTGTCCAAGCAGCTTGTCCTGATGAAGTGTACATGGAATGGCTGTGGTGACATCAGTTAGGAGAGATTCTGTCCTAGCAGCTTGCATTGGTGAAGTGTGCAAGGGATGTGTGGGTTACAGCAGTCAGGAGAGGGTCTATCCTAGCAGCTTGCACTGGTGAAGTGTACAAGGAATGGCTGTGGTGACATCAGTTAGGAGAGGGTCTGTCCTAGCAGCTTGTCCTGATGACGTGTGCAAGGGATGTGTGCGGTGACATCTGTCAGGAGAGGGTCTGTCCTAGCAGCATGCACTGGTGAAGTGTGCCAGGGATGTGTGTGGTGACATCAGTCAGGAGAGGGTCTGTCCAAGCAGCATGCACTGGTGAAGTGTACAAGGGATGTGTGTGGTGACATCGGGCAGGAGAGGGTCCGTCCTAGCAGCATGCACTGGTGAAGTGTGCAAGAGATGTGTGTGGTTACATCAGTCAGGAGAGGGTCTGTCCTAGCAGCTTGTCCTGATGAAGTGTACAAGGGATGGCTGTGGTGACATCAGTCAGTAGATGGTCTGTCCTAGCAGCTTGTCCTGCTGAAGTGAGCGATGCACGGTTGTAGTGCAGATGAGTGACAGCGGTCAGGAGAGGGAATGTCCTAGCAGCTTGTCCTAATGAAGTGTACAAGGGATGGCTGTGGTGACATCAGTCAGGAGTGGTTCTGTCCTAGCAGCTCGTCCTGATGAAGTGAGTGACGCACGATTGTAGTGCATATGAGTGACAGCAGTCAGGAGAGGTTCTGTCCTAGCAGCATGTCCTGATGAAGTGTGCAAGGGATGTGTGAGGTGACATCAGGCAGGAGAGGGTCTATCCTAGCAGAATGTACTGGTGAAGTGTGCAAGGGATGTGTGTGGTGACATCAGTAAGGAGAGGGTCTGTCCTAGCAGCATGCACTGGTGAAGTGTGCAAGGGATGTGTGCGGTGACATCAGTCAGGAGTGGTTCTGTCTTAGCAGCATGCACTGGTGAAGTGAGTGATGCACGATTGTAGTGCAGATGAATGACAGCAGTCAGGAGAGGTTCTGTCCTAGCAGCATGCACTGGTGAAGTGTGCAAGGGATGTGTGTGGTGGCATCTGTCAGGAGAGGGTCTGTCCTAGCAGCATGCACTGGTGAAGTGTGCAAGGGATGTGTGTGGTGACATCAATCAGGAGAGGGTCTGTCCTAGCAGCATGCACTAGTGAAGTGTGCAAGGGATGTGTTTGGTTACATCAGTGAGGAGAGGGTCTGTCCTAGCAGCATGTCCTGATGAAGTATGAAAGGGATGTGTGTGGTGACACCTGTCAGGAGAGGGTCTGTCCTAGCAGCTTGTCCTGGTGAAGTGTGCAAGGGATGTGTGTGGTGACATCAGTCCGGAGAGGGTCTGTCCTAGCAGCATGCACTGGTGAACTGTACAAGGGACGTGTGTGGTGACATGTCAGGTGAGGGACTGTCCTAGCAGCATGTCAAATCAAATCAAATCATCAACATTTATAAAGCGCGCTACTCACCCGTGCGGGTCTCAAGGCGCTAGGGGAAAAAGGGGGGGTTATCGCTGCTCGAACAGCCAGGTCTTTAGGAGTCTCCGGAAAGCGGAGTGGTCCTGGGTGGTCCTGAGGCTGGTGGGGAGGGAGTTCCAGGTCTTGGCCGCCAGGAAGGAGAAAGATCTCCCACCCGCCGTGGAGCGGCGGATGCGAGGGACAGCAGCGAGTGCGAGGCCAGAGGAGCGGAGGAGGCGGGTGGGGACGTAGAAGCTGAGGCGTCTGTTGAGGTATTCCGGTCCCTTGTCGTGGAGGGCTTTGTGTGCGTGGGTGAGAAGTCGGAAGGTGATCCTTTTGCTGACTGGGAGCCAGTGCAGGTGTCTCAGGTGTGCGGAGATGTGGCTGCTGCGGGGTATGTCGAGGATGAGGCGGGCCGAGGCATTTTGAATGCGTTGCAGGCGATTTTGGAGTTTGGCTGTGGTCCCGGCGTAGAGGGTGTTGCCGTAGTCCAGGCGGCTCGTGACGAGGGCGTGGGTCACGTTTTTTCTGGTGTCGGCGGGGATCCAGCGGAAGATCTTGCGGAGCATGCGGAGGGTGAGGAAGCAGGTGGAGGACACGGCGTTGACTTGCTTGGTCATGGTGAGAAGAGGGTCCAAGATGAAGCCGAGGTTGCGGGCGTGGTCTGTGGGGGTCGGTGCGGTGCCGAGGGCCGTGGGCCACCAGGAGTCGTCCCAGGCGGACGGGGTGTTACCGAGGATGAGGACTTCCGTTTTTTCAGAGTTCAGCTTTAGGCGGCTGAGCCTCATCCAATCTGCGACGTCCTTCATGCCCTCTTGTAGGTTGGTCTTGGCGCTGGCGGGGTCCTTGGTGAGGGAGAGTATAAGTTGCGTGTCGTCGGCGTAGGAGGTGATGATGATGTCGTGCTTGCGTACGATGTTGGCGAGGAGGCTCATGTAGACATGTCCTGCTGATGTGAGCGAATGTTGGTTGTAGTGCAGATGAATGACAGTGGTCAGGAGATGGTCTCTCCTAGCAGCATGTCCTGATGAAATGTACAAGGGATGTGTGCGGTGACATCAGACGGGAGAGGTCTGTCCTAGCAGCATGTCCTGATGAAGTGTGCAAGGGATGGGTGTGATGACAGCAGTCAGGAGAGGGTCTATCCTAGCAACATGCACTGGTGAAGTGTGCAAGGGATGTGTGAGATGGCATCAGTCAGGAGAGAGTCTATCCTAGCAGCAGTCACTGGTGAAGTGCCCAAGGGATGTGATGTGTGTGGTTACATCAGTCAGGAGAGGGTCTGTCCTAGCAGCATGCACTGGTGAAGTGTACAAGGGATGTGTGTGGTGACATCAGTCAGGAGAGGGTCTGTACTAGCAGCATGCACTGGTGAAGTGTACAAGGGATGTGTGTGGTGACATCAGTCAGAAGAGGGTCTGTCCTAGTAGCATGCACTGATGAAGTGTGCAAGGGATGTGTGTGGTGACATCAGTCAGGAGAGGGTCTGTCCTAGCAGCATGCACTGGTGAAGTGTACAAGGGATGTGTGTGGTGACATCAGTCAGAAGAGGGTCTGTCCTAGTAGCATGCACTGATGAAGTGTGCAAGGGATGTGTGTGGTGACACCTGTCAGGAGAGGGTCTGTCCTAGCAGCATGCATTGGTGAAGTGTGCAAGGGATGTGTGTGGTGACATCAGTCAGGAAAGGGTCTGTCCAAGCAGCTTGTCCTGATGAAGTGTACAAGGAATGGCTGTGGTGATATCAGTTAGGAGAGGGTCTGTCCTAGCAGCTTGTCCTGATGACGTGTGCAAGGGATGTGTGTAGTGACATCTGTCAGGAGAGGGTCTGTCCTAGCAGCATGCACTGGTGAAGTGTGCAAGGGATGTGTGTGGTTACATCATTCAGGAGAGGGTCTCTCCTAGCAGCATGCACTGGTGAAGTGTGCCAGGGATGTGTGTGGTGACATCAGTCAGGAGAGGGTCTGTCCTAGCAGCATGCACTAGTGAAGTGTGCAAGGGATGTGTTTGGTTACATCAGTGAGGAGAGGGTCTGTCCTAGCAGCATGTCCTGATGAAGTGTGCAAGGGATGTGTGTGGTGACACCTGTCAGGAGAGGGTCTGTCCTAGCAGCATGCACTAGTGAAGTGTGCAAGGGATGTGTGCGGTGACAGCAGTGAGGACAGGGTTTGTCGTAGCAGCTTGTCCTGATGAAGTATGAAAGGGATGTGTGTGGTGACACCTGTCAGGAGAGGGTCTGTCCTAGCAGCTTGTCCTGGTGAAGTGTGCAATGGATGTGTGTGGTGACATCAGTCCGGAGAAGGTCTGTCCTAGCAGCATGCACTGGTGAACTGTACAAGGGATGTGTGTGGTGACATGTCAGGTGAGGGACTGTCCTAGCAGCATGTCCTGCTGATGTGAGCGAATGTTGGTTGTAGTGCAGATGAATGACAGTGGTCAGGAGATTGTCTCTCCTAGCAGCATGTCCTGATAAAATGTACAAGGGATGTGTGCGGTGACATCAGACGGGAGAGGGTCTGTCCTAGCAGCATGTCCTGATGAAGTGTGCAAGGGATGGGTGTGATGACAGCAGTCAGGAGAGGGTCTATCCTAGCAATATGCACTGGTGAAGTGTGCAAGGGATGTGTGAGATGGCATCAGTCAGGAGAGAGTCTATCCTAGCAGCATGCACTGGTGAAGTGCCCAAGGGATGTGATGTGTGTGGTTACATCAGTCAGGAGAGGGTCTGTCCTAGCAGCATGCACTGGTGAAGTGTACAAGGGATGTGTGTGGTGACATCAGTCAGGAGAGGGTCTGTACTAGCAGCATGCACTGGTGAAGTGTACAAGGGATGTGTGTGATGACATCAGTCAGAAGAGGGTCTGTCCTAGTAGCATGCACTGATGAAGTGTGCAAGGGATGTGTGTGGTGACATCAGTCAGGAGAGGGTCTGTCCTAGCAGCATGCACTGGTGAAGTGTACAAGGGATGTGTGTGGTGACATCAGTCAGGAGAGGGTCTGTCCTAGCAGCATGCACTGGTGAAGTGTACAAGGGATGTGTGTGGTGACATCAGTCAGAAGAGGGTCTGTCCTAGTAACATGCACTGATGAAGTGTGCAAGGGATGTGTGTGGTGACACCTGTCAGGAGAGGGTCTGTCCTAGCAGCATGCATTGGTGAAGTGTGCAAGGGATGTGTGTGGTGACATCAGTCAGGAAAGGGTCTGTCCAAGCAGCTTGTCCTGATGAAGTGTACAATTAATGGCTGTGGTGACATCATTTAGGAGAGGGTCTGTCCTAGCAGCTTGTCCTGATGACGTGTGCAAGGGATGTGTGTGGTGACATCTGTCAGGAGAGGGTCTGTCCTAGCAGCATGCACTGGTGAAGTGTGCAAGGGATGTGTGTGCTTACATCATTCAGGAGAGGGTCTCTCCTAGCAGCATGCACTGGTGAAGTGTGCCAGGGATGTGTGTGGTGACATCAGTCAGGAGAGAGTCCGTCCTAGCAGCATGCACTGGTGAAGTGTGCAAGGGATGTGTGTGGTGACATCAGTCAGGAGAGGGTCTGTCCAAGCAGCATGCACTGGTGAAGTGTACAAGGGATGTGTGTGGTGACATCAGGCAGGAGAGGGTCCGTCCTAGCAGCATGCACTGGTGAAGTGTGCAAGAGATGTGTGTGGTGACATCAGTCAGGAAAGGGTCTGTCCAAGCAGCTTGTCCTGATGAAGAGTACAAGGAATGGCTGTGGTGACATCAGTTAGGAGAGGGTCTGTCCTAGCAGCTTGCACTGGTGAAGTGTGCAAGGGATGTGTGGGTTACAGCAGTCAGGAGAGGGTCTATCCTAGCAGCTTGCACTGGTGAAGTGTACAAGGAATGGCTGCGGTGACATCAGTTAGGAGAGAGTCTATCCTAGCAGCTTGTCCTGATGACGTGTGCAAGGGATGTGTGTGGTGACATCTGTCAGGAGAGGGTCTGTCCTAGCAGCATGCACTGGTGAAGTGTGCAAGGGATGTGTGTGGTTACATCATTCAGGAGAGGGTCTGTCCTAGCAACATGCACTGGTGAAGTGTGCCAGGGATGTGTGCGGTGACATCAGTCAGGAGAGGGTCTGTCCAAGCAGCATGCACTGGTGAAGTGTACAAGGGATGTGTGTGGTGACATCAGGCAGGAGAGGGTCCGTCCTAGCAGCATGCACTGGTGAAGTGTGCAAGAGATGTGTGTGGTTACATCAGTCAGGAGAGGGTCTGTCCTAGCAGCTTGTCCTGATGAAGTGTACAAGGGATGGCTGTGGTGACATCAGTCAGGAGTGGTTCTGTCCTAGCAGCTTGTCCTGATGAAGTGAGTGATGCACGATTGTAGTGCAGATGAGTGACAGCAGTCAGGAGAGGTTCTGTCCTAGCAGCATGTCCTGATGAAGTGTGCAAGGGATGTGTGCGGTGACATCAGGCAGGAGAGGGTCTATCCTAGCAGAATGCACTGGTGAAGTGTGCAAGGGATGTGTGTGGTGACATCAGTAAGGAGAGGGTCTGTCCTAGCAGCATGCACTGGTGAAGTGTGCAAGGGATGTGTGCGGTGACATCAGTCAGGAGTGGTTCTGTCCTAGCAGCATGCACTGGTGAAGTGAGTGATGCACGATTGTAGTGCAGATGAATGACAGCAGTCAGGAGAGGTTCTGTCCTAGCAGCATGCACTGGTGAAGTGTGCAAGGGATGTGTGCCGTGACACCTGTCAGGAGAGGGTCTGTCCTAGCAGCATGCACTGGTGAAGTGTACAAGGGATGTGTGTGGTGACATCAGTCAGGAGAGGGTCTGTACTAGCAGCATGCACTGGTGAAGTGTACAAGGGATGTGTGTGGTGACATCAGTCAGAAGAGGGTTTGTCCTAGTAGCATGCACTGATGAAGTGTGCAAGGGATGTGTGTGGTGACATCTGTCAGGAGAGGGTCTGTCCTAGCAGCATGCACTGGAGAAGTGTGCAAGGGATGTGTGTGGTTACATCATTCAGGAGAGGGTCTGTCCTAGCAGTATGCACTGGTGAAGTGTGCCAGGGATGTGTGTGGTGACATCAGTCAGGAGAGGGTCTGTCCAAGCAGCATGCACTGGTGAAGTGTACAAGGGATGTGTGTGGTGACATCAGGCAGGAGAGGGTCCGTCCTAGCAGCATGCACTGGTGAAGTGTTCAAGAGATGTGTGTGGTTACATCAGTCAGGAGAGGGTCTGTCCTAGCAGCTTGTCCTAATGAAGTGTACAAGGGATGGCTGTGGTGACATCAGTCAGGAGATGGTCTGTCCTAGCAGCTTGTCCTGCTGAAGTGAGCGATGCACGGTTGTAGTGCAGATGAGTGACAGCGGTCAGGAGAGGGAATGTCCTAGCAGCTTGTCCTAATGAAGTGTACAAGGGATGGCTGTGGTGACATCAGTCAGGAGATGGTCTGTCCTAGCAGCTTGTCCTGCTGAAGTGAGTGATGCACGGTTGTAGTGCAGATGAGAGACAGCGGTCAGGAGAGGGAATGTCCTAGCAGCATGTCCTGATGAAGTGTGCACGGGATGTGTGTGGTGACATCAGTAAGGAGAGGGTCTGTCCTAGCAGCATGCACTGGTGAAGTGTGCAAGGGATGTGTGCGGTGACATCAATGTGTGCGGTGACATCAGGCAGGAGAGGGTCCGTCCTAGCAGCATGCACTGGTGAAGTGTTCAAGAGATGTGTGTGGTTACATCAGTCAGGAGAGGGTCTGTCCTAGCAGCTTGTCCTAATGAAGTGTACAAGGGATGGCTGTGGTGACATCAGTCAGGAGATGGTCTGTCCTAGCAGCTTGTCCTGCTGAAGTGAGCGATGCACGGTTGTAGTGCAGATGAGTGACAGCGGTCAGGAGAGGGAATGTCCTAGCAGCTTGTCCTAATGAAGTGTACAAGGGATGGCTGTGGTGACATCAGTCAGGAGATGGTCTGTCCTAGCAGCTTGTCCTGCTGAAGTGAGCGATGCACGGTTGTAGTGCAGATGAGTGACAGCGGTCAGGAGAGGGAATGTCCTAGCAGCATGTCCTGATGAAGTGTGCACGGGATGTGTGTGGTGACATCAGTAAGGAGAGGGTCTGTCCTAGCAGCATGCACTGGTGAAGTGTGCAAGGGATGTGTGCGGTGACATCAGTCAGGAGTGGTTCTGTCCTAGCAGCATGCACTGGTGAAGTGAGTGATGCACGATTGTTGTGCAGATGAATGACAGCAGTCAGGAGAGGTTCTGTCCTAGCAGCATGCACTGGTGAAGTGTGCAAGGGATGTGTGCCGTACCACCTGTCAGGAGAGAGTCTATCCTAGCAGCAGTCACTGGTGAAGTGCCCAAGGGATGTGATGTGTGTGGTTACATCAGTCAGGAGAGGGTCTGTCCTAGCAGCATGCACTGGTGAAGTGTACAAGGGATGTGTGTGGTGACATCAGTCAGGAGAGGGTCTGTACTAGCAGCATGCACTGGTGAAGTGTACAAGGGATGTGTGTGGTGACATCAGTCAGAAGAGGGTCTGTCCTAGTAGCATGCACTGATGAAGTGTGCAAGGGATGTGTGTGGTGACATCAGTCAGGAGAGGGTCTGTCCTAGCAGCATGCACTGGTGAAGTGTACAAGGGATGTGTGTGGTGACATCAGTCAGAAGAGGGTCTGTCCTAGTAGCATGCACTGATGAAGTGTGCAAGGGATGTGTGTGGTGACACCTGTCAGGAGAGGGTCTGTCCTAGCAGCATGCATTGGTGAAGTGTGCAAGGGATGTGTGTGGTGACATCAGTCAGGAAAGGGTCTGTCCAAGCAGCTTGTCCTGATGAAGTGTACAAGGAATGGCTGTGGTGATATCAGTTAGGAGAGGGTCTGTCCTAGCAGCTTGTCCTGATGACGTGTGCAAGGGATGTGTGTGGTGACATCTGTCAGGAGAGGGTCTGTCCTAGCAGCATGCACTGGTGAAGTGTGCAAGGGATGTGTGTGGTTACATCATTCAGGAGAGGGTCTCTCCTAGCAGCATGCACTGGTGAAGTGTGCCAGGGATGTGTGTGGTGACATCAGTCAGGAGAGGGTCTGTCCTAGCAGCATGCACTAGTGAAGTGTGCAAGGGATGTGTTTGGTTACATCAGTGAGGAGAGGGTCTGTCCTAGCAGCATGTCCTGATGAAGTGTGCAAGGGATGTGTGTGATGACACCTGTCAGGAGAGGGTCTGTCCTAGCAGCATGCACTAGTGAAGTGTGCAAGGGATGTGTGCGGTGACAGCAGTGAGGACAGGGTTTGTCGTAGCAGCTTGTCCTGATGAAGTATGAAAGGGATGTGTGTGGTGACACCTGTTAGGAGAGGGTCTGTCCTAGCAGCTTGTCCTGGTGAAGTGTGCAATGGATGTGTGTGGTGACATCAGTCCGGAGAGGGTCTGTCCTAGCAGCATGCACTGGTGAACTGTACAAGGGATGTCTGTGGTGACATGTCAGATGAGGGACTGTCCTAGCAGCATGTCCTGCTGATGTGAGCGAATGTTGGTTGTAGTGCAGATGAATGACAGTGGTCAGGAGATTGTCTCTCCTAGCAGCATGTCCTGATGAAATGTACAAGGGATGTGTGCGGTGACATCAGACGGGAAAGGGTCTGTCCTAGCAGCATGTCCTGATGAAGTGTGCAAGGGATGGGTGTGATGACAGCAGTCAGGAGAGGGTCTATCCTAGCAATATGCACTGGTGAAGTGTGCAAGGGATGTGTGAGATGGCATCAGTCAGGAGAGAGTCTATCCTAGCAGCATGCACTGGTGAAGTGCCCAAGGGATGTGATGTGTGTGGTTACATCAGTCAGGAGAGTGTCTGTCCTAGCAGCATGCACTGGTGAAGTGTACAAGGGATGTGTGTGGTGACATCAGTCAGGAGAGGGTCTGTACTAGCAGCATGCACTGGTGAAGTGTACAAGGGATGTGTGTGATGACATCAGTCAGAAGAGGGTCTGTCCTAGTAGCATGCACTGATGAAGTGTGCAAGGGATGTGTGTGGTGACATCAGTCAGGAGAGGGTCTGTCCTAGCAGCATGCACTGGTGAAGTGTACAAGGGATGTGTGTGGTGACATCAGTCAGGAGAGGGTCTGTCCTAGCAGCATGCACTGGTGAAGTGTACAAGGGATGTGTGTGGTGACATCAGTCAGAAGAGGGTCTGTCCTAGTAACATGCACTGATGAAGTGTGCAAGGGATGTGTGTGGTGACACCTGTCAGGAGAGGGTCTGTCCTAGCAGCATGCATTGGTGAAGTGTGCAAGGGATGTGTGTGGTGACATCAGTCAGGAAAGGGTCTGTCCAAGCAGCTTGTCCTGATGAAGTGTACAATTAATGGCTGTGGTGACATCATTTAGGAGAGGGTCTGTCCTAGCAGCTTGTCCTGATGACGTGTGCAAGGGATGTGTGTGGTGACATCTGTCAGGAGAGGGTCTGTCCTAGCAGCATGCACTGGTGAAGTGTGCAAGGGATGTGTGTGGTTACATCATTCAGGAGAGGGTCTCTCCTAGCAGCATGCACTGGTGAAGTGTGCCAGGGATGTGTGTGGTGACATCAGTCAGGAGAGAGTCCGTCCTAGCAGCATGCACTGGTGAAGTGTGCAAGGGATGTGTGTGGTGACATCAGTCAGGAGAGGGTCTGTCCAAGCAGCATGCACTGGTGAAGTGTACAAGGGATGTGTGTGGTGACATCAGGCAGGAGAGGGTCCGTCCTAGCAGCATGCACTGGTGAAGTGTGCAAGAGATGTGTGTGGTGACATCAGTCAGGAAAGGGTTTGTCCAAGCAGCTTGTCCTGATGAAGTGTACAAGGAATGGCTGTGGTGACATCAGTTAGGAGAGGGTCTGTCCTAGCAGCTTGCACTGGTGAAGTGTGCAAGGGATGTGTGGGTTACAGCAGTCAGGAGAGGGTCTATCCTAGCAGCTTGCACTGGTGAAGTGTACAAGGAATGGCTGCGGTGACATCAGTTAGGAGAGGGTCTATCCTAGCAGCTTGTCCTGATGACGTGTGCAAGGGATGTGTGTGGTGACATCTGTCAGGAGAGGGTCTGTCCTAGCAGCATGCACTGGTGAAGTGTGCAAGGGATGTGTGTGGTTACATCATTCAGGAGAGGGTCTGTCCTAGCAACATGCACTGGTGAAGTGTGCCAGGGATGTGTGCGGTGACATCAGTCAGGAGAGGGTCTGTCCAAGCAGCATGCACTGGTGAAGTGTACAAGGGATGTGTGTGGTGACATCAGGCAGGAGAGGGTCCGTCCTAGCAGCATGCACTGGTGAAGTGTGCAAGAGATGTGTGTGGTTACATCAGTCAGGAGAGGGTCTGTCCTAGCAGCTTGACCTGATGAAGTGTACAAGGGATGGCTGTGGTGACATCAGTCAGGAGTGGTTCTGTCCTAGCAGCTTGTCCTGATGAAGTGAGTGATGCACGATTGTAGTGCAGATGAGTGACAGCAGTCAGGAGAGGTTCTGTCCTAGCAGCATGTCCTGATGAAGTGTGCAAGGGATGTGTGCGGTGACATCAGGCAGGAGAGGGTCTATCCTAGCAGAATGCACTGGTGAAGTGTGCAAGGGATGTGTGTGGTGACATCAGTAAGGAGAGGGTCTGTCCTAGCAGCATGCACTGGTGAAGTGTGCAAGGGATGTGTGCGGTGACATCAGTCAGGAGTGGTTCTGTCCTAGCAGCATGCACTGGTGAAGTGAGTGATGCACGATTGTAGTGCAGATGAATGACAGCAGTCAGGAGAGGTTCTGTCCTAGCAGCATGCACTGGTGAAGTGTGCAAGGGATGTGTGCCGTGACACCTGTCAGGAGAGGGTCTGTCCTAGCAGCATGCACTGGTGAAGTGTACAAGGGATGTGTGTGGTGACATCAGTCAGGAGAGGGTCTGTACTAGCAGCATGCACTGGTGAAGTGTACAAGGGATGTGTGTGGTGACATCAGTCAGAAGAGGGTTTGTCCTAGTAGCATGCACTGATGAAGTGTGCAAGGGATGTGTGTGGTGACATCTGTCAGGAGAGGGTCTGTCCTAGCAGCATGCACTGGTGAAGTGTGCAAGGGATGTGTGTGGTTACATCATTCAGGAGAGGGTCTGTCCTAGCAGCATGCACTGGTGAAGTGTGCCAGGGATGTGTGTGGTGACATCAGTCAGGAGAGGGTCTGTCCAAGCAGCATGCACTGGTGAAGTGTACAAGGGATGTGTGTGGTGACATCAGGCAGGAGAGGGTCCGTCCTAGCAGCATGCACTGGTGAAGTGTTCAAGAGATGTGTGTGGTTACATCAGTCAGGAGAGGGTCTGTCCTAGCAGCTTGTCCTGATGAAGTGTACAAGGGATAGCTGTGGTGACATCAGTCAGGAGATGGTCTGTCCTAGCAGCTTGTCCTGCTGAAGTGAGCGATGCACGGTTGTAGTGCAGATGAGTGACAGCGGTCAGGAGAGGGAATGTCCTAGCAGCTTGTCCTAATGAAGTGTACAAGGGATGGCTGTGGTGACATCAGTCAGGAGATGGTCTGTCCTAGCAGCTTGTCCTGCTGAAGTGAGCGATGCACGGTTGTAGTGCAGATGAGTGACAGCGGTCAGGAGAGGGAATGTCCTAGCAGCATGTCCTGATGAAGTGTGCACGGGATGTGTGTGGTGACATCAGTAAGGAGAGGGTCTGTCCTAGCAGCATGCACTGGTGAAGTGTGCAAGGGATGTGTGCGGTGACATCAATGTGTGCGGTGACATCAGGCAGGAGAGGGTCCGTCCTAGCAGCATGCACTGGTGAAGTGTTCAAGAGATGTGTGTGGTTACATCAGTCAGGAGAGGGTCTGTCCTAGCAGCTTGTCCTAATGAAGTGTACAAGGGATGGCTGTGGTGACATCAGTCAGGAGATGGTCTGTCCTAGCAGCTTGTCCTGCTGAAGTGAGCGATGCACGGTTGTAGTGCAGATGAGTGATAGCGGTCAGGAGAGGGAATGTCCTAGCAGCTTGTCCTAATGAAGTGTACAAGGGATGGCTGTGGTGACATCAGTCAGGAGATGGTCTGTCCTAGCAGCTTGTCCTGCTGAAGTGAGCGATGCACGGTTGTAGTGCAGATGAGTGACAGCGGTCAGGAGAGGGAATGTCCTAGCAGCATGTCCTGATGAAGTGTGCACGGGATGTGTGTGGTGACATCAGTAATGAGAGGGTCTGTCCTAGCAGCATGCACTGGTGAACTGTACAAGGGATGTGTGTGGTGACATGTCAGGTGAGGGACTGTCCTAGCAGCATGTCCTGCTGATGTGAGCGAATGTTGGTTGTAGTGCAGATGAATGACAGTGGTCAGGAGATTGTCTCTCCTAGCAGCATGTCCTGGTGAAGTGTGCAAGGGATGTGTGCGGTGACATCAGTCAGGAGTGGTTCTGTCCTAGCAGCATGCACTGGTGAAGTGAGTGATGCACGATTGTTGTGCAGATGAATGACAGCAGTCAGGAGAGGTTCTGTCCTAGCAGCATGCACTGGTGAAGTGTGCAAGGGATGTGTGCCGTACCACCTGTCAGGAGAGGGTCTGTCCTAGCAGCATGCACTGGTGAAGTGTGCAAGGGATGTTTGTGGTGGCATCAGTCAGGAGAGAGTCTATTCTAGCAGCATGCAGTGGTGAAGTGTGCAAGGGATGTGTGTGGTGACATCAGTCAGGAGGGGATCTGTCCTAGCAGCATGCACTGGTAAAGTGTGCAAGGGATGTGTGAGGTGGCATCACTCAGGAGAGAGTCTATCCTAGCAGATACCTGAGTGAAATACCTTTCATTTAAAGTATTGTTTGTAAATCTTGAACCTGTGGTTCTTAAAATAAACTAAGAAAATATATTTTTCTATAAAAAAAACCTATTGGCCTGGAATTGTCTTTGAGTGTGTGTTCCCCATTTATTGCCTGTGTGTGTACAACAAATACTTAACACTACCCTCTGATAAGCCTACTGCTCGACCACTCTACCACAAAATAGAGCATTAGTATTATCTCTTTTTGCCACTATCTTACCTCTGAGGGGAACCCTTGGACTCTGTGCATGCTATTTCTTACTTTGAAATAGTACATACAGAGCCAACTTCCTACAGGGTGCAGTCACAGGGGCAGAGAGAGGGGGCAGTCACAGGGGCAGAGAGAGAGAGGACAGTCACAGGGGCAGAGAGTGGGGCAGTCACAGGGGCGGAGAGAGGGGGCAGTCACAGGGGCAGAGAGGGGGCAATCACAGGGGCAGAGAGAGGCCGCAGTCACAGGGGCAGAGAGAGAGGGGGCAGTCACAGGGGCAGAGAGAGAGGGAGCAGTTACATGGGCAGAGAGAGGGGACAGTCACAGGGGCAGAGAGAGGGGCAGTCACAGGGGCATAGAGAGGGGACAGTCACAGGGGCAGAGAGAGGGGTGGTCACAGGGGCAGAGAGAGAGGGTGCAGTCACGGGGCAGACATAGGGGGCAGTCACAGGGGCAGAGAGAGAGAGGACAGTCACAGGGGCAGAGAGAGGGTGCAGTCACAGGGGCAGAGAGAGGACAGTCACAGGGGCAGAGAGAGGGGGCAGTCACAGGGGCAGAGAGAGAGGGGGCAGTTACAGGGGGTAGTCACAGGGGCAGAGAGAGGGGGCAGTCACAGGGACAGAGAGAGGGGGCAGTCACAGGGGCAGAGAGAGAGGGGGCAGTTACAGGGGCAGAGAGAGGGGGCAGTCACAGGGGCAGAGAGAGGGGGCAGTCACAGGGGCAGAGAGAGAGGGAGCAGTTACAGGGGCAGAGAGAGGGGGCAGTCACAGGGGCTGAGAGAGGGGGCAGTCACAGGGGCAGAGAGAGAGGGAGCAGTTACAGGGGCAGAGAGAGGGGGCAGTCACAGGGCAGAGTCATCGAAGTCGGTGCCATGAGAAGTAAAATTTGAAGATAAAGCTGTTCTGTCTCACTTAATGGATCCCAGAGTTAATGTAACTTAGGGGGTTTAAACACTGCTGTGCAGATGTGTGCATACAGCACTGTGCAGGGTAGATTACTGGAGAGATAGCTCGGGTGGTTAATACCCTTGTTGGTGCTGGTCAGGTGCTGAATGTCTATGCTGCATGTACCGTTAGGTCGCAGGGTTGGATTCTATGTAAGACGAGCTCATGTTTGGACAGATTAAAGTGCTGCTAAAATCACTTAATGACTTTTGACTCTGTAGTAAACAGCTGCATTTATCCTGTAATATATGAACGTAAACCCCTGCTAGTTTTAACTCAACCTTTCATTATTTTAATGTAAAATGGTTTAATTCTGGTATTTAAACATACATTAAGGGGGTCATTCTGACCCTGGCGGTCCATGACCGCCATGGCGGAGGGTGGCAGAAGCACCGCCAACAGGCTGGCGGTGCTCCTGGGCTATTCTGACTGCGGCGGTAAAGCCGCGGTCAGAAAAGGGGAACCGGCGGTTTCCCGCCGGTTTTCCCCTGGCCCAGGGAATCCGCCATGGCGGCGCTGCTTGCAGCACCGCCATGGGGATTCCGACCCCCTTCCCGCCAGCCTGTTTCTGGCGGTGTCCACCGCCAGAACCAGGATGGCGGGAACGGGTGCCGTGGGGCCCCTGGGGGCAGTGCAGGGGCCCCCTAACAGGGCCCCACAAAGATTTTCACTGTCTGCCACTGCACCCGTCGCACCCCTGCAACTCCGCCGGCTCCATTCGGAGCCGGCTTCCTCGTTGCAGGGGCTTTCCCGCTGGGCCGGCGGACGGCCTTTTGGCGGTCGCCCGCCAGCCCAGCGGGAAAGTTGGAATGACCGCCGCGGTCTTTTGACCGCGGTGCGGTCATTCGGCGGTAACCGCATGGCGGACGGCGACCGCCGCCCGCCGCGGTCAGAATGACCGCCTAAGTGCCAAAACATCGGTCTGTACGGAGTGCCATATGAATGGTCATCTGGGCGATACACCGACAGACACCTGTAACAATCCCACGGAGCACAGAGACATTTCAATCAATCAATCAGCGTTTGTTAAGCGCTACTACTCACCTGTAAGAGTCTCAAGGCGCATTTTGCAGCAAAAGTGTAACATTATGATAAGGTCTTTAGTGTATTTGATTAACATGCAGAACCATTTCACCTTGGTAAATCAGATTATATCAGTGCATTGAGAAGTATTTTTTCTATAAACTGATGTTTCCAAACGTGAATTCAGAAACATTGATCCTTGTCTCCCACCCTGACAAAAATGCCAGTAGGGAGCTAAGAAGCAGGTCAGTTATGTGCACTCTTTGGGTGGCCGGGGTAGCTACTGTACACAAACTACATTATAGTCGATTAAATCAAACCCAGGGGAAGGGTTTGTACCGCGCACATCCTGTAGTCATGCACTTGAAGTTCTCTTATATGAGATAATGAAAAAGAGGAGGAGAGAAACAAAACAATTGCCCAGGATCACACAGTTTGGTAAAGTGGGGAAGCCGAGATTAATCCCAGGTTTTCTGGTTTCACATTGTGCAGTTCCACCACTTGGTGTACATGCTTCGCTTTCTCTATACCCACCTCACCCCTCCACCCCCCAAAATCGGGGACCTCCCCGCCCCCAACAATGGCCCTCCTGTCCGCCATCCTGTAGACATCAATGCAGCCCTCGGTCACATCACAGACCACACTTTGTGGCCCCTGGAGCAATGTTTGCGAGCAATAAAGTGTATTTACCTGTGGGTCGTAACCCCGCAGCGTTACCGCACGTCTCCCCGCCATCTTTTAAAACCAGCTTTTTGTTGGTGGTGACCAAGGCTCTATATAAGCAAGCATTTAGCACAACATGTCTATCATGAATCTGAGTCCAGTGGTGGTACCCTGAGGTGAGGTCATTGTGCTTCTGGGCGCTCCCTCGTGTGCAGACCGAAGGAATGTGGGTGGGGGAGGGGAGGCTAAAGGCAGCGTTGAGTGTCGGGGTGAGGGGGGCTCACCACAGGGAGATGGGTGGGAAGCGCTTGCAGCTGTGAGTACAGATGCTGTGGGGGGGCTGTTGCAGTAATGTCCCTGTCTCAAGCATCTGGGGTGCTGAGTGCCCCCCTCTAAGTAGAAGTGATGCTCGTACCGGCGCTGGCGGGGATTGGTCCTGCGCCCCCAGGATCTCGAGGCGAAGGAGATGCTGCGCGCAGGAGTCTGGTTGCCCCGGGCTGCAGTTACCATGGTCCCTCCCAGGCCCTTAGCGACGAGGGGACGAGGGTCATACGGCGCCGAATGTGTCCCATGTATGAAGGCGTCTGGTGGTTTGAGCATTTGTATAGCGCTTCCTATTACTCACTTGGCACCGCGGCGCTGTATTACTCTGGGGGCACTTTGCTCTGCTCCTGTGTGAGGTTCTTTGTGCTTCTTGGTGGTGGGTACTGCTGTCTGGTGATGGGTTGTGTGTTGCTGCTTGAAGGGTTCATTCGTTTGACCCTGTAAAGACCTTGGTAGCGCACCCTGTGACTGGAGGGGTTTGTGGCTCCTCCGCTGCTGGGTGGTCGGTGGTGTGCTCCGTCACTCACCAGGCTCAGAGGAGGGATGCCACGTTCTGCGCCCCCCCGGGTGGTGGAAGGCGGTGGGGTGTGCGTGGGTCGGTGAGTCCTGACCAGGTCCCTGCTTCTGGCCTCCAGCTGGGGGCACCAGGGGTCTGTCTGGAGGGGTCTGTGGCTCCTCCGCTGCTGGGTGGTCGGTGGTGTGCTCCGTCACTCACCAGGCTCAGAGGTGGGATGCCACGTTCTGCGCCCCCCCGGGTGGTGGAAGGCGGTGGGGTGTGCGTGGGTCGGTGAGTCCTGACCAGGTCCCTGCTTCTGGCCTCCAGCTGGGGGCACCAGGGGTCTGTCTGGAGGGGTCTGTGGCTCCTCCGCTGCTGGGTGGTCGGTGGTGTGCTCCGTTACTCACCAGGCTCAGAGGTGGGATGCCACATTCTGCGCCCCCCCGGGTGGTGGAAGGCTGTGGGGTGTGCGTGGGTCGGTGAGTCCTGACCAGGCCCCTGCTTCTGGCCTCCAGCTGGGGGCACCAGGGGTCTGTCTGGAGGGGTCTGTGGCTCCTCCGCTGCTGGGTGGTCGGTGGTGTGCTCCGTCACTCACCAGGCTCAGAGGTGGGATGCCACATTCTGCGCCCCCCCCCCGGGTGGTGGAAGGCTGTGGGGTGTGCGTGGGTCGGTGAGTCCTGACCAGGCCCCTGCTTCTGGCCTCCAGCTGGGGGCACCAGGGGTCTGTCTGGAGGGGTCTGTGGCTCCTCCGCTGCTGGGTGGTCGGTGGTGTGCTCCGTCACTCACCAGGCTCAGAGGTGTGATGCCACGTTCTGCGCCCCCCCCCCCCGGGTGGTGGAAGGCTGTGGGGTGTGCGTGGGTCGGTGAGTCCTGACCAGGTCCCTGCTTCTGGCCTCCAGCTGGGGGCACCAGGGGTCTGTCTGGAGGGGTCTGTGGCTCCTCCGCTGCTGGGTGGTCGGTGGTGTGCTCCGTCACTCACCAGGCTCAGAGGTGTGATGCCACGTTCTGCGCCCCCCCGGGTGGTGGAAGGCGGTGGGGTGTGCGTGGGTCGGTGAGTCCTGACCAGGCCCCTGCTTCTGGCCTCCAGCTGGGGGCACCAGGGGACTGTCTGGAGGGGTCTGTGGCTCCTCTGCTGCTGGGTGGTCGGTGGTGTGCTCCGTCACTCACCAGGCTCAGAGGTGGGATGCCACGTTCTGCGCCCCCCCGGGTGGTGGAAGGCGGTGGGGTGTGCGTGGGTCGGTGAGTCCTGACCAGGCCCCTGCTTCTGGCCTCCAGCTGGGGGCACCAGGGGTCTGTCTGGAGGGGTCTGTGGCTCCTCCGCTGCTGGGTGGTCGGTGGTGTGCTCCGTCACTCACCAGGCTCAGAGGTGGGATGCCACGTTCTGCGCCCCCCCGGGTGGTGGAAGGCGGTGGGGTGTGCGTGGGTCGGTGAGTCCTGACCAGGCCCCTGCTTCTGGCCTCCAGCTGGGGGCACCAGGGGTCTGTCTGGAGGGGTCTGTGGCTCCTCCGCTGCTGGGTGGTCGGTGGTGTGCTCCGTCACTCACCAGGCTCAGAGGTGGGATGCCACGTTCTGCGCCCCCCCCCGGGTGGTGGAAGGCTGTGGGGTGTGCGTGGGTCGGTGAGTCCTGACCAGGCCCCTGCTTCTGGCCTCCAGCTGGGGGCACCAGGGGTCTGTCTGGAGGGGTCTGTGGCTCCTCCGCTGCTGGGTGGTCGGTGGTGTGCTCCGTCACTCACCAGGCTCAGAGGTGGGATGCCACGTTATGCGCCCCCCGGGTGGTGGAAGGCGGTGGGGTGTGCGTGGGTCGGTGAGTCCTGACCAGGCCCCTGCTTCTGGCCTCCAGCTGGGGGCACCAGGGGTCTGTCTGGAGGGGTCCGCTGCTGGGTGGTCGGTGGTGTGCTCCGTCACTCACCAGGCTCAGAGGTGGGATGCCACGTTCTGCGCCCCCCCCGGGTGGTGGAAGGCTGTGGGGTGTGCGTGGGTCGGTGAGTCCTGACCAGGCCCCTGCTTCTGGCCTCCAGCTGGGGGCACCAGGGGTCTGTCTGGAGGGGTCTGTGGCTCCTCCGCTGCTGGGTGGTCGGTGGTGTGCTCCGTCACTCACCAGGCTCAGAGGTGGGATGCCACGTTCTGCGCCCCCCCCGGGTGGTGGAAGGCTGTGGGGTGTGCGTGGGTCGGTGAGTCCTGACCAGGCCCCTGCTTCTGGCCTCCAGCTGGGGGCACCAGGGGTCTGTCTGGAGGGGTCTGTGGCTCCTCCGCTGCTGGGTGGTCGGTGGTGTGCTCCGTCACTCACCAGGCTCAGAGGTGGGATGCCACATTCTGCGCCCCCCCCGGGTGGTGGAAGGCTGTGGGGTGTGCGTGGGTCGGTGAGTCCTGACCAGGCCCCTGCTTCTGGCCTCCAGCTGGGGGCACCAGGGGTCTGTCTGGAGGGGTCTGTGGCTCCTCCGCTGCTGGGTGGTCGGTGGTGTGCTCCGTCACTCACCAGGCTCAGAGGTGTGATGCCACGTTCTGCGCCCCCCCCCGGGTGGTGGAAGGCTGTGGGGTGTGCGTGGGTCGGTGAGTCCTGAGCAGGTCCCTGCTTCTGGCCTCCAGCTGGGGGCACCAGGGGTCTGTCTGGAGGGGTCTGTGGCTCCTCTGCTGCTGGGTGGTCGGTGGTGTGCTCCGTCACTCACCAGGCTCAGAGGTGTGATGCCACGTTCTGCGCCCCCCCGGGTGGTGGAAGGCGGTGGGGTGTGCGTGGGTCGGTGAGTCCTGACCAGGCCCCTGCTTCTGGCCTCCAGCTGGGGGCACCAGGGGTCTGTCTGGAGGGGTCTGTGGCTCCTCCGCTGCTGGGTGGTCGGTGGTGTGCTCCGTCACTCACCAGGCTCAGAGGTGGGATGCCACGTTCTGCGCCCCCCCGGGTGGTGGAAGGCGGTGGGGTGTGCGTGGGTCGGTGAGTCCTGACCAGGCCCCTGCTTCTGGCCTCCAGCTGGGGGCACCAGGGGTCTGTCTGGAGGGGTCTGTGGCTCCTCCGCTGCTGGGTGGTCGGTGGTGTGCTCCGTCACTCACCAGGCTCAGAGGTGGGATGCCACGTTCTGCGCCCCCCCGGGTGGTGGAAGGCGGTGGGGTGTGCGTGGGTCGGTGAGTCCTGACCAGGCCCCTGCTTCTGGCCTCCAGCTGGGGGCACCAGGGGTCTGTCTGGAGGGGTCTGTGGCTCCTCCGCTGCTGGGTGGTCGGTGGTGTGCTCCGTCACTCACCAGGCTCAGAGGTGGGATGCCACGTTCTGCGCCCCCCCCGGGTGGTGGAAGGCTGTGGGGTGTGCGTGGGTCGGTGAGTCCTGACCAGGCCCCTGCTTCTGGCCTCCAGCTGGGGGCACCAGGGGTCTGTCTGGAGGGGTCTGTGGCTCCTCCGCTGCTGGGTGGTCGGTGGTGTGCTCCGTCACTCACCAGGCTCAGAGGTGGGATGCCACGTTATGCGCCCCCCCGGGTGGTGGAAGGCGGTGGGGTGTGCGTGGGTCGGTGAGTCCTGACCAGGCCCCTGCTTCTGGCCTCCAGCTGGGGGCACCAGGGGTCTGTCTGGAGGGGTCTGTGGCTCCTCCGCTGCTGGGTGGTCGGTGGTGTGCTCCGTCACTCACCAGGCTCAGAGGTGGGATGCCACGTTCTGCGCCCCCCCCGGGTGGTGGAAGGCTGTGGGGTGTGCGTGGGTCGGTGAGTCCTGACCAGGCCCCTGCTTCTGGCCTCCAGCTGGGGGCACCAGGGGTCTGTCTGGAGGGGTCTGTGGCTCCTCCGCTGCTGGGTGGTCGGTGGTGTGCTCCGTCACTCACCAGGCTCAGAGGTGGGATGCCACGTTCTGCGCCCCCCCCGGGTGGTGGAAGGCTGTGGGGTGTGCGTGGGTCGGTGAGTCCTGACCAGGCCTCTGCTTCTGGCCTCCAGCTGGGGGCACCAGGGGTCTGTCTGGAGGGGTCTGTGGCTCCTCCGCTGCTGGGTGGTCGGTGGTGTGCTCCGTCACTCACCAGGCTCAGAGGTGGGATGCCATGTTCTGCGCCCCCCCGGGTGGTGGAAGGCGGTGGGGTGTGCGTGGGTCGGTGAGTCCTGACCAGGTCCCTGCTTCTGGCCTCCAGCTGGGGGCACCAGGGGTCTGTCTGGAGGGGTCTGTGGCTCCTCCGCTGCTGGGTGGTCGGTGGTGTGCTCCGTCACTCACCAGGCTCAGAGGTGGGATGCCACGTTCTGCGCCCCCCCGGGTGGTGGAAGGCGGTGGGGTGTGCGTGGGTCGGTGAGTCCTGACCAGGTCCCTGCTTCTGGCCTCCAGCTGGGGGCACCAGGGGTCTGTCTGGAGGGGTCTGTGGCTCCTCCGCTGCTGGGTGGTCGGTGGTGTGCTCCGTCACTCACCAGGCTCAGAGGTGGGATGCCACGTTCTGCGCCTCCCCGGGTGGTGGAAGGCGGTGGGGTGTGCGTGGGTCGGTGAGTCCTGACCAGGTCCCTGCTTCTGGCCTCCAGCTGGGGGCACCAGGGGTCTGTCTGGAGGGGTCTGTGGCTCCTCCGCTGCTGGGTGGTCGGTGGTGTGCTCCGTCACTCACCAGGCTCAGAGGTGGGATGCCACATTCTGCGCCCCCCCCCCGGGTGGTGGAAGGCGGTGGGGTGTGCGTGGGTCGGTGAGTCCTGACCAGGCCCCTGCTTCTGGCCTCCAGCTGGGGGCACCAGGGGTCTGTCTGGAGGGGTCTGTGGCTCCTCCGCTGCTGGGTGGTCGGTGGTGTGCTCCGTCACTCACCAGGCTCAGAGGTGGGATGCCACGTTCTGCGCCCCCCCGGGTGGTGGAAGGCGGTGGGGTGTGCGTGGGTCGGTGAGTCCTGACCAGGTCCCTGCTTCTGGCCTCCAGCTGGGGGCACCAGGGGTCTGTCTGGAGGGGTCTGTGGCTCCTCCGCTGCTGGGTGGTCGGTGGTGTGCTCCGTCACTCACCAGGCTCAGAGGTGGGATGCCACGTTCTGCGCCCCCCCGGGTGGTGGAAGGCGGTGGGGTGTGCGTGGGTCGGTGAGTCCTGACCAGGTCCCTGCTTCTGGCCTCCAGCTGGGGGCACCAGGGGTCTGTCTGGAGGGGTCTGTGGCTCCTCCGCTGCTGGGTGGTCGGTGGTGTGCTCCGTCACTCACCAGGCTCAGAGGTGGGATGCCACGTTCTGCGCCCCCCCGGGTGGTGGAAGGCGGTGGGGTGTGCGTGGGTCGGTGAGTCCTGACCAGGCCCCTGCTTCTGGCCTCCAGCTGGGGGCACCAGGGGTCTGTCTGGAGGGGTCTGTGGCTCCTCCGCTGCTGGGTGGTCGGTGGTGTGCTCCGTCACTCACCAGGCTCAGAGGTGGGATGCCACGTTATGCGCCCCCCCGGGTGGTGGAAGGCGGTGGGGTGTGCGTGGGTCGGTGAGTCCTGACCAGGTCCCTGCTTCTGGCCTCCAGCTGGGGGCACCAGGGGTCTGTCTGGAGGGGTCTGTGGCTCCTCCGCTGCTGGGTGGTCGGTGGTGTGCTCCGTCACTCACCAGGCTCAGAGGTGGGATGCCACGTTCTGCGCCTCCCCAGGTGGTGGAAGGCGGTGGGGTGTGCGTGGGTCGGTGAGTCCTGACCAGGCCCCTGCTTCTGGCCTCCAGCTGGGGGCACCAGGGGTCTGTCTGGAGGGGTCTGTGGCTCGTCCGCTGCTGGGTGGTCGGTGGTGTGCTCCGTCACTCACCAGGCTCAGAGGTGGGATGCCACGTTCTGCGCCCCCCCCGGGTGGTGGAAGGCTGTGGGGTGTGCGTGGGTCGGTGAGTCCTGACCAGGCCCCTGCTTCTGGCCTCCAGCTGGGGGCACCAGGGGTCTGTCTGGAGGGGTCTGTGGCTCCTCCGCTGCTGGGTGGTCGGTGGTGTGCTCCGTCACTCACCAGGCTCAGAGGTGGGATGCCACGTTCTGCGCCTCCCCGGGTGGTGGAAGGCGGTGGGGTGTGTGTGGGTCGGTGAGTCCTGACCAGGCCCCTGCTTCTGGCCTCCAGCTGGGGGCACCAGGGGTCTGTCTGGAGGGGTCTGTGGCTCCTCCGCTGCTGGGTGGTCGGTGGTGTGCTCCGTCACTCACCAGGCTCAGAGGTGGGATGCCACGTTCTGCGCCCCCCCGGGTGGTGGAAGGCGGTGGGGTGTGCGTGGGTCGGTCAGTCCTGACCAGGTCCCTGCTTCTGGCCTCCAGCTGGGGGCACCAGGGGTCTGTCTGGAGGGGTCTGATGGGAGCCCCACATGCACCTGCTGCACACAGCAACAGGCAGTCTCGAAGAGTGACAGCTGTCACAAGCCGTCTTGGACTATGATTCAATAACACAGGAATTACTCCAGTACTGCAAACAGTACTCGGGTGTCAGGAGAATATGTCATTCTTGCAGCTGATCCTCGACTCCTGAAGAGTCCTGGACTATTCCAAGAATACTGAACTATTGCAAACAGTACATGGCTAATCCAATACTCAGCAACTGCAAGTAATACTTGACTAACTCAGACAACATGACCAAAGCAAAAATACGACACTATGGAAAGTAGCAGTCGCGCCGGTGCGCAGGGAGTCTCCTCAGCAGGCAGGGACAGGCTCCCAGCCTGTCCTGCGGCCAATCCCGATACTGCTCAGAGCAGGGTTAGGATTGCCCGGAGCACCCTGGCTTGGCGCTCCCAGGCAGACTGGGGCCTCTGCCTGCCCTCTCCAGCCCGGCAACACAGTGCCGGGCTGGAGAGAGCACAGTGCGCATGTGTGCATGGCCGGCCCGAGACGGCCGCCCTAACACACATGCGCACTCAGGGGAGTGCACAGTGCGCTCTCAGAAGTGCTCATCATCCCCAATGCCCCGCCCCTTGTACTACAAAACGATATTAAACTAGGTTTATTATCGTTTTGTAGTAAAAGGTTTGCAGCTGTTGCTGCTGGAGGGGGGGAAACACTCCTCTGCCATAGCGGAGTAGCCGCCATTGGTAAGTAGTCCTTTTCATCACAAGAAAGGTGGGACTATCACACATTATACTCCTAGGGGAAACATTACTTAACTCGAATAATACAAAGAAGTCAGCTTAACTACTGATAAATGAGGGATTACCCCTAACTGTACTTGACTATCACAAAATGTTCCTCGCGGAACAACTCCTCGTCTGTGTCAAAGAATACTGAACTGTCACTAGTGAGTCTTGATTCTACATAGAGTACTGAACTGTCACCAGTGATTCTCGACTCTACAAAAAATACTTAACATTCTGGATTCTACAAAGAGTACAGAATGGTCACCTGAGATTCTGGATTCTATGAATAGTACTGAACTATCACCAGTGACTCTGGATGCTACGAAGAGTAGTGAACTGTCACCAGTGGTTATGGATTCTACAAAGAGTACTGAACTGTCGTCAGAAATTCTCGATTCAACAAAGAATACTAAAGATTCTAGGTACTACAAAGAGTACTGAACGGTCACCAGTGATTCTCGATTCTACAAAGAATACTAAAGATTCTGGAATCTACAAAGAGTACTGAACGGTCACCATTGTTTCTGTATTCTACAAAGAATACTGAACTGCCACCAGTGATTCTGGATTCTAGGAAGAATACTAATAATTCTGGATTCTACAAAAAGTATTGAACTGTCACCAGTGATTCTGGATTCTACAAAGAGTACTGAACTGTCACCAGTGATTCTGGATTCTACAAAGAGTACTGAACTGTCACCAGTGATAATGGATTCTACAAAGAATTCTAAACATTCTGGATTCTACAAAGAGTACTGAACTGTCACGAGTGATTCTGGATTCTACAAAGAGTACTGAACTGTCACCAGTGATTCTGGATTCTACAAAGAGTACTGAACTGTCACCAGTGGTAATGGATTCTACAAAGAATTCTAAACATTCTGGATTCTACAAAGAGTACTGAACTGTCAACAGTGATTGTGGATTCTACAAAGAGTACTGAACTGTCAGTAGTGATTCTCGACTCTACAAAGAATACTTAAGATTCTGGGTTCTACAAAGAGTACTGAACTGTCACCAGTGATTCTGGATTCTACAAAGAGTACTGAACTGTCACCAGTGATGCTGGATTCTAAGAAGAGTACTGAACTGTCACCAGTGATTCTGGATTCCACAAATAGTACTGAACGGTCATCAGTGATTCTAGATTCTAAGAAGAGTACTGAACTGTCACCAGTGATGCTGGATTCTATCAAGAGTACTGAACTGTCATCAGTGATTCTCGATTCTACGAAGAGTACTGAACTCTCACCAGTGCAGAAGAAAGGAGGAGGTCACAGGCTTGTTTTGAACTTGTGCGATTTCAATTTCTGGATTGTTTACAGGCACTACAAGATGGAGGGAATCCATCTTTTGTGGGACCTTCTTCAAGAAGGCGATTGGATAGTCCGACCGGACCTAAAAGATGCTTATCTGACTCTTCCCATATTCCCCCCACACAGACAATTCTTACAGTTCCAATGGAGGGATCAGTTGTTTGAGTACCTTGTGGTCCCGTTCAGCTGCGTGGTACTTCACCAGGGTCATGAAACCGATGATAGCGTACCTGAGGGAGAAAGGGATATGCATGATCGTCTACTTGGACGACATATTGATCATGGCGCAATCGCACGAGATGGTGAACGAGCACCTCCAAATGACAATCAACCTTTTACAGGATCTAGAATTGGTGATTAACAAGGAGAAATCCAGTTTAGTCCCATCTCAGTCCATAGAGTTTCTGGGATTCTTAGTAGACTCCGACAGAGCGATGCTCCTACTCCCCAAATCCAAACTTCAAGACATCAAGAAAGAATTGAGGATGGCCCTGTCCTGACCAACGGTGTCTTTGCACCTGATGGAAAGATTGGTGGGCCTCCTTGCATGTCAATACGTGGAATGGCAAGGCAATTTTCAGGTGTCAACCAGATGTCATCATAGAATCGGATGCCAGCCAATGGGGTTAGGGCGCATGCTGTGGAGATGTGTCAACAGGAGGCAGGTGGTCCCTTCACAAATTAGATATGCACATCAGTTGCCTGGAACTGCTGGCAGGCTCCTTCACTATCCAGGCACTGCCCCCGAAGAAAGTATTGTGTTGCATTCTGCTGAGGATGGACAACACCTCAGCAGTTCGATACATCAATAAACTGGGGGGGACCAAGTCCAGACTCCTAGTGGAGATGGCCAAGGACTATTGGCACCTTTGCCTGGATCACAAGATCACAGTAATGGGGGAATACATTACGGGAAAATCCAACATAACTGGAGACTGGAACTCCAGGTATCTGAGGGACTGCAGCAATTGGAAACTGCATCCTCAGTTGTTCGCTCTGACCCAGGAAACGTTTGGATCTTGCTACATCAACCTGTTTGCCTCTGGACTGAACCACCAGCTGGAGAAGTTCTTCAGCTGGAGACCGGATCCTGGGGCAGTTCTTCAGATGCCTTTCCTCAGGACTGGTCAGGAGCTCCGAATTACACCTTTCCCCCATTTGCCATGATTCTGAGAGTGGCAACTCAGGTGAGGCATCAGAAAGCGGCAGTGATCCTCGTCACACCGGCTTGGAAAGCACAACCCTGATTTCTGATTCTGTTAGCATTGACATGCGATTGCCCTCTGCTTCTCCCATGGAGTCAGGACAAGCTCCGGGGACCTCTGGGCAAACTTCACCTGCTGGTGCTATCGGAGCAGTTTTCCCTGATGGCCTGGAGGCTATCAGGCAGCAGTAGTGCTTGCCAGGAATTTCAGAGACAGCTGCGGAATTCATTAAGCAAGCATGGCCCCCCTCTACCAGGAAACGATACCCGTCAGCTTGGAGATGCTGGGTGGGTTGGTGCCCGGAACGGCACGTGGATCCCGTGGAAGCAGACATTACAGATATTGTGAATTTCCTGTCCCTCAAGGCCTCAGAAAGGTTATCTTACAGGACAGTAAATAATTTTCATTCCGCCATTGCAGCCGGTCATGTACAGGTAGGTAACGCTTCTGTGGGTATGCATCAAGTGATACATAAATTATTGAATGTGATCAGAGTTTCGAATCCCCCACAACCAAAGTATTCTTTTTTGTGGGATGTAAATATGGTATTCAACCTGTTCAAGAAATGGCCCCAGAACAATTTGTTGAGTAGAAAACAGCTTTCCGCCAAATTGGCTATGTTGCTTTGTCTTGCAGAAGAGCAGTGGAAGTAAGAGCGTTGGATCTTGGAGGTGGAGTATTTACTCCAAAAGGAGTTTCCTTTTCCATTTCTAGAAAAACAAAAATGTTTACCAAGACTATTATATATCTTGCTTTTCCATTTAATGAACAATTATGTGTAGATAAATGTTTACAAACTTATAAACCCAGTACTCAGTCAGTTAGGAGTGATCCGAATGGAAAATTATTGATTGCTTTACGAAAACCTTTCAAACCATCGTCAGCAGCCACTATAGCTAGGTGGCTTAGAGATGTTATGAAGGAGGCTGGCGTTGATATAGGAGTGTTCGGAGCACATTCCGTCACGGGTGCTACGGCTTTAAAATCTGTAGCTCTAGCTACCTCTCGCCAAGATATAATGAAAACAGCTGACTAGTCTTCTGATTCCACCTTTAAACAATTTATTATAAACCAGTGGTGGCTGTAGCATCAGTGGTAATTAACCAGCTTTAAACTAGCATAATCTGAGCCTCCGGTCCTGACATAAAACAAAAAATGTGCTAGTTTACGCACCAAGAGTTTTCAATTCTTTTAAGGACACAGAGGCAAGGATTATCCCACCCTGGTTTCTGTGATTCCAGGAGAATAACAGATGATATGGTAAGTATAATAATGTCAACATGTTGAGATATTTCAAGTGTATAGTTCTTTATTCGTTTTATGACATTTCGCCCTCCCATGATTGAAGGTACTGGGAGTAGCCATATTTAATAACACCCTGTGTTGGTTTTAGGTGCGATCAAAAGACGGAATGAGGACACATTTCCAGTTCTTCGTATGGACGTGAGGGTTATGGTTCCAAGTGCCCAGAAAGAATATCGTTGGCCCACTGGAGATGTTCAGTTCGACATTGGATGTTCAATGTTTAATATTATTTTGTTAACAATTTAAGAACTCAAATCTGCAAAGAAAGAGGAAGTTACAGGAGCGTAT
Source organism: Pleurodeles waltl (assembly GCF_031143425.1). NCBI lineage: Eukaryota > Metazoa > Chordata > Amphibia > Caudata > Salamandridae > Pleurodeles > Pleurodeles waltl. The sequence goes on along the minus strand of NC_090448.1, from coordinate 11,333,427 downwards.
TGGACTCTTGAAAGGTTAGCCCGCAGGGGATTGATGGGTAGGAACAAGAGCATGATGGGATATGCAGTCTAATGACCTTCGGTAATGTGATTTGTTACAAATAATTTTATTGGCTGCTGTGTTAAGAGTAGTAAAGAAAGAGAAGCATAATCCTCACCTCCGTGTCATTAACAGAATTGAACATTCTTGGCGTGTAAGCTAGCAAATCTTTCATTCTACAAAGAATTTTGAACTGTCAGCAGCGATTCTTGATCCTACAAAGAATTCTGAACAGTCACAAGTGATTCTGGATTCTACAAAGAGCCCCTACCTGTCACCAGTGATTCTGGAGTCTACAAAGAGTACTCTACAAAGAGTACTGAACTTTCACCAGTGATGCTGGATTCTACAAAGAGTACTGAACTGTCGCCAGTGATTCTGGATTCTATGAAGAATCCTGAATTGTCACCAGTGATTCTGGATTACAAAGAATACTGAACTGTCACCAGTGATTCTGGATTCTACAAAGAGCACTGAACTGTCACCAGTGATTCTGGATTCTATGAAGAATCCTGACTTGTCACCAGTGATTCTGGATTACGAAGAATACTGAACTGCTACCAGTGATTCTGGATTATATATTGAGTACTGAACTGTCACCAGTGATTCTGGAGTCTACAAAGAGTACTCTACAAAGAGTACTGAACTTTCACCAGTGATGCTGGATTCTACAAAGAGTACTGAACTGTCGCCAGTGATTCTGGATTCTATGAAGAATCCTGAATTGTCACCAGTGATTCTGGATTACAAAGAATACTGAACTGTCACCAGTGATTCTGGATTCCAAAGAATACTGAACTGTCACCAGTGATTCTGGATTCTACAAAGAGCACTGAACTGTCACCAGTGATTCTGGATTCTATGAAGAATCCTGACTTGTCACCAGTGATTCTGGATTACAAAGAATACTGAACTGTCACCAATGATGATGGATTCTACAAAGAATACTGAACTGTCACCAGTGATTCTGGATTCTATGAAGAATCCTGACTTGTCACCAGTGATTGTTGATTATGAAGAATACTGAACTGCTACCAGTGATTCTGGATTATATATTGAGTACTGAACTGTCACCAGTGATGCTGGATTCTACAAAGAGCACTGAACTGTCACCAGTGATTCTGGATTCTATGAAGAATCCTGAATTGTCACCAGTGATTCTGGATTCTACGAAGAATACTGAACTGTCACCAGTGATTCTGGAGTCTACAAAGAGTACTCTACAAAGAGTACTGAATTGGTACCAGTGATTCTGGATTACGAGTAATACAGAACTGTCACCAGTGATTCTGGATTCTATGAAGAATACTGAACTGTCACCAATGATTCTGGATTCTATGAAGAATCCTGACTTGTCACCAGTGATTCTGGATTACAAAGAATACTTAACTGTCATCAGTGATGCTGGATTCTACGAAGAATACTGAACTGTCACCAGTGATTCTGGATTCTATGAAGAATCCTTACTTGTCACCAGTGATTCTGGATTACGAAGAATACTGAACTGTCACCCGTGATGCTGGATTATGTCTTGAGTACTGAACTGTCACCAATGATGCTGGATTCTATGAAGAATACTGAACTGTCACCAGTGATTCTGGATTCTATGAAGAATCCTGACTTGTCACCAGTGATTCTGGATTACAAATAATACTGAACTGTCACCAATGATGATGGATTCTACAAAGAATACTGAACTGTCACCAGTGATTCTGGATTCTATGAAGAATCCTGACTTGTCACCAGTGATTGTTGATTATGAAGAATACTGAACTGCTACCAGTGATTCTGGATTATATCTTGAGTACTGAACTGTCACCAGTGATGCTGGATTCTACGAAGAATACTGAACTGTCACCAGTGAGTCTGGATTCTATGAAGAATCCTGAATTGTCAACAGTGATTCTGGATTCCAAAGAATACTGAACTGTCACCAGTGATTCTGGATTCTACAAAGAGCACTGAACTGTCACCAGTGATTCTGGATTCTATGAAGAATCCTGACTTGTCACCAGTGATTCTGGATTACAAAGAATACTGAACTGTCACCAATGATGATGGATTCTACAAAGAATACTGAACTGTCACCAGTGATTCTGGATTCTATGAAGAATCCTGACTTGTCACCAGTGATTGTTGATTATGAAGAATACTGAACTGCTACCAGTGATTCTGGATTATATATTGAGTACTGAACTGTCACCAGTGATGCTGGATTCTACAAAGAGCACTGAACTGTCACCAGTGATTCTGGATTCTATGAAGAATCCTGAATTGTCACCAGTGATTCTGGATTCTACGAAGAATACTGAACTGTCACCAGTGATTCTGGAGTCTACAAAGAGTACTCTACAAAGAGTACTGAATTGTCACCAGTGATTCTGGATTACGAGTAATACAGAACTGTCACCAGTGATTCTGGATTCTATGAAGAATACTGAACTGTCACCAATGATTCTGGATTCTATGAAGAATCCTGACTTGTCACCAGTGATTCTGGATTACAAAGAATACTTAACTGCCACCAGTGATGCTGGATTCTACGAAGAATACTGAACTTTCACCAGTGATTCTGGATTCTATGAAGAATCCTGACTTGTCACCAGTGATTCTGGATTACGAAGAATACTGAACTGTCACCCGTGATGCTGGATTATATCTTGAGTACTGAACTGTCACCAGTGATGCTGGATTCTATGAAGAATACTGAACTGTCACCAGTGATTCTGGATTCTATGAAGAATCCTGACTTGTCACCAGTGATTCTGGATTACAAAGAATACTGAACTGTCACCAATGATGATGGATTCTACAAAGAATACTGAACTGTCACAAGTGATTCTGGATTCTATGAAGAATCCTGACTTGTCACCAGAGATTCTGGATTACAAAGAATACTGAACTGTCACCAATGATGATGGATTCTACAAAGAATACTGAACTGTCACCAGTGATTCTGGATTCTATGAAGAATCCTGACTTGTCACCAGTGATTGTTGATTATGAAGAATACTGAACTGCTACCAGTGATTCTGGATTATATCTTGAGTACTGAACTGTCACCAGTGATGCTGGATTCTACGAAGAATACTGAACTGTCACCAGTGAGTCTGGATTCTATGAAGAATCCTGAACTGTCAACAGTGATTCTGGATTACAAAGAATTCTAAACTGCTACCAGTGATTCTGGATTCTATCAAGAGTACTGAACTGTCACCAGTGATTCTGGATTCTACGAAGAGTAGTGAACTGTCACCAGTGATTCTGTATTCTACGAAGAGTAGTGAACTGTCACCAGTGATTTTGGAGTCTACAAAGAGTACTGAACTGTCACTAGTGATTCTGGATTCTACAAAGAGTACTTTTTGTCAGCTTTAATCTTAGGTTTATGGCTAAAAATGGCTGAAATCACACCTGCTGAACAGTAACCCAAGGATACATAGGAGGGGTAAATGAATGTACTCTTTTCATGGCTGCATTTAATTCTGCAGTAAGAAGTCCCAAGCAAGTAGTGGAAAGTTGGAATTTCAGAGTGTGAGTAAACCTTTATAATATGCGAGCACCCATAAACACATCAGTTTGTGAGAACTCGTTCTGTTCCCCACCTTGGAAAAGGTCAGAGATTTGCTCCAGCCAAGGGATGGATTAACTCATTCTCCAGGGTGGGCAGGGTCATAGAAAGCCGTCAAACAATTGGTGAATGGGTTTGCTACAGGAGACAAATATTCTCCCTGTGAAAAAAAGCAAACATTGGCAAAGCCAATATTGCAGGAGCTAGCTGCTAGACTATTGGTTTGCCAATGTGTTTTTCTTAATGTTTTTGTAAAAAGATATGTAAAAACAATAAACAAATGTCAGCCCTTGCATGTCTACTTGTGCACACGCACAGGGTCCCGACTTTGAATGTTTTTGTATGAAGGGATTGCATAAGCATTCAAAGATGGATGCACCTATTTGTACATGCAAGTGCATTTATATTCACAAGCGGCTATCTTGGAATGGAAAGGAAGCACATTCCAAAATGACCAACATGCATACACATGTGCACAGATGGGCGGCTATTTTGGAATGGGTTCACAGCCCAACCACAAACATGGCGGCCACAGTCAAGATTGGGTTAGAGGTCTACAATGCTGTTGAGAATCCCAACCCTCTCACTCACTCTCTGTCCATGGGAAGACACAATCTCACCACAGTCAGAGGTGAAGAAGAGAACAATGAACGAAGGAAGCAAGAGATATAGGTGCCACCTTTCTGCTTTTTCTAGTCCTTGAGTGGGTAGCCAGGCCCTGCAAGCGATGCATTGATGGTAAAAGAACATGCAACAAATGTGGAAATATATTGAAGGTAGTTTACAGCAAGCAGGCCACAATTCTCATTGCTTACTGAACTCTTCAGGGGGCTGAGCTGTTATGAACTCCATACCATCCTCGATACAGGTGCAACATCCCTGGAATCCAAGGAGAGTACCGATCTCAGGAGGAAGACGTACTGCACAGACATAGGAGCAGACAGAATGGACCCTGCTAACTTGCAGTAACCCAAGGGAATGTAGAAAGAGAGAAAATAACACAGGTGAGAATATGGTACCGAACCAGCCAGTCTGGAAAGCCACACAAGAAATGGACAGTTGGTAGGCACTTATGGCATGCTTTATTCAGGCTTAAATAGTCCTGTAGCCTATGCTGGCCCAGATGTGGGCTTCCTAATCCAGAGGAGAGTACCAGGTGGGTTAGCGGTCTACTTCTGGGTCTCAGTTTTCAATGCACCTTATAGCCAGATCTCTTATTAGATGCCAAGGATTATGGGAATTGTAGTTTGCCCTGTGTCCTCACCCATGACTTGTGTGATCTTCCCGTGCTTTGACCTGACTCCCTCCTTCATTATACACAAGCACGTGCTGGGTGTGATGGAAAGCAAGCAGCGGCAAGAGCCCGGTGCAGTCTGGGGATCTGCTGGGGCCTCACAAAGATTCAAATAAGTTAAAAATAAAAGAAAATATATTTAAAAAAAAGAAAGCATTCATTGGTTGGCACTGGAAGGGCCTCCTAACTCTCTGGGTGATAACACTGTAATTTAGCAGATGCTGTCACTCAAAGAGAAAGGAGCCAATGGCTGCAGTGGGCTGACCCGCGGCCCAACCTGTATGCGGGTGCAGAGAAGGAAGATGTGAATGACAGCTGAACAGAAAAATGGGTGAAACAAAATGGGTGGTAAATCCATAATCAATAAAATAATTAAAAGGTCTTGGTTGACATTAGCCTTAAACAAGCACTAGCAAAGCCAATGCTGTTTACCCAGGCAAATAAAGGAACGGGAAAAGCTTGATTACGATTCTGCATCCATTCATTCAAAAGGATGGTAAAGAAACTATGCTTCAGGGGAGAGACAAATACAAGACAAGGAAGGAAACCCATCAAATAAGAAGCAAGCATGTGGGAGTGACAAGAACGCAAACCAATAATAATCAACGGGCTACCCACTGTAAGCTTTGGGATGGTTCCCGATAGGTCTTTCAACAACAGACAGCTAAAAGCTGTCGCTGGGTGAGACGGCAAAGACCTAAAAAGTGCAGGTGCACATCACGCTGCTTCTACTGTGCGTTATATTCTGCTGTGCCATAAATAGTCACATGACTCAGCCTGGAAGCACACAACTGCTGTGTCTTTCCACATTTGCTACTGGAAATGTTTGTGAATTGCAAAAAATTGAAAAAGTAATTAAAGCAGAGGAGTAAATAACTGCACTTTCACATTTCTTTTATGAATCAGGCCTTTGTCTTTTCTTCACTTTTCTTTTTCAATTAGTTGTCAACATTATTCATGTGTTTCATGGGCATTTTTACCTTTTTCCTGATCGTGATTTGAATGTGTATCCAGGACAAAGAAAAAGGAAATTTTTGTGGACAAATTAACGCTCAGTAGCTTGACAGCGCAGGCATGGCTGTACGGAGCATCGGATTAAGGGCCTGATTTAGAAGTCGGCAGACGGGTTACACCCTCGCAACGGTGACAGATATCCCGTCCGCCGAAATCCAAATCCTACAGAAAATAATGGGATTTAGATTTCAACAGACAGGATATCTGTCACCGTTTTGTGACGGAGTGAGCTGTGCGTCGAGTTCTAACTCAGCCCTAAGTCATCAGTAGAGGGCGCTGATGAGATGGTTAAAAAGGGGAAGCAGTCAAGCGTAAAGACGCGACGCAGATAACACTTTGGACCACACGGGCATTCCCAGAGGGCAATAACTTACAAGGATGAATACGACAGACTAATCCACTACCAAACTTGCACTTACCTTGTGTTAAAGAGTAGCGTGCTACTCGTAGCAAAGAGCTTTAGTCGCTCATCAGGGGTAGTAAGAGTGATATAAATGGATTATAATTATTACTTGTTTGGTTATTGATGAATAATATTTGGGTTAAGATCTGTTGATCGTACGTAGATGGTGCCACATAATTTTCTTCTCAGTGAATAACTTTCCTTTCTTTGCTGTGTAAATTACTTTTCATTTTTGCATAGTTTCATAATGAGAGTTCAAATAATAAATAAAGATTTCTATACATTTTTTATTTATCTTGTCACATTTGCTGCACTTTAAAGATAGAGGTCGAATGTCAAGCTCTGTCTTCTGACAAAGGGCTGCTTATTTTTCAACATAGGATTAGTGTTTACAAACTCATCTCACGTTGTAGTCAGCATAGGAAAGGAAAGTGAATTATGAGACAATCTTCCTGTGATACAGGAAGTGTGAACGGAAAGGCTGTACGGCGTCATTTGTTTAGTAACACACAAAAAAAAAAATACCTGTAAATGAACTGTACACATTCAGAAATTAGGAAAGCAAAAATGAAGCATTTTTTTGAAAATCTGAAGTGTGATGGAAAGAAATATTTTAATAGGATCAGGGCAAATTAAGACATTTTACATGATGCACGAATAATAAATATTCACTGAAACCCAATTTCCAGGCATTATCATTTGTGTGCCGTATGGGCCTAGCAGTAAAAGTGTACGTCCGTGCACATGTAGTGGCCATTTCAATGGAAGATGTGCTGTCCGTATACGACAGTGCACTACCTCAACATGCTTTCGTTACATTAAAAAAACGCCAGCCTCATGTCCATTAAAGCTAGGTGGGTCGCAAAAGTTTGTCGTACTTACAGTGGATCTCTGTTCTGAAACGTATGGGAAGCTCTGACATCACTATTCCTTGATTGGTGCTGACTTTGGAAAAAAGCAATAGATAGGGAGGATCTGAACTTTAGAAGGACTGCAGTTTATAAAGTGCAGTAAAAGTTGGGGGACATCAAGGAAAGGCTATAGACAAAGCATGGCCTCTAGGCACTAGGGTAGGCAGCTGAGTGCAGCAACTCAACGAGCGATGACCTTGTAGAAGCGAGAAATGCAGCCATGGGCCTTAAAATTCCTGCTATGGTTTGCAAGATATTGCATTGATTTATGTATTGATCAGCTATTGCTTTTATTTATTTATTTATTTAACGGTTTAGACAGCCTCGAGCACAGAAAGGTATGAGAGGGCTTTCCAAAGAACAGGAGTGATGCAAACGTGATACGGGTAATACAACAACATAAGTTAAATGGTTAGTGCAACAGTCAGCACGATGGTCATGCTTACATCATGAGTTAAGGGAGTTGGCTGAGCTGGATGTTCAATATCTGAAGAATTAAGTATTTGAATTTGAAGACTCACCTCTCCGTCTAGTCTTGTGTTTATGAACTCAGTGGAAGAATCTCTGTACCCATCTGAATGGACTTTAAGATGAATAAATTCTCTTTCTGGCCTTAATATGGACGCTATTCCAATGCCCAGTGATTATTGGGCGAGAGCTCCCTATCCTGTGTTCATTGTATGTGGTGTGCAGCTTGTGCTAAAAAGTTACTAAGAGTCAAGACGGTCCTCACCTTTTGGATTTTACTTTAGTACATTAGAAAGAAAAGGAATAAAGAAAAGAAGAAAAAACAACCCTCCAACAAACACAAAATTAACCAATTAAAAAAAACACAAAAAATATGTAAATAATGAAACACGTCATAAAATGTAATGCACTGTTTTAAGAACATACAATATGCACAATACATATGTTAATAATTCTGTAATCCACAGATATAATGTAAGAAACTGCAACATATGCCAAATCACAAAAGTGAAAACATATTAAGTCATAGGGTATCCACCTACAGCAAAGAAAACACCTTTAAGGAAAAAATGCACAAAATGCAACTTTAATGCATGCTCTCTTAGGGCCACAACCAAAGATGATTTTGTTGAAATTTAAAGGAACCCAATCCCACTCTGGCCATCACTGACATCCTCACAAGAGCCCACAGGAACTATACTAAAAATATATTCTTGAAGAAGCGAAACAAAGTCTAAAAAGACTGATAAGTCGAAAAAGGAATTTTACTAGGAAACGGTAACAGTACTCAGGCCAAATGAAGACGTACAAATACCACAACATTTAACAATAGCAGATAGTAACCACAAATTCTTACTGTATGACAATGAAAATAACAACAAAAGAATAATTGCGGGGTTTGTTTCAAATGTAAAAAGCAAGCTTGTTCTTATGGCTGGGAGATTGTAATACTCAATTTTCTAACAGCTCACGTAGCACCAAGAGCCTCATTACAAGTGTGGTGGTCTTACGACTGTCACACTCACGGTGGCGGTCTGGACTGCCACCTATACGGTGGTCCGACGCCACATAACAACCCCAGCGGTCTGACCGCCAGGGAGCCAGCAGCTCTGCCAGGATCTTGGATCTTGGTGGTCTGGCGGTGACAGAGATCCTAATCTGCCAGGGCAGCACTGCACTGCGGATTTCGACCTCGTTCTCCGCCAGCCTTTTCGTGGCGGTAACAGGAGGGCTACTGCACTGCCCATGTACTTGGCATGAGCAGTGCAGGGGCCCCGCTGCCCAGCACCATCTCAGACAGTGAACATTGTGAGGGTGCTGGTGCACTCCGCTGGCTACACCATTGCCGCTGGCTTGATTACGATCCGGAGACAATACTATAGCTTGTTTCATGCTAGACTCACAGGCAGAACCTGAGGTTTCTGCCCACTAGCTTAGTGGGAAACTCTTAATGGGTCTGGCGGGGAGGTAGCCAGTGTGCTCCCATCGTAAGTTCGGTGGACGGCGCAAACCGTCCGCCAAACTCATAATGAGGCCCCATGTGTGGTGTAAGAGATCCTCAAGGGAAACCCCAAATGTATTTTATTCATACCCCTTAGGGGAGAGCATTTAACGTACTTCTCTCTAAATATTGCTTACAGTTTGTTTTTGATTCATTCACTAATATGCTGATTCTAACAACAACATACACAACTAACTTTTTTATACTGATCTCACATGATTTGTCTCATTTGTTTTGAGTACAGTGTCACAGGAAACGGGTTTAGTGGTCATAAGTTACTTTAGTTCTCCTATAATAGAAGCCCTACGTCCTTGGAGGCTTCCTGCAATACTGCAGCTAAAGTTGTCCTTAGAAGAAGGATGTCTTTCGGAGATTAGTTCATAATATCATTTCATGTAATAATGTTTAATTTTAATTTTTTAGATGAAGAGGGCTGGCTGCTGACATCACTGTGGGCCAGATGTACAAAGGTTTTTAATGGTCGCAAATGGTCAGATTCACGGAATCGGGTCATTTGCGACTTCTAAAAAGCTTTTTGAAATGCACCAATGCAAAATTGCAATTCGGTAGCCTGCTACCAAATTGCAATTTGGTTTTGCGATTCGGTATTGGGAAGGGGCGTGTTTAGGACGTCCCTTCCTAATACCGAATTGCAGTAATATTTTTGAATGTTTTGTGACCAAAACGCGGTTGCAAAATATTTGCAGGTTACCACGAATTTAAAATTGGTGTTAATCCATTCGCAAATAGGAAGGGGTCTGCTCTAAGCTGAGTGCGCTTAGATGGTTTGATTCTCACTGCTCAAAAACCAATAGAACTCTTATAAAAGTCTTTAAAATTCTACCAAGAAATACCGAAAATGTCTGCAGCAGCCGAACGGCTTAGAAGAAGGCGCTTGCTGGAAGGAGAAAGGCAATCAGAGATGATGGATGCAAGTCTGTAATAGCTGCAAGCTCAAGCTTCTTGGTGGGTGGTTAACCATCTGCGCTCCAGTCGAGTCAAGCACTGCTGCTGTGATTTGTCTGATACTTGGGTAGATGATTCTACTCTGCTTTATGTTGGCACCAGGGGTGGCTCTTCCGCACGCCGCCCCTTCCGCACCCCGTGAGCCGCGACTGGGTGACACTACCGACTCAGCTGTACAGACTACTGCTAGGACTGGTGAAGCAATGGGACAGCACGAAGGGCTTGGGATTGAACTGCAAGAAGTGGGGAGCACGAAATAGGTGCCCTAAGGATCAAGCCCTGGGTTCAGATGGGGGCCTTGTAGACCTGTCAAAGGAGGATATTACATTGTGCCCTCTTCTACTGACAAATGTCCTGAACACTTACTGCAGTGCCATGCTACATCAGTTCCCGTCTTTAAAAAGCGAGTAAAGGTGACCTCAAATGCTGCCGTCCCACATCACCCATTTATTCTACCGTAAAAGGTATGGGAAGGGCTCAATTGGGGTGCTCAAAGTCTGGGTACTATATCCTCTCGGCCCTGCAGGTTGGGTTTGCTCTGGGCTCAGCGCAGTTGGACAGTTCCTGAACCTCTGCTTCACAATTAGCAAACTCCCAGCGCAGCAGCTCAAGAGCGAAGCATTTACCCGCCGTCGTGCACCTTAGGGTGGCGCTGGATCATGTGAGATGCTGATGCTTTGGGAAATCCTGGAAGGCGCGGGGGATGCAGCTCAATGTAGGATGCTCTAACAGTCGGCTCCATGGTGATGTAACTGCAAGTGTGTGATACGGCATAGATGGGCGTTTAATACATCTCCGGGGGCGCGGCCGGGGTGTGTGCTGGCGCCCTGCTTGTGTGTGCTTTACATACATGGTTTTCAGAGACTTTTAGGGCCATATTTACAAGAACTGGTCCATCACTAGTGATGCGCCACTATTCTTGCGGCCCCCCCTGCCGCCCCTAACACCACCATGGTAGCACTGTATTTACAATATGACACACCATGGTGCATGTTAGGGGCAATAGAGTCATTTTTTAATGCTATTGTAACGCTATACTGGATTAGCATTAAAAAATGACGCTAATCCAGTATAGTGTTAAGAGGCCCATTGAAATCAACGGGAGCCTCATTTTAACGCCTGCTTTAAGCAGGCATTAAAGATGACACTAGAAATGGAGCCATGCAGTCTTGTAGATTCCATAACGTCATTATTAGCGACCCTCTAACGAGGGAACGCCCCCTTTGCATACATCATGCATATATTATGCATGATGTGGCACAAAGGGTTTACAAGGTGGCGCAAACATAGCTTGCGCCACCTTGTAAATATGGTGCTATTGTAGTGGCCCGTTGGCGTCACATTTGCGGCGTTAAAGGGCAAAAGGGCCTTTTAAATCTGGCCCTTTATGAGTCTGAATGTGGATTTACCAGGCATTGGCACAGGCACAATTCCCGTGTGGCTCTACTACGCAGACCACACAGTGCTTATAGCTGGGACCCCACTGGGGTTAGAGAAATGAATTGATCAATGTACTTTTTATGAAGGATCTAGAGCTATCAGGGATCAGCCTAAGGCCCACACGATGTTAATGATTGCGAGAAGAACAAGATTAGGCCATACAGCATGAATAATAATAAAATTACACCCTCTCTACTTTTCCCTATTTAGGGGTGCTATTTGAGGATGCCCGCCCATGGAACCCGCTGGGACGTGCTACAGTGTAGAGGCGCTCTTTAAGCTTCCCTCGAAATCAGTTTTTAGATGTATGTTGATTTATACTAATGACGAATGTATGTCATTTTTTATTTTAAATGATGTTAAAGGTAGGAATTATGGGGGTCATTCTGACCCCGGCGGTCTGAGACCGCCGGGGCCAGGGTCGGCGGGAGCACCGCCGACAGGCCGGCGGTGCCCCGCAGGGCATTCTGACCGCAGCGGTTCGGCCGCGGTCAGATGCGGAAAACCGGCGGTCTCCTGCCGGTTTTCCGCTGCCCTTTAGAATCCTCCATGGCGGCGGAGCGTGCTCCGCCGCCATGGGGATTCTGACACCCCCTACCGCCATCCTGTTCCTGGCGGGTCTCCCGCCAGGAACAGGATGGCGGTAGGGGGTGCCGCGGGGCCCCTGCAGTGCCCATGCCTATGGCATGGGCACTGCAGGGGCCCCCGTAAGAGGGCCCCACTTGGTATTTCAGTGTCTGCTATGCAGACACTGAAATACGCGACGGGTGCAACTGCACCCGTCGCACATACCCACTCCGCCGGCTCCATTCGGAGCCGGCTTCCTTATGGGGAGGGGTTTCCCGCTGGGCTGGCGGGCGGCCTACTGGCGGTCGCCCGCCAGACCAGCGGGAAAGCCAGAATGGCCTCTGCGGTCTTTCGACCGCGGAGCGGCCATATGGCGGCTCCCTCCACGCGGGCGGCGACCGCCGCCCGCGGGGGTCAGAATGACTCCCTATGTTTTTATCCTTCCTGCTTTTATGGTCTATGGTGGCTAAGTAAAGAATAATTAATTTGAATAATTGTCTGTGCAACTAACAATAATTGACTAATCCTAACACAAGGTAAAACTAAGGGCCTCATTACGAGGCTGGCAGTCCTGGACCACCAGCCTCGTGGTGACGGTCGGACTGCCACAATTGTGACAGGGGTCGGAGTTGTAACCAGCCAGGGCACCTCTGAACTCAGCACCACCTGGCTGATTAAAACCCCATTGTCCATGAAAAGGCTGGCGGAAATCCAGTGCTGGGGGCCACAGGCCCAGCAGTGTCAGAATGCACACTGTCTGGACTGCAGAAAGGGCGGGCACTTTCCAAGGGTGCTGGAGTGTTAGGATATCCTAGCACTGTACCCGCCGGTTAGCCTGGGTGCAACACGTATTACAAGGTTCCCGCTGGTCAGCCCAGCGGAAACCTTGTAATACGTTCGGGGGCCACTACCGGTATGATGGTGGCATCCTCCCCGCGGCTTTGGCGGTCTGCTTTTAGAACCACGAAAGTCGTAATGAGGCCCTAAGTGATAAATGGAACATTTAAATCCTGCCCAGCGCCTAGTACTCAAGTGTACACTATACAATATATATGAGCCATATCATAACACAAATGTCCGTCAACAAACGTGCAACTGTGAACCAAGCAAAGTGCATCATATTAAAAACTCATAACACTAATCAAATGAAAAATACAAGTACAATCCTCTAAAAATATTATTGATTTTCAAAATCCAAGATTTCTACAATTGTAAAGTGTACGAACACACAGCAACAGAAGGATGCTAGGATGCTAGGACCATTTGAGTAAAAGCACATAAAGGCACCGACTAAAATGTACCTTGAGTAGAGAATCTGCCACAAACGCAAAAGACAAATTAAAAAATTAATAGCATTGACCCACATCAATGTCAGAGATGTAACCAAACACTGGGACATTGGGAAGGTGTTGGACTCTGGGGATGGGGAGGATATAAATTGGCTATTCCCGCTCCAAATGTAACCACATTTGGGAGGGTGTTGGACTCTGCAGACGGGGAGGATATACATTGACTATTCCCACTCCAAGCGTAACCACATTTGGGAGGGTGTTGGACTCTGCGGAGAGGGAGGATATACATTGACTATTCCCGCTCCAAGTGTAACCACATTTGGGAGGGTGTAGGACTCTGGTGACGGGGAGGATATACATTGACTATTCCCGCTCCAAGCGTAACCACATTTGAGAATGAGTTGGACTCTGCGGACGGGGAGGATGCACATTGACTATTCCTGCTCTAAATGTAACCACATTTGGGAGGGTGTTGTTCTTGTGGAGTGTAGATTTACTGTACCCACACAAAACCTAACTACATTGGAAAAGTGCTACTGTTTTGCCGGGTTAGGTTTATTATTCCAATTCCAAACGTATCCCCTTTGGGGACGACCATGATATATCTGTGCTAAATATCAGTTCAGACAAAGCCAGACCACTTGGCTTTGTCACTACCTGTCCCTGTCTCAGAGGCTGGTCTGTAGCTGCATCCTCAGCTGGTTCATGTTACTTGTCTGTAAGTAGTAGTTTCATAACTCAGTGGTGAGCTCAGTAGACTTCAATGTTAGTTTAAGGAAGTGTTGTGTTTATTTTGTTTTCACTCCAGGTTTTTGTTCCGGCTTCCACGCTCCCTCCTCTGCCTGTCTTTCAATATAAACGTAAACAGAGACACACTACTAGGGCTGGAGACCGAGCAGCTGAGGACAGACCTGGAGGCAACTTACAACAAACCCCAGCAGAACAACCTCTCTGGTTAGGGCCACTGCTCTTTCAGAAGCTTTGACTTTGCGTAAAAAACATAATTTCCAGCTGGACAGTATTTCTGTTCTAACAAGAAGAACCCTGTCCGCTACTGGAAGTTCTCCATCCTTAAAACCCTCTGCTCACAGCTCTTAAAGTCCCTGCTCTCAGCCCTTAAATCCCTGCTCTCAGCCCTTAAACCCCCTGCTCCCAGCCCTTAAAACCCTCTGCTCTCAGGCCTTAAAACCCCTGCTCTGAGCCCTTAAACCCCCTGCTCTCAGCCCTTAAAACCCTCTGCTCTCAGCTCTTAAAGTCCCTGCTCTAAGCCCTTAAAACCCCTGCTCTCAGCCCTTGAACCCCCTGCTCTCAGCCCTTAAACCCCCTGCTCTCAGCTCTTAAAGCCTCTGCTCTCATCCCTTAAATTCCCTGCTCGCAGCCCTAAAAGCCCCTGCTCTCAGCCCTTAAAACCCTCTGCTCTCAGCTCTTAAAGTCCCTGCTCTCAGCCCTTAAAACCCCTGCTCTCAGCTCTTAAAACCCTCTGCTCTCAGCTCTTAAAGTCCCTGCTCTCAGCCCTTAAAACCCCTGCTCTCAGCTCTTAAAGCCTCTGCTCTCAGCCCTTAAAGCCCCTGCTCTCAGCCCTTAAACCCTCTGCTTTCAGTCCTTAATGCCCCTGCTCTCAGCCCTTAAAGCCCTGCTCTCAGCCCTTAAAGCCCTGCTCTCAGCCCTTAAAACCCTCTACTCTCAGCTCTTAAAGTCCCTGCTCTCAGCCCTTAAAACCCCTGCTCTCAGCTCTTAAAGCCTCTACTCTCAGCCCTTAAAGCCCCTGCTCTCAGCCCTTAAACCCTCTGCTTTCAGTCCTTAATGCCCCTGCTCTCAGCCCTTAAAGCCCTGCTCTCAGCCCTTAAAGCCTTGCTCTCAGTCCTTAAGCCCCGCTCTCAGCCCTTAAAGCCCCTGCTCTCAGCCCTTAAACCCCCTGCTCTCAGCTCTTAAAGCCTCTGCTCTCATCCCTTAAATTCCCTGCTCGCAGCCCTTAAAGCCTCTGCTCTCATCCCTTAAATTCCCTGCTCGCAGCCCTTAAAGCCCCTGCTCTCAGCCCTTAAAACCCTCTGCTCTCAGCTCTTAAAGTCCCTGCTCTCAGCCCTTAAAACCCCTGCTCTCAGCTCTTAAAGCCTCTACTCTCAGCCCTTAAAGCCCCTGCTCTCAGCCCTTAAACCCTCTGCTTTCAGTCCTTAACGCCCCTGCTCTCAGCCCTTAAAGCCTTGCTCTCAGCCCTTAAGCCCCGCTCTCAGCCCTTAAAGCCCCTGCTCTCAGCCCTTAAAGCCCCCGCTCCCGGCCCTTAAAGCCCCCGCACCCGGCCCTTAAAGCCCCTGCTCTCGGCCCTTAATGCCCCTGCTCGCAACCCTTAAACTCCCTGCTCGCAGACCTTAAAGCCCCTGCTCTCAGCCCTTAAACCCCCTGCTCTCAGCCCTTAAACCCCCTGCTCTCAGCCCTTAAAGCCCCTGCTCTCATCCCTTAAAGCCCCGCTCTCAGTCCTTAAAGCCCCTGCTCTCATCCCTTAAAGCCCCGCTCTCAGTCCTTAAAGCCCCTGCTCTCATCCCTTGAAGGCCCCTGCTCTCAGTCCTTAAAGCCCCTGCTCTGAGTCTATAAAGACCCCGCTCTCAGCCCTTAAAGCCCCTGCTCTCAGCCCTTAAACCCCCTGCTCTCAGCTCTTAAAGCCCCCGCTCTCAGCCCTTAAAGCCCCTTCTCTCAGCCCTTAAAGCCCCTGCTCTCCGTCCTTAAAGCCCCTGCTCTTTGTCCTTAAAGCCCCTGCTCTGAGCCTATAAAGACCCCGCTCTCAGCCCTTAAAGCCCCTGCTCTCATCCCTGAAAGCCCCTGCTCTCAGCCCTTAAACCCCCTGCTCTCAGCTCTTAAAGCCCCCGCTGTCAGCCCTTAAAGCCCCTGCTCTCAGCCCTTAAAGCCCCTGCTCTCAGCCCTTAATGCCCCTGCTCTCAGTTCTTCAACCCCCTGCTCTCAGCCCTTGAACCCCCTGCTCTCAGCCCTTAAACCCCCTGCTCTCAGCTCTTAAAGCCCCCGCTCTCAGCCCTTGAAACCCCTGCTCTCAGCCCTTAAAGCCCCTGCTCTCAGCCCTTAAAGCCCCTGCTCTCAGCCCTTAAAGCTTGTATTCCATTTGTAATTCTGTAAAGACCACATTGTAGTCTCTGACATTACGTCACCCAACCATGAACTCCATGAGTGTCCTACTCCTTACATCCCAGTATTCAGATGACCTGTTGAAGATTGTTGCCTGCCCACAAAGGGGTCTCTGTAGAAGGTTTATTTTTCTTAGCCAGATCCTCTATGGTGACTCACCACACGCTAAGCACCATCCGGGTAGGAGCCAGAAGAAGGGGAGAAGGCCCAGCCCCATGTAGGAACCCCCTGTTGGGTGGTGTATGCAGGATCATCTTTGGAGTCATACACCTTCAGAATTATTAGGTGGGCTGCCCTGTCATAAGAGTTAATATCCACAGTTGCAATGTCCCCAATCCAACTGGACTTCAAAGGAATTACTGAGGGCAATTATAGGGGAACCCTCATTCCAGAGGAAACGTCTCAGTAAAGCACTGATACGTATAAAGAAGGTGCAAAAGATTAGGAATGGACAATTTGGGAACTGGTAGAGTGCTCTAGGCAAGGCAGCCATTTTTAAAATGGCTGAAAAGCCTGTAAGCAACAATGGTAAACGGGACCATAAAGCCAGATATCTGCATAGCCTGTCAAGTTGAGGTTGGATATTCTCCTTCCAGGCAGCTCCTTCATCTAAAGTCACATATACTTCGAGATATTTTAAACCCATTTTGTGATCCATGAGGCCTTGTGCCCAAGAAAGGTCTTGTGGCTTGAGGTCAACCGGCTAAATTGCTGATTACTCGGCTGAAGCCCAGAGGATTCACCAAGTATTCAGAAGATCTGGAGAGCTGTTGGGTAGAACCAGTCAGGCCCCATTTAGTCATCTGCAGTCAAGGATATTCTGTCCGCAGTGTCCAGTGCCCACTCAAATCCTCTCAATAGCCCATCTATCCGAATCCATTCTGCCAGCAGTTCCATAGCAACAGCGATTAACAAGAAAGAAAGTGCGCACCCTGGACTCAGGATCCTTTTGAGAGGGAATGAGTTTGACCCTTCCCGTCCTACCCTCACCCGCACCAACTGATTAGTAGATGGCAGTCATACATAACCGATGAATCTAGGAGCTACATGTTCCTTACGTGATGGAGCTAATGCCATGTGATTGAATCAAAAACCCTTTCAAAGTCGGCCAAGAGAAGTGCTGAGGGCTCTCTGATGGATTTGCTAAGGTGTTGAAGAGACATCATATCCTGCGCGTTTGAGCCCTCCCAGCCAGAAAGCCTGCAGGAGCCAACTAAGGAACTCATCACTTTTTTCAGGTAATTTGCCAGGACTTGGCCAGGATTTAAACCCCAACATTCAAAAGTGCGATTGGGTGACATGAGAAGCACCTCTCAAAGGGATGTGTTTGGCTTGGAAATCACTACAATTTCTGGCAGTTTTAGGTCCGGCTGAAGCTCTCGCACTATCAGTTAATCCTGCACCATATTGCTGAGAGCTCTTATGTTGGATGAGATACTTTTAAAGTACTGAGTGAAGAACACATGTTTGCATGTTGCTGGAGTGCAGCCAACTATGCCATGGCAGCCAAGCTCCTCATCCGTACCTTCTGCCTCCAGGAGCTGGTGCCTCTCCCCTATCAGGCACTTCTTGGGGAGATCATTGATAAAATCCACCAGGGCTTCAGCTGAGGGGCTTCCTGTTGTGCACAAAGATTAGCCAAGTATGATGCAAAAGCACATGCCATGTCCGGGAAGTCCGTAACCAGCTGTCCACGTTGATTCTCCACATGGGCAATGTGGCTCTTCTTCCCAGCGTTGGCAATGCCAGTCTAATATCTTATTGAATTTATCGCCCCATTGGTAAATGCAACTTCGGGTCACAAGTCAAATTGTCTCAGGTTCTTTGGTGAGGATCTGTTGAAGTACAGCTGGGATGTGTTGGGTAATTCCAAGAATTGTGATCTACAGTCAGTGTTGGCCAACTACCTGACACTAAAATGCCCAACCATGCAGGCTCCTGCAGCAGGAGTCTAAATGGATTCATCCTCTTTGGGGTTTCGAGCACGGCATTTCTGTTTATTTTGTCCAAGAGACCATTCACATTCCATGGGAGGATTCTGATGGGATATAGGAAGATTGTCTTTTCATCATCCTTCATGACTGGGACAGTGACAGAGACTGTGAGTGTGACAGGGGTGGGGGAGTGTGACAGGGACTGGGAGTGTGACATGGACTGGTAGTGTGACACAGAATAGGAGTGTGACAGAGACTGGGAGTGTGACAGGGACTGGGAGTGTGACACAGAATAGGAGTGTGACAGAGACCGGGAGTGTGACAGGGACCGGGAGTGTGAAAGTGACAGAGAGAGTGACAGGGACCGGGAGGTTGACAGGGACTGGGAGTGTGACAGGGACTGGGAGTGTGAAAGGGACTGGGAGTGTGACAGGGATGGGGAGTGTGACAGGGACTGGGAGAGTGACAGGGAGTGGGAGTGTGACAGGGATGAGGAGTGTGACAGAAATGAGGAGTGTGACAGGGACGAGGAATGTGACAGGGACTGGGAGTGTGACAGGAATGAGGAGTGTGACAGGGACTGGGAGTGTGACGGGAATGAGGAGTGTGACGGGGATGGGGAGTGTGACGGGGATGGGGAGTGTGACAGGGACTGGGAGAGTGACAGGGATGAGGAGTTTGACAGGGACTAGGAGTGTGACAGGGACTAGGAGTGTGACAGGGACTGGGAGTGTGACAGGAATGAGGATTGTGACAGGGACTGGGAGAGTGACAGGGACTAGGAGAGTGACAGGGATCGGGAGTGTGACAGGGACCGGGAGGGGAGAGTGACAGGGACTGGGAGTGTGACAGGGACTAGCAGTGTGACAGGCATTGGGTGTGTGACAGGAATGAGGAGTGTGACGGGGATGGGGAGCGCGGCAGGCACTGGGAGTGTGACGGGGACTGGGAGTGAGACAAGAACGAGGAGTGTGACAGGGACTGGGAGTGTGACAGGAATGAGGAGTGTGATGGGGAGTGTGACAGGGACTGAGAGTGTGACAGGGACTGGGAGTGTGATAGGGATGAGGAGTGTGACAGGGACTGAAAGTGTGACAGGGACTGGGAGTATGATAGGGATGAGGAGTGTGACAGGGAAAGAGTGTCAGGGACTGGGAGTGTGACAGGAATGAGGAGTGTGACAGGGACTAGGAGTGTGACAGGGACTGGGAGTGTGACAGGAATGAGGAGTGTGACAGGGACTGGAAGAGTGACGACTGGGAGTGTGACAAGAATGAGGAGTGTGACATGGATCGGGAGTGTGACAGGGACTATGAGTGTGACAGGGACTGTGAGAGTGACAGGGACTGGGAGTGTGACAGGGATGGGGAGCGAGACAGGCACTGGGAGTGTGACAGGGACTGGGACGGTGAGATGGACTGGAAGTATGACAGGGATGACGAGTGTGACAGGGATCGGGAGTGTGAAAGGAATCGGGAGTGTGACAGGGACTGGGAGTGTGACAAGGAGTAGGAGAGTGACAGGGATCGGGAGAGTGACAGGGATGGGGAGTGTGACAGGGATGGGGAGTGTGACAGGGATCGGGAGTGTGACAGGGACTGGGAGTGTGACAGGGATCGGGAGTGTGACAGGGACCGGGAGGGGAGAGTGACAGGGACTGGGAGTGTGACAGGGACTGGGAGAGTGACAGGGACTATGAGTGTGACATGGATTGGGTGTGTGACAGGAATAAGGAGAGTGACAGGGACTGGGAGTGTGACAGGGACTGGGAGTGTGACAAGAATGAGGAGTGTGACAGGGATGGGGAGTGTGACAGGGATGAGGAGTGTGACAGGGATCGGGAGTGTGACAGGGACTAGGAGTGTGACAGGGACTGGGAGAGTGACAGGGACTGGGAGAGTGACGGACTAAGAGTGTGACAAGAATGAGGAGTGTGACAGGGATCGGGAGTGTGACAGGGACTAGGGGTGTGACAGGGACTGGGAGAGTGACAGGGACTGGGAGTGTGACAGGGACTAGGAGTGTGACAGGGACTGGGAGAGTGACAGGGACTGGGAGTGTGACAGGAATGAGGAGTGTGACAGGGACTGGGAGTGTGACAGGGACTAGGAGTGTGACAGGGACTAGGAGTGTGACAGGGATGGGGAGCGAGACAGGCACTGGGAGTGTGACAGGGACTGGGAGGGTCAGATGGACTGGAAGTGTGACAGGGATGACGAGTGTGACAGGGATCGGGAGTGTGACAGGAATCGGGAGTGTGACAGGAACTGGGAGTGTGACAAGGAGTAGGAGAGTGACAGGGATTGGGAGAGTGACAGGGATGGGGAGTGGGACAGGGACTAGGAGTGTGACAGGGATCGGGAGTGTGACAGGGATTGGGAGTGTGACAAGAATGAGGAGTGTGACAGGGACTGGGAGAGTGACAGGGACTATGAGTGTGACATGGATTGGGTGTGTGACAGGAATAAGGAGAGTGACAGGGACTGGGAGTGTGACAGGGACTGGGAGTGTGACAGGGATGGGGAGTGTGACAGGGATGAGGAGTGTGACAGGGACTGGGAGTGTGACAGGAATGAGGAGTGTGACAGGGATGAGGAGTGTGACAAGGATCGGGAGTGTGACAGGAATAAGATGTGTGACAGGGACTGGGAGTGTGACAGGGATGGGGAGTGTGACAGGGATGAGGAGTGTGACAGGGATGGGGAGTGTGACAAGAATGAGGAGTGGACAGGGACTGGGAGAGTGACAGGGACTATGAGTGTGACATGGATTGGGTGTGTGACAGGAATAAGGAGAGTGACAGGGACTGGGAGTGTGACAGGGATGAGGAGTGTGACAAGGATCGGGAGTGTGACAGGAATAAGATGTGTGACAGGGACTGGGAGAGTGACAGGGACTATGAGTGTGACATGGATTGGGTGTGTGACAGGAATAAGGAGAGTGACAGGGACTGGGAGTGTGACAGGGACTGGGAGTGTGACAGGGATGGGGAGTGTGAAAGGGATGAGGAGTGTGACAGGGACTGGGAGTGTGACAGGAATGAGGAGTGTGACAGGGATGAGGAGTGTGACAAGGATCGGGAGTGTGACAGGAATAAGATGTGTGACAGGGACTGGGAGTGTGACAGGGATGGGGAGTGTGACAGGGAGGAGGAGTGTGATTGGGATGGGGAGTGTGACAAGAATGAGGAGTGGGACAGGGACTGGGAGAGTGACAGGGACTATTAGTGTGACATGGATTGGGTGTGTGACAGGAATAAGGAGAGTGACAGGGACTGGGAGTGTGACAGGGATGGGGAGTGTGACAGGGATGAGGAGTGTGACAAGGATCGGCAGTGAGACAGGAATAAGATGTGTGACAGGGACTGGGAGTGTGACAGGGATGGGGAGTGTGACAGGAATGAGGAGTGTGACTGGGTTGAGGAGTGTGACAGGGATGAGGAGTGTGACAGGGATGGGGAGCCCGGCAGGCACTGGGAGGGTTACAACGGTGAGAGGGTGTGAAATGACAGAGGTTGGGGGTTCTGCACCGCGCACCCCCTTCACCGCCCCCACTAATCCCCACCAGATTCTCACGCCTGCAGCATGTCTCATCATCTCTTGGGAGAAGCAGCTGGGCGCCCCCACTGGAGAGAGCCCACCGCTGCAGAGGAGCCAGTGGAAGGGCCCAGCCCCGCCGGCCCCAGAGGCACTGAGCAGCGGCAGCTCGGGCCCCACGTGTGCTCCTCGGCACCTCCCCTCTCATCCGCCTGGAGGCCAGTGGTGGCCTGTGAGAGGCGGTGGCCGCGAGTCCAGGGAAGAGTGCTCCACCCCTCAGCCCTCGATCAGGTTTCTACCCATGAGTGGGTGTTATATGTTGTAACACACGCCCTGCCAGTGCCTCGGTCCTGGCACCATTTCATGCAAAGTGCCGCCTCGGCGTCCGCATTCCTCGTCGCCACGGCAACCGCCTCTTAAAGCCAGACTTTCAGCACAGCCTTCCAGCGGCCCTGCTGCACCTCCCCTCGGCCACTGCAACACTGCAGACAAGAGGGCAGAGGCACTGCATTACCAGAAGAACACTGCACTGCAGGGTGACAAGCACTCCATAGGAATACTGCAGTGCAGGGTGACAGAGCCACTGCACTACCAGAGGAACACTGCACGGTGACAGAGCCACTGCACTACCAGAGAAACACTGCACTGCAGGGTGACAGAGCCACTGCACTACCATAGGAATACTGCACTGTAGGGCGACAGAGCCACTGCACTACCAGAGGAACACTGCACTGCAGGGTGACAGATCCACTGCACTACCATAGGAATACTGCACTGTAGGGTGACAGAGCCAATGCACTAGAGAAACACTGCACTGCAGGGTGACAAGCACACTGTGTTACCAGAGTGAAACTGCACTGCAGGGTGACAGAGTCACTGCACTACCACAGGAACACTGCACTGCAGTGTGACAGAGCCAATGCACTACCAGAGAAACACTGCACTGCAGGGTGACAGAGCCACTGCACTACCATAGGAATACTGCACTGTAGGGCGACAGAGCGAATGCACTACAGAGAAACACTGCACTGCAGGGTGACAAGCACACTGTGTTACCAGAGTGATACTGCACTGCAGGGTGACAGAGTCACTGCACTACCAGAGAAATACTGCTCTGCAGGGTGACAAGCACACTGTGTTACCAGAGTGATACTGCACTACAGGGTGACAGAGCCACTGCACTACCAGAGGAACACTGCACTGCAGAGTGACAGAGCCAATGCACTACCAGAGAAACACTGCACTGCAGGGTGACAAGCACACTGTGTTACCAGAGTGATACTGCACTGCAGGGTGACAGAGCCACTGCACTACCAGAGGAACACTGCACTGCAGGGTGACAAGCACACTGTGTTACCAGAGTGATACTGCACTGCAGGGTGACAGAGTCACTGCACTACCATAGGAATACTGCAGTGCAGGGTGACAGAGCCACTGCATTACCAGAGAAATACTGGACTGCAGGGTGACAGAGCAACTGCACTACCGGGGAAATACTGCACTGCAGAGTGACAAGCCCACTGCATTACCTGAGAAACTCGACACTGCAGGGTGACAGAGCCACTGCACTACCAGAGAAATACTGCACTGCAGGGTGACAGAGCCACTGCACTACCAGAGAAATGCTGCACTGCAGCGTGACAAGCACACCGTGTTACCAGAGGAACACTACACTGCAGGGTGACAAGCACACTGTGTTACCATAGTGATACTGCACTGCAGGGTGACAAGCCCACTGCATTACCAGAGAAATACTGAACTGCAGTGTGACAGAGCCACTGCACTACCAGGGAAATACTGCACTGCAGGGTGACAAGCCCACTGCATTACCTGAGAAACTCGACACTGCAGGGTGACAGAGCCACTGCACTACCAGAGAAATACTGCACTGCAGGGTGACAGAGCCACTACATTAGCAGAGAAATGCTGCACTGCAGGGTGACAAGCACACCGTGTTACCAGAGGAACACTACACTGCAGGGTGACAAGCACTCTGCATTACCAGAGAAACTCGGCACTGGAGGGTGACAGAGCCAGTTCACTACCAGAGAAATACTGCACTCCAGGGTGACAAACCCCCTGTGCTACCCAAAGACTACTGCACTGCAGTGTGACATGCTTTGCATTACCACAGACCTACTGCACTGCAGGGTGGCCAACCAATTGTGTTACCCACAACTACTGCATTGCAGAGTGGCATATCCATTGAATTACCACAGAACTAGTGCACTGCAAGGTTACATATCCAATGCACTACCAAAGAACTACTGCACTGCAGGCTTATATATCCATTGCATTACCACAGATTCACTGGACTGCAATGACATAACCACTACATTGCCACAGTACTGCTTTGCTGTATTACAAACCCACTGTGCTACCCAAGACGATGTACTGCAGTGACATGTCCACTGTATTACCACAGGTCCACTACATTGCAGTGGGAAAAACCCACTGAGTTACCAACGAACTACTGCACTGCAGAATGACATATCCATTGCATTACTGATGAAAAACTGTACTCTAATGTATCAAAAAATATCTAAGCAAATCTGCACTACGGCATGACAGAACCAGTGCATTTCCAAAGAATTACTGTACTGCAGTGTGACATATCCACTGCATTACCGAAGAGCTTCTGCACTGCGGTGTGACAATCCACAGCATTACCAAAGGACTATTGCAGTAAAACGTGAAAAAATCCACTGTGTTAACCAAATATTATTTCACTGCAGTGTGACATATCCACTGCAATACCAAAAAACGTTTGCTCTGCAGTGTGACAAATCCACAACATTACTTATGGAGAACTGCGGTTGAATGTGCCAAATCTACTGCATTACCTAAGCAATTCTGCACGTCAGCATAACAGATCCCCTACATTGCCAAAATACAACTGCACTGCAGGGTAACAAATGAATTGCATTACCAAAGGACTATTACAGTGCATTGTGACAAATCCACTGTGTTACCCAAGCACTAATGCACTGCAGTATGACATATCCATTAGAGTACTGATGGACAACTGCACTCTAAAGTGGCTACTCTATTACCTAAGGAATTCTGCACTGGGGCATGACAAATCCAGGGCATTACCAAAGAACTACTGCACTGCAGTATAATACATTCTAAATGACTATTGCACTGCAAAGTGACAAGTCAAACGTGTTACCCAACAGTCACAGCACTGAGGGGGGCAAATCCAATACATTGCTAAAGAAGTACTGATCCAGTACAGATCCAATGCATTACCAAGGAGCTACTGCACTACAGCACTAACTATTCACTGCATTACCAAAGAACTGTGACACTGCAGTTTTGCATTACTGAAAGACACCTGCACACTGTGTCAACCCTACTGCATTACTTAAGGAATTCAGAACTACTGCATTGCAAATCAAGTGCTTTACCAAAGAGCTACTGCACTGCAGTATGATAAACTCACAGCATTGTAAATTTCTATTGCACCGTGACAAATCCTATGCATTACCCAAGGACTACTGTACCGCAATATGACATATCCATTGCATTACCAAATAACTATTGCACTGCAGTGTTACCAATTTAAAGCATTACTTATGGACAACTGAAGTCTGTGTCAAATCTACTGCCTTACCTAAGAAAGGCTGTACTACGGCATGACAGATCCAGTGCATTACCAAAGAACTACTGCACTGCAGTGTGTCATATTCACTGGTTATCCAGGGACTACTGCACAGCAATGTTGCATATCCACTTCATTAAGAAAGAACTACTGCACTGCAGTGTGTCATATCCAGTGGTTATCCAGGGACTACTGCGCAGCAATGTTGCATATCCACTTCAGTAAGAAAGAACTACTGCACTGCAGTGTGTCATATCCACTGGTTATCCAGGGACTACTGCGCAGCAATGTTGCATATCCACTTCATTAAGAAAGAACTACTGCACTGCAGTGTGTCATATCCACTGGTTATCCAGGGACTACTGCACAGCAATGTTGCATATCCACTTCATTAAGAAAGAACTACTGCACTGCAGTGTGTCATATCCACTGGTTATCCAGGGACTACTGCACAGCAATGTTGCATATCCACTTCATTAAGAAAGAACTACTACACTGCAGTGTGTCATATCCACTGGTTATCCAGGGACTACTGCACAGCAATGTTGCATATCCACTTCATTAAGAAAGAACTACTGCACTGCAGCGTGTCATATCCACTGGTTATCCAGGGACTACTGCACAGCAATGTTGCATATCCACTTCATTAAGAAAGAACCACTGCACTGCAGCGTGTCATATCCACGGGTTATCCAGGGACTACTGCACAGCAATGTTGCATATCCACTTCATTAAGAAAGAACCACTGCACTGCAGCGTGTCATATCCACGGGTTATCCAGGGACTACTGCACAGCAATGTTGCATATCCACTTCATTAAGAAAGAACCACTGCACTGCAGCGTGTCATATCCACGGGTTATCCAGGGACTACTGCACAGCAATGTTGCATATCCACTTCATTAAGAAAGAACTACTGCACTGCAGCGTGTCATATCCACTGGTTATCCAGGGACTACTGCACAGCAATGTTGCATATCCACTTCATTAAGAAAGAACTACTGCACTGCAGCGTGTCATATCCACTGGTTATCCAGGGACTACTGCACAGCAATGTTGCATATCCACTTCATTAAGAAAGAACTACTGCACTGCAGCGTGTCATATCCACTGGTTATCCAGGGACTACTGCACAGCAATGTTGCATATCCACTTCATTAAGAAAGAACTACTGCACTGCAGCGTGTCATATCCACTGGTTATCCAGGGACTACTGCACAGCAATGTTGCATATCCACTTCATTAAGAAAGAACTGCTGCACTGCAGTGTGAGATATCCAGTTGCTCTCTAAAGCGTCAAATCTGTTGTTGTACCTTAGGAATTTTGCACTATGGCATGACAAATCCAGTGCACTACCAAGGAACAACTGCGCTATGGCATGACAAATTCACTGCATTACCTGAGGACTATTCGATTGCAGTGTGACAAATCCACTGCATTACCAAGAACTACTGCAAGGTAATCTCTGGTTCATGTAACTGAATTTTTGTCATTTTGTTTACTTAACTTTACTCTATTTTTCAAGTTCAGTTTGGGATTTTTATTGTTTGGCATTTGCCTTTATTGCAGTTTTAGTACTGCATAACTACTTTACACATTGCCTTGAGCTCAGCTTATCTGCTCTGTGCCATAGATACCATGGGGACTGAGCTTAGGTTTAGTGACTTTGAGGGCTGCAATAACAGGTTACTTTATTCTGCCCGATGCATTTGATGAATGTCAAAACACTTTGGCATCTCAGTACTTTGATCAATACATCTGCTGCAGATTGATATCATTTCTAGGTTCATCAACATTTAACTTGGACAAAATAGGGTAAAAAGCAGATTTGTTCATGGCGAGAGGTGATAAGCCAGAAAATCAAGTATGTTAAGACATGAAAGTGGGTTTGTAAGGAATTACTTCCTAGAATTTGAATCCTTTCACCATCATCATAGCTATGCTTGGTATTCTGTGATCTAACATCTCGATCTGTCATCACCCTCTTCCATAGGCTCTAGCTTCACTAATGTATTGTTGGTCACATGAGAACGCCAGTTTTAATGTCTTTCGGTTAAGACCAACCCCAACACCACAAATCCAGTAGTGACTGTGCACTGCATTTAATCAGAAGTAACACTAGCGACCACAATTTGAAGGGAGGCACCAATAACCAATATGACATGTCTATAAGAAGTCTTGCCACATCTGCCTATTTAACAGCATAACCACATATATAAGAAGGAATAATTTTGGTCATGCATCTGGGGCACATTGCATAACTCTAGCTGTGGATACGAAGAAGTGCGTAAAAGCACATCACTTCTGTTGGATGCAGGATTCCGATGAGTACCTTCTGACACAACCATATTGTAGTTCTGATACCACACTGCTCCCTTTCAAGTCTGGGATTGCCAATACTCATTTTTTCCGGGCAGTGCTACATATGCCACGATCCACCCCTCCCATGACAGCAACCCGAACACTGAGGTGCTCATTATGAACACGGTGGTAACAACCGCCGTGTTCATGCTGGCGGTCAAAACACTGACCGCCAGCGTCCCCGGATCCCCGCTGGCCAAATAATGAACCTTTCTGTGGGCCGGCGGGCGGAAACATTGTTTCCGCCCGCCGGCCCACAGAAAGGCCTGGCCGGGAGATTGATGGCGGCTCCACATGAAGCCACCGCCAATGCCTCTGTGTGGCAGGGGCAGCTGCACCCGTTGCACAGAGACCTGCGCGACGGGGCACTGCACCGGGGCCCCTGCACAGCCCATGCAAAGTGCATTGGCAGTGCAGGGGCACCCCCTCTGCCAGCCTTTCCCAGGCGGGATAACCCGCCACGGAAAGGCTGGTGGATCAGGAAACATTATCCGATGGGTAGCACAGCTACCCTGTCAGATGGTGTTTCCACTCACCGCCAGGCTGCCTGACGGCGGAAGCCTGGCGGTAAGTGAGGGCTGCCAATGGCGGCCCTGACCATGATCATTATGCGGCGGGTTGGCCCGCCATGCCGGCTGGCAGTTTCAGCCGCCACTGCCGGCATGGTTGGCCAACCCGCCGTGTTCATAATGACCACCTGAGTCCAGTTTTTCAATATTTTGTGTGGCCTATCTTTCAGCATGCACTCTACTACAGTGAACAATCTAGGGACCATGATAATTTTTCCTATTGCTACGAGACCCATAAAGGAACTCAACCAGAAAGTGACCAATGTCTCTATATGTGGAAGCACACTTTCGACAAAGGTAGTTTCTATACCGTGTCTTGCGTTCACCTTTAGGTATCTCAAAGGATGCCATGGTATTTCTACTCCAATATCTTCAACCACAGGTGTATCTGTGATGGAAAAGGATACATAATAGAACTGTGTTCAGTTCACCTGGAAGCCAAAACCCATTCCAAGCCTTTCTGCTCAATTACCTATAACATCAGTGGAAATTCTGGCCTGGGGTGGCTCAATTGCAGGGCGCTGTCAACATACAAGGAGAACAACAAGCGACTCGGAAATCAGCAACATCTAAGTATTGTTTTAAAGACTGGAATACTTTGAAAACATATTTGAAGAGTTACTACACTCAAACTCGTTGGTGGCCAACCCTTTCCTCTCCCAATAATAGCTGGCAGATTCCTGATAGTATATAATAGTCAATACACTTACATACACTGATAATGCTGCTTGAGAATCAGGCAGCCATTGGAAAATGGTCACTGTGTGCTGTCATGCTTCGGAAAATGTGTATTTGCCAAACACAGTCAATAAGTGACTCAGAGGTGACAGGATTTATATTGAGTGCCACGGGTATATCACACCTTATTCAGCAATTTAGAAGGAAGGGTGGTGCCTTTAATAAAGGAGTAAATGTTTGGTGAGCATATCTCTAAATGTAATTAGTGGAAAACGTTATTGGGGATATTGCAAGATTCATTAAGGCCACACTATGGGGGTCATTATGACCCTAGCGGTCTTGAGAATGCCAAGGTCACGGTGGCAGTGTGACTGCTGCCAAAGCGGTGGTCAGACTACTTTGGTGGTGGTCTGACCGCCACATTGCGACCATAGCACGGCCATGTAAAGGCTGGTGGAGACAGGGTGCAGGGCCCGTCGGCTGTTTATTGACTGCTGACAGTGAACAGCGCAACGGGTGCAGCTGTACCCTACGCACTGCAGCATTTCTGCCGGCTCAATAATGAGCCGGTGTCAACATTGTCGGCTGTTCTCCACTGGGCCAGCGGGCAGAAACACCGTTCTGCCCGCTGACCCAGCAGGGAACTCACAATGGGGCCTGCGGGAAGCCGGCCGCACTGGTGGCAACCTGACCACGGGAGTTTGGTGGACAGGCTTTTCTATCTGCCAAACTCTTAATGACCCCCTATGTCATGACTATCAGCATTCACAGTAACTTCCTGCAAAGCCTTAAACCAGTCGTACAGTGTGTACCTGCTCTTGCCCTAATGAGATTTCAGTGGAAGCCTTACCACAGGTGTGTGATCAAGCACAGAGTAAGATAATCAGCTCCGTAGCTGGAAGAATTCTGATGGTACTTCAATATTAGATGTTCCTTAGACAAGAGATTATGGATATCATAGCACTGCCAATGCTTTTCCCACTTAAGGAAAGTCATCCAACCACCTTGTTTTTCCATTTAATTCAGTAATATCTTTTCTTTCTCCTTCCTGCCCTTTAGCACTCTAATACAGTGCTTCAGGCATTAATACTCTTTGCCTATGCACTGCACTTTATAATTCCTCTCTATTCTAATAATCAGTCAAATTATTACATCCATCCGGTGAACAAATTATTTGTGCACAATAAAGTGCAATGTCTGTAAAATGCTAACCTAAAATATCTCTAAAAACATTTTAAATACAAGTAAATATGGTAACATAATATTTTGCTTGTAGGAGAGAGGACCATGTTGTCTGAACAAAATATTGAGTTTTAAATATCGAGATACAGAAATATCGGAAAAGAATATTGTGATAGAAAAATATTGTGATGCAGAAATATTGTTGACAAGAATATCGATTTTTTAGGTAATGTAGTTTCCAAGAATATCTGTGTTGTTAATATTGTTTTCAATAATACAGTTGTACAAAATAGTTTTTTAGATAACTTTATGTGTTTTAGTTCATATATTAATTTTGTTTGTATAACTGTTGAAAATATTTTTAAACATAATTTGTAATTTTAAGTGATTTATAATTTTTAATGTAATTGTTAATAGTAATTTGTAGTGATGTAGCAGTGTCATATTGATAGTGGCTGTCTCGGGGAGTCCGCCACCCCCTTCTTGAATAGTGAGAGAAGCACTGAGGCAGAAATTAGAGATGGTGTAATTTATTTTAAGGGTGCGTGGAACTCACGGAGTTGTACTCCTCAGAATTCCGCGGAGTAACATTAAAACTCCGCACAATTCAGCAGAGTTGTGCCCAATAATTCCTGAGTACTGTGTGCCTTCATATCTTTTATTTGTAGTGGCTGTTTGCTGACAGAGGCTTGTCATGTAGCAATGCACGTCAATTCACAGCTGACACCAAAGCCCACACTTAATGAGCTTCACACAAGATGCTTGTCGCAGTAGCTCCAAACTTCCCTTAGCATATGCAGTCCAACACTCAAAAGCCCACAGACACTTTTTTATTGCAGTTCAGAGCCTTCAACGTAATCCATGTGATGTCTGGGGAACGTACACGAAGAGCTGCAAAACACAAAGTTAACAGTAACACTTGCTCACATCATCCATTACAATGTTTAATTTGGGGCAATAAATTTCCTCAGAACCAGTGTTTTTTTTCTGACTTTTTACTTTAACTTTTTTTCTTTTTCTTTCACAGTGCTTTTTTTCTGAACTATCATTTTTCAGAGCAGCTGTGCCACTGTTTAGCAATGTTCAAAAAGACAAACTCACTAACCTCAAGATTTTTCAAAATCTTCAGGTACAGTTTGGAGAACCCCAGAGAGAAGCCAAACGTGGAGGGCTCCATTATAACTAACATCGCTGCCACTCACACTGATAGCACGTGCAGGATGACAGCCATGAAGGTCTCCATGGCTCGGGCTCACAAGATGAACATGCACCACCAGACCCCATCCGCGAGCCCTGCCGACCCTCCTCCGCTGCCTTGCATCCACCAAGCAGCGAGCTTTCCCTGATCTTTTCAATCCGTGCATAGTCAGAGGGCCTAATGAAGAAGACTAGAGGGTTTACAATTTGACAGTCCCTTATGTTGGGACTACAGCTGTGGCGCCTGAGTCCTCAAAACTAAAAAAAGTGAGACGAAAACCTATTTTATTACTGGCAGAAAAGGGTAATGACCCATAATTGAATGGAGGAGCTGCTGCTGTGGGACTGGGCGTGAAAGCTCTTATCAGTTATTTATTGTCAGTGAAACAGCAAAGGCTGCATTGTGATTTGGGATTGGCTGAAAAAGCTTGTTGTAGTTGTTAATTGGGCGCAGGGTGTCTGGGCCTCTTCTGTAAGTTTGTGTTGGCTGAACAAAACCTTGTTAGTTAGTTCTTGGTTTCCTAGCTCTGGTAAAAGCTTCGGGAAACCTGCATGGCTCATCTGTGAGTGCTCTTGTCAAACTTTCAGTGGTAGCTGCTGCTCCCTCATTATAACCACCTCCTACTCATGAGTGCATGTGTGACCTTCTACCTGCTGGGCCAAAGCTTGTTTTCATTTGGTATCTCAGTACGCCTCTCGCACTTCTCACACAGGGAGTGTTAGTGGGTGCTGATAAATTCCACTACACACCATTTAGTAGAGCTTTTGTTGAACTCCGCCCTCCAAGTTGAGCGAACAAAACTCTGGGAACTCTTCAGGCAGAGCAGAGTTTACCACCCACCCCTAATTAATTTTGCATAGTAGGGGATCAGGTGGTTAAATAGGTTTGGGTGCTGTGTCCCCTGTGTCCCTGTGTTGCCTATGGCAGGCCGATGTCATCTCTCCCTGGTGGTTCTACCGAGATATGTTCGACAGTTCTTTGTCTGCCCAGGATCAGGAGTGGAGTGGCCCTTGGGAAACAATATTGCAGGGATCAATTATATGCACACTTCAGAGGTACTTTGTCTTATCTTTTATGGTGGCCGTCACCGTGTTCATGGAGATAGTTGCGTGAGGGTGCTCTGTACTAAAACATTTGTGCTGTGTCTCACTCATTCCTCATGCGGTGCTGGAGTCGGAGATGCCCCCCCCCTTCAAAGTCCCCCTTCCAATCCTGGTACTTGCCTTTGACCACAAGCCTCCTGGGCCGTGGTGTATGGACCCTCAGCATCCTCCTGCATCCTGGGACCGCTAGGGTGGATGGCAACAATGTGGTCTTATGGCGCGCTGTTCCTCTACTGTTCACCTCCTGGTCTGGATGCTGGTGGTATCTCTCCTCACAAGTCCATTGTGGTCCGGGGTTCTCCAGTCCTGCATTGTTCTGTCAGCTTCTCCCTTCCTCTCATTTTGCATCCCTTGTTGTTGCCGGTGGCTTCCCACATGACATCTTAGCAGCCATCTATAGCGCTGAGGTGCTCAACAGGAGGGCATAACACGATGGCCATCTTGAAATCCCGGGGTCCAACGGCATCCTGGTCACATTGCCTCCCTTTCAGGAATGGACGGAAGAGCCATTTAGAACCACAACAGGGAGACAGGTAAGCCACATTCCCATGTAGCCTGCCAGGCACATTGAAGGTCTGAAATGAGAAAGGCTGCAATGCCATGAGCCAACGTACAACCTTCGGGTTAGTGTCCTTGAGCTGGGACAACCAGGTGAGAGAGGCATGGTCAGTCAACAAATAAAAGGTACGCCCCAAAATTTAGTACTGGATATCTCCACTGCTCATTTAATGGCGACACACTCTTTCTCAATGGTCGCATAGTGCAACTTCATCGTAAACAGCTTTTGATTGAGGTATAACACCGGTTGCAATCCTCCCCGCAAGTCGGGTTGTGACAACACCGCCCCAAAACCAAACCTCGTCCTGAAGCATCAGTCTGGAGTAGAAATGGTTTGTCAAAATCAGGGTAGACGAAGATGGGTGAACTACACAGTAAGTGCTTCAGACAGATATAAGCACGTTCCTGGGTCTGAGTCCACTTAATCCATTTCCCTACATGTTTGTTAGTTAGAAAGTCCGTCAGCGGACTAGCTATCTCTGAAAACTGTAGGACAAATCGTCGATAATAACCCACGAAAGACCTAATTTCCTTTTTGCTTGTGGGTTGCGGGATCGGCTAAATAGCATCAAGTTTACTAATCTGGGGTTGGATGACACCTACGTGGATGGAGTAGCCAAGACAGTCAATGTGATTGGTGGTAAAGATTGCTTTCTTGGGGTTCGAAGTGAGACCTGCTTGTTGGAGAGCCTGTAGGATCTGCTCCAGGTGTATTAGGTGGGTATCCCAGTTGGGACTATATACTACAATGTTATCTAAATAGGGCCCAACATTGATGCGGGTGTCTTCAATAATCTACCATTAGATGGTGAAACGTTGCTGAAGCACCATTAAGGCTGTAGGGCAAAACTTTGAAGGGGGTCAAACCTGTATGGGTAGCAAAAACTGTTTTCTTTCTGGTTTCTGGGTTCAGGGGTATCTGCCAGTATCCCTTAGTAAGTTCTAGGGTGGACATCACCCGTGCTCCTCCTAACTTCTCTACCAGCTCTCTACCCGGGGCATGGGGTACATATCAAAACAGGAGATGGCGTTTAACTGTCAGAAATCCACATAGAACCTCAAACTGCCATCCACTTTTGGTACCAAAACCACTGGGGAACACCATTCACTGTGAGAGGGTTCAATGACATCTGTGTCTAATATAGACAGTATCTACTATTCCATTGCCTGTTGTCTGGCCTTGGGAACACAATAGGTATTCAACTGTACCATGTGGGTACTGTCAGTTACAACATCATAGATGATCAGGCTACTACAGCCGGAACTGCCAGACGAAAGGCCCGCATACTGATGCAACAGGGGGGATAGCTGTTCCTTCTGTTGTACCTTTACCTGTTTCCCCATGGTTATAGGTGTCTTATATGGTTCATTACAGGGAAATACAATATATCCAAAAGAGTGTTGGTGGTGATCAAAGCAATAAAGGCTGTTGGGGATTGCTGAACACTGGGAAGTTCTTCCCATTTTTTAAATAAGTTTATGTGATACACCTGTCCCACCCCCTTCCCATGGGGGAACTTCCACTCTACAGGTCACTGGAGTCACTTTCTCTATGACAGAACAGGGGCTTTGCCAGGCAGCTAACAATGTTTTGTCCATAGTGGGAAGTAATATAAGCACTTTCTCACCTACAGTGAACTCTAATTTCTTGGCCCCTTTATTGTGCGCTTGCTTTTGTTTTGTTTGTGCTTCAGATAGATTGGCATGTACCTCTTCCCATAAAATGGTCAGGGTTTCTTTCAATGTGGTGCAATAGGTCAGTAACGGACTACTCTTCTCCTCCGTCCACTGCTCTACAGGCATATCCAGTGTGACTTAATCCCAAACAACAGTTCAAATAGGGAAAACCCTGTAGACTTCTTTTTGAGCGTTCTGCTTGCAAACAATACCAAAGGGAGTTTCCTATCCCAGTTCTTCCCTGTGTTGCTTCTTATCATTTCTTACCATGGTCTTAATGGTTCTGTTATAGTGCTGCCCCAGCCCATCAGTCTGTGGGTGTCAGGCCTGTATCTTTCTGCATGAATGAAATGGATGTGAGGTAATTTCTCTACCTCCCTAGGAGGCAAACAAACCTCTAAGAAGTCATGTCTGGCCCAACGGGATGAAGTGATGAATCTTGACCAGAAGCCAACCAGACTTTACCAGGCGATGTGCGTGCCCCTTTGCTTTCTAGAAAACATACGAAATAACTTCTAAGACCTAGTAGTTACCATACATTGTTATATATCTGCTATTCTTACAAGTGAATTTACCTCATGTCCCTGCTCCCTTTCTTTAAGATGCAGGTTTCTGGAGACGGAACGTGGTATATGCAACCTATATATCTAAGACAAAACACACAAGAATTACTATCACAAATACATAGAACATGTGTGAAAATGTAGATAATTCATGCTACACATACCTAATTTCTTAAGGCACACAAGCAACTTGGTTCTCACTTATATCAAGGTTTCTAAAGGTTCAAAGAACTATCAGTTTCTTTTCTCCTGTAATTATAAATACAAACATGTTAGCCTGTTCGCTAACCTTACTACATATATCAAGTAGGTCTATTCAAGATTTAGCAGCTACCTAACATAATTCTTTGCAGAACAGTGTGCAAATGTGATTTTTAATCAATTTTTCTCTTTCTTTTCCGTTGTAGGCGAACAGTTCAACAAGAAATGGCTGAATTCAGAGCTCCATCAGATAAGTAAGTGTTTGTTTTATTCATCTATAAATGAAATGTTACGAAGAAACGGATTGCCGCTTTTGAATCTCTTTATATTTTCCATTTGCAGGTATCCACAGGTCCCTAAAGGGAACAAGAATAAACCAGCACCGTGACAAGGAAACACCACCAACACAAATGCCGAGCACTCGGAGAATGCGATGCAGAGGACGCTGCGTCAACACAGGTGAGTATGGGGAGGAGGAGTAACAGACTAGCAGTTCTCAGGGTGCACCCTTAAAGGCTACATGCTACACCATAAAAGGGGCCGCACCCAGCGTTGCTCTTCAGTGGGTAATACACAACAGTAGGGACTTGATGGATACCAAAGGTTTAGCATATGAGTCATAAGGCGAGACAAAAATGGGGTACCCTGATCAGTGAGGATCTTGTGAGGAAAACCTACCCCAGAAATGAATAAAACCATGGTATGTGCCACTGATTGGGTGGTCATACTGGTTATGGGATTGCCTCGGGGTATCATGTAGCACAGTCTACTAAAACTAGTATGCAATGATGGCCACAGGCAGAAGGGAAAAGGGGGCCTACAAAATCCATCCCCAGGTGCCAAAAAGGGACTTCAGTAATAGGGAGGGGCAGTAGAGGTGCCTTGGCTATTCCATCAGGATTCACTAGCTGACAACGGGGACAGGAGGAACAGAATTTAGCCACTTCTTTATACTCCCCTGGCCAGTTGACTCTTTCCAATAGGTATTTTAAGGTGTGCTCCTGCCTATAATGCCCTCCCTTCCTCTCCCCGACTGTGGGCAAAGTGTAGCACCTGTTCTCAAAAAGACTGTGGCACCACTAATTGCCCAGTCTCCCTCTCCCCAGGAGGAGAGCTCCGAGGGGGAGTCTGCAGGTCATCTGATAAGGAAAGGACACACACTCATGATGTGAATTTACATTAAACTGCCCCCCCCCCCTTTTGCTTTTATCTCTGTTTTATGTTGTTGGGGTTCTGGTAAAGAGGGCTCTAGATCCACCCCATGGAAAGGGGCTTCCTATAACCAGTTTATGGTACAAGAGTGTTGGGTCAGATGGCACAGATATTGGTCAAAGTGAGGTAAGCCTCAGCCTAAAATCACCCCCTCAGGCAAAGCAGGTACCACCCCCATTTTTCTCTTTGTGGGACTCCTCTACCTCCAGTAATACTTGTGCCAGAGGATAGGTTATTTTTTATCCCCTGGTATGACCTGTTTTGGATAAATAAGCTGAGTGCTGACCACTGTGTAGTGGCACCCGGTATCCAATGGGCCAGGTATTGGTTTACCAATCAAGTGTATTTTCTTCCTATATTTTTGTGTCCTCTCACTGGTAAACAAAACCGGACCTTGGTTATACCCTATTTCCATGGATTTAGCCGCAATGGTCTTCGGGGGACAGTGTTGGGAAATATGTCCCCATTCATCACAATGAAAGCATTGGGGTCCCTGAGACATACTAATCCCACCCACCGAGAGTCTAGCTAGATATTTCTGTGAAACTGATCCCTTGGTCTCTTCAGGGGTACCTCCTGCTCTCCTGGGTCCCTTTGGAATTCGGCCAAGGGAACGTTAGGGCTATAGTCTAAATTCAGAGACCAATGAAATGCATTGGCCACATCTACCGCTAATCCTAAAGTTAGGTTAGGATGTTATTTCACCCAGGATCTAGTATGGGATGGTAGGGCCTCCAGATATTGCTTCAAGTAGACTCTTTATGTGATTTCATCCACTGTGGATGTACTAGGTTGTAACCACTTATTTCCTACGCCCTTGATCTGGTAGTATAGTGCCAAAGGATTGTTCAGAGTGCCCCACTTCTTTTTGCAGAATCTTCTGAGTAATATTCAGGATCACACCCCAGACGCTCAAGGAAGGCACACTTCATGTCTCCATAAGCAGTGGTTCTGACAGGATTCGTAGCCTGCTAAGCAGCCTGTAGTTCCTCAGATAACAAAGGCACTATGTACTGGTCCCAGCGTTCTTGTGGCCAAGTAGCAGTAGTTGCCACCCGCTCAAAGGTCACGAACAAATAGTCAGAGTCGTCCCCCTCCTGAATTTTCTGTAGCACTCAACCCGGAACATTGGGGGCGCACCCGTGCACTAGAAATGGCATCTGTTAACCGCAGGATTGCAGTGTCCTGTACTCGTTGGTTCATGGTAAGCAATGCATCTTGTTCTTTTATAGCAGCCTGGAACGACTCCCTTTCCTTCTAGGCTTCCTGTGTCTGTTTCTCTATAATAAGCTGGGGGGGTGTCTGCCCTTCCGCTAGCTGTGTCACCATAGCCTCCATGGTAAAGGGATGTGCCATGGTGGCAGACACAGCAAAATCCAACTTCTGAGACCACTGCAATACTGACAGTGGCCCTCCTTGGTGTGTCTTCCCTGCCTTCTTGCATAGAGAAGCACTGAGATAGAATTTAGAGATGCTGTGATTTATTTGGCATAGTCAAAGGATCAGGTGGAAAAACAGGTTAGGCTCATATGTCTCCTGTGTCCCTTTGTTGCCCACAGTAGGCCGGTTGTCATCTCTCCCTAGGGATTCCTCTGGGACTTGTTTGACCCTTGTCTGCCCCAGGATCAAGAGTGGCGTGGAACTCAGGAAACAATATGGCACAGCTCAGGTATTTGCACACTTCAGAGATACTCTGCCTTATCGTTTATGGTGCCCATCACTGTTCTGGTGGGGATAGTGCAGTGAGAGTGATCTGTATTAAAGCATGGGTGATCTGTCTCACTCACGCCCCATATGGTGCCGGAGTCCCTCCCACTACCTTCAAAGTTCCCCATCCTTTCCTGGTACTCGCCTTCGACCACGACCCTCCAAGGGGGTGGTGTCGGGACCCTCAGCACCCTCCTGCCCCCTGGGACTGCTGGGGTGGGTGGCAGCAATGCGGTCTTGTGGTGTGCTGCTCCTCTCCTGTTCACTTTGTGGTTTGGATGCTGAAAGTATCTCTCCTCGCGGGTTCGTATATTCTGGAGTTCTCCTGCCTCGCTTTGTTCTGTCAGCTCCCCCCTTCTGGTCATCTTGCATCCCTTCTCGTCAGCGGCATCCCACAAGTGACGTCTTCATAGCCGTCAAGAGCGCCAAGGTGCTGAACAGCGGGGCATAATGTGCCGACCATCTTGAAATCCCCAGGTCCCACGGTGTCCTGATCACAAGCTGGTTGTGAGGTCTCTACGGGTACAGGGTGGATAGGTAATTAAGTATAATTAACAGTTCATTTTTAATGTATTAATTGATTAATGTGTAATTCATATATTTTTAAGCTATATTTTAAGGGTCAGTTGTTTGGTTTGTAGGGGTAGAGTGGTAATATAAGTAATAATTAATTATTTATTACTAAATATTTAATTGATTGTTGATTACGTAAATTGTTTAATATTTATATTTTTAAGTTATACATTAGGTGTGGGCTGTTGTGTTTGTAGGGGCATAGGATGGAAAGTTATTTAAGTAATTAAAAATTATTTATTTATTTATTATTTTATTTAATTGATTATTCAATATTTTAATTGTGTTAGATTTATTTTAGTTATATTTTAAGTGTGGGCTGCTACTAGGTTTGTGGGAGTATAATGTGGGAACTTAAGTAATACATTTATAACATTTTTAATTCATAATTAACTATTAAAAATGTTAATAAACAAGTTAATTTCTTTTATAGTTTTTTAATTATATATATATATATATATATACATATATTTTTGTATTAAGAGTTTTATATTTCTAGTCAATTTATAGGGTTATTAAAATATGTTATGTGTTTGAAGTGAAGTACTTTCCCTACTGCTGCACATACTGGAGTGGGAATAGTAAGTATTACCCCTCTGGAGTCCAGTCCTTTCCCTACTATTGCACAGACTGGAGTGGGAATAGTAAATTTAACTGTTCCAAAGTCCAATACTTTCCCTACTGTTGCACAGACTGGAGTAGCAAAAGTATATCTAACCCCTTCAAAGTCCAATGTTTTCTCTACTCTTGCACAGACTGGAGTGTGAATAGTAAATATAACCCTTCCGAAGTCCAACAGTTACCTTACTGTTGCACAGACTGGAGTGGGAATAGTTAATTTAACCCATCCGAAGTTTAATGTTTTCCCTAGTGTTGAAGCTTGGGGTGGAAATAGTAAATTTAACCCCTCCAAAGTCCAACGCTTTCCCTACTGTTGCACAGACTGGAGATGGAAGAGTAAATTTTACCTCTCCGAAGTCCGTTTTCTTTACTGTTGCACAGACTGGAGTACGGAATAGTAAATTTTAACCCTCCAAAGTCCAACACTTTTTCTATTGTTGCACAGACTAGAGGGGAAATAGCAACTTTTACTCGTCTGAAGTCCAATGCTTTCCCTACTATTGCTCAGAATGGAGTGGGAATAGTGTATTTTTTATTTTCTGATTTAAATACTAACTTTTTTAAATTGTTGAAATATTTAGTATCTCTTTGTTTAGTTTTAAATTTGTTTAAATACATATTTTATATTTTTGTCATATTGTTAATACATTGTTTTTTTTTATTTTATAGTTTTTTTGTACAAAATACATTTGGTAATTTATTTAATGTTTTGTACTTTTGTTTTCATATTTTTGCATTTTTAATATTTATAAATATATATATTTATGCTTTTTATAGTAGTAAATAAAAAAATGTTTTAAGTTAGCATAAATTAAAATGTTTTCATTAATAGTGTTATATTATTATATATATATATATATGTACATATAAATATGTAAATATATATATGTGTGTTTATGATATAAATATGTATGTGTTTGTGAGCATGTATTTGTACATATTTGTAAATATTATTTAAAATGATTTATTTTATATTATTAATGTTATATGTTAAAATATTTTAACTTACTATATTATTTTTATAGAGCAGTCGAATGCCAAAATATGCTTCTTTGCGCTAGCTGAGAGCCATGAGAAAAGTCCTGGAAGCCTGGGTCCTGGTGAACGTACCAACAGCCTAATTCCTGACCAAAAGCCATGTTTTCAATGAATTCCTGAAAAGAATAATAGAGAGGAATGATTTTATGGCAATAGGAAGGTCATTCCAAGCCTTCGACACATTAAGTATAAAGTCTCTACCACCCCAACTGAACACCGAAAGCTAGGGACAAGCAGTTTTTTTTTTTTAGCTAGATCTCAACAGTCTAGTGGATACATACCAAACAAATGTCTCCTTAAAAAGGCAGGATCGTGGCCATGCAGCGCCTTACAGGCGCTATAAACAGCCTTAAAAAGAATACGCTTCCTAACTGGGAGCTAATGTAAGTTCCGAATAGCAGAAGAAGCAGAATGATATTTTGGAATCTTGGCCAGAGTTCTTGTTGCCGCATTCTGCAATGTTTGAAGTTTATTCAAAACGTGCTGAGCGTTTAAGTAGAGTGCATTTGCATAATCGATTTTAGATAGAGCCAGGTCAGTAACAATAGTTTTTTTTAGAATTGATCGGAAGGAACGTCAAAATTTTCTTGATCAATCGCAGAATGAAGCAAGCAGCAGACGTAGCTGCATTAGCTTGGTCATGAAGGGAAAGTTTGTCATTTATGATGACTCCTAGATTCCTGGCAGTCCTGACAGGTGGAGGAAGTTTGCCTAGATCAGAGGACCACCAAACGGAGGACCAGAAAGATGGTTTACAACCAAAAACAGGACCTTCGTCTTTGCAGAGTTCAACTTAAGGCAGTTGTCTGCCATCCAGGAAATGATTGCAGTATATAGTTCCAGAAGTTAGAACCGACTGTAGCATCATCCGAATTCACAGAGACCATGATCTGGGTATCATCTGCCTGAGATGCAAGTGAAACCCTAAAAGATCTAGTCAGTTCAGCCAATGGTGTAATGTAGATGTTAAGCAATGTTGGGCTGAGCAAGGACCCCTGATATATAATGAAAATCAATATTTTTTTATTATTTTTAACTATATTATAATAAACAATATTTTTGTTATGATATTTTGGTACTTACCATTATAGGTAGAACATATTTTGTCATTGATATTTTTTATCGATATTTGTTGTTCGCTATTTCATCAGATGTCCAAGACCATAGATGTCACTTTCTGTGGACACATTAAAGTGCTGAAAACAGGGATCTAACTATTTAGTACAAAATTGCCCAAATTAAATTGTGTTCTAGTACTACAAAATGGATAAATATTTAGCTATGTAGGAGTGCCGCTTCAAGCTCCCACTACCACAATGAGTGTTCTTTCGATTCTGTGGTTCTCTTTAAATTCAGATTTGGTGTTGCCCAGCAGGTGTGAAGCTTGAGGTAGATTGAGAGTTGCTTGTTAATGGCCTTATCGATCACTTTGGTAGGGCAGCAGGGAGTGCAGGCAAAGTTGCAGAGTTGGTTGGTGTAAGCTGATGGTTTTTTGAAGAAGGTGTTTAATTCTGCATGTTTCCAATCACCCAGGAATGTGGCAAATGTGATGGAGATGTTGATGTAGATGAGGGAAGTGCAAACTGGTGACGTTCCCAGATTAGAGGTGTGTGGGGGCATGGATCCATAGGGGCCCCCGAATGGATGGTCAGCATGATTGTTGCTGTGTCGTATCTAGTGATGGATGCCTATTCGGTCAGGTGACCAACTCGCATGGAGATGTGTAGGTTTGCTATGACACTTTTAGGATCAGGTTGGTGTGCGAGGTTGCTGCAGATGTTTGCAATTTGGCTGTTGAAGTTTGATCGATCATCCCAGAGTTCTTGGGACTGGGTTATATTGTTGACAGAGGCTGAGGCTGTGGAGAAGTCCTTGACTATTAGGATCTCCTTGCAGTTGTTGGAGGTTCCTTTGTTATGTTCAGCTGGTGCTCTTTTCTTTGTGTCCCTTTGTAATGGGTTCTTTGCCTCCAGGGGGGAGGGATATTGGAATAACTCTATAGGCTCAGGACTTAGGGGATAATTGTTTTATTGATATGTATTTAAGGTTGTCCTCTTTGATTCTTATGTTTCAGGTTGGCTTGTTATTGTATTCATCCGGGTTCTTTCCCCTCTTGTAGGTTTCTGGGTCGAGATTCCAGTGCAGCCCGTCCCCTGGCAGAAGGAGGCCACCGTTTTCTCTCTCGTGGCGACAGCCCAGGTTTTTCCCCAAAACAAAAAGAAGAACGGGACAACAGGTAAGTGTAGAGGTAAGGTAGGGGATTTAATAGAGTTAATAGGGCTGGTGGGAGGAGTGGACTGTGTAGGGTTGTGTTTGGGTAACTTCACTCAGTAGTGCATTTCACCTTCACATGAACTTTTCTGTTTCCTTCCCCCCCCCCTTTTTATCTTCCTTTAGCTAAGAGAGATTTCCCTCGCAGTGAGATTAGTTGCTAGGGGTCAGCAGATTTCCCCTTCTCTGCAGCACCTCCCCTCCCTACTCTCCGTATTTCCTTCACTCGGCTTCCCTCCCCTTAGCCAAGCCGGCAAGAAAACCAAGGCTAGGTACGATCGTACCCGTGATTGCCACGCCCCTCCTGGGACGTGGCTGGCCCCTTCGTGGTATACTGGTTTCTCCTCGGCGTTTGCGGGAGGCGCTCCGAGACTTTCCCTTTTCTCCGGCTTCTTTTCACTCGCTTCGCGTGCTTCCTGGGATCTTCCTTGCAGCGGCGTGTCTTTCCTCTCGGTCCGTGTTTGCAGGGTTCCTTCCTGCTTCCTTGAACGTGGGTTTTCTTGTCCGTTGCCTATTTCAGGGCAAAAAGAGACGCCGTCCGCGTCGGACGTCATCCGTTCGGGACTCCCAGGAGTGCCCCGGGGGTATGGTGTTACGGGCTCTGTCGGAGAGAGAGTAACCGCAGCGATAGACGCCCAGTTACACTGCAGCCTTGTAGGTGCTTCTATTTGTGGCTTTGTGCAGGTCTATCTTTTTCCTTTCTAGCTGTTTATAGTATTGTTTTAGTTCTCGAAAGTCCTCTGTGTAAGATATTAAAACCCTATTGTACTACAGCAGCACAGAACAAGATATAAACACTCGGAATCCCACGTCCAAGTTGTAGTGCTTGGACTGGTATACTAGATGTAACTTTAAAAAATGAGTGGAGTATTTTCCCCTCAATTTTAAGGACTAATGGACAATTTTTACACAGAGCATATTCTATCATGTCACAGTTGGTAGCATTTTGGCCATACATAATCTTGTCCAATATTTAGAATGCCTTTTAACAGCCAAAAAAAAATGTGTTTAAAGTTCTATTATGTGCAAGGGCTTTAGAACCATTGTGTTCCTTACGTAACT
The DNA here is from genome assembly GCF_031143425.1 of Pleurodeles waltl. Lineage (NCBI taxonomy): Eukaryota > Metazoa > Chordata > Amphibia > Caudata > Salamandridae > Pleurodeles > Pleurodeles waltl. The sequence continues at coordinate 11,289,181 of NC_090448.1, read as the reverse complement.
TTGTATCAAAGTTATGTGCAAAAATTCCCCATAAGGATAAACTTTCTCAGGAGACATGCAGTTTCTCCTAATTTCCACTAAATGCTTATGATTTCTCTCTTTTGAGGAAACAAGGACTTAGCTTCTTGGCATATTGATTTTCAAATAGGGTTTCTGATAATATCCATGGAGCGCATTTAAATTCCTTTGTAAGTCGAGAGGAGCCAGATCTAGTAAAATTAAATCATCTGTGTATAGAGCCCCCTATTTTCTCTTGACAACATCTTGCACCAGGCTGATGAACGTAAAGCAACAAAGTGCCACAGGTTTCCTGTTTTTTCAACTCTATATATTTATCCAAAATGGTTTGGAAAACAGCTACATTACCCAATGTTGATTGTTTTTTTATAACACCAGACTGCTAGTGTGGCAGACCATTTTCCTTTTCAGACAAATGGAAAGGTTTTTCCTTTTCAGCCAAATGGAAAATATATTTGTGAACATATTTGGCAAAATGTTTTCCCACAGGATCCATAAAAGTGATCTCCCTGTAATTTTGAGGATTGTTTTTAGCCCTTTTTGTGTGACTGGAGGATTATATTCCCAGTCCATGGTGCAGGGATGATACCTAAGCAATAACATGCACTTCCTGCTTTTCAACTCTGAGCCACTCTATCCCCTCAAAAGTTACAACAAAGACAATTTTAGAACACCTACCCCTCTATTATCTCAGCAGTTCCAGTGATTTCCTACTTATCTCTCACTATTCCCAAGCAATTGCGATGCTATGAATTGTGTGCTCCTCTATCACTTCATGTTCCTTACTCTACTTTATAATATGTCAGCAGTTACCACACGTTTTATACTTCATCTCTCCAGTTCCCGTAAATGATTATAGTCAACCCTCCAGAGCAGTTCCTGTGCTTTTTTACTCTTGGTCCCTTCAGCTGTTCTGCTCTTAGACATTACTGATCTCTTTACTTCTGCCCGCTGTAACATCTCACCACAGAACTGTAAGATATTTCAATGAACAAATATCAGAAAGCTAGGCCTTGCCAGAGCTGAGGTTATGTTTTGTTATGTGTGTATTATATAGCGCATAGCTGCCCTCAGGCTTCCCAGCTCTTTGAAGCAAAAACTCCTTCAGATAGGCAGAAAGAACAAGTGTTAAAACAGCCAAGTTTTTAAAAGACGACGGAATGATAGTTCATGACTCGTCTGCCGCAGGGAGGGAGGTAGTGAATTCCAGAGTCTGGCACCAAGAAAAGACATGGACCTTCCGCCCCATCGAACTTTTTTTTATCGGCGGTATCACTGCTAGTGCTGCTGAGGAAGACCTCAGACATCTAGTGGACTCATAAAAAGTAGCCAAGGTTTGTAAAAGTGGGGGACCCCTAGCATACAGAGCTCTGTGGAAATAGCATAGTCTTAAACTTTAGTCTTTGCCCCATGGGAAGCCAATGAAGAGCCATGAGGGCTGGTTTGGCTGACTGATGTCTGGGCAAATTAAAAAGGAGGCGCGCTGCCGAGTTCTGAACCATCTACAGCTTCTTCTTGACATAGACTGGTGAGCCCAAGAATAGGGCATTACCATAGTCCAGCAGTGAGGTAATTAATGCTTGTACAATAATCCTCTTGGCAATAAATGGGAGGACTTTAAAGACTTTTCTGAGAAGTCTGAGTATCCTGATACAGGTGGAAGATATTTTCCTAGCCTGATAGTCCATTGTGAGCCAAGGGTCTAACCATACCCCCAGGCTCTTAATCTGACCCTTAAGGGGTGGAAGGTCACCTAGTGAGTCCAGGACAGGTGTTATTTGAGACGGTAGTGAATGATGTCCCATAATCAGGACCTCTATTTTATCTCCATTAAGTTTAAGCTTGCACTCAGCCATCCAATTTGAAACCGCCTGTAGGCATGGGGCAAGCTGAGATTCAAAGGACTCGTGAGAGGACGAAAAGGAGACTACTAGCTGGGTATCGTTGGCATAAGACATCAACGAGAGACCAAAGGATTCCACTATTCTTGCCAAGGGGCTCATATAGACATTAACAAGTGTGGGGCTTAATGATGAGCCCTGCGGGACTCCCCAAAGGGTCTTAAAGTTGTCTGAAAAAAACGAGCGGTCAAGAACCTGAAAGGTTCTTCCATTCAGAAAATCTGTAAACCATTTTAGGGCATTTCCGGTGATTCCAATTCCCTTCAATCTATGAAGTAGAATACTGTGGTCAACGGTATCAAAGGCAGCGCTCAAGTCGAGCAGCACCACCGCACAGGCCTTACCCTGATCCATTTGTTTCCTAACTTCTTCTGTCATTCCCAATAGAGCCGACTCCGTACTATGGGAGGGCCTAAAACCCATGGTTATCGGCCTATAGTTGTTAAATACTGCTGAATCCAGATTAGGCTTTTTAAGCAGGGGCTTTACAATTGCATGCTTCCACTGCGATGGCAAGGAGCTACAAGTTAGTATAGATTTAGTAAATCTGTCAGGATGGGAACAATGGTAGATGCTCCCTGAACTAATATAGAAGGAGGAGCAGGGTCCAGGGGGGATCCAGATTTGAGAGAAGTTAACAGATTCAACGTTGTTTTTGTGGATAATGCAGGAATCCTAGCTAGACTAACTGTGTCCTAGTCACCTGGACCGTTCCCCTCCTGGGGGCTGTAGGACTGTTTGGGGAAGACTAAATATATGTTAGCAAACTTTTTTTGAAAAAAAGAGCCCAGCTCTTTGAGGACAGTGCAATTTTTCAGTGCGACTACATAACTTATTCCAGCACACCTGTGCCTGTACACATGTTAATATAAGTCCTCCAATATTAGTGCTTCTGTAGTCCTCTACACACAATTTTTGGTACCATCTTCCTTCTTCCAATATTCTGAACATCCTGAGACTTCATCAGGTTGCATGCACTTAAAAGCTTTCTCACTCCTGAAATACTGTCCACTAACCTAAACGTGATCACCCTCCACAAACAGCTGACTAGACCCTCTATAGTGGTTGAAAACAGCCAGCCCAAAACATGCGACTGCGTTGTGACTTCCTATCCTACAATATGAAGCAGGGCAAACAACAGCCAGAGCAAGTCATGGAAATGCCTTAACTAGTCTAGTAGTCCACGAAGAAGCAGGGCAGCAAACAGATAGTTCAGGACAGGTAACTGCCTTGACTGTCTTTTCCAATCCTCCAAGGTGAAGCTGGGTAACCAACAGCTAGTCCTAGGCAGGCAACTGTCTTGTTTCTTCCTATCCTCCAAGGTGAAGCAGGGCAACCAACAGCCGTTACATGTCAGGAAACTGCTTGACAATTCCTTTCATCGAAGAAGAAGCAGGTGTGCAAATAGCCAGTTCCGGATAGCCAACCTCAAACGGGAAATAGGGCAACCAACAGCAGGCCCAAGATAGGCAACTGCCTTGTCTCTTCTCATCTGCCAAACTGAAGCAAGGGAAGCCAAGATGGTTAAACAGGCAACTGTCTGGTCTTCCTATGTTCCGAGGGGAAGTAGGGCTACCAAAAGCCAGTCGAAAATGGGCATTGCCTTGTTTCTTCCTAACCTCCAAGGTGAAGCAGGGCAGTCAACAGCTGGTCCAAGACAGGCCAGTGCCTTGTCTCTTCATATCCCCCATAGTGAAGCAGGGCAACTAATAGCCAGTCCAAAAAATGCAACTGCCTTGTCTAGTTCAGTCTTCTAAAGAGAAGCTGGGCTGTAAATAGCCAGAATAAGACAGTCAACTGCCTTGACTCTTCCTATCCTCCAATACAAAGCATGACAACCAAAAGAGAGTCCAAAAGGGACAACTGCCTTGATGTTCCTATCCTCCAAAGTGAAACAGGGCAACCAACAGCTGAACCAAGACAGTCAACAATCTTGTCTCTTTCTATCCTCCAAGGTAAGGTAGGACAACCAATAGCCGGTGCAAAATAGGACTTGTTTAGTCCTCTCCACCAAGGTGAAAGAAGGCAAACAACAGCTGGTCGAAGAGTGGACTAGACAACGTAGATGCCTAAACTCCAAAGATAAGCATGGCAACAATCAGCCAGTCCAAAACAGCCAAGGGTCTTGACTCTTCCTATCCTCCAAGATGAGAGGGAGAACCAAACAACCAGTCAAAAGCATGGAACTGCTTTGTCTCTTCCTGTCCTCCATGGTGAAGCAGGTCAACACACTGCAACTCCAAGATAAGGCACTGCCAGGTCCTCTTCCAATACTCCAAGGTGAAGCAGGGCAACAGACAGTCAGACCAAGACAGACAACTGTCTCATTTAGTCCAATCCTTCAAGGTGAGACAGGGTAGTGAACAACCAGTGCAAGAAAAGCAGCTGCCTCAACTTTTCCTATCATGTAATTTCCTCATGGGTTGGCAGCGTGGACTGCGTCTGGAACTGACTGCGTGGAGCTGGAGCCCACCTATTTTAGCATGCACACAAGCACTTTTTACACCTTGAAATGTCATCTCAGCTGATGAATTGAATCCTCCTCAGGTTTTAAGTAAACAACATCCTTCTGCAGAGAAGAGCTTGCTGTGGATTATGCCCCATCGCGTGGCATCCTACAACCAAGGTTTGTAGCTCCCGGATGTTCTGCAGCCTGGGCCCAACATTCGCCTTTCTTGTCTCCCGCAGCGCTGGCACCCGGTTGGATTGACAGGTGGCCGGTCAGTAACCTGGGCTCAGCAGGTATGTTACTGAATGAGACTGGTTCAGCTCTTCAGTGCACCCCTCAGGAAGACAAGTGGAAAGTGGGCCTCATGTCCACATTTATTCACTTCAGGTATGCCAAGGACTTCTCTCTTCCCCTGCTCGCGGCTTCTTTCCGCATGAACCGAGGGGATCTCCTGGACCCCCTCTTTTTCCCGCGCAATCCAACCGTCTGAGAGCCGCCGCGAGGCCCAACTGTCACTCGGGGGCTCGAACGCGGTGTCCTCGCGCGGCCCCACGTGCGCTCGCGCCGCTGACAGCGCGCGCGCCCCGGCCGGCCCGATGACAGGTCGGGGCTCGCGGCGGCGGCGGCCTCGCGCCGTGTCAACCGTCGCCCTCGCGCCAACCAACCCTCCGGCCTCAGAGGGGTGCAGAGGCAGCTCCGGCAAGACGTCACCTGTTCCTCGCGCACCCCCCTCTTCCACGCCGTACGTCCTTCCCCTCGGCCCTCGCACCGCCTCTGATTGGCCGGCGCCTGCGCGTTACGGGCTGGCCGGGCCGCTCCTTCTCGCGGCCCCCGGCTCGCGCCGCCTCCCATTGGCCGGCGCCTGCGCGTGACGCGCGCGCCCCAGCCACGCCCCCTCTGCCCCGTCGGTTTGTCGGTCAGTCGCTCTGCAGCCGCCGCCGGGAGAGGACGAGGCTGGCAGCGGCTCCGGAGCTCGGCCCTGGGGTTCGGGAGAGGTGGTTTTTTTCCGTTTTTTGTGGCAGTTTTTTTCGGGAACCCTGGATTGTGTGTTTTCCTGTGTGGATCTGACGTTTTATGGGGGTGACGATGGGCGATAAGAAGAGCCCCACCAGGTAGGGCCGCCCGGGCCCGGAGGGCGGGAGGGGGAGGGGCGAGGGAGGCTGGCGGGGCGGGGAGGGCCGTCGCTGTGCCGTGTGAGAGTGGCGCAGGGAGTGCTGAGCCGGGCTGGCCCCCTCCCCCGGGGTCACCTATAGAGCCCCCGACCCCCCAGAACCGCAAACAGTCTACCCAGCCCCCCAAGGCTGACAGTCACGTCTTCCACAGACAGCCCCCCGGAGCCTCGGTGCCCCCGAAACGGACACTTTAAACACCATGTACCCCCCCACCCGTGAAGATCTAAGGCTGACCTCAGACCATTTATCGCCCCCCCCCCTCCTCCTCAGGTTGGGGAGCCCCAGAGTCCCCTGAATGTGGCCCCCACCGGAGCACTCTACCCGGCAGGCTGCGTCCACCGCAGCCCCTCGTCCTAGACAGGCCTGTCCCCCCCCCCCCCCCCCCAAAAACACCGACCACTACCCCTACAGGCACCAGTCAGACCTGACCCCCCCCACCGCTCCCAGAGACAGCTCTTCACCGGCACGAGGTGCTATCCAGCATCCCACCCTGTGCCCCCACAGTCACCTGCACTGCTCCCCCCGGACCGCAGGGAAGCCCCCCACAAACACCGATCACTGCCCTTACAGGCACAAGGCAGGCCCGAACCACCCCCCCACCCACAGACAGCGCTCCACACGCCCGAGGTGCTATCCAACATCCCACCCTGTGCCCCCACAGTCACCTGCACTGCAGCCCCCCCCGCCCCCCAAACACCGATCACTACCCCTACAGGCACTAGCCAAGCCTGACCCCCCACCGCTCCCAGAGACAGCTCTTCACAGGCTAGAGCTGCTATCTAGCATCTCACCCTGTGCCCCCACAGTCACCTGCACTGCTCCCCCCGGACCGCAGAGTAGCCCCCCAAACACCGATCACTGCCCTTACAGGCACAAGGCAGGCCCGAACCACCCCCCCACCCACAGACAGCGCTCCACACGCCCGAGGTGCTATCCAACATCCCACCCTGTGCCCCCACAGTCACCTGCACTGCAGCCCCCCCCCCCCCAAACACCGATCACTGCCCCTACAAGAACCAGCCAGGCCTGAACCCCTCTCCCCACCCACGGACAGCTCTCCAAAGGCCCGAGGCGCTATCCAGCATCCCACCCCGTGCCCCCACAGTCACCTGTACTGCAGCCCCTCCACCCCAAAAAAAACACAGATCACTGCCCCTACCGGCCCCAGTCAGGCCGGACACCCCCCCCACCCACACACACAAACACACGCACAGACAGCTCTCCACAGGCCCGAGGAGCTATCCAGCATGCCACCCGTGCCCCCACAGTCACCTGTACTGCCCCGCACTGCAGGGCAGCCCCACAAACACTGATCACTACCCCTACAGGCACCAGGCAGGCCTGAACCCCCCCCCCCCCCACCCACAGACCGCTCTCACCAGGCCTGAGGTGCTAGCTAGCATCCCACCCCGTGCCCCCACAGTCACCTGCACTGCAGCCTCCCCCACCCCCCAAACACCGATCACTGCCCCTACAAGAACCAGCCATGCCTGAACCCCCCTCCCCACCCACAGACAGCTCTCCAAAGGCCCGAGGTGCTATCCAGCATCCCACCCCGTGCCCCCACAGTCACCTGCACTGCAGCCCCCCCCCCAAACACCGATCACTGCCCCTACAGGAACAAGTCAGGCCTGGCCCCCCCATCCCCTCCACCGACAGCTCTCCACAGGCCTTAGGCGCTATCCAGGATCCCACCCTGTGCCCCCCAAAGTCACCTGCTCTGCCCCCCCACCCCCCACACCGAACATTGCCCCTACATGCATCAGCCAGACCTGACCCCCCCCCCCCCCCCCCCACCCACAGACAGCTCTCCTGAGGCGCTATCCAGCATCCCACCCCGTGCCCCCACAGTCACCCGCACTTCCTCCCCCCGCAAAACACTCATCACTGCCCCTGCAGGCACCAGTTCCTGACCCCTCCCCCCGACAGCTCCTCACAGGACGCACACTGGCCCGAGGTGCTATCCAGCATCCCACCTCGTGCCCCCACAGCCATCTCATCTGCCCCCCCCCCCTCCCAGCCTTAGGAGCCACAGACACAGCCTCCAGGCAGAGTGCCAGCAGACTCCTATTTCAGACAAACCTCTACAGTACCCCACAGCCAGGCACCCCAGAACGCTCCAGGCACACCAGGGGGCCACCAGGTGACTTCTCACTTAGCAGGTAGCCAGAGGATGGGCCCCCTCCTGCCAGATGGGCCCTGTGATTCTGGATATCTGTTAACCCCAGAAAGAGCTGCCCTCGGCATCTTCTTTAATCTCTTCAGTCTCTACTGATGCTTTCCACTGGGCAGCCCCACCACTACCTCCTCGCTGTCCATGGAGGGCCATCTTTTGTTTCTCTGGGTGACGAGAGGTCCCCACCGCCGGTTGACCCTCTGCATGGTGGGGACGCCCCGACCGCCTGCTGACCCTCTACATGGTGGGGACGCCCCCACCCCTCTGCTGACTCCGTGGTGGGGCAACCGCACTGCCTGGTGACCCTCTGCATGGGCGGGGGGTCACCAAACTGCCTGCTGATCCTCTGCATGGTGGAGGCTCCCCCACTGCCTGCTGACCCAGTGCATGGTGGAGGCTTCCCCACCTACTACTGACTCCGTGTTGGGGCTCCCCCAGTACCTGCTGACCTTCCTCATGGGCCCCCCCCAAAACCGCCTGCTGACCCTCTGCATGGTGGGGGCTGCCCCCAACCGCCTGCTGACCCTCTGCATGATGGGGGCTGCCCCCAACCGCCTGCTGACCCTCTGCATGGTGGGGGCTGCCCCCAACCACCTGCTGACCCTCTGTATGGTGGTGGCTCCGCCGCGGCCTGCTGACCCTCTGTATGGTGGTGGCTCCGCCGCGGCCCGCATGCCCTCTGTATGGTGCGGGCTCAGCCGAGGCTCCGCCGTGGCCCGCTGACCCTCTGTATGGTGGGGGCTCTGCCACGGCCCGCAGACCCTCTGTATGGTGGGGGCTCTGCCACGGCCCGCAGACCCTCTGTATGGTGGGGGCTGCACCACGGCCCGATGACCCACTGCTTGGTGGGTGGCGCCACCCCCACTGCTTGGTGGGTGGCGCCACCCCCACTGCTTGGTGGGTGGCGCCACCCCCACTGCCTCCTACCCTATGGGTGGGGGTGGGGAAGCCTTTCTCACTTGCTGCTGACCCTCTGGGTGGGGAGGTCCCACAACCGCTTGCTGACGCATAAAACTCAACATTGACAACAGTTTCTGGTGCATATCGCATAGATGTGCGAAAATGGAGGTATATCACCCTCTGAGATGGGTGCCTGGTGGTCTTATAATGGTTGTGTAGAATTGTTGGTGAAGTATGTACAACCTCATATTTTAGAAGATCCCTTCCTCTCATACAAGGAGCAGCATTTTAGTATAGCATGCGAAGTTAGGGAGGCCAGATTTGGGGCTGGGATCCCATGTGTTGTGCTCTGTTTGCATTTCACTAGCACTTCATACACCGATGTGGAGTGTGGATCAAAAAGAGCAGATGTGTAGTATGTTTCACCATTCGGGTGCTTGGACTTTGTGAAAGTATTTTCATGTGCATGATGAATGATGTGGGTGGTGCTCACTTCTGACATTAGGTTTTGCACTTACTTGAATTTTGACTCTGAGAATTTCATTTGCTTTGTGTAACTGTAGCATTTGGAAGAGTGGGGGCTGTGAAGGTATTCCCTTTGCAGAAAGTGTTTTGGTGATAAAGTTCTGGTGTTGCTTTCTTGTGTGGCTGCGCTGATACATGGAGTGCAACGAAAAAAGAGACAGATCTTAAGTTGGGCTAAGTTGCAGCTCATCTTTCGCATTGCTAATGGATCATGTGATATCTGTACTTTCATTGTGGGTGATACAGTGGCTGGTTGTTGTGAATCTGTATTGATAATTGGGAAGAGGGGTTTACTACTTTTATGAAATCCAGAGGTTTACGTAACAAAGATGTAATTTCACCTGTTTTTCCATTTTTGTCTCATTTTTCCTCAAAGACCCAAGAGACAAGCGAAGCCAGCGGCGGATGAGGGCTTCTGGGACTGCAGTGTGTGTACCTTCAGGAACAGCGCAGAGGCCTTCAAATGCAGCATTTGTGATGTGCGGAAGGGCACCTCCACCAGGTACTGAGGCCGCTACCTCTCTTGCCTTCCTCTGTCTTAACCTAACCCTGAAAGGGCTATTTCTGCCCCTCACAATCACCTCCTTCCTTGGGTCCTCGGCACAGATAAGTTGACTTACAAGTAAAGCATCTGCCCTTTCACTTTCCCTTCAACCACTTTTTCCCCAACCCTGGAAGAAGTTTTACTTCTGCTCTTGTCAGGAGTACATTTCCAACCTCTTCAGTATGGGGAAGGATCAGAGAGGAGCTGATGAAAACACCTAAAACATGCAAGTTGGGTTTGCACACACTCCAAAGGGGATACCAACCCTGAAACTATGGCTTTCCATTGCCACCAGCCCCAGTATGTAGATTAGCTGAAAGGTGGCAAAATATGGGAATTGCTAGTTTTTCAGCCTTACTATATTATGAGCCCTTGCATAATCAGAAAGGCCATTATTAGAGCTCCTATATAACGAAATTAGTACCATAATTTGTCGCCGCTCTACATGATACCAAAGGGACAAGTTTTTTTTATTTTTTTTTATTTTTTTTAACAGGACAAGTATAGAGAGAGAGAGAGTAACCGCTCCCATGGACAAGTAGATATTTCATTAAATTCCCCATCCCGGACTGTCTTGTATCTGTTTAGCTTCGACTGGTTCTCTCGCCCAGTCTCTTCCAACCTGTTACCGCTGTGGTTCCCTTGGAAAGGGCTACTAAGAGGAATTCTGCCACCCACTTTCTCCTTGGAACCCTATCCCCACCCACACACACTAAGGTGGTGTTCTTTAATGCTCCCCTTCCCCCATTTGAATTCACTCGTTCCTTATTTTTTCTGTTTGATGTGTTTTTGTTTTCTTCCTTCATCGGTTTGCTGAAACCATAGTGATCTAATTTTAAGGTAACTCTCTACCCGCTAAATGTAAATACGAGAAGAATTTTCTGGAAATTGAATTGTTGCTCGATTTTATTTTTGCGTTTGTTAAAGTTATGACCAGTCTCTTTGCTTAAATTATGGCTGCATGCCTTGTCGACGTTGGTTGTTGTGTTGAAAAGGAACGTAAGAAGAACGTTCACTGAATGGGTCCCATAGGCCTGTGCTGCAATGTGTGATTGGCTGTCTTTGTGGTCGTTGCCTTGTGAGCTCCAGCTACATTGGTCAGTGCGATTCAGACAAGGCTCCAGAGGTTGGACGTCTCCTCTTCCCAGGCTCCTCCCAAAGTGCAGATCTGAATCTGGTACTTAGTTTGGTGCTTTGGTCTTCTTTTAAAGTTAATTTTGAGTTGTATTGTGTGTTTTTGAAACAATCCTTTCTTTTTTAAAAACCCAACATGCGACAAGTTGTGAAGGAAGAGCCCATTGCAACTGGACTCTGGGTGTCCCAAAAATGTAATCATCTGTTCACACTTTTCTGCTGGTAACCAAAAGGTCTGCACTTGAATAAAATTGTGATTAATAGGTGTGAATGTTCGGCCTATATGAAGCAAAAAACAAAGCCATTTAGTTCTTTGGTCGCAGTTTACTGTTTACCTTGGCAGGTATTAACTTGAGTGAGCGGGAGCTGCAGGTGTCCCAGCTAAAACCTCAGTGTGTACAAATTTTGTTTACAAGGTTTAAAGATTTTTATAATGTTTACGAGTCATGTAATGTTATTGCAGTATACAACTGAAATGGTTCATCTGTTCTAATTGTCACCACACAGTCCAAACGTGTTATGTTTCCTTCCTACATGTTTGTCCTCTGTCGTGTTTTGTTGGAGTAATAGGTCCCCCCTTCAGTGGGAACCTGAGAAGCTGATGAGCAGCGGTAAAGGGTCTCATGAGGGATGTTAAGAGAATAATTTGTTTTTATGCACCTTGCTACTACTCGCCTGGCACCCCTTTACAAATTCCACAGCTGAGAAATTGAGTAGAAGGGTATTTGCTAAAGGAGTGCTATTAATAACAAGGACTGCACTCGGATTGCTTGGCAAACATGCAGCTGTGGGGCTGTGAGCATGGCATAACTTTCCATGGTACTGTCTAAGTTATGGATTAGAAAGTTAAAGTCGATTCTGCTGACGCAGTGTCTATGTTGTAGTGATGGATCCTTGTACGGCTCTATATTTAGGTGTCCTCTTATGGGTTATTGACACCTGACTTGGAAAAGTGCATTCATTGTTCATATCTAAGATGGCAGCCTCCTCTCAACCATTACAGACCCATATTCCTTTTTTATGTAGTTGCATACTTTTGCTTATGCAAACACAGGGTTGGGTGTGGATGCAGCACCCAAGGCTTTCCTCCAGGTTTGGTGCAGTCATTGTCTTGTAAATGATTTACCAATGGGCTTTTTGACATCTGCTACAGTGGGCAGACTGAAGGTATACAATCTGATTTGGGGTGAGTAGTGGGTTCATTGTCTTCAGGAGACTCATGCATTTTGAACTTCTCTGAAGTCCACTTTGAGGTAGAGGGCAGCTCGCAGAAAAGATTAGTCAGTCATGTTTAACCAGGGTTTTGTACTGACCCTTATTATTATTCCATTTTTTTGTTTTTATACAGATTATGCACTTTTAGAGATGACCTATCCATTTCACTATCCAGAAAAGCATTAACCGAACTCTTACCGTCTCTTGGACTGTTTTTGTTGCAACTGGGCTTTCGTTAATGTGTCTGGGCATAAAGTACTAATTCTTAGTAAGCCTAAAGAAGTGACATATGTATTCTCAGTGTGACTGATATTACCACTCCAAGTGTGACGTACCAAAAACCTTAGCCAAATGGTGGATGGGTAGCAGCCCTGTACCAGGGGGTTACTGTGTCGGGGCCAGGCCCTAAGGATTACCACTGCATGAAAGAGGTCTTAGGATGGACAGAGCTGTGGGTCCTTCACAACCACAATACCTTTAGAAAAAAGGTACAGTATAGTGAGACTTTAAAGACCACAATGTACAACGCGTCATTTTTTAAAGTAGTAACTTGCAATGGTGCCTTTAAAAGCACATCAAGTACAAGCATTGGGCATCTTTTTACAGGAAATGTGTGTGTAATTGTCTTAAAAGCCCTTCTGTACAATAAAATTGACAAAAATGTAATAGAATATGAATGGAATTATACTTCAGGTTGGGCATCCTCAATCAGGGCACCTGTGGGACAATGTATGGGAACTGTTGTCTTTCTAGGCACATTTTAATAAAAACCACTGATAATGACTGAATGGGTTTTAAAAGTAGTTCTAAACATTGCACAGTTTTGAGTACACCACATGGTGTTAGTGAGCTCTGGGCTAGCTCCTGTGGGAATTAAAAATATATAGAGAAATACAGCTTTCACAGCAATATACAAATCCTTTCAATAGGGCCTAAGAGGAATCATCGCATTGTTAGCATGGTTGTTTAACAGCTAAACAGTTGCCTATGATGGTAGTCTGTGAGTCTACATGTAACAAAATACTTGTTTATAACCTGAACACTGATGAGAACCAACTGTTAAAAGTTTACCGGCTTTATCAAATGCTTTTTTCAATTAATAAGACTGATTAGATCAACTGTCTTTGTCATAATGTTGCATAAGAAGCAGACCTGACCTGTGGTATTGGACATAACGTTTTCAAGTACATTAATCAGGTCTATAGTTTGTCACCTTAACCAACTTGGACCTACAGTTTTGTGTATAAGAAGCAGACCTGACCTATGACATTGGCCTATAGTTTCACCTTAACCAACTTGGACCTGTTTAACAGCTAAACAGTTGCCTATGAGGGTAGTCTGTGAGATTACATGTAACAAAATACTTGTTTATAACCTGAACACTGAACTAAAAGCTTACTGGCTTTAACAAATGCTTTTTTCAATTAATAAGACAGATTAGATCAACTGTCTTTGCCATAATGTTGCATAAGAAGCAGACCTGAAGTGCGGTATTGGACGTAATGTTTTCAAGTACATTAATCAGGCCTTTGGTTTGTCACCATAACCAACTTGGACCTACAGCTTTGTGCATAAGAAGCAGACCTGACTAACCAACTTGGACCTACAGTTTTGTGCATAAGAACCAGACCTGACCTATGGCATTGGCCTATAGTTTATCACCTTAACTAACTTGGACCCACAGTTTTGTGCATAAGAAGCAGACCTGACCTTGGCATTTGCCTATATTTTATCACCTTAACCAACTTGGACCTACAGTTTTGTGCATAAGAAGCAGACGTGACTAACCAACTTGGACCTACAGTTTTGTGCATAAGAAGCAGACCTTTGTGCATAAGAAGCAGATCTGGCCTACGGCTTTGGCCTATAGTTTGTCATCATAACCAACTAGGACCTAAAGTTTTTGAGTGTAAGCTTTTTCACAAGGCAACCATCAGACAGTCATAACATTAGAAAGGCATACAGAATTACAGTGAGCTAAGCAACTTATTATCTCTCATAACCTGGGCCTAGCAAAGATATAGCAAATCTTAAATATCCAAGGTATGTCACATGAGGCATCCAACACCAAAATCTCCTTACCTTCTACGGTAATCTGTGAGATTCTGTGTAACAAAATACCTCTGTGTGGTGTAAGCTGTAATATAGAGTAATACCAATCAACCTATATGGCTATTTACATGGACACCTGCTTTCACAATAAGTACCCCAGTGCTGGCGTCTTTATCTTAACATCTCATAAAAAAATATTAGGCCTGTAGCCATGATCATTGGCTTGCCACCATAACCAACTCAGTTCTGCTGTATCGAGTATAAGCTTTTGCACAAGCCAAAAAGTGCAACACAAGCTGTTATCTTTTTTTTTAAAATATTTTTTTTTTAATTTTTTTTATTTCGCGGAAGCACAGAAGCTTGACCTGATCAAATCCTATACTAAAGGCCATTGTCGATTGAGCCCTTTTCTCAGTAGTGCTTTGAAAGTTATTTGTTGATCACATATGATCTGCCAACAATTTCACTGTGAAGCCAGACCTAATGCCCACAACTACAAGAATCCATGTGGGTTCTTGTAGTTGTGAGCATCCCATACTGCTCTCAAACACAAAACTGCCCTTTGTCGTCTAAAGTTAATGATGGAAGGAGAGCATGTACGGCCTATGATGCATTAATCATGACTGCCTTCCTTACGTCTGTGCTGTTGCCAGAGAAAAGCAAATTGTAAATTAACTAGTTATCTGAGACAATTTAATAGCAGTACAATCTCATGTGCGCATCCCTGGAAGTTCATGCTCAGGCGGCCATGCTGCTGCCTTGGGTAGTTGGGTAAATAAAGTAGTCGCAGCTACGTGGAGTTGAAGCACTTTTTCTGTGGAAGCACACAAACGAAGCCAAATCTTAACCTGTACTCCTGGCTACCAATATGTGGACAGAGCCAAAATGCATTCCTACAGGACTTCTGAAAGCTTTTTTAGGTTAGTCACATTATGTTATGTAGACTTGTAGACGGCACTAATCGCCTGTGAGGATATTCAGATGCTTAAGCCGGTGAGTGGGTGAATGACTCCACATAGTTATTTGAGGAGCTAGGTCTTTCACTTCTGACAGAGCTCAAGAAGTGAGTAGGAGGCCTTGATGTGCTGAGGGAGGCCGTTCTATGTTTTGGGGGTGATGTAGGAGGGAGTGCGTTGGTGTCTGGATGCCTGGTGAAAGTATGAGGTCTGCTGGTCCAGTGTTGTATAGGGCTTTGCATGTTTGAGTGAGGAGTTTGTGTCTGCTCTTGTGAACGAGGAGCCAGTGAAGCTCATTTAGGTGTTCGGAGTCCAGTATGAGTCCTGCGGTGGCATCCGCGATAGTCTGATTTCATCGTAGGAGTTGCTTTGAGATTACGGCACAGAGTGCGTTGGCATAGTTGAGCCTGCTTGTAATGAGTTATATCCAGCGACAACTGCACTGTCAAGCCAGACCCAAAAATGCCATTCTGCTGCTCCCTTTACCTAAGCTCGCATTCATTCCCAGAGGCTGCTTTGCACTTTGCTCCATGGTGTAAAGGTGTGTGTGATGTCTAGCATAGGTTTGCCTAGGTAATTGGTATAACCTTCCACATATTGGATGTCTTTTCTGTCCTGTCCAGTTTTGTGCCTTCTTCCAGGAGGCAGTGTTTTTTTTTTTTTAATGCAAAGCTCAATCTAGCTATCATAGTAGAATGACCTTTTGATACAAACCTTGTTTTTATTGATGCCCATGCTGAAAGTTTCACTAAGCTGAAAATTAAGGAATGGGTTGAAAGTTTGATTCACAATGCAGGGGGACAGGTCTTTAAAGTTGACTTACATGCTTAACATGCTGACCATAATCTGGGTGGAAGGAAGTAGTAATTTGAGCTAATCTTTTGTTTTCAATCTCTACTTTAACCTGAGAGCCGTGCCTCTTTCAGTTGCATTTGAGTCTGATGAGCAGAGGATAAAATTCAATTAAAAACAGAAAAAGAAGCCAGAGTGTTTTACTGTTGCCAACGGCATATGGAATGTATAAAATGAAAAGGTTGCAGAGGCTTTGAGGACACACGAAAATCTGACTATGTTGGTCCTGATGTGCTTTGCATTTAACACTCTTGCAGACGATTGAAAATATTAGTGTCAAGGTCGAACCTTGGTTTAAAGTGGTCATTGAAACATACATGTTTTTTTGACTGGGGTTGGGTGGGGTGGGGGGCACAGTTAAGCATTTTGTCTTTCCTTGCCCATTGTACTTGTATTCAAGATGTTTGTACTTGTGGCTGTAGTGGTTGCAAATGCAGATTGGAATCAATAACACATTATGTACTAATCATTTTGATGTAAGAAATAGAGCTGTGCTGATGCTGTGAATATGTTGTAACAATATTTTATAAGTCCAATTTGAGACTAAAGAATCCCATGTAAGCTGTTTAATCCTAGGTAACCTTATTAACAGCTTTAACTTTATTTGATAGTATTTGTAGTCAGAGATTTGTTGAGGTTTCAAGTAAATTATTGATGTATGGTATTGACAGGTTGCTCCACACAACACTTTTAAGGCATATTATTTCTGCACTTAAATGTACCGACCCTCTGGTCCCATGTTCCTTAATTATGATGATTTCAATGTATTGATAAACATTTTGAGCGTGATTTTACATTTCTGATAAGTCGGTCATTGCTGCTTTTGTGTCGAGCTCAGTGGTGGCAGGTAATTGTACCTTTCTAGATGCCTATTACTTGCTTAGATATGCCAGCACATTTCCCATCCCAAGTTCTTTGAACTGTGAGGCATGAAGTGCATTAGCGTTTAAGTCAGAATTGTTTGGCGCCTAAAGTTTCCAATTGATAACCTGTTTTTAGTAAAATAATTCAGGCTTTTGAAAGTTCCTTTGTGTGTTGACTACCGATTCTTCCCAAACCTTTGACTTGAGGGATTGATGGACCGCCAAAGCGTGGCAGTAGGCAGCATGTCAGTCTGAGCTGATAACTTGGAGATGGCTTGAACAAAAAATGGTTCTCAGGATAAAGGTCTGAACAAGCTTTTTCTTCAACCTGTGGTCAATTTACTTTTCAGAGTAGCTGTAGTGTTTTTCATTAGCTAGTGTAAGGCTTTGGGTTGCTTATGAACCAAGATTGAAATGTACATAACATTTCCTGTTGCATAGAACGTATAATTTTTTTTCCATTCCTCCTGTGCTTGTGATGATGAATAAGTGCCCTACACGATTGTTTTTTGTAGTGGGCTCTATGCAGAATACCAGTTCATCTGACGAAAAGGTCCGTCCTACCAGCCTTAGCTTGTGCCAGATCATATTAAATGCACTGCTTACATCCGAATGTGAGTGTCACATTGATTGAGAAATTCAATTTAATTGGCTAGATAATTAATGGCCATCAGGCCCCTAAGCCTTCTAGTTGGGACATTATGATGCTTTTTTATGAGATCTTGGTGAATTTCCCTCCAACACAGTGGTTCTTAACATAATATTATCTGATGCGTACCACTATTTTGGAATCATTACCAAAGGCTTACCCATGTTTTTTTCCCCTTGTTTCACATGTGCTTTTGAACAAAAAGTATATACTGTGCAGCAGAAATATTAAAATACTTTTTAAAGATGGATAAATTACTTGGTTTCAACTATTTATAATGAACATTTGTGGCATTATTATAACATTTACTAATTGATTACAAAATGTATGTGCACTAATGTGATTAATTTTGAATCCTCTTTTAAATATCTCCTCCTGAAATATATATTTTATGGTTGTCCAATAACGGATGAAATTGCTTCGCTATAGTTTCTTAAAATGTGCAACTGGCTCATTGGGGAATCTTTTCCCAGATGTTTTTATTTGAAGATGCAACACAAATTGCGGGGAGAATTATTTTAGCCAATGTGATGTGAAAGTATCAATTCATGTAGTTGAAACAAGAAGGGAAATGTTACTTACAGTATTATAAAGCACTTCTCTGCACCAGCGCTATAGTAGTAATGACTAAATGTAAACCGGTGTGAGAGACATCGTTGAGCAATATGGATTGTGTTACAGAGGAGGAGGTCATTACTTGTATATAGAATTAAACTAATCAATGTACATCGCTTAATCCCGAAAGCTGAGAACTTTGTACCAGAAATAAACATTCAATGTATATAACATCACCTTAAATACTAGTTTTGTATTGCTTTCTTGGTCGGTACTGGCTAAGACTCTAAATTGGAAGAGAAGAAGTAACCAGGTACGTTGTGTGTTAAGGAGAAAACAACATTGTGAAAGGGAAGTACAAATGGAGCTAAACCACTCACAATCTCTATAGAGAACACTAATGCAAACTATACTGTCAGCCATCTTGGAATCACTGGATTGATCCTCAAAACATCAAATTGTGCAGACGTTGTTTGGCACGTATTTAGAGAGGCTTGGCTAGGGTAATCCTACTATTCTTTGAGATTATGGAGCTCAACCCAGTTAAAGTGACCTATTACTCACACAGTTGAGTTCTGCATGAAATATTGAAGTCCCTACAGCTAACAGGGCAGACTATGGAATACTTATTTTTTAAAGACAGTTTTATAAGAAATCAAGCAATAAGATTTAGTTTGATAGTCCTACTTAACTAATCCAACATCTGTGTAAAACATTAATTAAAATGTGAGAGTTGTAAGCTTAAAGCTCTGCAGTGGTGTAATCTTAACCATAGTTTAAGGTAACCGTACGAAAGCAAAGATCTGGAGATTGAGTCTGTATAGCTGTTAAAAACCAAACTGTAATGTGGATACGATTGTACGGATGCTGCTGGAGAAAAGGGCTGAACAATGCAAACAAGGTATTCAAAGGTGAAGGGAATAAAATCATTTTAAACCGGGGTTAGCAGGTTACTGTACTATAGACATGTCCTAAATTGATGATTTTTGAAAATCTCCCTAAAACACAAGTTCAAGAACTAAAAATGAGCTTAACTCTTGAATGTGCTGTTGAGACTTATCAACACTACCCATATCAGAAAATGTTTTAACCTATTGAAAATATGGGTAATTAAAATAAAGTTAAGCAAAAGTCCAGAAAAAAAATCTTATAATTTGACATGTGATCACTCATTATTGATATGGATATGTGGATCAAACAGAATGTTATCCATGCTAAATATCTTAAAGTGCAGCACACTATTGAATATTAAGAGGATTAGGTTCAGGTGACCTCAAACAAAGGATGTTTGTGAAGGATATGAATGGTTGAGAGATCACCAGTTTGGACTTTATTTCTCCTCTGTCATATAGGTAGTATTTGCCTTTGGGGCAGAACTTGGGCTTGAAAGGAGTTTAATGTCGTCTTTTGATAAATTGTAAAAGAAAGTCAACTTGGGTGACTTGAGCAGCGAAATAACACAAGGGCATATTAAGCAGAGTTTAGATTTATTGGGAGAGATCATCTTGGAGTATAGACAAAAACCTGAGCAATAGTGCACATAGAAGAAAATATTAAAGTATTTCTTACTTATATAGTCCAATGAATATAGTGTGTAGGACAAAGACATTGTATCCAAATAGTACTAAATTGAGTCTGACTAGTTGTCTTGGTAATTTACTCTGAAGACAGGGTACTCATTGTTTTGAATTACCATATGAAACAGAATGGACCAGTTGAAGCAAAGATAGCTTCATGGCACACACTCTGTGAATGATGGCTTGATAATCACTCTGCTGGACTGTGTGTGTGTACATTCATTATGCCATGGTAGACCTGGCTGTGTCGCCTTCTGCGTGGGTAGATTTTTTTTTAATAAGTAACCTTCACACTTCTTGAGTGACAGAACAGTGAGTGACTGAGTAACTTAGTTTGAAGTATAACGGTACATATCACAAATTAAACGTTAAAGTGGAAAATATCTTGATAAGAACTGATCTAATTACTGTGGTTGCTAATATCTGTACAAAATGGTGTTCAGTACCTAAAAAGCAAACAAAAGCTTGCTGAGCCACTTAGTGATATTGAAAGGATTAGAGAATGCCACCACCGTATACAGATCATCATGGCATTTTATTTTAATACCACTTCTGGGGAAGAGAGCCACTTTAATCATGAATGGGCCCATCACCTCCCCAAACCCATCTGTCGGGGCGAAGGACTATATCACAAAGAGGACATTTTAGTCAATTAGTTGAGTAAAATGAATTTGTGCGTGCTAAATGGGTGATTCTCAGGTGCTGTTTTAGCATAGTTTACTTGCATTAGGGGACAAAATAACCTCCATTTTGGATGCATCCTGATTGATTGCTGGGTACCCAAATCACGGAGTTGGCTGCATTCGTTGCATGGATGCTCCAGAATTAATATTTGGTGATAAGGAACAAGTACATGGGGAGGGTGAATGTTTAATTAAAAAAAAATGCTGTCCTTAAATCTGATACAGTAGATAACCCGGAGTATACTATCCAACAGTAAAATATTAGGAAGCGCTCAAAATGGAGGACTAATAGTAAATTACTTGTGTCAAGTAAGAGTAGTTTTTGAGAATACAGCAATTACACTGCAATCCATAATGTGTGGTTAGCCGTACACTGGTAAAAAAAAATTAAGATTATACCATGTAAATAATTGGATAGATCTGTCAGTAAAGTATATTTGTACCATATATAAATAATCGCATAGATTTGTTTATAAAGTATAAGCATTAGTGGAATGCATTCAAAATATTACTAAACAGAAAAAGATAGTACTTGCCTGACTAGAAGGAGGAGCCTGACTCCACGTTTTGCTCAGACTGGTGGGCCCTGGCTTTGAGGGAGCTGTCCCTAAAACTGCTTGCGGCCCGGCAGTCTGCACGCACCGGCATGCGTGACTCCAAGAAGGGCTCAGTTGAAGATCACGGACTGATTTCGGAGCACCAAGTCCTCCTCTTTCCATTCGAGGTCCTCGGGAAAGAGGCATGAGAAGAAGTCCAGTTGGACTTCGTCTTCACCTTGTTTGTCGGCTGATGAGACGGGCAGAGAACATCTGCATTCCTGGCACGGTTCTGCGGGGCTGTTAGCCAGTTTGACTCCACGCCTCTCACCCTTTCCGGGAGCCGGATCGACACCCGCTCAAATACAGGAGTTCTGTGAGGCCATGCGCCGTACATTATAACGGGCCGACCCCTCTCGCATGCCTTTGGACCCCCAGGGTTGGATGAGACTTCAACCAGATCCACGCTGGCGGCTTTGGCCTTGGCTCCGGCAGAGTCTCCGGGATCCAAGTCGGCATCTAGACTGGTGGTGGTTGTACCCAGACAACCATTTCCGGCGCCAGTCATGACACTGATGCTACAGCGGGCGCCAAACCCATCCTCATAACAGATAAGCCGGAACAGCGTCACACGATGCAGACGGCATTGACTGTGCCTTATTATTCACAGCAAGGCATGGGTGAAAAGTGGGAGGGGTCACTGGACACTTTAGGACACCAGTTGGAAAGATCGTTGGACTGGTATGAGTAGCTAGGAGAGACCAGTGGCCTGGATACCTCTCCAGATACTGGCTTGCTCGCTCCCCCAACTGTGGGTACGGAGGAGGGAGCATCCTGTGCAATGGTGGTTCATAAGGCAGCTGAGATGCTTGACCTCAAACTGCCCTCAGAGGCTGTCAAGACAGACATCTTGACGGAAGTGCTTCAGCCTGAGACTTTTACATCTGAACCCCTTTTGCCCTTCAATGAAGTAATTGCAGATGCCTGCTGGGAACTTGGTCCAAGCCCGGCACAGGGGCACCTGTTAATAGGATGCTTGCCCCCGCCATTGCCCAGCTCTGGGTGATCCTAGCTTTCTCAGCTAATACCCCACCCCTGAGAACTTGGTAGTCCAAGCCTCCACTGCGTATTCCCTTCCGCTCCTCCGGAGAGGGAGTCAGAGGCTGGACCGCCTTGGGAAGAAGTTGTTTTCTTCCACCAGCCTGGCACTGAGGTCAGTGAACACGTTGTGTTTATTGGGCCATATCTCACATACCGTTTGGGACACTGTTTCGCAAGTGCTGCTTCAGGTCCTGGAGGAGGCGCTGACCATACTCTCCCAAGCAATGAAAGACAGGAGAGATGCAGTTAAGTTCACCATCCAGTGTGGCTTATATACGACTAACTCGCTGGGCAGAGCAGTTGCCTCGACAGTGGCCTTATGGCGCCACACCTGGCTGAGGACATCTTGTTTTTCTGGGAATGTCCAAGCAAATCAGATGGACATGCCCTTCGATGGCTCTTGCTTGTTGGGTGAGAAGGCAGACTCGGCGCTGGAGCACTTTAATGACTCTCGAGAAACGGCCTAGTCCTTGGGCCTCTTGGTGACCCCTCGTCCACAGTCTGCCTTTCGGCCCTTTCGTGGCTATGGCAGCCCTATGCCAGCCACGGTCCTGCACAACCAACCCAGGGTTTGCAAGGTCGTGGGCATGGTGTCTTCAGACCTAGAGGGTCTGCAGGCCAGAACTCGTCTGCCACACAGCCCCTGTGAGAAAGTAGCCTCTTTCTAGTATGGTAACCCCCATTTTTTTGGCCTGTTTGTGAGTGTTTTCAGAGTGTTTTGCCTGTCTCACTGGGATCCTACTAGCCAGGACCCCAGTGCTCATAGTTTGTGGCCTATGTGTGTTGTGAGCATGCTTGACTGTGTCACTGAAGTTCTGCTAACCAGAACTCCAGTGCATATACTCTCTCTACTTACCACATTTGTCATTACACTTTAGTGACTCCATATTCCAATTTTGATTGGCACACTGGACCCCCCCTTATATGTCCCTAGTATATGGTACCCAGGGCATTGGAGTTCAAGGAGATCCTTATGGGCTTCAGCATTTCTTTTGCCACTCATAAGGAGCTCATACAAACCTTTCATCAGGACTGCCACTGCAGCCTGCGTGGAATAGTGCACACACTATTTCACAGCCATTTTTCACTGCACCAGGTAACTTGCAAGTCACCTATATGTCTAACCTTCATTTACTGAAGGCTAGGTGCAAAGTTACTGTTTGTGAGGGCACCCTTGCACTAGCAAAGGTGCCCCCACATTGTCCAGGGCCAATTCCCCAGACTTCGTGAGTGCGGGGACACCATTATAAGCGTACACTACATATATGTCAATAGATATATGTAGCTTCACAATGGTAACTCCGAAAATATGGCCATGTGAGGTGTCTAAGATCATGGAATTGACCCCCGAATCCAAATCTGGTATTGCGGTGCCAATCCCATGCATCCTGGGGGCTCCAACATGGACCCCCAGTACTGCCAAACCAACTCTCTGAGGTTTCCTCTGCAGCCCCAGCTGCTGCCACCTCACAGACAGGGTTCTGTCCTCATGGGGATTGAGCAGCTCAATCCCAGGAAGGAACAACAATGCATTTCCTTTAGGAGAGGGGTGTTACACCTATTTCCACCAGGAGAGGGTTTAACAGGCATGGGAGGGGCACAGACGGTGCCCTCCTTGCATAATTCAGTCTACACCGGTTCAGGGACCCCCACTCCCTGCTCTGGGGCAAAACTGGACAATGGAAAGGGGAGTGACTACTCCCCTTTCCATCACCACCCCAGGGGTGGTGCCTGAGTCCCTCCAGTGTGTCCCAGACCTCTGCCATCTTGGATTCCAAGGTGTGGGGACCCTCTGGAGACCTCTGAGTAGCCTGTGCCAGCAGGTGACGTCCGAGACGTCTCCTGATAGGTGCATACCTGCAAAGGTAGCCAATCCCCCTCTCAGGCCCATTTAGGGTCTCTCCTCTGGGTGTTTCCTTAGATTTGGTTTGGAAGATTCCTCCAGGACTCCCCTTCATCCTCTGCTTCAGCTTCTGACCGTCGGATCAACCGCAGCCTGCTTCAGGGACCACTGTAACTGCAACAAAGTATCCAGGATGACTCCTGTGACCTGCAACTTCAGCTGCAGCCAGCAACTGCAACAGTTTCCATGGTGTGCACGCTCTGAGGACCGCCTGTCTTCACCCTGCACCAGAAGAACCGAAGGAATCTCCCGTGGAGTGACGGAGTCACTTCCCTGCTTCTGCAGGCACCCTTCTGCAACCGGTACTGTGGGACTCCTCTCCTGAAGACTAGTGTGCTTCCTGGAACACAGATGGTGGACTGAAGTGAGCCAGACTGTGCAAAGGTCCAGCAGTCCAAATTTGGTGGAGGTAAGAGCTTGCCTTCCTGTGCTGTGACAGTACCCATGTGCACTGCATCTTCTGCAGCTCCTTGGGCTTCTGTGCACTTCTTCCAAGAATCCTTTGTGCTCAGAGTAGCCCAGGTCCCCAGCACTCCATCCTGCGACGCACAGCTCCCTGAGTTGGTCTCCGGTGGCGTGGAACCTTCCAGTGTAGTGCTGCGACTGCCGCACTTTGCATCTTCTTTGTCCCTGTGTTCTGGGACTCCTGTGGGTGCTGCCTGGCCTTCTGAGTCCCCTCAGTCTCCTCAGTCCAAGTTGAGACCCCCAGGTCCCTCCTGGGTCCAGGCAGCTTCTTTTTGACGTAAACCGCGTATTTGCTTGAACCAAGGCTTGTTGGCGGTATCCAGCAACGCAAACAGCCTGCATCCAACGACTCGATTTGGGACATCTCCTGCACCACGCAGGAGCCCGCAGCCATCTTCTTTGATGCTCTTCTGTACTTATCTTCTGACCGGAGATTCCACTTTTGTACCTTCTTCTAGGTTGGGAGTCCTTCCTGGACTTCTGGACTTGGTCTCCTCTCTCCACAGGTCTTCATGTCCAGGAATCCATTGTTTGTTTCTTGCAGTCTTGCTTGGTTCTTGCATAATTCTTCATCACGACTTGTAGTATGTCCTGAGGAAACTTGTTGTACTTTACTCCTGCTTTCCTGGGCTCTAGGGTTGGGTACTCTACTTACCTTTGGTGTGTTTCTACATCCCCAGTGCCCCTCTACACACTACACTTGCATATGGAGGAATTTTACATTTGCATTCCAATATTTTAGTATATGGTTTGTGTTGCCCCTGGGCCCATTGTAATCTATTGTATTTTCTACTGTTTGCACTATTCTATGACTGTTTACTTACCTGATTTGGGTTACAATTCTATATATTGTGTATAATACTTACCTCCAGAAGGAGTATTGCCTCTGAGATATTTTTGGCCTTGCGTCACTAAAATGAAGTATCTTGATGTTTGGGAACACTGAGTGTTGTCTTTGCTTGTGCATAAGTACTGTGTAACTATAAGTGGTATTGCAGAAGCTTTGCATGTCTCCTAGTTCAGCCTAAGCTGCTCAGCTATAGCTACCTCTATCAGCCTAAGCTGCTAGAACACTTCATAGGGGATATCTGGGCCTGGTATAAGGTGTAAGTATCCAAGGTACCCACTACAACCCAGGCCAGCCTCCTACAGCCCCTGGCAGCTGCAGCCTGAAAGCCCTCCAAGTTTGGATCTGCAGGACCGTGCTTGCCAAGTTTGAGGAAGAATACACCATCATCTCCTCCACTGGTATTCTCTGACATCAGACACATGGGTACTGCAGATCATCAGGAAGGACTATGCTCTACCTTTTCAATCCTTTCCTCCTCTTATTCCACCAACATTTGAACGGCTGGCAAAGGATAATTTGTCACTGCTCCGAGAGAAAGTTACGGCTCTCTTGACTAAGAGTTGTAGAAAGGGTCCCAGTGTCAGAAGTAGGCAGTGGCTGTTATTCCTCCTACTTTCTGATCCCCAGAAGAGCAAGGGTCTTTGCCCTACTCTAAACCTATCGACCGTAAATCTCCTGAAAAACAAGAAGTTTGAGATGCTCAGGTCTTGTCTGCCCTAGACCTAGGAGACTGGTAGGTAGCGCTAGACTTGCAGGATGTATATTTTCATATACCCATCCTATAGGCCTGCAGACGTTACCTTGTGGTTCAAGGTAGGCCACAAACACTTTCAGTTCCCTGTACTGCCATTTGGCCTTACCAGTACCCCTCGTGTGTTCACCAAGATGTTGGTGGTGGTCGCAACTCATCTGCGCAGGTCAGGGGTTTGTCTTCCCCTACCTCGACGCCTGCCTGTTGAAGGCAGGCTCACCCCAGGCTGTTGTCTCCCACCTCTAGGCTACAGTGCACATCTTGCATTCGTTGGGGTTTACTACAAATGTGCCGAAGTCACACCTGACTCCCTCTCATACGCTCTGTTTCATAAGAGCTTTTCTGGACACAGTGCCTTTTTGGGCTTAACCTCCTGAGCAGCGAGTCCAGGATATTCAGGCCATGATACCGATGTTTCCGCCTGTATCCTGGGTTTCAGTGAGAATGAAACTGCTGGGCCTCATGGCCTCTGGCCTCCTGCCAGTAAAACATGCCAGATGGCATCTGTGGACTCTGCAGTGGGATGTGAAATTCCACTGGGCACAGAATCAGGGCAATCTCGCCGACATGGTCCAGATCTCGGAGGGAACTGTGAAGGACCTGCAGTGGTAGTTAATGAACCCCGATTGGGTCAGTGGCAGAATCCTCTCCCTTCTCTAAACAGCCGTCACAGTAGTGACAGACGCGTCACTCCTGGGATGGGGCGGCCATCTGGGAGAGGTAGAGATTAAGAGGACTCTGGTCTCCACATCAACATGTTAGAGGTCATGGTGATTCGACTAGCATTGAAGGCATTTCTTCCCTCTGTCAAGGGGAAGATAGTGCAGGTTTATGGACAATACCACCACAATGTGGTACTGCAGCAAGCAAGGGGGGTTGGGGTTGTGGACTTTTTGTCAAGAGGCCCAACGTCTCTGGACATGGCTGGAACAGCAGGGCATAACCCTGGTGGTTCAAAACCTGGCATATTCTCTGAATGCCAGGGCAGAGGAACTCAGCTATCAATGCCTAGCGGATTACGAGTGGTGTCTCCATCCGGAGGTGGTATAAGGTCTCTTTCAGCAGTGGGGAGAGATTCACCTCTGAAGAGAGCGTGCAATATCAGCTGTATTGCGTGTTGGAGTTTACAAGGCGGCACTTGCTCGGCTATGCTTTGTCACAAGTGGAGCTCAGGCCTTCTGTACACCTTTCTGCCCATACCACTCCTACCCAGAGTTCTCAAGAAGATCAAGAATTGGGCCCAAGTAATCATTGTGGCTCCAGACTGGGCACGGAACGTCTGGTATCCCGAGCTTCTGAAAATGAGTATCAATCCTCCGATCAGGCTGCCCCTTCTGGAGGATCTTCTTTCGCAACAGCAGCGGAGGGTTCTTCACCCAATCCTGTCAACTCTGCACCTTCATGCATGGAGATTGAGTGGTGGCAGATGACAGCCTTCAAACTTCCTCCCGAAGTCTGTAACATTATCTTGGCAGCCATGCATTCCACCACAAAAATGGTAAACACCTGCCATTGACAAAGATTTGTAAGATATTGTACAGCGAAGTCTATTAATCTCTCTCTGCTTCTCTGATATTTTTCTGGGGACACTGAAGTGCTATCTCTCTGCTCTAAGCCTTTCTTCGGCTGCTTGAGCAACCCTCTCTTATCAAGTCCCCTATTGTAAATAGTTTCTTAAAGGACTTGTAAATATGTTTCCTCCCACGCCTTTTGTCATGCCTTAATGGGATCTCAATCTAATTCTCGCATACCTCATGTGTGCCCCTTTCGAGTCTTTGCACAATCGTCCCTTCGGCTGCTCACCATCAAGACAGACACCTTAGTGGCAATAACATCTGCCCAGCGGGTGAGTGAAAAACCGGCATCATCTAAGCAGCCATATTTCAGTGTTTTCAGAAAAGGTTGTGCTACGCTCCCATGCCTCTTTCCTATTTAAGGTGGTGAACCCATTCCATCTGGGTCAAACTGTCACCTTGCCCACCTGCTTTGCTCCCCCACATCCCACTAAAGAAGAGAAGCCACTCCTCTGGCTGCACCCAAAAATGGCATTGTCGTTCTACTTTGATCACACAAAAGAGTTCCGGGTGGACGACCAACTCTTTGTGAGGTATGTGGAAGCAAAGAAGAGACGGCAGTACAGAAGTGGACATTTTGCACTGGTTCACTCTGTTTATTAAGATCTGCTGTGCCCTGGCTAAGAAGCAATCTCCCAAGGGCTCAATCCACCAGGGGAAAAGCTGCGACCACAGCTCTAGCATGTGGAGTCCCAGGCCCGGACATCTGCCAGGCAGCAAAGTGGGCATCACTGCACACATTTGCCAAACACTACTGCCTGGACAGTCGGGTCTGAAGGGATGGGCACTTCGCCTGTTTGGTCCTGCAGGACTGTAGGAAAGTACCATCTTACCTGGCATGTTACCCCCATATTTCACTCTATATATGTTGTTTTGGTCTATGTGTCACTGGGACCCTGCCAGGAAGGGCCCCAGTGCTCATAAGTATGTGCCCTGTATGTGTTCCCTGTGTGATGCCTAACTGTCTCACTGAGGCTCTGCTAACCAGAACCTCAGTGGTTATGCTCTCTCTGCTTTCCAAATTTGTCACTGCAGGCTAGTGACTAAATTTACCAATTCACATTGGCATACTGGTACATCCATATAATTCCCTAGTATATGGTACTGAGGTACCCAGGGTATTGGGGTTCCAGGAGATCCCAATGGGCTGCAGCATTTCTTTTGCCACCCATAGGGAGCTCTGACAATCCTTACACAGGCCTGCCACTGCAGCCTGCATGAAATAACGTCCACGTTATTTCACAGCCATTTACCACTGCACTTAAGTAACTTATAAGTCCCCTATAAGTCTAACCTTCACCTGGTGAAGGTGGGGTGCAATGTTACTTAGTGTGTGGGCACCCTGGCACTAGCCAATGTGCCTCCACATCGTTAAGGGCAAAATCCCCGGACTTTGTAAGTGCGAGGACACCATTACACGTGTGCACTGTACATAGGTCACTACCTATGTACAGCGTCACAATGGTAACTCCGAACATGGCCATGTAACATGTCTAAGATCATGGAATTGTCCCCCCAATGCCATTCTGGCATTGGGGGGACAATTCCATGATCCCCCGGGTCTCTAGCACAGAACCCGGGTACTGCCAAACTGCCTTTCCGGGGTCTCCACTGCAGCTTCTGCTGCTGCCAACCCCTCCGACAGGTTTCTGCCCCCCTGGGGTCCAAGTAGCCCTGGCCCAGGAAGGCAGAACAAAGGATTTCCTCTGAGAGCGAGTGTTACACCCTGTCCCTTTGGAAATAGGTGTGAAGGCTGGGGAGGAGTAGCCTCCCCCAGCCTCTGGAGATGCTTTGATGGGCACAGATGGTGCCCATCTCTGCATAAGCCAGTCTGCACCGGTTTAGGGATCCCCCAGCCCTGCTCTGGCGCGCAACTGGACAAAGGAAAGGGGAGTGACCACTCCCCTGACCTGCACCTCCCAGGGGAGGTGCCCAGAGCTCCTCCAGTGTGTCCCAGACCTCTGCCATCTTGGAAACGGAGGTGTCTGTGGCACACTGGACTGCTCTGAGTGGCCAGTGCCAGCAGGTGACGTCAGAGGCTCCTTCTGATAGGCTCTTACCTCTCTTGGTAGCCAATCCTCCTTCCTAGGTAGCCAAACCTCCTTTTCTGGCTATTTAGGGTCTCTGCTTTGGGGAATTCTTTAGATAACGAATGCAAGAGCTCATCCGAGTTCCTCTGCATCTCCCTCTTCACCTTCTACCAAAGGATCGACTGCTGACTGCTCAGGAAACCGCAACAAAGTAGCAAGACGACTACTAGCAACCTTGTATCGCTTCATCCTGCCGGCTTTCTCGACTGTTTCCAGGTGGTGCATGCTCTGGGGGTAGCCTGCCTCCTCTCTGCACCAGGAGCTCTGAAGAAATATCCTGTGGGTTGACGGAATCTTCCCCCTGCAACCGCAGGCAGCAAAAGACTGCATCACTGGTCCTCTGGGTCCCCTCTCAGCACGACGAGCGTGGTTCCTGGAACTCAGCAACTCTGTCCAAGTGACTCCAACAGTCCAGTGATTCTTCAGTCCAAGTTTGGTGGAGGTAAGTCCTTGCCTCCCCACGCTAGTCTGCATTGCTGGGTACCGCATGATTTGCAGCTGCTCCGGCTCCTGTGCACTCTTCCAGGATTTCCTTCGTGCACAGCCCAGCCTGGGTCCCCGACACTCTAACCTACAGTGCACAACCTTCTGAGTTGTCCTCCGGCGTCGTGGGACTCCCTTTTGTGACTTTGCGTGGACTCCGGTTCACTCTTCTTCCAAGTGCCTGTTCAGGTACTTCTGCGGGCGCTGCCTGCTTCTGTGAGGGCTCCCTGACTTGCTGGGCGCCCCCTCTGTCTCCTCCTCCAAGTGGCGACATCCTGGTCCTTCCTGGGCCACAGCAGCACCCAAAAACCTCTACCGCGACCCTTGCAGCTAGCAAGGCTTGTTTGCGGTCTTTCTGCGTGGGAACACCTCTGCAAGCTTCATCGCGATGTGGGACATCCATCCTCCAAAGGGGAAGTTCCTAGTCCTCTTCTTTCTTGCAGAACTCCAAGCTTCTTCCAACAGGTGGCAGCTTCCTTGCACCCTCAGCTGGCATTTCCTGGGCTCCTGCCCACTCTCGACACTGTCGCGACTATTGGACTTGGTCCCCTTGTCTTACAGGTACTCAGGTCCGGAAATCCACTGTTGTTGCATTGCTGGTGTTTGTTCTTCCTGCAGAATCCCCCCTATCACGACTTCTGTGCTCTCTGGGGGTAGTAGGTGCACTTTACACCTACCTTTCAGGGTCTTTGGGTGGGCTATTTTTCTAACCCTCACTGTTTTCTTACAGTCCCAGCGACCCTCTACAAGCTCACATAGGTTTGGGGTCCATTCGTGGTTCGCATTCCACTTTTGGAGTATATGGTTTGTGTTGCCCCATACCTATGTGCTCCTATTGCAATCTACTGTAACTTTACACTGCTTGCATTACTTTTCTTGCTATTACCTGCATAATTTTGGTTTGTGTACATATATCTTGTGTATATACCTTATCCTCATACTGAGGGTACTCACTGAGATACTTTTGGCATATTGTCATAAAAATAAAGTACCTTTATTTTTAGTACTTCTGTGTATTGTGTGTTCTTATGATATTGTGCATATGACACCAGTGGTATAGTAGGAGCTTTACTTGTCTTCAGCCTAAGCTGCTTTGCCATAGCTACCTTCTATCAGTCTAAGCTGCTAGAAACACCTCTTCTAAACTAATAAGGATAACTGGACCTGGCACAAGGTGTAAGTACCTCTGGTACCCACTACAAGCCAGGCCAGCCTCCTACAAGGACTTTCTAGTCTAAAACATTGTTGCAGTCCACCGCCAGGATGATATGGCTTGGGTATCTAATCAAAGGTAAGGAATCTGCAGCTGGAAGTCTCTATCAGATGAACAAGGTACTTGCCTTCGGTAACGCATTATCTGGTGGAGACTCTAGCTGCGGGTCCCTTACACCCACCCATGCCTCCCCGCTCTGCTGTCTTGTTCTTAGAGTTAGGTTAATCCCTTTTTCTTGGCCCTAGTTTTGACACATTGCACCAGTTTTTGTCATGGCTCTGTGCTTCTGGCGTGGAAAGTTATGATAAAAGTAACCGACACTCGCGTGCATGGGTGTTGCTTATATAGGTGACCGTAATATGACATCCAGCACCACCAATGCCAGCAGTGCCCCAGGGTGCTGGATGCAGCCAAGAGGTTTTGCTTAGTAAAGGTTTTCGGATTCAGCCTGATGCCTGGGAAAATCAAAGGTAAGGAATCTGCAGCTAGGTACTCTACCAGATAATGTGTTACTGAAGGGAATTAACTTGTTCTTTTAGCCTGAGTCCAGCTAAGCTTCCACTATGAATTGCCTCTGTGCCTTGTGTATCTTTGACTCGTAAAGCCATAGGTCCTTTGCGAAGAGGGGGAACTTCTCTACTATGATGCACGCCATGATCGTAAAAGTAGCTAGTCAGTTTCCAGAGTTCCTCTCCTTTGTACCCCATTTCTCTCCCTTCTTTCTCTTCTTTCGTATCCATTGTGGTAAGGTCCAGGCCTTCCACTTGTATATCCAAAAATGAAAATGTGTCTCTTCTTTGCTCCAGATGCGCTCTTTTACTGATAGCAGTATCATGCTGGCTAAGCCCGTTGGTCTGGTGACCATGTAAGACTTCCCCAGAGTGCCTCTTTTGTATGCCTGTGGCACCATCCCTCTGGTGGCTATGCTGTCCTGCTTCTGCCCTTTCACCCTTGGTGCTGCTCCCCAAACCTTTGTGGGTAGTGAATTTTGCACTTGTTGCTGTGGGCTTGTCCAAGTCCCTTTCTGGTGATGTGCTTCCCCATCATTGTGTCTCTTCGTGTGGTGTTGGTGTCCTTCTACTTTAGGGAGCAGTAGCGGGCCTTGTCTCCCTGAGTGCTTCTACTCCACTCCCACCTGATGTGCCCAGCTCCCCTTTGTTTGAGAACAGCAATGGCACAAATGACTTTGGACATTCCTGCACTTCCGCACAGATTTGCTCACCATTATTTCCCTTTGCCTCTTTCCTGGTTGCTGGTGTTTCTGATGCTGCGACAGGTTCTCTTGTATCCTCCTTCTCCCCTTTCTTGCTGCTTCTGCTCGTGTTTTGCTGCCCTTTCCTGGCTTCTTCTTGGCTTCTTCCCTCACGTCTGTTTCTTCCTTGGATATATCTTCGCAGTCGCTACTGGCTGTTTCGTGTGCTGGTCGCTCTTCTACACCTTCTCCCCTGATTTGTTTTAGTTGTCATAATTTGCTATGTGTCGCCACCACCTTCCTTGTAGCCTTCAATATTTCTTCTAGGTCGCACAGCAGGCTGCTGGCCTGGCCCTCCATGTTTATGCTGTTATGCCTCGGCTTCCTAGTCCCCGTGGGCAGCTGGGTCGCGTCACCCTGGAGGGCTCTTCCTAGACTGTTTGCTGTCTATTGTCCTACAACCAGGTCATGTTGCCCTCACGAGCTGTCCCCACCTGCTTCGTAGCCCTCTTTATAAGGGATGCTATGTTGCCAACTCTAGTTGCGTCACCCTTGAGGACTGTTCCTCTGTTGTCTTCCTTGTTGCTTATGCAGCCAGGTCATGTTGTCTATGAGGCTGCCCCTTAATGTTTGATGGTTATTCCAGCAATGGTATGTCCTTTATGGCCCCCTGCAGTAAACCAAAGCCGGGGGGTCCTGTATTTCATTGGCTGCTGCTTGGTTAATTGTGCTGCCATGGCTGCTTTCTATGGAGGCTCTGCCTGCCCTGTTGAACAATCGCCTTTGTCTGCTTTATTGTGATGCGCTGCTTGAATTGCCCTTTATTTTTAAGCATTGTCCCCTTTAATGGAGAAGTGTGGCACAATGGTTAGAGCCGCAGACCCTGATGCAGAGATTTGGCCCGGGACCAGGGTTCAATTCCCGCCTCAGTGGGTCTTGGGCTCAGTTCCCTTGGACCAGATAATTCTCGCCTCGGTGCCTAATCTAATTAATGGGTCCCACTCTGTAACTCTGGGCAATAGCTTGCTTTATCTCCACAACGGCCCTCACAGCGCTTGGATGCCTGGCTTCACCCTGGGGCTGTCCAGGAGTGGGTGCCTCACAGGGAAAAGCCAGGAGGGGTTCTACAGCGGTATGCGTACAGCGCCTTGAGACCCTAACGGGTGAGTAGTGCGCTATACAAGTGCGAAGTTTACAGTTTTTAATAAATCCTCTGGCCGTACACGGTCTATAAAATGCTTAGGGTGGGACTCGGGTGAGTACTGTCTTCCCGCCGGCTCCGGCCAAACAGAAATGCTCTCTTCCTTCAGCTGGGGCCCCAGACGGGAGAGGGTTAACTGGGAGCATAACTGGCATGCAGGATTCTCCCCCTTGTCTGGGCCCATTCCCCGATGCCCCTGGCTGCTGGCATGCTTGTCTGAGCCTGCTCACCTTTGTTGGCCCATCAGCCGCTTTGGGGAATCTCTGCCAATCTGCTGCTGTTTTTTGGGCAGTGGGCGCTTCCCACCTTCCCTCTCCCCTGTGATGCTGCGGCACTAGGACGCAACGGCGGTCTCCTCCTGCGGGTTCCTCTGCAACCTGCCCATCCGGGGACCTGGGGTCTTTGAGACGCACACTGTTGATGCAGTTTTGGTCCTCCTCTTTTCGGGCACCTTGGGAGTGGACGGATGCCTTCTCTACTTTGGACGTCCTGAAGCCGGCTGCGGTGATCTTGTTGCTACCAACAACCCAGGCTGCGATGGTGACTGCTCCAGATGCCTACTCCTGCTGGATCTGATAAGGCTCACGTACTCTTGTTGCTACTGGCTCTCACAAACATCGTGTGCTGCGGTGGACAAGAATGGGAGCCTTCTCCGACGCCTTCTCCAGTTGACAAGGCTTGCACTTCTTGAAATTCGCTGCCTGGCCACCCTGCTGAATGTAGGGGTCCCAGCCATGGCAGCCCGCAGCAATACCCCTCAAAACCACTTCAGTGCTGTTTTGAAATACAAACACAGCCTTCCATTGGCTACTTGATTTGTGCCCTTTCTTGTCCGTTTGGTGCCACCCCCTCATCGCCCCATGCCTTTTGTGGCAAAAAAAGGGGGGGGGGCATTTCCCATTGGCCTTTTTTTCACACCCTCTCCTCCTTTGGGTGCAGATTTTCCCAGGCCTTGGTGGGGTTTCCTCTCTAGCCCCTGGAGCTTCCTATGGGTACGGGCCTTCGCCCTAAACAGCAGGCAGTTAACAGCTTCATCCTCTTGTGTCCTCAGCTACATAGAACACTTTGAAGCTGTGGGTGACCAGGCAGGAGAAAATCCAAAGAATGGGCAAAGCCCTGGAGCCGCCTGGATGAATGACAGCTGCCTCCAGCTCAACTCTGACAAGACTGAGATCCTCATCCTGGGACCATCCACATAAGCCTGGGAGGACTCCTGGTGGCCATCGACCCTCAGCACACCTTCCCCCACACCAACAAACCACGCATGTTAACCTCTGCTTCATCCTGGACTCCTCGCTCACCATGACCCGCCAACTCGACTTGGGCACATCCTCCTGCTTTCACACACTCCAACTTCTCCGAAAGATCTACAAATGGATTCCAAAGGACTGTTGCAAAACTGTAAGCCATGCCCTGGTTACCAGCAGACTCGTTGGCAAAGCCGTCTACACCGGTACCACCCAGAAAAACCTGAAGAAACTACAGTTCATCCAAAACGCCTCTGCCAGACTCATCCTGGACATTTCCCACTGCGAACATATCTCCGATCACCTAAGAGACCGCCACTGGCTTCCTATCGAGAAAAGAATGAACTTCAAGCTCCTCGTCCACGCTTACAAGACCCTCCACGACCTTGGAACTTCCTACCTCAACCACTTTATTGTCTTCTACTCCCCTATCACACCTCTTTGTTCCGCTCAACAAGCACTAGCCACCGTACCCCGCGTATGGAAGAACTCAACTAGTGAAAGACCCTTTGCCTACCTTGCGGCAAAGAGCTGGACCACCCTGCCCCTCAGGCAGTCACCATCGCTATCTCAATTTAGGAAGGACCTTAAAACCTGGCTCTGCAATCTTCAGAGGACAACCTTCCCCCACCTCCAGTAGTGCCTTGAGACCCTCATGGGTGAGGAGTTGCGCTTTATAAACCCAGATTTTATTTTGATTTACGTAAATAAAATGAATGGGCTTGGGTCATGGGAGTCCTTAGTGACTGTTCCCTCATTGTGTGACCTGTAAATTGCTTCCAAGTACTAGGGACAGGTCAAAAAGATGGCCATTATAAGTTATTCTGAATACATTTTGAAAAACAAAAACGGGGACATATGAATACAGAGAAGTTTTGACTCGACTAATGGGCATAATGAATTAAAAGCAGATTCAGTGAACTAAAGTATTTGCCTATGATCACACAATGTGGTCAAGCAGGGAGCTGGATTTGATCCCACATTTTCCACTGTGCACTTCAGCCACAAGATGGGTATCTTTTTCTGACCGCAAAGGTTAATTAAAGCTTTATCCGTAATTCTTAAAGTATGAGACTAAAGCAACTGCGACAGGCTAATTCCACGTTTTAGTTTGGACATTTTTAGATAGGAAAGCCCTTGCGAAAGGAGGTTAGAGCTTTTCACAAGAGAGAGACAGTGAAGCATGCTTTTTTTTTTTTTTTTGACACACTGAGATCTTGGGTTCACTGAATGTAGAGCTGAGGCCGAGATTTAAACCTGATCCCCCTTGTTACATGGTTGGGAGCTGCAGCCATGAGACCGCAACCTCTCCTGTGAAATTTCAGCTCATTTTGGCCTCCCGGTTCCAAAAGGACCTTGAGATGAGCAGAGGCAGGCATCTGGCTCGAGCTTTCACTGGCTCGCCCACCTCTATATTCTGTTTATTTGCATTCTGGGACTCGTAGTTTTGCATCTATAAAAGTAATAAAAACATAATTAAAAGTTGCTGAAAGCAAATTATATAACCCAGACTTAGTAAGTGTAAATATGGGCCTACAAGACATAAGGGAAAGTGATGGAGAGAGGAACAAGGCTCTATAAAAAGGCATTTTCTACAATATGGAATTAAAAGAAAAAATGACCTTTTTTAAACTTGATACAGCATCGGAGTTTTGACAAATTGTTTCAGTGCAAATGAAATCAGTGCAAACGTGTTTTCATTAAATAGCCCCTCTCCTTTTTAAAAGTTTGTTTTGAAGCTAGTGGGAAGTCTCATGGGCGTGAGGGTCCGCGGAGGTGCATCTCAGATGCTGATTTGCCTCTTCGCACCTTTGCCGTCTGCTTCACTGAGGAGCCTTTAAAACGACTGTGCGTGAAGTGAGAGGGACCGAGGAGATGGCTTGTTAACTGGAGATGCTCGGGGTATTTTCTTTTCTTCGCTCTTGTCCCCTCGCTCCCAAATCTGAGGGCGTCTATACCCCGCACCCCCACTTCTACTGAGGTTTCAGAATTCACGTAAATATGCCGATCTTATATCTTCTTCCAGAACAGTCTACGTTCTTTTTGGACACTTCAGTGGCTCTTCATATTAAACGGAAGCAACCCAAAGATGACGGGGAACACGCGAATAACGTGTTGTATAGCGCCTCACTAAGCGCTGTAAATAACCGTTGTTACTAGTTCACTGATCTGGGGAGGATGAGAGGCTGAGTCAGCCTTCCCGGGCACAAAGCTGCGTTCTTCAGCTCACTCGGACTTTCAGGAGCAGTGATTTAATTCAGCTGGCTTGTTGCGCTCCAGTCAGAAGCCAGAGTGCGGCCGGACTGTGCAATCAGTCCGGTACTGCAGATGTGGAGGGATGCAGTACTTCACCCTGAGACTCCTGCGGGTACTGGAGGCGAGCGGTCGATCTGCTAAGGGTCTCTTGAAGGATCCCTCCCTGCCCTACCTCAGTCAGTTGGAGGGTCGTTGTGTTCTCCTACTGGGATCTTTCCTTCTCTTAATTTGAGGCTGAAGTGCCTCTGTCTATCTACTGAAGTATAGATGATTGAAACCTTTGATGCTGTCCGAAGCCGTGCTCCGGTGCAGCACAGCCCTTTTCGAGCACGCTTTAGCGAAAGTATTTCATGGCGATGGTCTGACACTCTCCAGGTAAGTGTTGGAAGCCCTGCTTCTAGCCACTTCACAGGTGGCTGTGGACTTTCACGTTTCTTTTTGATGATCAGCAGCTTTGAGGAATAATGTAGGGTCTTTCTTGGCTTGGTTTAACCTGATACGGTCTTTGAAATGTTCACTTAGTTTAATGTTATTACTTGCTTTTGCCAGAGGGACATTGGGGTTTCTTTTGAGGGTGACCAGCAGTCGGGCCCTGTGCTGTGGCTTCCTATCCCCTTTAGTTCTTCACCCGTTGATTTTTCGTTTTGATTTGCCTTTTTTGCCTCGACCGGTGCCGCATTGTTCCCAGTTTTTCTGCTTGTAGATGGGAACAGATCAGGAAATCGCTGGACAGAGATATTGTCTGTGCTTTAATATTTGTAACAGCAAGTGGTTGTAGAAAGGTTTCCCTGGGCACATTTGCGAGGGGGGGTCTCTTATTCCGCCGACTACTGCTGCTTCTTGCTAGTTCCTTTAATACGGTTTAAGGTTCCACAATCTACTGCTGATCGTGAATGGTCACTTGTGATATGGTGATGTTTCAACTCCACCAAAGTTAATGATCGAAATAACCAGTACGACCAGCCTGCATGCTTTGGTGCATGCTGCTGGTGGCAAGTTCTTCAGGGAGTTGTCAACCCTGAGGTACATGTCCTTAAATCAAGATTTAGGCATTGCCGAAGGATTAGCCTCATGCCAGTAAATTAATTGTGCTTGGTAGACCTCCAAGGGTTTGATCGCTGCTTCCGAATTATCTTGAATCTGTTTCCCCACAAGATGTGTATGTGTGTATCTGTTTACCCAGAGAAACAGGTGGGTGATTATTTACTAATTGTCTTGAATCTTCAGGACTTTGTGGAAATGATGACCTTGTGCGATGCTATTTTGTATTTAAGTCTCCATATTCCACGCTTGTGTTCGTCTGTCAGAGCCATGGTGGCCCTACATTCTGCCCCATTTCATACCTTGTATGAAGTACTTGAATACCTTGACCCTTAGTGTGAAATGAAATGTGGGAGTTTCAGGCTGCTTCATTTACCACACTTTTGGAAAATATTATGTTTTTAGTGAAAGGTGGTGAACTAATGTGTTATAAAATAAAAAAAAGCTCTTCTGATGGGGCACAGTACATTTTGTTTGGTTCCCCGTGGTTGATTTGCTTTATTCCTGGTGAACTGTGTATTTTTAGCAGTACACAATAATTTGCTTTGTATTTTTACTTGGCCGTGTGGGGTGAGATTTCGCACCTTTGGGTACATTGTACATTCATCCCAGCCTAAGC
Source organism: Pleurodeles waltl (assembly GCF_031143425.1). NCBI lineage: Eukaryota > Metazoa > Chordata > Amphibia > Caudata > Salamandridae > Pleurodeles > Pleurodeles waltl. Next base: position 11,250,438 of record NC_090448.1, on the reverse strand, counting down.
CACTAATTGTTACTGGGGCTGGAGAGTAACTGAAAGTACCTCATTTATTCCTTCTGATGTGATAACTGTACCTGAAAACTTTACTTTGGAAACAAGATTTACAAATAACTCTATTTCGTATTTTCTGTCAGCAAATATTGTGAAATCTTGCTCAAACACAAAACTGTGGTTCTGTTGTGGAAAAAAATGATTATTCCACATAGTTGGAATTACAGTTGCCACCTGTCGTCTTTGGAGGAGAGAAATTGACCTCTGGGCAACACTTCCTGATGTACCAAGCACTCGTCTGATCTCCCATCCTGCTGAGCTGTGCATCTCAACCCATCGTGGCCATCATCTGACCGTGAGACAGTCGAGGAGGACCTTTCTGACTGTTGGCCACTTCCTACAATGCATTGCTTTATCGCGCAAATGCAACTTACGCACTCTTGGAGAAAAGATCATGCAACTGCTGTTTTCTGTTAGAACTTGAAACGTCTGTCAAGGACACACCAAAAGAAGTAAAAAGTAAGCAAAGTCAGCTGATTTAAAAAAATATTGCTTTTAATTTCAGAGTTAGTGTGATCAGAGACAACTGATCACCATCTGTGTCCTCCACTTTTTTTAATGAGATTTCAAGATTGGATTCCAAATACAATTTAGTGGAGTGCGTGCTGGAACTGAACCCCAACCTTTCTGTGTTGATTGAGGCCCTCGCCATTTTAGGGTTGTCGCCAGCCAGGTATACCCTCCAAGAGCTTTAGAGAGGAAAACTGGCTGCAAGAACATATATTTTCAGTAGGTTGTCAATCACTGAGTTTTACTTGAACCCTTACAATCTAAATGGACTTCAAGAGCATAGTCCTGCAGTGATTGGAAAACTGAGACCTGTTGGTTAAGATAGTTCCTCCAAATCCGAGCCCGTCCTCTCTCTTGGGGATGTCCCCTGTGATTCCATACTCTAGCCAGTATTCTTCAAACTGAATCTGGTGCAGACCGACAAAGATGTGCAATCCACTAATATGTTGGTGGCAGATATCATTGTCTGAAAATCTTAGACTGAGGAAAGCCTTACTTGGATAAACAAGACTGGCTCTCCAAAATGAATCTTTATAGAATCACTCTTTAATTATGCCATTTGATCTTCTGCCTTGGTACCAACATCAGCTTCAGAGATTGCGTCTTACAGTAGAGATTCTGGCATGAACTGTTCCTGTACTGCAGTCTAAAGCCCTTCATAACGGAAGCCTGAATTAGAATGGGCGTTCAGGCTCTGCTCCTTTGCTATTTTGATAGAAGCAATGCTTTGCTGGCTGCCCTTCCTGCCATCCAACTGACTACTGAAGTGTATCTCCCATGTCAGAGCATGCCTTCTCAAAGGTGTTCCCTAGCATCATACAGTTACACCGTCCCTCCAAGAACTCATTTGGCTTCCACTGCTTACCTGCAATACATCCAACATATGCGTCACCGTTTAAAAGGCAGCCAAATCTGACGCGCCCCTGTTGGAATCTGTTTGGGCATCCTGGGGTATGCAAGGCTTAATCTGCCCCAGGTGTGCTGCTTAGGGTCTTTTATAGAACGAACATGTAAGGTTCTTCACAAGTACTTTGGGAGTTTGATCACAGTAACTAATCTGGTTTAAAATGAACGCAGGGGGAAGCTCATTGTGGAATGTGTGAGCAGCTTCCCTGGTTCTGTGATCTGTAGGTCAGTCCTTAAAATGTTTATTAAAGTTGAGGTATTGTCCCAACACACTGTAGTCTAGGTGTGAAGCACTTGTGTGAATTCACCATTTTCCTGCTATGCTTGGTTATTGATGATCAGATGCGATGAGCACGTCTGTGGTTTGTGAGGAAGACCTGGAGACAGCATGGCTGTCTTTCGATTCTCTCAGCACTTTGTGTGCTGGTTTACAGCTCATGGGCCGCCTTCGATGTGGTCACGTACTGTTTTTTTTTTTTTTAAATGTAGGCAGCACTGTCTGCAGAGTTGGCACCGGTCACTGTGGCACTTAGCAGCAACGTCTTCTGGGAGGATTGGAGGAGTCGCTTGTAGCAAGTGGCAGAGTTGCTTGTATTTGTTGGTTCCTCAGGATATGGTCTTTTGAATTGGAGTTACTTCTGATGGTGGTCACTCTGTGGATCCTTACAGCCCAAGCCCTACATTCTGCAGGATGAACTGGTGACTTCAGGTTAGGGATGGGAGACCACTCGAAATGGGATTACCGTCTGTTACTCTCTCCACGGCCGTCTGTGATTTCTGATGTTGCCCAATACTCTTGGGCACAGGACTGGGCTTCTATTTTGCAGTTGTTTTTCTTGTTGGCCATGCTCTCCTCCTCAGTAGGCCAGCAGCTCTAAGGTCACAGGCTAACTCTGAGCTGCTCTTACCAGCATTGAGTGCTTCAGGTGATGTCCGGTCACCTCTAGGAAGCTTTCTGTACAAGACACCAGCCCTGCTTCTCCCTTGGTCAGCAAAGAAACTGCACAAGTGGGAACTTTTTTGTGCCTCTTCTGTAAGTGTGGCTATGGATGCTATGGCAAGGCCTGGAGTTGTTTAGGGACAGTTCCTGTTTGTGTATTTTAACTCAATGGAGCAGACAGTCTGTCTCTAGTGAGACTCTTCTCAGCAGATGGTGATGAGGGGTGTCTCCCTTTGGGGAACCCCCACCCCCAATAAGTAGCTAAATCAAGGGTAAAGCTCTACTCTTGGCTGTTAAGCTGCCTTTTGGGAGTAGTACTTGGGTGGGTTGGAAAGATGAAAGGGCAGGCCCTGCCGGAGAGATTCAATGTATACTTGAAAAAGAATCTACTGCCCTGACAGCAGTTTTTTTAAAGAGAATCTACAAGCTCATCACTGCTGCATCCCTGTCTCCATCCACCCACACTTAAGTGTCGGTCACTGATAGGGTCACACGCACACTTGAATTTAAACAGAAAGGGAGTTTGGAGCACACTGCCTCACATTCTACACAGTTTGCCCCTTTGCATCCTGGTAAATGCAGTTCACAAGTAGCGCTTCCAAATTAGCTGTAGTGTTTCACAAAGTTGGTGCAGACATTGCTGTATCTCTAGACACGTTTCTGGGTTTAGTCCTTCATCAGTAGCGAGCAGAAGCAGTAGAGAGCAAAGAAAAATCTGGGGTTGCTGGAAATTCTGCCAAATTCCTCTCAGGTCACAGTAGCGCACACAGGTGCACAACGAAAGCTTGTCAGCTTGCTGGCTCAAAGGAGCCTCTTAAACAGAAGGGGGGGGGGTGTTGGTAGCGCACTGCTTCACATGCCCGCACAGTTTGCCCCTTACTTCTATTTAACATGGAGCCCTGCTAACAGCATCACATCCTTGTAGTACATGTGTAAGTTCACTCTGAATACCAGCACAGGGTCTTTTCAAGACATTCAAGCAGAACTTTATTCTGGTGATGCTGGTAGGAACAACACACCTCTAAAACGGGAGGAAAGCTTGTTTGGGGCTCTCAGCTTGAAACATACAGTATGCTGCCACCACTGATTCATGAATATGTCCCAGAACACGAGAGAGCAGTTTAGTCTTGGCTTGATTGTATGCTTGGTGCACCTGCCCAGATCACAGAGCTAGGCTCTGGGTCTCCAAGCTTACTGAATCGCCTTTGCCATATCGTGCATGCATTATCGTGTATTGTAGACCAAAAGAAGAATGTTACGATGCCAAATACCTTGCACCTGTGTTGCTCAGGGCATGGGTTTGCACGTCCCACGCAAACTCCAACAGGTGGAATTAGGGCAGAAAATTACAACAATCTGCAGAAGTGGGACCGAGGCCTCTTGAGTGCTACTACCCAATCCTGTTTGATGTAGAAAGAACCTTGTTATGAAAGTCGAGGGACTTCCATTTATTCCTGAAAGCTTCAGTGTGGACAACACTGAAGGCCCCAGGGATTCATCAACAAACATGGGATTCTGGGAGGAAGGATTGGCAGTTCTCATTTCTATTCACATGACCAAAAACCAAGCTTGATGGCTCCACAAAAGCGTCAGAAGAATTAAGTTTGTCAGTTTTCTTCAGCCTTCTTGTCACAATGGCAATCATTGAATACTATGTGACATCTTATACTTGACAAAGTTCTTGTAGATATCTAGTACGGTTAAATCACTGGAGAGGCCCTCAAGAGACAGTGTCAAGGTACCAGAAAGGTAAAAAAAAAAAAAAACTCTGAAGTGTGTTGCTTGGGCCTGCCTGCTGCTTGGTGACGCAATGCTGGTCATACTTAAACTGTATATTAATTTTGCAAGGTATAGTAGTCGACCGTGAGTGCACTAGAGAGGTGTGTACATGAACTATGTTGGTGTATTGTTTCCAGGCTGTAAGCGTTTGCGATGACATCCGCAGACGAAGCCACTTGCATGTTCTTTGCAGCCCTGAAAAAGCGAGTCTGCCATGCGAAACATGCCCCCTTTTTTCCCGTTGTATCTGAAGTGGATTGTATCTTTGTGTGCTCGCATGTGATAAATATTTATAAAGTTTTTAACACTGGAAATCAACTACAAACTTGGAAAGATTATGTGACAGGTATTTGAAAATCTTGTGATTCTTTTCTAAAGGGTGCCCCAGTAAATGTTCTCCGTAGACGTAGGTAAGTCTCGTGGCACCCGCGGGGTCTCCTTTAGTGCCCATCATTCTACGTCAGCGGGCTTGGATTTGCCACTGTTTGAGCCATTACTGAGCGCCTCTTGTTTGATAAAAGTGTGTTCTTGCGGTTTGTGTGGCTTGTGATCTGGTGGATTTTGGTGGGATTACTGTTGGCTCAAGAATAGTTTAATCATCAGTGGTTTGTAGGACCCCAAACAAACTTTGACTCAGGCACTACATTTCCAGCACTTTACATTTAAGCGCACATGTAAACAAATTGTGATGAAAAAAATGCACTGTATGTTTGTGTGAGTGCTTGTGGTAGGTAACACGTACCTTGCATCCAAGCCATCAGGAGCGCACACATCTTATACGAAGGCCCAAAAATATTCAGTAAATAGCGAGGTTAGTAATAAGAAACAAGGAATATATTTGGATACATTTGAGAAAGTAAAAATACACATGTACTCAAAACAAGGGAGCCCTGTGTGACCTGCCGGGGCAGGAGATACAGTTTGTGTACATGGTTGGTTGTTTCGGCTCTGTGTGCAGACTGGTTAGATAACTAAATGTTCAGGCCCCGCCGTGGGGATGAGGCCCTCAGAGACCGTAGGACTGTAAGAGATTCCGCAGTGAAGTCCTGGGCCAGAGGTGTCCGTGGTACCCGGGAGCCCCGAGCTCTGGATGTGATGGGCGAGGCCCCCAGAGACCGTAGGACTGTAAGACATTCCGCAGTGAAGTCCTGGGCCAGAGGTGTCCGTGGTACCCGGGAGCCCCGAGCTGTGGATGTGATGGGCGAGGCCCCCAGAGACCGTAGGACTGTAAGACATTCCGCAGTGAAGTCCTGGGCCAGAGGTGTCCGTGGTACCCGGGAGCCCCGAGCTGTGGATGTGATGGGCGAGGCCCCCAGAGACCATAGGACTGTAAGACATTCCGCAGTGAAGTCCTGGGCCAGAGGTGTCCGTGGTACCCGGGAGCCCCAAGCTCTGGATGTGATGGGAGAGGCCCCCAGAGACCGTAGGACTGTAAGAGATTCCGGAGTGAAGTCCTGGGCCAGAGGTGTCCGTGGTACCCGGGAGCCCCGAGCTGTGGATGTGATGGGCGAGGCCCCCAGAGACCGTAGGACTGTAAGACATTCCGCAGTGAAGTCCTGGGCCAGAGGTGTCCGTGGTACCCGGGAGCCCCTCGCTCTGGATGTGATGGGAGAGGCCCCCAGAGACCGTAGGACTGTAAGACATTCCGCAGTGAAGTCCGGGGCCAGAGGTGTCATTGGTACCTGGGAGTCCTGTCCACCCCGAAGGACACTTCGGCGCGGACACCGCCTCGTGTTGCACAGGTCGGGACTGTCCGTCTGCTTCCGTGGAGCGCGTCGGGACCGCGGAGACCACCTCTGGTGATGCAAACTTAACGCCCACCCGTAATTCACACACCAGACCCTGTGGATTTTGGAAGTTCCTGGCATCAGCTTCGTTCACACCAGTATTGCAGATCGGTGCCCCGTGCCGATTTTATTGGGGGTCTCATGACACAAAACTGACCCCATAAATCAAGGAATACTGTAGAGCATGTCATACATCAACGCAGCCCGGGTTGACACCAGGTCCTAAATCGAGCCGCATGTCAATCAAAGTTAATTAATCACGTACAGACGCATTTATGGCGCATCATAAAGCCATTCTTTGCTGTGCATCAGTTCGGCGTTTATTGCTCACAGCTGGATTCCTTGAGCTGTTTTAGCTGGGTCCTGGGCTGCGAGGTCCGTGCCCGGCTTCTGTTATGGATGAGCAGCCCCCGGAGTGCCACCCACCCTCGGCGGTGCGAGGCTGCAGGTAGGGGGGAGTCCTGGCCTCACGGGCACCCTCCGCGGGGCCGGCCAGCAGCGGGGCCCACCCCTCCGCGGGGCCGGCCAGCAGCGGGGCCCACCCCTCCGCGGGGCCGGCCAGCAGCGGGGCCCACCCCTCCGCGGGGCCGGCCAGCAGCAGGGGGGGGGGGCACCCCTCCGCGGGGCCGGCCAGCAGCAGGGGGGGGGGGGCACCCCTCCGCGGGGCCGGCCAGCAGCGGGGGGGGGCACCCCTCCGCGGGGCCGGCCAGCAGCGGGGCCCACCCCTCCGCGGGGCCGGCCAGCAGCGGGGGGGGGGGGGGCACCCCTCCGCGGGGCCGGCCAGCAGCGGGGGGGGGGGGGGGGCACCCCTCCGCGGGGCCGGCCAGCAGCGGGGCCCACTCCTCCGCGGGGCCGGCCAGCAGCGGGGGGTGGGGGGGGGCCACCCCTCCGCGGGGCCGGCCAGCAGCGGGGCCCACCCCTCCGCGGGGCCGGCCAGCAGCGGGGGGTGGGGGGGGGGGGCCACCCCTCCGCGGGGCCGGCCAGCAGCGGCGGGACCGGCCACCCCTCCGCGGGGCCGGCCAGCAGCGGCGGGGCCCGGCCAGCAGCGGCGGGCCCACCCCTCCGCGGAGCCAGCAGCGTTCCTTCATTCCTTGCGGCACCGAGAGGTGCGTCTCTGCGCCCTGCAGTGCGGCTTCTAGGCGCCCTGTCGGCTCCTCTTAGCTTCTGTGGCTGCAGTGCTGACCCTGATGCTTTCTGATGGGTGGAGTACCTCCAGTGGCGCTGTCCTAGCACGAACAGTGGCGGGGCACGCACACTTGACCTCTCCTAATAGGGACAGAATGACCTGCGGGTACATTTCAAAGCCCGCACGGCCCTCATAGCCTGTGGGGTTCGCACCACTCCTGCTGCCTTGGCACCCCCCCCCCCCCCCCCCATCCTTTGCTTTGCACGTGTGTGGGGTGGGGGTGTGATAACTTGCGTTTTGTTCTTCCTCCCCTTCAGTGTCCCCCGTTCGTGGGCTTTGACACCATTTACCTGTGCCGGCCTCTGTTAATGTCGCCCATGAGCGCTTAACTAACCCACTTCGACTGCTTTCACGGAGCCACAAAACCTTTCATTTTTGCAGCTGGGGGACGGAGAATTTGCTGCTTGACTTGGGTGTTGCCCATCACACATGGCCAGTGTCCGAGCAGAGCCTCCGTTCACCAAGGTGCGCCCGCCTGAGCCCTGAGAAGGAGTGCCTCACACCTGCATCATGCCCCGTGCCCCCTCCCTCCGAGGGCCTCACTGAACCTCGTCTTGCTTTGAGGTACGGGGCTGGACTGAGCCGAAGAGGCTCCTGGGACAGGGTTCACATTGTGCAACTTGGAGCTCCATTAGAACCTGTGCCTCCTCCCTCGGAGCTGCCTCACTCAGCTACGTCCTTCTTTGAGGTACAGGGCTGGACTGAGTCGAAGAGGCTCCTGGGACAGGGTTCGCACTGCAGCTTACACCTGCAATAGGTCCAGCGTATACACCCCCACCAAGGAGTTAACTTTTGGTCCTGTCATTTGTTTTTGTGTGTAGAGGGATGGGCGAAATGTCTCCGCATTCATCTTTGTGTTTTTATTCATTTCTGCCATGATGGTCTCTTATGTCTATTTGTTGTAATACTCTTCCTCATCTGCCGTGAAAGAGGTCGCAAACGTTTTGTAAAGGGCGAGCACGAAACACTAACAGGACACTATGAAGAAATGGCTACCACAGGAGCTGAGCCTAGGAGACCTCGAAACACGTGGAGAGACCCGGCAGCCTCCTTCCACCATTGAAGCAGGGATGTCTGAGGGAGCTCAGTCGCTTGCCTTACTTGTACCAGCCCTGTCCAGCATGTGTGCCCCGTCCCTAGGGCCTTCAAGTGCCTACGCTCGGTGCCAAAACATGGACAAGAAGCCATTGCTTAAAAATCCAAAAGCAACTAATAGAGCCCACCCCGACGGTAGGCCTCGTTGGACTGTGGTGTTTGATGCAGGAGGTGCTTGGCCCGTCACTTTCTGTTAAGAGGGATCATATCGCCATGCAAGGTGCCAGTGGTCTGCTCCGTTGCCCTCACTGAGCTGGTCAAGCTGTACAGTGCTGGCCCAGCTCCAGCACTCCAGGGTGGCGCCACAGGAAATGGCCAGAGCCGGCTGTGTATTGGTGTCTTAAGGATCGATTGCTCCAGGGTGGTGCCACCGGAAATGGACAGAACCAGCTGTATATTGGTGACTTATGGATTGATTGCTCCGGGATGGTGCCACAGGAAATGGACAGAGCCAGCTGTATATTGGTGACTTATGGATTGATTGCTCCGGGGTGGTGCCACAGGAAATGGACAGAGCCGGCTGTGTATTGGTGTCTTAAGGATCGATTGCTCCAGGGTGGTGCCACCGGGAATGGACGAAACCAGCTGTTTTTTGGTGCTTCAAGGATCGAGTGCTCCAGGGTGGTGCCATGTGGAGTGCGCAGAGCCGCCGGTGAATTGGTGCCGTTTGGACTGTACCAGGTTGGTGCCACAGAGACTGCACATAGCTGCCGGTGTATTGGTGCCTTGTGGACTGCTCCAGGGTGGTTCCACAGGGAATGGGCAGAACAGCTGTGTAGTGTTGTTTTATGGACTGTTCCAGGGTGGTACCACATGGAATGGACAGAGTCTGCTGTGTATTGGTGCCTTAGGGATTGATTGCTCCAGGGCGGTGCCACAGGGACTGCTCAGAGCCACCTCTCTATTGGCACTGGTTAGAGGCATTGTTCTCACACAGGCGGCAAGACCATCACATCGAGCTCAGTTGAAAGTCCATAACCAGAGTGCCCTTGGGCAAGGTATGGCTCAGCAGAAACATTCTTATTCTAAATCTTTTCAAGTTGAAAATGTCATTTGACCTTCTGTTTCCAATGTCTGGATGTCATGTGTGATATAATACTTTCACTGGCACAATGAGTGTGCGCTCGTGTGCACGTTTCTTCTGTGGCATTCACTGATTTAGAACATTTGCGTTGCTGAGAGTACACAAGTTCACTGTGGTAAGCTAGTAATGAAGAGCACTCATCCTTGTGAAGGCCGTGCGGTGTAAGATGAGGAGGCCTTCTGGTGTAGAGGCCACTGGGATCTATTCCCAAACCTGCCCTGCACTTCATTTTAGAAAAACAGTAGGATTCTGCTCGGAGGGACTCTTGATTTTAAACACCCCTCCTCCCACCAAACACGAACGTTTCTCTTATTTCTTAAGTGTACAATACTTCAGAACTGGGACTTCTGAAATAGATAGGAGGGAAGGCGGATCGAGGATAAAAGATGGGTAAAGAGGGTGGTGGCATGAACAGAAAGGTCCAGGATGGCGAGCAGAGGGGGCAAGAGCAGGCAGAAAAAGGCAGCAGGTGGGAGGGATGGAAACGAGGCTGGAGAGAGAGGTGGGGCGTGAGCATGGAGAGGACAAGGAACATTACACAGAAAGAGCTGAAGAAATGAGCTGGAAAATACTAAAGAGGAAACCGAGTAGATAGTGAAACAAAAGCAAGTAGAAAAAAAAGCGGAGTTTTGCTCTATTGAAACTGGAACTGAGCATATCTGGAAGAGTGAAGAGGGAAGGACTGAATGAAACAAAGTAATAAAGAAGCGACGTGTATTAAAATGGTGCTTTCTACTTTGTCCAGTTTTTGTGTGTGTTCTGGGTGTATGCTATGTCCAGTTCTGCAGGACTGAGCTCCTTGGCGGGTTGTAGGTGGAAGCTGTAACCTCCCTGGTGGCTTTGAAAGCCCTGAGATAGGTTGTGCCCAGAAAGAGATACAAATACTATAATACTGTGCCGAATACAATAGCTGTTTGGGAGTGTTTCTGTTTAGATGTTGTATTCTTTCATTGTTGTTCTTTAAGCAACTTCTTTTCTTTCTGCCTCAGCGTGACTGCATGTGTTTTCTTGCTGTCTCCACCTTGTGCTGCCCCACCCTCACTTCCTGCCCCACCCTCTGTGTTGCTTTGTCCTTTGCTCTCCCCTTCCATGAGCGCTTTTTTTGATTTTGTACCTTTTTATTTGCAACTCTTCGTTATCCCCAGGCTCTCTGAGTTTCTCAACCAATTCCCCTCTCTTGTTGCTCCTCTGCTACTCCCTGTTCATTTTTTGTTTTAAAACACCATTCTTTGTCTACGGTCCCAGGAGCTGCATTTTGCAACAGTACCGCTCCTTTCTTTATAACGTGCTATAATGGCTACACACTTCTAATAGCATCCACCATCTTGCAATAGTAAATTCAAAGTAAAAAAAAACTAAAATAAAACTGCTGCAGCGTCATAACATATTAAACATGCGCATGTTGGTCCCAAATGGGTTACCAGATGGCATCCGGTTAAGGCAAACCTGGAAGGTTGGCTAGCACGTTTAAATTGGGGGACCTATTGGCTCTGCCATTACCTGGTCTAATTGTGTACCTTTGTGGGCTGGACTAGACAATTCTGTAAAACCTGTAAGTCATCTCTAGAGTGGCCGGAGCTTGTTAGATTGGCTGCTTACGAGCCATCCCTATGAAGGTCTTAGGTTTTCAATTAAATGGTCTCTTCAAGCAGCTAATCCTTGGTGCCTGCTTTCCTCGTGCCATGCCAGTGAACAGGTAGGCCGTGGTACTTCTTCCCAAGGACCCAGCATGTATAGGAGCAGCAGAGTTCTATAGGTTATCACTGTATTTTGAGTTTTTATAGCACTACTGCAAAACTACACAACACTGATTTCAAGCTGAAATCAGAGTTCAGCCTGTTTGGCTCAATTCTTAGTGATAAATATGGACTCCTTCCTCTGCAGGCCTTTGCTAAATGCAGCTGATCTGTATGATTTTCTACAAACTGAGGAATGCTTCATTGAGTGATTGATTTTTGAGTCTGAGAAAATATATAGGAGACTTCACTAACAAGCATTTGCAATGCAGTGGGTCTCGCATTTGCTTGAGTTAGAGCTATTGGTGTTGTAAATTCATAAATGGACTGTTCTTGCCACATACATTGGTCAACCCTGCCTCATAATTTTCTTTTCCTGCCACATAATCCCAGTGGCCCTGCATATAACTTCAGCACTTCCATTTACCTTCTTCCTTTATCTGCAGCCAAAAAATGAAAATGTTGCCATTTAGCATCCTAATTTTAATCGGCCATGCTAATTCCACTAGAATACCACTTTCACCACCCCACCATCTGAGTTGCTGGCTAACACAATTCCCAAAATAAGACAGCCACGGAGGAGTAATGAGAGAAGTACTAGAAGGGTCAGCCAAACATACCAAGAGTGTTCAAACAGTCATAGTGTAATAAGGATGTTAAGTTGGCCTGAATCATGGTCAAAATTGAAATAAGGAGAGATTAATGAAACATATACAATTATCATATAAACCAATCAAACCTTTATCAGGAATAAATTTCTGATGGATACAACTACCTGTGGATTCCTCACCTGATGAATACTCCCATGGCGCCAGCATTTGACGGAAATCTTCTTACTAGTCTCTGCACGTCGACGAGGACGTCACTCTAGCCCACGCGACGCCGTCTGACGTCATACAGGCAATAAGAAGTCCTCGCCGACGTGCCGATGACAGTTCCCTTTTTTCCGTGCATTCGAAACGGTTATCTTCGAGGGAGTTACTGTTACCTTCGTGGTTACAGTGTATTGTCTGCTGCGTAGTCTTCTCTGCGGTAACAATGTCTCAGAGGAAGTCGGGTTTCAAGCCCTGTCGAGAGTGTGGGGGCAAGATGTCAGTTACAGATCCTCACTCCGACTGTCTATGGTGTTTGAGCTCCGACCACGACGTCTCGACTTGCGATTCATGTCAACACATGAATCCGAAGGCCCTCAAAGAGCGCGAGGCCAAGTTATTCATGGCAAAGTCAAAGAAGAAGGAGAAACATCATAAGAAGTCTTCTTCGCCAAGGTCTCACCGGCGTCATCGAGACTCCCGGCGCCGTAGAGACTCACGACGTCACTCCAGCAAGGAGTCTCGTTCGAGGTCACCTTCGGCTCGGCGTCGGAGGACTTGGGAGGTCAGCCCCACGGTCACGCCGCATCCATCGACGCCGTTGCCCTCTCCGGCGTCACCGACTTCACCTGGTCAGGCGTCAGTGATTGAGGTGGTGCAGCCTCTTGTGTTTTCTCCGGCGTCGCAGACGTCGAGGCCGGCGTCGGGGTCGCCCTCGATCCAGGCACCCCAGTATCCGGCTTTTCCCACTCCTGGAGCCGATAGTACCGCGTTTCTTAATGCGATGTATACCATCTTTCAGCAGATGGCTCCAGGAGCTGCTCCGGCTGGTCCTTCGGGGCCCTTGGCCTTTTCGTTGGGTGATCCTGCGCCTCTTCGGCCGGCACCCTTTATGCCCTTTCTCCCTTTTGGGAATGTGGGCTCGGCGCCGGTGCCGGCGTCGGTGGCCGCTCCGGTGGCTTCGGATGTTTCGGCCCCGGAGGTTGCCCCTCCGTCGAAGTCAGGATTTTGCCCTGTGACTCCGGTTGGTCCATCGGCTCCAAGACCTCGTCCTCCGGCTCCTGCCTCGGCGCCGAAGCTGCCTGTGGCGCCGGACGCGGCGTCAGATGCTTCTGGAGATCGGCGCCGTTCTTCGACGTCGGCGGAGGCCATGTCGACTCCGCGTATCGAGGAGAGACTTCATTCGAGGAGGCGTGCTCTCCGTCTTTTAGAAGAGCAAGAGTACCAGCGAGTCCTAGAGGAGGGAGAGATTGAGGACTCTGGAGACGGACTGCATGGTCTGGATACAGCCAGTGGGCTGGACACTTCCCCTGAGTGGGACCTTTCATCTCCAGGGGAATATACGGAGGAGGCGGCTTCCTTTCATGCTGTGGTGAGGAAGGCAGCGAGCTTTTTGGACCTGCCTTTGCCGGTGGCAGAGGCAAAGCAGAATTTGCTGACAGAGGTATTGCATCCGGCCTCTGCTGCAGCTGAGCCTCTCTTGCCATTTAATGAGGCTTTGCTGGATCCGGTGTTGGAGGTGTGGAAGAAGCCGGTGTCTTCCTCGGCCGTTCATAGGGCTGTGGCCAGGAGGTATCGAGCTGCACCATCTGACCCTGGCTTTCTCTCTAGACACCCTACGCCGGAGAGCTTGGTGGTGCAAGCCTCCTGTTCCTCAAAGTCAGCGCCTGGTTCCTTCCCGACGGTGCCTGGAGACAGAGACTCCAAGAAACTGGATGCGCAGTCCAAGAAAATATTTTCGTCATGCAGTTTGGCGTTGAAGGCCACCAACGCCACGTGCATTCTGGGGAGGTACATCCATGCGCTGATGGATGATATTTCGTCTTCATTCACGGAGCTTCCCCAGGGTCTTTTGGATGTGGTCTCGGACGCCCAGGCTGCCGCGACCCAGATTATCCAGTCTGGGCTGGACACGACCGACTCGGTGGCCAGGGCGATGGGCACGGCTGTGGTGGCAAGAAGACAGGCCTGGCTCCGAAACTCAGGGTTCTCTGCGGATGTGCAGTCGACCCTGCTGGACCTCCCGTTTGATGGGGACAGACTGTTTGGAGCCAAGGCAGATTCAGCCTTGGAACGATTTAAGGAGAGCAGAGCCACAGCCAAATCGTTAGGACTGCAAGCTCCTTCTTCCTCTGCCTCTTCTAGAATTTTCAGGAGGTTTCGGGGATTTGGGCGTGGCTCTTATTCCTCTTCCTTTCGGGGGAGGTTCCAGCAACCCGCCTCTTCCCTCCCCTATAGGTCATTTAGAGGGAGGGGGAGGGGTGGGGTCCGTACCAGAGGAGCCTCTCAACAGCACTCTGCCTCTTCCTCGTCCTCTGGAGGGGTGCAGCAGGGGAAGCAGCCTTAGGCTTCCACCGTTTCCCACTCACTCCTCTCCTGTAGGGGGAAGATTACAGCGTTTTCTCCACAAGTGGAAGTCTATCACAACGGACAATTGGGTTCTCGGCATTGTGGGAAAAGGCTACGCCCTTCCCTTTCGGGAGTTCCCGCCCCTCATCCCGCCCCGCCCATCTTATTGTTCAGAAGAACACCTCCTGTTGCTAGAACAGGAGGTTCAAGTCCTCCTTTCAAAGGGCGCGGTAGAGTTGGTCCCAGAGCAGGAAAAGGGTCGAGGTTGTTACTCAAGATACTTCCTGATTCCCAAAAAGGATGGTCAGTTGAGACCAATCCTGGATCTGAGGATCTTGAATTGGTTCCTCAAACAGGAAAAGTTCAAGATGCTGACCCTAGCACAGGTGCTTTTGGCGTTGAACAAGGAAGATTGGATGGTGTCTGTCGACTTGCAGGATGCTTACTTTCATGTCCCGATACTCAAGTCGCACAGGAAGTATCTCCGGTTTGTGGTAGGGTCGCAGCACTATCAGTTTGCGGTCCTCCCGTTTGGTCTTACTTCAGCACCTCGAGTCTTCACAAAGGTGATGTCAGTGGTTGCGGCGGAGCTCAGAAGGAAGGGGATAGCAGTATTCCCTTACTTGGACGACTGGTTGATCAAAGCCAAGTCCCCGGAGCTTGTGTCGCATCATCTGCAGTCAACAACCCAGTTGTTGTTCGACCTGGGCTTTTCGGTGAACGTGCCCAAATCTCACCTGGAGCCCTCTCAGCGCCTCCTGTTCATAGGGGCAGTACTGGATACAACATTGAGTCGAGCCTTTCCTCCGCCTCAGCGGATTCAAGATATTCAGGAATTGGTTCCAATGTTTCGAAATGGAGCGGTAGTTCCAGTCCTCAAGGTCCTTCGTCTGCTCGGTCTGTTCGCCTCCTGCATTCTGTTGGTCACGCATGCTCGCTGGCACATGAGGGCTCTTCAGTGGTGCCTCCGAAGGCAGTGGTCTCAACACAAGGGAGATTTAGAAGGTACTGTCAAGATCTCCAGAGATGCTGCTGTGGAATTGAAGTGGTGGATTGCGGGCAACAATCTTTCACAGGGGAAGCCGTTCGCGCAGTCGCCACCAGTGGCCACGGTAATAACGGATGCCTCCACCCTAGGATGGGGAGCTCATCTGGGGGATCTGGAGATCAAAGGGCTTTGGTCTCCAGAGGAACAGGTGTTTCATATCAATCTGTTGGAGTTACGGGCTGTACGTTTGGCTCTCAAGGCCTTCCTCCCATCCCTTCGTGGTCAGTCGGTACAGGTCCTGACGGACAATACTACCACGATGTGGTACATAAACAAACAGGGAGGAGTAGGGTCGTACCTTCTCTGCAGAGAAGCTCTTCGGCTATGGTCCTGGGCAAAGGACCATCAGATTTGCTTGGTGGCAAATCATCTGGCCGGGGTCTTGAATGTACGTGCGGACAGTCTCAGTCGCCAATTCTCGGCAGACCACGAGTGGCGTCTCCATCCAGATCAAGTCTGTTTAATCTTCCAGATGTGGGGGTTTCCTCGGATAGATCTGTTTGCCACTCGGGAGAACGCGCATTGCCCGTTATTCTGCAGCCTCCAGTATCCGATGCAGGGAGCGTTGGGGGACGCGTTTCAGATAACCTGGTGCGACCAGTTGCTTTACGCGTTTCCCCCCATACCCTTGATTCCTCGAGTGTTGAGGAAAATTCGCCAAGACCGGGCCCAAGTCATCTTAATAGCTCCGGATTGGCCAAGGAGGGTATGGTACTCCGACCTTCTCCAACTCTCACTGTGCCCTCCGCTCCGTCTCCCTCTCAGGGCAGACCTCCTCTCGCAGTCGCAGGGGCAGGTTTTACACCCCAACCTCCAGAGTCTGCACCTACATGCTTGGAGATTGAACGGGGCAACCTGAGTTCCTTCTCTCTCCCGCCTGATGTAGTGGATGTTATCTTAGCGGCCAGGCGACACTCCACTAAATCTATCTACGCTAATAGGTGGTCTAAATTTGTTATGTGGTGTGGAGAGAGACAGATTGATCCCTTACATGCTCATCTGTCACATGTTTTGTCTTTTGCACTGTCTCTAGCGCAGAAAGGTTGTGCAGTAGCTACCATTAAGGGTTATTTGTCGGCCTTGTCAGCCTTCATTTGTCTTCCAGACCAACCATCGTTATTTAAATCCCCTATTGTTCTCAGATTCTTGAAAGGTCTTCTGAATCAATATCCTCCAAAACCATTCGTTATGCCTCAATGGGATTTGTCCTTGGTCCTGACTTTCCTTATGGGGTCCCCTTTTGAGCCTATGCATTCTTGCCCCTTAAGATATTTGGTTATTAAAACAGTATTCCTGGTAGCTATAACATCTGCAAGGAGAGTGAGTGAGTTGCAGGCCTTATCGGTTAAACCCCCTTATATAACGTTTTATGGGGATAAGGTGGTGTTGAGGACCAAGGCTGCTTTCCTTCCGAAGGTTGTTTCACCCTTCCATTTGGCTCAGACAATCACTTTGTCCACGTTTTATCCTCCGCCTCATCCTTCAAAGGAGGAAGAAAGACTACATCGCCTGGACCCAAAAAGGGCGTTGAGCTTCTATATCGACAGAATGAAGGATATCAGGCTGGAGGATCAGCTGTTTGTCGGATACGTGGGCAAGAGGAGAGGAAAGGCAGTCCACAAGAGAACACTCTCCAGGTGGGTTGTTCTTTGCTTTAAAATCTGTTACTCTTTGGCAAAGAAGGATCCGCCTGAGGGCATTAGAGCTCACTCCACCAGAGCTAAGTCGGCCTCTTTGGCCTTGGCCAGGGGTGTTCCTGTGGTTGACATCTGCAAGGCCGCAACTTGGTCGTCCCTTCACACTTTTGTGAAACATTACTGTTTGGACTCTGAGGTCAGAAGGGACGGTCATTTTGCACGGTCAGTGCTGCAGGATTTCTTGGTTTGACCATTTAGGCACCCACCGCCGGGCGTGGTACTGCTTTGGGACTCTATTCATCAGGTGAGGAATCCACAGGTAGTTGTATCCATCAGAAGAACGAGTTACTTACCTTCGGTAACGACTTTTCTGGTGGATACATTAGCTACCTGTGGATTCCTCACGGTCCCACCCGCCTCCCCGTTGCCCTTTTGGTCTCTCCAAGCAATCCTTGAGTGTGCTCCTTTTGGTCTTCAAAGTTGCAATACATTTTGCATGTATGATATTTGTATATATGTGTATATTTATATATAAATCTATATATATATTGGGTATATACATGATTCGTATGTATAAATATATTTATTTGTTTAAAAAAAAAAAAAAAAAAAAAAAGTTATATTAAATCTACAGCTATTTTATTGCAATGTTGTGTGATTTACAATATTAAGAGATGTTGATTTGCTCTTTCATTGCATTGGGTTATTATTATTATTCTCATGCACGTAAAAAATGTTGGTACTGTCATCGGCACGTCGGCGAGGACTTCTTATTGCCTGTATGACGTCAGACGGCGTCGCGTGGGCTAGAGTGACGTCCTCGTCGACGTGCAGAGACTAGTAAGAAGATTTCCGTCAAATGCTGGCGCCATGGGAGTATTCATCAGGTGAGGAATCCACAGGTAGCTAATGTATCCACCAGAAAAGTCGTTACCGAAGGTAAGTAACTCGTTCGTTTGGCATTAAGACTGTAATGCTCAGAACAGCCCTTAGAGGACACCACAATAAAAATATCATTTGTAAGAAACAGTCATGTAACCATATAATTAGCCCCTAGAGAGCATAACTCCATGAAAGTAGAATGGCAGAAAGTAACATAGTGCAACAATATAATTAGCCTCGGGCATCGTGCGTTACACATTTTCAGGCCTACTGCAATACTAAGACCCTTAGAACACAGACTACTCTCAGCTGTAAAACAAAAGTTCCAGCCATAAGAGGGCTTAAAAAAGGACTGAATAGTGGGAGGGGTTATTATTTTGGGGCTCCCACTAACCTAGTTTGGGGACCCATAGATGGTGTAAATAGAAAGGGTGCATTGTGCTGAAAGTTTTGATCGTGGTCCCATTGTCCTAGGACCACCACAGGCTGTGTTATGGGCAAAAATGTTTTGCAAAAGATGGCTTGCAAAGCATTATGGGGACACTTTTCTCAAGTGCAGTGAATATTGTAATATCAGCTCTCCTGCTGTGCCGGGAGAGCAGTGTTGCGGGTTTGTGTTTTTTAGTAAAGCATTTATCAGTTATAAGTGTTTTTTCTGGAAAGCTATGGACTGTGAAAGGGAGAGCTAAAATATATGACTCTGATTGGGTAACAGTGTAAACAATGTGACCAGCGCTCCAGTATTGCAGATGGAGTTTGCGCTGTTGGTGCAGTGAGCACTGTGAGGGCCGTGGCTGCCATGGAGCACGAAGTTGAGAGACAAAAGAAAAATTAGTTCACCCACGCTGAAGTATATTGGCAATCATGCAATTATCAATGTAACTGGGTCAGTCTGCAAGGTGGTAAGAAAACCGCCCCAAGGTGGGAGAAACTTAAAGCATTTACCAATGACATTAAGGTATTTTTGAAAGGCAAGCCCACGAATGAGTGAAAGTGATTGGCGTGAGGTGGGTGTGGTTAAAAGCCCACAATACTTATAACAGGTCAGGGTGCTTGACCTAAAAATCAGCTTTTCTTAGCTACTGTTTTCTCTTGTGGCTCTCTAATGCAAGGAAATTAATGGGGTCTTTCGGGCCCAGATATGTGGTGTCCTTGCTGTAGACATTTCAGATGTGAACAGGTTTGTACAAAGTTGTGTATTGGAGGAGTATCGATAAAAAGGCAGCTTAATTCAAGGGCATCTCTACCTTCATGGCTTGTTTCGTTATTAAAGTGGGTGACAACAGCGCACTATTCTTAAAATGTTTTGCAACCAGTTATCCACTTCTGGTAGACTACACTGCCTCACGCATGATTTATTGTAGAAGTTAAAAAGCGTAAGTTGACAGATGTGAAAGGTTTGGCCTGTTCAGTAAAGCGGAATTTAAGTAGCATTCTTGCATTTATTGTACCTTTTTTCTTTTTTTTTTTTTTCCGTTCACATTGAACAAGCGGTTGAAGTGCATAAACAATAGTCTGTGAAGTATGATGCAGCGTACAAAGGAGGGGGGGGGGGGGGGAAGAGTGACCGTGGGGCTCGGGAAAAGGACAAGGTTAAAAATTGAAATAGTCTAATTTTCTTTAGGTCCATCACCTTCAGGTAACTGCATATAAAATAACGCACAACTTAAATGAAAAATAAAGTTAAGTTAATCAGTAGGAAATGCACTGTTGTGCATTATGAAACCTGTATTTGTAAATAGACTCACCGTAGAGGTCTGTATGTAACCATAGACCCACAGAATTGAACCTAGATTGGTGCATGTTTAGTGCTATGAGGTCCCAGTCTGTGACATAAAGCACTGTGAATATGTAAGTCATAATTTAAAACTTGAATTATACCCACAGTACAAGGTAGACTGCTACAAAACGTGTTAAACCTTTTAAGATAATGTTCTTCCAAATTGGAGATTTTTGAAATTCCCAGACTGTACATAGTGCCCTTTATTTTTTATTTTTTTAACTGTCCTTTAAAAAGCACACAATTCACAGCTTAGCTGATAACTCCCTCGCAACACCAGTCAAAAATTATAAATCTGTGTCATCAGGAAGCTTCAAGTGATCCCTTCAATTAAAGCCAATTCAGATTTACAAGCACCTTTTACATTTGCATATTAACCAGTTGGGCATATGTAGATTTCTTTTAGGCAAGCATACACTCTGGAAAGAAGGCTTGTTTAGCTGTCTGCCCCTCCCTCGGGTTCAAAGCACATGAACTTCAGTTGAAGCATCTCAGCTGTCGGCATTAACTGTCCCAGGACTTTGTCTTTTTTCAAAAAGTAGGGAAACTATTTTTCTTAAATAAATTTAAAAAAAATATATATATATAATATATGGGCACGTCATGTCCCTCTGATCTTGTACACTTCAACCACCGCGTCTTGCAAGACCTGTATTGAAGGAGTAGTGCGATATGAAGAAAAAAATAGATTTTCTGAGCAGCAACTATTTGAGCCAATACCTGATTGATCACAATACAGTGACATCATTGGGTAGAGTCCATCGGCCCAGCAGCCCTATGAAATTGTTGCTACTTTGACGTGGTGCAAGTGATAGCAAAAGAATTGATCAGCGTGGTCCGCTGAGTGCAAGAAGTGGAGAAAGAAGAGCATGGAGCAGTGGGAGAACCATTTATTGCATGATTTGGGTACTGCATTCAATCAAAATAAAACTACTGTGGTCCACAGAAGTTTCCGCATTGCACATTTTACAGCTGCAGATGTTGTGATGTTTTTCCATTGAAAAGTGCACAAGCTCTTCAGTCTTCATGATCTCCTTAAAACATACTTTACGTGTGTTGGGATGCCACACAGAATGACACAAGTGAACAACCAGATAGTAGGGTGCAGCGGTGTGGCAAAAGTATAGAGCCAGTGAGGAAGCATTGTGGCAATCACTTAGAGGGGGTGTCCCGGTAACAGTGTGAAGCTGCAGGTCCCTTGGGAAAAGAACAAGCATTTGCAATGCAAAAGGTCTCTTTGCTTGAGTTGGAACTATTGGCGTTGTAAATGCATAATTGGACTTTTCTTGCCACATAACCTGGTCATATTTATTTATGATTATTTAGGGGTCCCACCCAACCTATTGTGGGGAACTTAGAGATGACCTAGACGTCCTGCTGACCGTTTTGATGGTGGTCCGATTGTCCTAGGACCGCCACATGATGAGTTATGAGCAAAAATGTTTTGTAAAAGGAATCACCCGCAAAGCATTATAGGGAGAGATTCTGAGTGTAGCAAATTTTGTTGTATCTTAAGTGTAACAGTATTTGTAAGAAACAGTCATGTAACCATACGGTCCGCCCCTTGAGAGCATAACCACATGAAAACAGAATGGCTGGACATAATGCAGTGTAACCATATGTTTAGCCCGTAGATGGCATAGTGCATTATACATTTTTCAAGGCCTAGTAGGCCTTCTAAATAATATTACAAACGAGGCCCTTAAAATACAAACTTCTCCCAGCTGTGAAAAAAAGGTTCCAGCTGTGAGAGAACTTAAAAAGACACTGAATGGTGGGAGAGGCTACTGTTTTTGCCCCCCCCCCCCCAAACCTAGTGTGTGTACCCAGAGATGGCCTAGACACAGTGTGTTGTGCTGAACGGTTTGGTGGTGGTCCCATTGTCGTAGGACCACCACAGGCTGAGTTATGGGCAAAGTGTTTTGTAAAAGAGAAGCCCGAGAAAGCATTATGGGACGAGTTTCCAGAGTGCAGTGAATATTGTAGTATCTGCTCTCCTGCTGTGTCGGGAGAGCCGTATTGAGGATATCTGTGTTTCTTCTGTTTGAAATGCGCCAGTTTGTATATTTTTCATCTGCTAAACCTGTGCGTAAGTAGTACTGATAAAAAGCGCTCCTCTTATCGAGTTCACATTATATGAAACATCACATACATAAGTGGTATTCATGTAAAACCGCTCCTCTGATTGTTTGCTCTATATGAAACTTAAAAAAACATAAAGAAACACCCCCCTCTGGCTTGCAGCCTTTGGGCGCAGACACCACAAAGAAACAGTGACATGCCCAAAAACAAGTAAGAGGAAGAAACAACATACGGCCATGGATTGCGAAGCTGGAGAGGCAAAAGAAAATAGTGCACCCAAACTAAGGTATATGGTCGATCGTGCAATAACCAATGTAATATGATCAGTCTCTAAGCCGGTAACAAAGCAGCCTCAAGGCGGGACAAACGTAAAGCATTTACCTGCAAAATCAAGGGTATTTTGAAAGGCAGGCCAAGGAATGAATGAAAGTGATGGGCGTGAGATGAGTGTGTTGAAAGCCCACAGAAGTAGATTACAACATGTTGAGAGACAGAGCATGTGCGCTGCCTAGGCTCGACCTAAAAATAAAGTTTGGGGGATTGGGATGGTGAGTTGAGTGAGGAAAGCAATGCCTTCCCATGAAGTGCTCAGAGGCAAAACGAGATCCCCTTACGTTAGCAGTGGAAGGATACAAAGGCAGCATAGTTCTGAACATGGTCAAAGACGAGTATAACGTCAATGAGTAAGAAGAGGAACAGAGTTTACCTGTTAATGCATTATAATGTAGTGCTATTTAGAGAAACAAGTCGCTGCGAATGTATTTGGGCAGCATTGAGGTGGTCCTGATGGATGCAAGGACAATATTCCTGGTCATTTGAATAGATGGAAAAGGCGTCTTATCTTGTTTTCTTCCTTTTAACACTTCTTAGTCTGCATCTGATGGCATCCTGGCTGTGGGTGTGCCAGGAACCACCAGGGTGGCGAGTTTGCCCACAGCATAAGTGCGGATAGTGCTCATGATGGGTTTGTAAATGAAGCTGGTTTTGAAGATGGTGTGGGCAAGCAGTGGGAACAAATGGAGTTCCATAAGGATGGATGTCATGTGATCATATTTCTTCAGGTCCTGCTGAGATCAGCCGCAGGGTTTAGGATGCCCTTATGAGGTGCCAGTGTGGAGTCTGGGAGGCCAAATAGTAGGATATTACCACATACAGATGAGTCAGAGAGCTTCAGCAACAGTTAGGACGTCACTTTCTGGAAGAAATGGTTTGACTTTCTTTAGAAGAGAGAGCTTGTACCAGGCAGTTATTGTTTTTAGACAGTGTGTTCTTTGAAGGTGAGGACGGTGTCTAAAGTGAATCAAAGTGACTTGGCATTCGGTGAGAGTTGGGTTGGAAGCTGTCAGGGTTCTTGTCATTGAGCCATGGTTTGTGCCCTTTCTTGTTACTGGCAAATAACAGGAAGGCTGTCTTGGTTGGGCTGAGCTTCAGGTAGGCACTGGTCATCCAGGTCTGGATGATATGCAGACAGTTTTTGAGGTGACGGATGGCTGAAGCTGAGACTTTTAAGTAGATCAGTGTATAATTGGCCTATTCTGGATCTTGATGACATCTCTGAGTAGAGCACCAGCGGAATGCTCTGCAAGCAAGCAGTCTGGACATGAACAGTTGACAGATTTGAAGCTGCCTGTGGACGAAGCCTAAAAGCTCAGTGCAGTCTCTATCCTGATGTGAAACATGGAAGGTGTCCCGCGACGGTGCACACTGTTGAAGCACGGACACCCCAGCCCTGCTTGGGAGCTTCCGGCTGTGCACAGGCACCTCCTGGTCTGCTTCGCACATTGTAAACACTGAGGGTCAGATATACCAGGCAGTGCCCCTGCACCCACGGCACACGCCTTGCACCTCACCTTGAGAAATGAGCTGCTTCTTACATGAAGACAAAGGGAGCTTTTCTCGTTACTGCAGCCTCTGTAAGCCTTTCTTATACGACTTTGAAAGGAAGAGGAGAGGAAGAGAGGGGTCAGTGGAATCCCAGAATGTGGGCTAGACAGAGGGATGGTTGTAGAGCTCCTTCGTGACTTAAAATACAGTTTTTCATGTAAAGTTGGAAGTTGTTGCTCCCAGATTTTGTCATTCTCGAAATGTTAATTGGTGTGCTCATCAAACTTGTCTGTAAAGAAAGTAATAAAGCTTTCTAACCTCCAAGCAGACGTCCCCAGTGTTGATCTGCGACGTTTCAGGTTATCCACACAAATGCATCAGAGAGAACACCTTTACACAGTATGCATGTGTTTTTCTGAACATCTGTCTGGGCTCTGGCAGGGGCAGACCGTGCAGGACACGAGACTTCCCTGTAAGAAGAAGCAGTCGAACCACTTATGAAATCACGCATTGATAAAAGCACAATTGGCTTTACTACAGGCAGTGGTAGTGTTTGAACTGTTGTACTACAGTGGTTCCTAACCTGGTGACTGCTGTGGACCCTCACTGAATAACTGAAATCCCGGTAAACCCACTGAGTCATTATTAGAAGCCAGGGACCCCCAGCCTTAGCGATTTCTATCATTTGAATCTCAAAACAAAAATGCAGAAAAGTATAAAATAAACCTATACCCCAAATAGTGAAATAGTTTTGTTTAATTCACAATCAAATATAGAAAAAAATCAAATCTGAGTTTTACTTCATTTGTATATACTTAAGGAATTTTAATCCACAATTTTAATATTTAATTTTACAGAACAATTGCAGGGCCCAGGAGTCGGACTTGCAGACCTCCAGGGGTCCTCGGACCACATGTTAAGAACCACTGCTGCACTACATCTGGGATACTGCTTTGGTCAGTCAAAATAACTTTGACTCAAAAGCCATAAAAGTGCATACAATTTACAGCAAAGTATACTAGACCCGTTGATGAGAAGAAAAGGTTTAGTAAAACAATCCATTTAAAACAATTCACTACATTCTGTGTATACTCACATACTCCTAGTGGGCGAACTAGGCTCCTTATTTTCAAGGCCCTTTGAATACAGTTAAAGACAGTTAGACAGCTTGACGAAGGTTTCTGTAGCGCCAGATTAGCCCACTTTATCAAAGGTGTGGAGAAGCATTTATAGCATTTCTTAGAAGAAGAGAACATTTTGCAATAGAAGATAAAGTGCAATGTGCTCCCTGGCTATCACATGAGCATGCAATGACATCAAGTCAGTTGTCACAACTTGGCAAGGCAACTAAAAAGTGTAGTTTTAAGTCTAAAACGTGCTAAATAAAATCTATGCTGAGGGTTTGATAGTCAAAAGTTAGTGCTCCAGCCCATCCACTGTCAATAAATCTAAAGGAATTTCACTGTTTACATAATTCTTGTGTTAATCTAGTGCCTTCAACGTATATTGTATACGTTATCACCTTGTCCTTGCATGAGGCCCTGATGGTCAAGCCAAGCGGTGATATATGTTTTTATCAATCAGTGCATTTGTATAGCGCAGCACTATGTGGGCATAAGGGTATCTGGGCTCTGAGGGTGCAGTACCTTCGTCCAAGAGCCATGTCTTGGGTCTCCTTCTGAAATCCGCTGAGGAGGCAGCAGTCTGGAGGTGGAGGGGCAGATTGTTCCAGATCTTGGCTGCGATGTAGGAGCAGGCCCGCTGCAAGTGCAATGGATGGCAGGGGGTGTGTGCCAATTTGAGCGTGGAGGAACGCAGTTGTCTTGCGGGGACGTGAAGCTTAGTTGGTGGTTGATGTTGGACGGCCCTTGGTTGTGTAGAGACTTCTACTCGAGTGTGAGCATCTTGAACTGGCATCTCTTTTGGATCAAGAGCCAGTGGGGGTCTCTGAGGTGAGGGTTGATGCTGGAGCGTTTGGGAAAGTTCAGGATGAGTCTGGCTACTGTCTTCTATAAAGTCTGGAGTTTTGAGTAGCTGGGTAGAAATTCCCAGGTAGAGAGAGCTGCCGTAGTCGAGGCGACTGGTGACCAGTGCGCATGTCATAATTTTTCTGTGTCCGGAGGGATCCATTTGAAAATTTGGCAGAGCATATGGAGGATGTGGAAACAGGAGGAGGCGACTGAGTTTGCTTGTCAATTTATGGACAGTTTGCTGTCGACAATGATGTTGCGGTTTTGTGCATGGTAGGATGGAGTGAGCGTTGAACTGAGTTGTGCCGGCCACCACTATTGGCGCCATATGGAGGTGTTCCTCCTGAAGGATAAGACTATCGTTTTATCAGTGTTTAGTTTGAAGCAGCTGTCTTTCATCCATGTTGCTACGTTGGTCATGGCATTGCGGAAGTTGGTTTTGGTGCTGTCGGGGTCCTCAGTGAGCGAGAGGATCAGTTGGGTGCCATCAGCATCGTAGACTATGTTGAGTCCGTGGGATCTGACAGTCTGCGAGGGGGGGGGTCTTGTAGATGTTGAAAAGGGTGGGGCTGAGGGAAGGTACTCTGCAGGTGATGGTCTTGGGTGCGGAGGTGAAAGGAGGAAGGTGGATATTATGAGTGCAGCCTCAGAGGAAGGAGGCAATCCAATTGAGGGTGTTTTGCTGAATGCCTACGTTGTGAAGTCTGTTGAGGAGAGTGTGATGGGAGACTGTTGAATGCTGCAGAGAGGTCTAGAAGGACTAGAGCTGCTATTTTTCCTTTGTCAAGGAGGGTCCTGATGTTGTCCGTGGCAGTGGTGAGTGCAGTCTTTGTGCTGTGGTTGGCCCGAATCCTGATTGTGAGGAGTAGAAAGTGGTTTTGTTTGAGGTATTTGGCAAGCTGTTTGTTGATGGCTTTCTCAAGTACTTTGGCAGGGTGTGGGAGCAGGAAGATCGATCTGTAATTTTTTAGGTCGGCGGAGGTTTTCTTAAGGAGGGGTCTGACCTCTGCGTGCTTCCATCCTTCTGGGAAGGTTGCTGTGGAGATGGTGTTGAGGATGCTGTTTAGTTCAGTGCTGATAATGTTGGTTCCGAGATTGAAGAGACGGTGGTCGTGAGTGGATGCACGACATGATGGCTGCAGGGGGTCTTTGTGGTGATTGGGGACCAGGTCATTATCGTATGGTGGTTGTTCACTGTTCGAGGGAGGTTGTCTAGGCTGGAAGTGGTGGGTCGAAGTTGTTGTAGATGGTGATGATCTTGCTGTGGAAGTAGTTTGAGAGGGTGTCGCAGAGCTCCTGGGATGGGTGAAAAGTGGTCTCTGTAGATGTCGTGTTGGAGAATTCCTGATTATTTTGAAGAGTCATTTCGTGTGGTTGGCTGCGGTGTCAATGCGGGTAGTGATTGCTGCTCTTTTTGCTGCCTTGATGTGGTAGTTGTTGAGAGCTGCCTTTTTAGCTGCTCTGCTGGAGGGGTCCTTGGTGTCAAGCTCTTGTTTCTCGAGTCGGTGGCTGTTACGTTTGGAGTTTCTGAGCTCCAGAGTGTAACATCTTGTTTGCTTGGAAGTGTTGTTGGTTTTTGCTGTTTTTAGCGGAATGGCGGTCGACACATCTAGTGATCCAGATGGTGAAGTTCTGGACGGCCTGGTTGAGGTCTGCCGTGGGCTCAGGTTGCGAGGTGCTCAGGGCCTGTGTCCAAAGGGTCTTGGTTACCTTGCCCCAGCTTCGGTGGGGGAGTGCTGTGGTGCTTGGAAATGGTGTGCCTGGGCATTGGAGATGGTGAAGTGGACAATGTCGTGGTCGGTCAAGGTGAGTTCAGTGATGTTGGTATATTTGATTCTTTCACTGGAAGTGAAGAGGTTGTCTAGTGTGTGACTGGCTTTGTGTGTTGGTTTGGTGACCAGTTGGGTGTGGCCGATGTTGCTGAGGTTCTCCAGGAGAGAGGTGGAGTTGGTGTCGTTGAGGTGGAAATTGAGGTTGCAGAGTAGGACATAGTGATGAGGTTGGCAATGGTGTCGCAGAAAGCTGAACCTGGTCCCGTAGGTATGTACACAAGGGTGTCTCGAAGTGTCGTGTTGGCATCGGTCTAGAGTTGGAAGTTGAGGTGTTCCACAAGGGGCATGGTTGTCGTCGATGATGGTGCATTGGGTGGTTTCCCTTGAGTATGATACAGATGCTCCCACTGTGTATGTTGGTGCGGTGTCAGTGTACCATCTTGTAGCCGTCGGGGGTGGCCGTGGCGCTGTGTGGGTTTGAGGAGATGTTTCAGTGATGAAGGCCATGTCCAGGTTGTAGGTGGCAATGGTGTCCCAGATTTGCATGGCGTCTTTGCATAGGGAGCGGGCGTTGAGTAGGATGCACTGGAGAGGTTCTGGGTTCGTAGTCCTCTGCGTGGGTACGGTGTAGGTGTCGATGTGGACAGGTGGGCCCGAGTTTCAGGAGAAGCAGCAGTGTTGACAGGTGAAGAGTCCTTTGGTCGATCATGGGGTGGCCGTGAAGCAGCTGTTGTTTAGAAGTCTGATGTTCAGTGCCTGGAGCTCATTTGTGGTGTAACGGTAGAAGGTGGGACGACCAGGGGTCCTGGCACGGTCCAGCGCAGTGGGTGTGACTTTGGCGCAGCCGCGCAGCGACCTCCTTTAAATGTCTTGGGAGGGGCCGAGGTGAGAGGCAGGAGAGTGGAAGCGGCAAAGGTGGGACAAGAGCGTCAGCTGACATGAGCAAAGAGGAATGCGGGCGGAGCTGCCATCCGGCTTTAATAATCTCTCATTGCCTGTGTGAGACTAGTTCACTGTGTGGCTTACATGGAGACCCACAGTAAAGGCGGACAGGTTTTAATTTGGTCCAATACATAGGGTAGTCCCAGCTCAGTGTGACAAATAGGTGCAACAACGCCATAGCACCACAGGAAGTCTGTTTAGAAAATTATTTTCTACCTTTTGTAATTCTCCCTCTATAGCCTGCTCAATGCGTGGCTCTAGGCAGACACTTGCTGCTGAATATTGTCCGCACTCTTTTATTGCTTTGTGGCCTCGCTCTTGCTTAATGCTGCGTTCGTTTTAGTAGTGTTTTTTTAAAAAATTTATTTTAGTTTTTTAGTTTGAACTAAAAATTGCGCACAGCGAGCAACAAGTTGGGAGATTAAAACCGGTAAACGTTTGTGGTACGAATTTAAACCTTGCTAGGTGCAGCTAGGAAGAGGGATGTACGGTTTCGTTTTAAAAATGTAATTCTACAGTTTAAATATGCTTTCCTAAATTTGGCAGAATAAGTATCCAATGTACACGCATTTTAGGTGGCAGTCTAATAACTCATCCAAGCTACTGCAGTGGGTTTTTGAAATTTGTAGAAGTGATTTAACCCCTTTGCTGCTGAGTTTTCCCGCCCCAGGGCTGAGCTCTTTTTTTTTGTTTAGGTCTTGCCTTAGCCAAGACCTATTGATTTTACCAAAATATGTGTGTAATATACTTACGGGTGGCTCTCAGCCCCTTTCATCAATTGGACTGTTACTGTCACGTTTTCCACCTTCTACTACACTGTACAGCTTTGGGCAGTGAGTCAACCCCCTTCAGTCACTGGCTAGCGTCGCTGTGAGTGACAGCATTCTGCCCTTTCACAAGAAGCACATCCGCACACAAAGTAGTTCCCTTCCCGGCCATGAACTATTAGGACTTGTGTGCTTTACGAGATCAAAAACATATTGATGCTTTCAGTTCGGTTTTAGATTGACGAGGGACAACAGCTCCCAAAAACAGTCTTGCAAAAACCACAGCAAACTAAAGCAAGTAGATTGACAAAGCCAAAATGCTGGTAGTCAACACCAGCCCTGTTTGCTTTACAGCAGTGGTTCCCAACCTTTTGACTTCTGTGGACCCCCACTTTATCACTATCCACTGAATAATTATTGGAATCTGAGGACCCCCCACTGAGTCATTACTGAAAGCTGGGAACCTAACCTAATCTGCTTAGAAAATTAAATAATATTAAACCTGGTAATAATTTTTTAATTTTCTAAGCAGATGTGGACCCCGTGAGGAGGATTCGCGGACCCCCATGGATCCCCGGATCACAGGTTAGGAACCACCGCTTTACACTGCTTGTAATTGATATTTAGGGCACTTCCAGCTTAAGCCTTTAGATTTTTTTAATTTTTTTTTTTTTTTTTTAGACAAATGATACCCAGGCCATATTTACACACGACATGTTTGCGGTTCTAAAGGTACCAAGGGTTTGTGGATTTTCCTGTAGGAAACCGAGAAAATAAGCAAAATATAGTAACATGTTGGGTTTCTTTTTTGAAAATGGAGAAAAAAGGTGCTGTACAAGAAAGTGTGTGCTTTGTTTCTCCTTACAAACGGCATCAACACAAAGTTTGCCATGCTGGCATCACAATCATACCAGCTTTCATGAAAAGCAGAGTTGTACGAAAAAACACTTTTTTTTTTTACTACGGTTTTTGCGTTTTCCTTAATGGGGGTTCGTTTATTTTCAATAGCCTATTTACGAAAGTAATACACTGTTATTATGTCAATGAGACCCTTTTGTTTGCAGGAATACATTTTTTTTTTTTTGTCCCAAAACACGATACCCAAACCCAACAACTGAGCTGCAGCTTACAAAATGTAATTGTGTGCATCCTATGCTTCAATTCATGTGATACAATCTAATGAATGGAAATAGGTATGAACGAAACCTATACATTTTTAAATGTGTTCTAGAAAGACTGTATTGCCTTGTTTTGTAATGTATACTTATAACAGCAGATTCCTCACCTTTAAGATATCCTGAGGCAACACTGGATCTGAATACTTCTACAAAGCAGTGCTTCGGAGCTCTGGTAGGTGGCTCAATGTTGACTTTATGTCCGGAAGTGGAGCCGCATATAAGAGGCACCCTTAAGTGCTGACCTCCCTTCCTTTTTATTTGTGCCTTTGAATGTTGATCTTGAGCTCTGCTCCCCTTTTTGCTCATCGGTTGACGACATTTTTTTTCTCAAATTCTAAACCTGTGTCCAAGAGAAATATGCCCCCTCCAAAACTACAGGATTTAACCCATGCTAGGGCTGTCACAAGTAAATGTCTGTGACTGAAGTGCATGATGTATTTGTTTGGTTTTTGGACTCGGGACACGACTCCAGTCATGTGAGGAATGTGCCATTATTAATCTCAAGGTGATCCAGGAGTGTGAAGGAAAACTGTACATCTGAAGAGACTGCACAAATCCTGCTCCTGTTTGAAGCCAAGAGTCTTAAGGGTAAGTCCAAATCTAAGTCCAACCAGAAACGCAAGTGAGACTTGTTCACGTCCTGCCACTCTCTATCTCCAGATACGTCACAAGGGTGTCAGAGTGTCACTCGATCTTGATTCCGAACCAAGGAGAAATGGATTCCACAATTGATACCGATGTACCCCGAGTTCTCTGGGTCCTCGACAATGTTGCATCAAATTGAAGCTTTTAAGGAGGCAATATTGCATCTCTTTGGCGCTCTTCTGATTCCCTCTGGCATGCGTTTGGTCCCTATAGATCTGCAGGGGCCTCCAGTCAGGTTACCACTGCTAGATCCGTCCTCAACTCCATCTGCACCTCTAGAACCCGCATTGGGTTCCTCACTACTTTGGTGCCGACTTCCACTCCAATGCCAAAATCTACTCCTGTTCCTTCAACTTTGATGCCAGCCCTGACACCAGCAGTGCCAAACCCTCTACTATTACTGGTGTCCTGCTTGAACTGAACTTGTCTCTCCCTTGACCGAGATAATGTTCTGAGGCCACTTTGATGCATGCAATCGCCAGTCAGATTCAGTTAGAACACTCCCTTTGTAATGGAGCTGCCCTTGGGTGCTCCATCTACGTTTTGGCTCTTACTCTGATCAGACTCAGCTAGCCTTTGGTGAGGGCAGTGGAGATGATGGGGCTAACATCAGTCTCTACACTGACTTGCAGTCCACTGGATACGTTCTCGGTTACTGGGTTGATTTTCCCTCTCGACCACCAACTATGTAAAGTGCTTACTTTGCTGTGACGATTAATCATACAGCTCAGGTTTTAGACCGAAGACTTCCTTGTGTGAAGGGAAGACTAGTGTACTCACAAAAGTGTTACAGCCTTGGCAGGCTTCCCTTGAGCTTTGCTACCATTCAACAATGCCCTTACTGGCACATTGATGGGCTCTTAGGAAAAGCCTTGTTCTTGCCCTCCAGTGAACAGTCAGGTTGCTAGGCATCTTAGATCTGCACCAGAGGACCACAATGTTCTGATCCAACATCTGACTGCAGAGAGTCTGGTGGTTCAAGCTTCCACCAGCAGGGTGAACTCCATTTCATTTCCCATGGCGACCCTGAACAGAGAGTGGCAGAGAATTGAGGCATTTGGGGAAACAGATGTTCTCATTGGCCAATCTAGCCTTTAGGTCTGCCAGTACCAGTTGCCTACTTGGTCACTATACTCACTCTCTGAGACCTGGTCGGTGATATCTTGCTGGCAGTCCCAACAGGGTTGCAGTCCATTCAGGATGATCGAGATGTGGCCAAACACGGATACCACTGATTGCTTGAGTTGGGCATTCTGCACCAGTGTTGTGCTTCATCACCAGTTTGGATGAAGCCTACGGGCTTCTCTAGGGATAATCAGGAGCACCTTATGGATCTGCTTTTTGATGGGTTTCGCCTATTTTATTGTGATGGCAGATTCAGCACTGGGCCTTTCATCACCTGCCAGGTAGTTTTCCCACAAATGTTGTCCTTTTGAGAACACCCCGTAGGGTTGAGGTACAGGGGGCTCCAGGCCCCTAACCTTAACAGGAATGCATCCCAGTCGTTTTAGGGTTGGGACTGGGATCCAACAAACATGCTGGTCACAAGGGACACAGTGATCATCCTAGTCCACCGTTCCTACAGAATCAGCCTCCAAACAACTTTAGCCTGACCTTAGTGGCACACAGCCACCCTGTAGGAGGCCAGCTCCAACACTTTTTCCAAGGGTGTCAAAGACTCACTTCCGGCAAATGGGTCCTTCAGATGGTTAGTGGGCATATGCCCTTCCATTCCTTTCTGGCCCCCATCCACATCAGAGCGGCTTTCAGAGGAGCACATCTCTATTTTTTTGCAGGATGTGCAGGCTCTCTTCACCAAAGGGGGCCGTAGAGACTGCACTGACTTCTGAAATAGGGACTGGTTGTTACTTCTGCTATTTGCTCATACCAAAGTAGAACAGAGGCCTTTGTCCTGTTTTAGATCTTTGGCCTCTGAACTCTCTCCTGCAGAAGGACAGATTCAGGATGCTCACACTGGCACAGGTTCCATTT